>NC_138382.1:51119548-51135862 GCF_054177405.1 Leptonychotes weddellii
GACATACATAGGGGACAGGCCCTATGCAAGGTGGCGGGGGCACAGGATGTAGTACGTGAGCTGGCAGCTCATCAATGCTTTCGGGGTCTTTAAAAAAGATCTTTCAAGAACAGAGCGGACTCAAGGAACACCCACCATCTCTCCTTCCCTCACCTCCCCAACTCTGCAGAAACCACCGAGACGGTGCCCCACTGAGACAGAGCAAAGACGCAGTGGTGTCTCCAACCCGGCTCCATAAGGCTTCGAAGCCACAGCTGCCCCAGGAACAGACACGGCGCTTCCGGGTCACCCTGGCAACCTAGCAAACACGGACACCGAGACCCTGGTTCACGGGGGCTTACGCGTGCGTCTTAGTAGCTCTGCAAACAGACGTAGTGGTCCTGGGCTCCCCTTCACAAATACTCTGCCCAATTCAGCTCTTGCCCTTCGGGAAAGGCTAGTAGACACCTCACCCTTTACTGGATCCCATGCTGGAGGGGAAACTCTATACAGGGCATTATTTGATAAATTGGAACATGAAAGGTAGGTTATAGTATTGTTGCAATGTTAAGCTTCGTGAAGTTGATAATGGAATATGGTAACATAAGAGAATATTCCTACTTTCAGGAAACACAGGTATTTAGGGATAAAGGTCAAAGATATATGTAATTTATCCTCAAATGCATCAGAAAAAAATTACACCCTCACATATACAATCAGACAGAGAAAAGGAAAGGATTGGGACTTGTGTCGGTTGAGTGATGTGTGAGGTCCATTTGCGCTCTTCAACAAGGAAGAGAGGTACAGGATCCCTGCCCCCTGCAGTGGGTAGCACCTGGAGCCAGGCCCTAGAGGAAGAACAGGCACCTGCGGGCCCTGGGCCAGGTCTCCACAGGACCACCACTCCAGCCTCCAGCCTCTTGCCTAGCCTTCAGGCCCCTCTGCATGCTGTCGTCCGTGAGCTTTCAAAAATTAAAGTCTGATCGTGTTGTGCACCAGCTCAAACTGTGCAAGCTTTTTCCCTCATGTGTAAAATGTGAATAATAACCTCCTCCTCACAGGATTGTTATGAGGGTAAAATGCATGAAAAGCCGAACAGTGAAGCGCTCAAATAAGAGCAGCTTTTGTTATGTGTGTGTGTACGCATGCCCATGTGTATCAAAAATGAGGCAGAAAAGACTGGAAGGAAATGCACCAAAATGCTATTCATGGTTTTATCTCTAGATGGCGGGAAAATGGGTAGTTTAATCATCTTCTGTGTTCGTTTTTAATTTTCCAAACTTTCTATAAAACTGTGTGGATTTTGCAATAAATAAAAGGCATTTAACACAAAACTCCAAACTTTCTGAAAAGATGGGTCCTTCCTGGATTAGCCCAAAATGTTGTAAAAACTACAGATCTTGAAAGGCTCTCAGAGACCGGGAATGGTAAAAACCCGGCAAAACTCTCTTCTCCTGCCCCGGTGGCAGGCATCACTAATGGATTAGAGCACGCTCACTGGCCCCAGCCTGGAGGGACTCGCTCGGGGTCCCAGGGAACGTGGGGGGCGGAGCAGGGCTGCAGCCCAGGGCTCTGGTTCCCAGGGGCTGAGTGTACCACACTTGCTGTGTTGGAGGCTCTCAGCCCTGAGTCAGTGTCCTGCCCGCCCTCTGCCCACAGCCTTGCCTTGCCTTAGGCCATTTCCTGGCTCAAAGGGCATGAGCAGTGCTGGATCTTTTGCTCTGGCACATCCAATTGCTCTCTGGCCCAGAGCCCTGCCCTAATTTTTGTCCGGAAGGTTTCTGGAAAGAGCTAATGGTCAGGCTGGCCTTGGCTGATAGGAGGCCAGCCGCATTCAGACTCGGCTGAGCCACAGACTCGGGAGATGCTTCGGGGCCAGGCATGGCTCAGCCAGGCCAGCACTCCTTTCAGGCCTCCCAAACAGAGACCCAGCCGCAGACAACTTCTCTTCCTTCTCAGAGATGGCTGGTTTCCCACCCCCACTACTCTCCCCTACCTTGGGCTGCTCTGCCTAACGGTTTTCTGCTGAGGTCCGACATTAACAGACATCATTAGCCAGTCTCATGGGCTATTGACTGAGCTGCTAAAAGCCCTGTCATGACAGGGACATTTATTTTTATTTTTAAAGATTTTATTTATTTATTTATTTGAGAGAGAGAATGAGACAGAGAGAGAGAGAGCACATGAGAGGGGGGAGGGTCAGAGGGAGAAGCAGGCTCCTCGCCGAGCAGGGAGCCCGATGCGGGACTCGATCCAGGGACTCCAGGATCATGACCTGAGCCGAAGGCAGTCGCTTAACCAACTGAGCCACCCAGGCACCCCGACAGGGACATTTATAATCAGGAGGCCACTTCCACCTTTCAGTCCACTAGGCCTCTGATTTAAGGGGGACACAGCTCTAAAGCAGGGGAGGTACACCTGTTCTCCTTGCAGACTGCCGGGAGCCTGGGCTTGGGGGCAGGGCCTGGAGAGATGCCACTTCCCAGTCTCAGGGGGGCTGCCCTGAGGCAGACGGAGTGGACGGGACGGTGGGACCCAGAGGGCAGAGCTGGGCAGGTGGGGGACACTCTGGCGGGGGGCAGACCTCAGCTGCTGGGATGGGACAGCTGTGAGGCCATTGCCCGCTACCCCCAGCGCTCACAGGGGTGAGCCATTCCCCTGAGAGTGTCACGGCCTCCAGGGACCCTTCCGACCGCCCAGCTGGACACGGAAGGCGGGCCTGAGAGGCACAAGCACAGGTAGGCTGCACGGTGTGGAAGAGGTTAGGCGGGCGGGCTGACTCCAGCTTCCTGGGTTTGAGTCCCGGCTGCGGCACTTACCACTCTGCGACCTTGGGCAAGCGACCTCAGCTCTCTGTGCCTGTTTCCCCATCTACAAAATGGCAACAGTAGTAGGACTTCACAGGGTGTGAGCGACTACATGAGTTTCTACAAGTAAAGCACTTAAGATGGTGCCTGGTACACGGCAAGCTCTCAGGAAATTCTCCAGTGCAAGTTCATTAGGGCGAATTACAACGACCTGGTTTTCTTGTCGCTCAGAATGTTTCGGGGGGCCCAGGGATGTACTCGGTGTGAGGCCAAACCGTTCCGCAGGGGACTCCCATGTCGCCCGACACAACTGATGGGCGATCGCGCCACGGTGCCCTCTGTGAATAAAGCCACGCCTAGATCGTGCTCCAATCAAGGAACTCAAGCACATTCTCATGCCTGTAGGAACAGGTGTGTAAATGCTGTTCTTTAGGAACCGTAATTTAGGGACGCTGTGCCAGGTGCTTCGCTCACATTTGATTTGCCTCCCAACCACCCCGCGCGGAAGCCCCATGCACATGCGGCAGCTGAAGAGCAGAGGGGTTCCCGGTCATGTGCCAAGGGCGGCAGAGCCCTGAGACCTGGGAATATTTCCTCTCACTGCCTGCTCTGCCTCTGGCCATAGTTACCACTGGCGTCATGCGCCACTTTCACAGAGGACTTCCCTGGAACTGGAAGAGACTGTCAAAAAAATAAGACAGAAAGCAACATGCCACACTGGCCCACACCCTGCATTTCTAGAAGGAGAATCTGAGTGTGGAGGGAGTAAAGTGTGCTCCACGGAAGGCTGAGGTTCAAAATGTTGGCTGGGCCAGAGATGGAAGCCTGACGAGGAAGGCAGGATTTGTCTGCAGGCAATGGGGAGCTCTGGGAGGGGACTGAGCCGGGGAGTGACATGGTCAGACACGGGCTTGAAAAACTCAGTCTGGCTCTCCAACACCCCCTTCCCCACGCACCTGGAGGCCACAGTGTCAGTCTGGCCCCCTCCAACGCGGTCCACTCGCCAGGCCAATCCCCAGGGCTCTGCCTGTCTTTGCGTTCATTTCTCCCCACCCACCACACCTCGCAGCAAAGTCCACCCTGCACACCCCCCCGGGGGGGCTCGGCTGCAGGCAGGGCCCCAGGCTCGCCCGCCCCCAGACCTTCCTGCCGAGCACTGCCCAGGCTGTGGGAGCCTCCCTCCAAACAGGCCGGCCCTGGGTCATGGTGGGAGGAAGGAGGCTGCCTGCAGAGTCACCTGGCCCCTGAGGCAGCCTGGCCCTGCTGAGAATAACCTCCAGGACACCATGGTGAGGCCAGGCACCTTCCAACACTGATGCTCCCGTATACGCTCCATTAGATACTTAGCTAGCTTGAACCTCCCTTCTCACGGCACCAGCTTACGGACACCTTTCTGTGCCTGGCTGGGATGTAATCCCTGGTAACCGACAAGGGGCCCCTAGAAACCAGAGCCCAAACCGAGAAGCCGCACGCAGGCCAGTGAATCGAGAGCGAGGCCCCACGGCCACACCCAGGGCCGGGCCACGTTCTGGTCCTCACCCTCGGGGCTCGGGATCCTTTGACGTCATCTCCCTGAGCCTCAGCATCCTCATCTGCACGATGGGGCAATACTTCCTGTAGAGGGCTAACGAAGGCATCAGCGTAAGCACTGCTCCTGCTAACCCTGCAGGGCTGTCCGCCGGGACGCGCTGGGTCAAAGGCCCAGCACGCGCATCCTCTCCCTCTCTCCTCCGGTCCTACTCAAGCACACTGCACGTGCTTACCCAGGAAAACAGCCACCAAATGCAATGCGTGCACCTTTCTGGACCCCGATTCAAAGGAACCAAGCACAAAGAGGCATTTACGAGGCAATCAGGGGTATTTCCACATGCACTAGGAATCAGGTGACACAGGAGCTCTTGTCAATGCTGAGATCCCGGCGCTGCGGGTGTGTCAGAAAATGACCCTAGTTTTTAGAATTGCATGTTGCAGGTTATGGGGGTAAAATGACAAAACGTCCAGGATTTGCTTCAAAATACTTCAGGGAGGGGCGCCTGGGTGGCTCAGTGGGTTGAGCATCTGACTCTTGATTTTAGCTCAGGTCATGATCTCGGAGTCGTGGGACTGAGCCCCACGAGCCCCACATTGGGCTCTTCGTGGAGTCTGCTTGAGAGATTCTCTCCCTCCTCTCCCTCTTCCCCTCCCCCTGCTCTCGTGCTCTAAACAAACAAACAAACAAAATCTTTAAAAAAATGCTTCAGAAAAAAGGATGGATGAAGCAAGAGTGGCAAAGCCTTGAAAATTCTAGAATCTGGGTATAAAAGAGTTCATAGTATTGTGTTTTTTTTTAAGACTTTATTTATTTATTTGACAGAGAGAGACACAGCGAGAAAAGGAACACAAGCAGGGGGGAGTGGGAGAGGGAGAAGCAGGCTTCCTGCGGAGCAGGGAGCCCTTTGCAGGGCTCAATACCAGGACCCTGGGATCAGGAGCTGAGCTGAAGGCAGGCGCTTAACGTCTGAGCCACCCAGGTGCCCCTCATAGTATTGCTTTTATCTACTTTTGTGTTTGAAATTCTTTTGTAATTATAAAAAGAACCAGATTAGAGCCTAGCTACTGAAAACATAGTTTGCAGACCAGCAGCATCAGCATCACCTGGGAGTAGGGATGCCGGTATTGATGAATAAAAATACAGGATGCCCAGTGATATTTGAATTTCAGATAAATGACAAATTTTTCAGTATAAGTACGCTCCGTGCAATAATTTTACTTATACTAAAAAACAGCTTGGCAGTTTCTTGTGAAACTAAACATGTAAAACTACTTTAGGACCCAGCGATTGCACTCACGGGCATTGCATTTACCCGGAGAAACGGAGACTTACTTATGTCCACACAGAAACCTGTAGATGGATGTCTATAGCAGCTTTATTCCTAACAGCCCCAAACTGGAAACAATCACGTTGGCTTTCACTGGGTGACTGGTTAAATAGCTGATGCATCCACACCACACAATACTGCTCAGCAATAAAAAAAGAATGAGCTATTGATCCATGCAACAACCTGGATGGATTTCTAGGGGATTATGCTGAGTGGCAAAAGTCAAGCCCAAAAGGTTACATGTTGTATGGTTCCATTATGTGGCATTCTCAAAAGGCACAAGGATAGAAAAAGAGAACAGATGAGTGGTTGTCAGGGGTCATGGAGAGGGTGGGGGTGGAAGGAGGCAGAAAAACGGAGGGATCTTTGTGGCTGCCACAATGTTCAGCTTCTAGACTGTACCTATGTCAATATCCTGTACTCTAGTCTTACAAGACGTTACCGTTGGGGGAAACTGGGCAAAGGGTACACAAAATCTCTATGTGTTGTTTCTTACAATTGCATATGAATCTACAATGCTCAACACAAAAAAGTTTAATTACAAAGAAAAAAATAAGCCAAAAAAAAGTTATTTGGTGTTTATTTGAAATTCAGGTTTAACTGGGCATCCTGTGTGTTATCTGGCAACTCTGGAGCTTGCTGGAATGCAAACTGCCCAGCCCCACTTCTGACCCACCGAATCAGAATCTGTGTTCTGACACTCAGGTATGAGCTCTGATTAGTGGCTTCCAGCTCCCGTCCTGCTTGGGTTCCTAGGAGTCGGTGACCGTAGCAATTAACATGTGTCCTTGAGCTTTTTATGGTATTTCAAAAAGCCCAAAGGGAATCACACTTTTTACTTAGGATCAGGCTGCACAGGACAAGTGAGTTTTAACTGCCCAGTGGCTTCTCACTCAGAATAGGGTCTCCTATAATGACTCAGAATAGACTCCTGCCCTGGCCTCTAAGGCCTTTCCAGTCCCAGCCCTGCCCCCTCTCTGACCTTACCTCCCACTACTCTTGCCCCTGTGACAATCTGTACCAATTTGTGTCTTTTTTTATAATTTTTTAAAAAGATTTTATTTATTTATCTGAGAGAGAGAGAGAGAGAATGAGAGAGAGCACATGACAGAGGGGAGGGTCAAAGGGAGAAGCAGACTTCCCGTCGAGCAGGGATCCCGATGCGGGACTTGATCCAGGGACTCCAGGATCATGACCTGAGCCAAAGGCAGTCGCTTAACCAACTGAGCCACCCAGGTGCCCTGTACCAATTTGTGTCTTAAACACACCAAACCCAGGGCCCACACCGAAGCCATTCCCACCTCAGGGCCTTTGCACTTGCTATTTATTCTTCCCGAACACTGCTTCTAGAACTTCAAGGGGATCTCTGCTCAAATGTTGCCTCCTCAGAAAGGCCTTCTCTGATCATCCTATCTTTCTAAACTAGGTCTACTCTCCCCACCCAGGTCCACTCCATCACATCAAAGCAACTTATTTTCTTAAATCAGTTGTTAGTACCTATTTATATTCAGTAGTTCACTCTATTAGAACCTGTGACAGTTCTGAAAGAGGCTGAGTAATAAAAATCTGAAAAATACATTAATTATTTAATTAATTGAGAATACAGTCTGTTTGGTGGGTAGGATCTTTTGAAAGCACCAAGAGCTTGGGAGAAACAAGTTAAATGGGTCATCTCTAGGGGACCTCTGAGCTCTGATCTTCAAGTCTTTCCATAAATCCCATTTTACACTTGTCCCTCCCCAGCTTGAAAAATCTCAGCTCTAGAATACAGTTCACACTTCTCATCCTGGCATTCATTTCCATTTACTTAGGTCATCTTTAATATTGGTCTTTCACTGCTAGATTTGGTTTGCTAGCCATTTTACATACATCTTGAGTGAAACTGGCCTGTCATTTTTCTTTCTTGTTCTGTCCTTGTCTGGTTTTGGAATCAAGGTTACACTGGCTCACAGAACAAAGAGGGGAGTAGTCCCTCTTTTCCTATTCTCCAGAAATGTTTTCAAAAGATTGGAATAATCAGTTCCTTGGAAGTTATATAGAAATTGCCTATAAAACCACATGAACATAGTATCATCTTTATGTATGTGTTTGGTGTGAAATGTAGCATATTAAAAAAAAAGCATAAAATGTAAGTGTTCAGCTTAATGAATTGCTAGAAAATAAATTGCCCATTTATCTGCCACTCTCTCAGGTTAAGACATGAACTATTACCAACACAAAGGAGACCCCTCCACCATGGGACACTTTCCAGTCATAACTCCCCTTTCCCTCAGGGGGTGATAATTATCCTAGTTTTCTTGATAGTCCCTTGCTTGCTCTTCCTTAAAATGTTTCTACTTACTTATATATCCCTTAAGGCAGAGTTTAATTTAGTCTGTATCTATCTTTAGGTAAATAGAATAAGACAGTTTATAATTTGTTTGGTATCTTTCCCTCAAAATTGTCATTAGGATTCATCCATGTTGGGGCACCTGGGTAGTGCAGTCGGTTGAGCATCCGACTCTTGGTTTTGGCTCAGGTCTGATCTCAGCGTCAGGAGATTGAGCCCCGGGTCAGGCTCTGTGTCGGGGGGTCCGCATTCAGCAGGGAGTCTGCTTAAGATTCTCTCTCCCTCTCCCTCTGCTCCTCCCCCTGCTCTCTCTCTCTCAAATAAATAAATAAATATTAAAAAAAGATTCATCTATGTTGTGGTATGCATATATATGTTGTTCCTTTTCATGATTATGTATATTCCATAGTATGGATATATCATAATTTATTCATGTAATTCTTGGACATTTGAGGTTTTGCAGTTTGGTGACAATATGAACAAGAGTCCTATGCACACTGTTGTAATTGTGTTCTGGTGCACATAAACCCATTGCACGCATATACCCAGTAATGGAATCTCTGGGTCAGAGGGTGTGTGTATTTTCCTCTCTACTAGAAACTGTCACATTTTGTTCCAAAACACACGCGACAGTTTACCGTCACCAGAAGTGTCTGAGAGTTTACATGGCACCATATCCTCACCGCCACTCACTATTCTTTTTTTTTCTTGAAGATGTTATTTATTTATTTGATAGAGAGAGAGAGAGCACAAGTAGGCAGAGCGGCAGGCAGAGGGAGAGGGAGAAGCAGGCTCTCTGCCGAGCAGGGAGCACGACGTGGGGCTCGATCCCAGGACCCTGGGATCAGGACCCAAGCCGAAGGCAGCCGCTAAACAACTGAGCCACCCAGGCACCACTGCCACTCACTCTTCTTAGATCTTTACATTTTTGCCAATCTGGTGGCTGTGGGGGAATCTCACTGTGGGCTACTGCTGAGATACTCCTGAATGGGATTTTAAAATTTATCTTTTGTAATTGATTTCTAATTCAATTCCATTCGGATCAGAAAACCCGGTCTATGAGATTTCATCTTATATTTATGACTGGGACTTCTGAAGTCCTTTGTCGGGGGTGGGGGGAGCAGTGTCTAAGTCTGTTGTTTATTGTTTCTGCTGACTCTTCTTCATGGTGGCTCACATGCCTGGTGACCTCAGATCATGAATTTGCCTGATCTTACTCTGTGGGAGTCCTGTCCGCATGTGGGATGCTTTCCTCTGGAGAAACCTCCTATCTGCCTCTGCTGGGAACCAGGGGCACGACCAGCCAGGATGCCACTAGCCCCTCTGGAGCTTCTGCCTTGAGCTGACTCAGGCTTGGCATCCTGAAAAGGTTTGCTATTCAGTTAAGCTGTATGAAACTACCACTTTGGGGTTAAAAAACTGTTAAATAATCAGCAATCGCATATGGTCTAAACTATACTGTTAACATTTGCTTGCAGGACAAGCTGCTGCTTTCTATTTGCTTACTGTTTACCTCCCCCAGTTAGATTCTTCGCTCAAGATTTGTTTCCTTTTGTTGGGGAGGGCAGGTGGCTTTGGAGATTTCCCCAATGTCTTGTGAGCCCAGCAATGCATTACAAATGGATATTTTATTCAGGAGTGAGTTATTTTGCAGTGGGGTGGAGGGCAGGTCTTAGGAGTAGCTAGGCAACTGCTAGAAGCAGAAATCCCAGGATACGTATTTTTTTTCCCAATGAGGAAACCAAGGCTCAAAGAAGTGAAAGGACTCAAGGTCACATGGCTGGTAAGAGGCAGGGTTAGGATCTGAACCCACACATGAGACCAGAAAGCCAGGCTCTTTCTACTTTCGCTCTGTCTGCACTGCCTCCAGAGGGCTGTGTGGGCCTGAGGTTTAGCCGGCGTCCTTACCTGGTTCAAGGGAATGACGAAGAAGGCCCCCCCACAGGAGCACTCAGTCACGACTGCAATGAAAAAGGGGTTCACAGCACAGAAGTGATTGTCTTGGACGCTGTGGGTGATGGGCACCGAGTCGTAGCAGTTCTCCTTGCTGGCTGGTTTGCCAAAGACGTGGCGGAACTTGGAGCTCCGGTACTGGGGATTCCATGACATCTGCGGGAAACGAACAGGACAAGGGGGGCATGAGGCTCACGGCCCTGGCAGCGGGACACTTGGGGAGCTCCCCTGGAGAGGGCAGGACCAGGGCAGTGGTCGGTTCTATGTGGACAGGGCGCTATCAAGGGCAACCGAACGAACAGGCCATCATTGTGGCTACTTCTATGGATCTGGTGAGATGATGTATGATTATCACTGACCTGTTTGCTTGTCATCTCTTCACGTGTCAACCCAAAAGGCAGAAACACCAGAGAGAAAATTCAGATTCCCTCCCTATCGGCCCACCTCACTCAGCCCAGCTGTGTGGGTCACACTGTGTCCTCTGGAGCCAGCCTGCCTGGGCTCCAGTTCCAGCTCTGCCTCTTACCGGCTGGGTGGGCAAGTGACTTAACTTCTGCGGCCTCAGTTTTCTCATCTGTAAAATGGGGATCACAAAATCATCTGTCTCATAGACTTGTCGTCAGGACTAAATTATAGGTCCCTTGATCTACAGTCATAATTACTACCACTATTATCATCTGGGCATCTTGAGCTTCCCTAGCTCCTCATCCAGCCCCATATTTGTTCACTCTAGTTACTGAGCACCACTGTGTGACTAGGCCCTGTGCCTGGCACTGGGGGTCTGGAGAGAGTAAGCAGGAGCCCAACCTTAGAGAAGTGAAGAGTCCTGTGAGTGAGGCCACTAGGGGAAGGTGGGCCACTGGGACCCAGTGTACTATAGGTAATAATAAAGGTTTGTACTTGGCAGTCCGGGAGGGCTTCCCAGAGGAAGTGACAAGCGAGCTGTGATTTGAAGGATGAGTAGGAGTTGGCCATGTTGGCGGGACAAAGGTAAGGTGGGGGGAAAACGTCCCAGGCAGATGGAACAGCCTGCGCAAAGGCCCTGAGAGAGAAGCAAACATGGAATGTTTGGAGAATTACACGTGGTTTAGTAAGATTAGCAAGGAAATGTGAAAAAGAAAAAAATATATATGCATATACACACATAAACATGGAAATGGGATGATGGGAGTGAAGAGAGCACAAGCTGGAGGGGGAGCACGGCTAGGTCATGGATGGCAGAAGATGGTCTCGGGCTCATGAGTGGCCAAACACATGACACCATGTGGCCACCGCTGCCCGGGTCAAACCCCTAACCCCAGTCTCTGACCCCACCGGGCCTGCCCGTCATGCTCCTCATCTGGGCCAGAGAGAGCCTTCTGGACACCAAGCCTGGCTGTATTCCTCACTCCTCCCCCAACTGATGGGTGCTCACCCTTGGATGCTCTTGATTCACTGCCGCCCTGCAGGAGGAAGGCCAAACCCAGTCTGGCATTCAAGGCCTTCCAGTGGGGTGCCCCCCCCCAATATTCCAGGATTCACCTTTTCTTGCTCATCTTCTAAAATGTACTTTCCAGATAAAGAACATCCCAGCTTCCCTTGTACCTGCTCTTACATTTCCAGTCCCTTGCCTTCCCCTCTGCTTGGCCTGCCCTTCCCAGCCCTGTAATCCCTGTACCCATCTCCATAAATCCAAACCCTCCCTCCCCCAGCTCCCAGGCCCCTTCTCCAGAGTCTTCCTTGCCACCCCGAGTAGCAGAGCTCTTGTCCTCTCCTCTCTTCTACCCCCCACCAGCTGCGTCTTCTCCCTGCCCTCAGGCCCCTGACACTGCTGGCCCTGATTCCAGATTCTGGTGTCAGGGCTCTTCTTCTCTGCTGCTTGCAGGTTCTTCAGAGAAAGGCCCGGGGTTCTGCTGCAGGAGTGCCCAGCACAGAGCTCTGCTCAGCCCCAGGCCCTAAGAACTTCCCAAGGGCAGGCACGTTTGGCTGGGCACCCCCAGGGTCAGGACAAAGAAGGCATTTGCTCTGTGATCAGTTCAAAGGCACAAGATTAGACTGTTGACCTCAAGAAGTCACAGTGATCGGGGGTCCCACACATGAGCCAAACCCTCTACAGGAAGCCCACCAGCCTCCTGGGACAGGTCTGTCCTGTGAAGCTCAGACATTTCAACTCTCCTTTTGGGAGCTGCATTTGCCAGAGCTATAGAAAGCAGCCCAGAATGCAGGGACAGACTAATTAATGTCCGTCTGATCCCAGAAAGGAGGTAAGAAGCCTTACAGAAATGGAGAGCACACAAGATGGAAGCAGATGGAAAAGCCACGGCGAGGCCATGGGGGCAGAGGGAAAAATGCAGGAATAAAGAGATCACCTGATATTCGGGGGGAGCTAAGCTACTGAATGTGCGCTGTCAGGTCCTCTACACAGTGGAGATGCACCTCAGACTTGAGTCTGAGCCTCCTAGTGGCCAGTTTGATAAGGGAAACTGAATCAGAAAGGGATTTAGTCAGTGTGTGTAAGATACAAGCCACCACTTGCTAAGGAGCAGCCCATCTTTTCTCTGCGCTGGGTCCTGAGGGAAATGGGTCCTGGGGGGTTTTCTTAGAAAAGAACAGCAAGGACCAAGATGTCCCTAGGGTCTTGGTCATTAGATGGCAGCTGAGGAACTGCCTTGGGCCAGGGCTGGGGGCAGGAAAGTAAGGGGCAAGTCAGCAGGCTCAGATCCAGGCCCCCCAACTCTGCCTCACCTTCAGCAGCAGCAGCGGTGGGGGGGTGCACACCTGTCTGTGGCCAGTGGTGATGCTCCCCCCACGTTCCAGCCTCCTTGCCACTGGGTGGCCACGTTATTAGTTCTAGCCAGTGGATCGGGGGCAGCAATGCTGTGTGCCTCTTCCAGGCTGGAGCACGTAAGCCCTGCACGTGACCCTCCAGAACTCTTGACCTTAGACAAAGGGAGAGAAGGCCGAGTGTTCTAGATGATGCAGCTTCCATCATCCTGGGACCCCAAGGGACCGCGTGGAACAGAGGACCTCCTCCTAACAGAGACATGTTGGACATACAGTGTGACAGAGACATAAACTCGCAGAGCGAGCCGCTGAGCACGTAGGCTATTTGTCACGGAGACTAGTCTATGCATCCTGACTAACACCTTGCCCCGTGCAGCGCCAACCAATGGCAGACTGGCGATGGCTGTCTGTGCTTGGTGTGGCTGGAGCACAGGAACCCGCGGGGGAGAGGTGGGCAGGCAGGACCATGACCCAGATCACCTCAGGAGCCACGGAAAAGAACGTGAACTCTGAGGGTAACGGGAGCTGCTGCAGGGATGAAAACTGGGGCTCGAGGAGCGGAGCTCACTTTTAGGTGGATTCCTTTGATTGCCAAGAGTAAGACAGCATGGAACAGGTGAGAGGTGAGGATCACCTGGGTGAAGTAGGGCAGACGGGACAGAGAAGAGCGGACATGTCAGTGGAAAACCTGGGAGGGGGGTAAGAGTCAAGGGCTATGGGCTGTGAGGTAAGAGGGCTGGCCCGTCGTGGCTGCCGAAATCACCATGACCTGAGCGGCATCACCCATCCTGTCCCCTCCGGCCACTCCTGGTGCTCTCCCTTCACAGCACCGGGCCTCGGCCCCACACCTGAGGGATGGCTCCCAGCCCAGGGGCAGGGGCAGGAGGCCCCAAGAGGCAAGGGCTCTCCTTTAGCTCAGTCACCTCCGTGGCAATGACAACTCAGTTTTTGGGTGCTTGCTACGTGCCAGGTGCCATTCCCAGTGCTTTCTCTGTATGCCCTTAACAGGCAGGTGCTACCTTGCTCCCCAGTCCAGATGTGGGGGTTGAGGCAGAGAAGCGAAGGAACCCACATGAGGTTACACAGCTAGCCAGCTGGAGCTGGGGGCTGAACCCAGCCCTGCCTCTGGAGCCTCCAGAGCCTCCAGCTCCAGGATGAGGAAGTCTCTTTCCTACCCACCACACGCTCGATCTCACCTCAGCCCCGAAGGGGAGGCATCATGACCGTTCTCACCCCCACTTTACAGAAAAGTAAAACAAGGCTCAGGAAACTAAGTGGACACCTTCTGGAAAGAGGGCTTTTTGCTTCCACTGATAAAGCCAGCGGCTGCGGAACAGTGACAGAAAACTAAAACTCTGCGTTAGTGACCTTCTGTCCCCTTGCCCCCAACTCCACTCCCCACTCTTCCCCACCCTACCCTGCCCTGGCACCTTATCTCCCCTGCCAAAGTGCTTCCAGACCTGTTGCCACGGAAGGAAACTTACAGAAGTGGGGGATGGGGCCAAGCCAGGCAGGCCGTCTCTCTTTCTGCCCGCAGTATGGGAGTGTGCACACATGTATGTGGCTGAAGTCTGTGCAGATGTGTGTGCGCGGTGTGCAAATTTGTGCCCGAGCACTGCATTCATCATACGCGCCGGTGTGTGCACGCATCTGGGCGTGCATGTGTGTATCCGTGCATGCATGAGTTTAAGGACTCAGCAATTCAGAGAGCAGGAGTTTTATTTCCCCCACAAGCAGGCACTTGCCTGGAAATGCAGACTGCAGTGGGCCCTCAGCACCTCCAGGGCCCTCGCCCATGGGCTGGGCCAGAAAGGCCGATCTGGGCCAGGTTTATCCCAGGCCACCAGTCCTATCCTGCCTGGTGCCATCCAGCGGGGCCTACATCAAAGTCACAGCATGCTTTCTTAGGGGTGGCGGGCCAGCCCACTGGGGCACCGAGTGGGGGGTGGCAGGGCTCCTGCTGCTATCCCATGCGTGTTTAGCGGGCCTGATGCCATGGGATTAGGCTTTGCAGGCTGCAAATTCCCCGCCCCCCAAAAAGATTTAGTCATCTCTGGGTTTAACATCCCATTGAGTTAGTTCTTAATGCCTGACAGGTGAATGGCTTGCTGCCTGTCCCATCCCTTCCAGTGACCCTGCCAGGTAGGTGGAGACTGTTGTCCCATTTGATGAGGGCAAAACTGAGGTGCTGGGAAAGTGATTTGACCAAGATGACATTAATAGGAGCAACGGGAGGTGGGAAGCAGAAGCCAATGGCCCTCTTCCTGCTATGCGCTCCTCTCTGATGTGTGTGTGTCTGTGTGTGTGTGAGAGAGAGACACACAGAGAGAAAGACACACACACACATATACATATATATACATATATATATATACACATATGTGTGTGTGTATGTATTCCTGCCTGCACCCAAAGGCCTGCCTTCCCAGCCCAGCCCTGCATCATTGCAGGACAAGGGTTAGCTGCGGGATGAAAGAAACCAAACCCAAACTGGGAGTGGTACAAACCAGCATAATAGATTAGTCATTAATTGTCTGTTCCTGGCCTCAGGGAAAGCATGACATTGCCTAATTTGGTATTAGACTCAGGGGTGGGTTAGGGGTCTGGTGCTGCTGGCTACGATCGTCCCTTTGTAAGTTTGTGGTTCCTCATCTAATATTTGCAGTTTTATTTAATTTGCTCTCTTAAAACCTGACCTCGTGGCCATGTGAGCTGCCCTCTACATGCCTCGGGAGAAGGTTGAAACCACCACACTTAGGTCAATGTAGTTAACAGAGGGGAATTAGAACCATAGTTTCCTAGGCTTAAAAAATGAAAAAAAAAGACTACTGTAAGAGTAAAGAACACTCTGAAGGTGATCTACAAAGACCGAGAGTTAACACCACAAACACCTAATTATGGGCGGGTCCCGCACCTTGACTCCAATCCTTGACCAACTATTATCCATCATAGGGCTTATCCTGATCCTGACCTTGGCTCCAAACTTGACAGGAAAGCTTCTTTCTCTTTCGTCCTGAATCCTTATCAGGGCCTCTGATCCACCCCAGAAGGACGTAGGACCTCTGGCTCAGGAAGGAAGGCCCAAGTGAGTTCAAGTTGCCCTGCTGTGGCACCCATCTCTGCTTAACCAGCCTCCCATGGAGGCTTCCCTTCTCACCAGGCAGAAAGAAGAAACCACAGGTCTTAGCGACTTCCTGCTAGTGAGAATTTTATCCACAGTCGTTTCTGCTCATCTGAGGCCAGGCCCTGGTTTACTTGTCACTTCTTGGCACAAGGTGTCTATTTTTGCCTTCCATGGGCCAGCATCAGGATCTGCAGTGACATGGTGGGATGCAGGAAACTGGGGCCTCAGGGTCTCACCCCACTGGCTTAGTCTTCTTCCCTCCTTCGGAGTGAGAAGAGGCCTTGTCGCTCTCCACAGAAGCAGGGGGACCGCCTGTCCTGGTTTGCCTGGGATGTGGGGAGGGGAGTGAGCGGACTACGTATTCCCGATGCTAAAACGGGAAATGCCTGGGAAAGTCCCAGGCAAACAGGGGCAAATCGGGCACCCCACCAACTGCAGAGGTCTCCAGAAAACTGTCATCTAATTCACACACAACGATTCTAAGTCACCTGTAACCTTGAC
>NC_138382.1:51135962-51202340 GCF_054177405.1 Leptonychotes weddellii
CACGAGATGGGGGAGGGTCAGAGGGAGAAGCAGGCTCCCCGCCGAGCAGGGAGCCCGATGCGGGACTCGATCCCGGGACTCCAGGATCATGACCTGAGCCGAAGGCAGTCGCTTAACCAACTGAGCCACCCAGGCGCCCCAAGATGGCGTGATCTTAAACTGCTAAAGCACAGGGCTGCAGGCTCCAACTTCGAACGCACATGAGCATCACTGACATCAGACCACTGGCCTTGGGACCCCCGCACCGGCTCTGACACGGGGGCCCTGTGGCTTCTAAATTAAAGTCAAAATGAAGTAAAAGGAAATAAAACGTAAAATGCAGCTTCTCCATCACCTTAGCAACATTCCAAGTGCTCAATAACTACATGTGGCTACTGGGTACCCAATTAACAGTGTAATTACAGAGCATGTCCACCACACCTGTGTGACTTTGGGCGGGTGACTTAATGTGGCTATTTCTTCACCAGCAAAATTTGGCATAGTAACAACTAACTATGCATGAAGTATGTTCCCTGTACTAACTCAATCCTTGCAGCAATCCCCGAAGTACTATTATCACCCCATTTTTACAGATGAGAAAACTGGAGGCCCAGAGAGGTTAAGCAACGTGTCCAAAATCACACAGCTAGTAGGCGGCTAGCTGGCATTTGAAGCCAAGCTGTTCAGTCCTGGGTCCACACTCTCTCACAGGGCTGCCCGGACAATTAAATAGGATAATCCACACAGCACATGGAGTGATGCTGGGTGCATACTTAGCGCTCAACAAATGTTTGCTGTTAAGACTGTCGTGGTCCCAATGTTTATAGCACGCTAAGATTTGATTTCGTACGTGACAGCTATGTATTGACGGCCCAACGTTTTGGAGGTCTGAGTAAAAATCCCAAACCAGAAAGTGCAAAGCACCCCGCTAGGCACAGAGTTCTGACCCCTGGTGCTCACCACATTGATGGAGGGAACAGACAAGCACCCATGAAAAGCTAACTAATAATCCCTCTTGCTCAAGAGGAACCCGAAGAGTGTATGTGTGCATCTCTCTGGCGGGGATCCTCAGGGTAGAAGCCTGCAGCCTCGCTCAGCCCCGTGCTGAGGGGACTGGGGCTCTTGGTAGGGATGGGAGTCGTGCTGGGCAAGACAGGGGGAGCCCTCTGGTTTTCTCCATCAGCACAGCCCTCGCAGGAAATCAGGGATACTGCCTCAGGGGAACCCTCCACCAGGCCTCCAATTCCCCCCTCCAACCTCCCCCCCCGCCGCCACCCGCCGTATCAGCAGGGAAGGCAGAGGGCCCTGCAGCCAGAAACTAAGAACAGCCCTGTCTCCAGGTTCTCTCTGCCGTGGGGCCCCTCCTCTGCCCCCATCTCCCTTCTTCCAGGTCTCCGGTCCTTCTGGTCCGGCACAGATGCCTCCCCCGCAGGCCCACAGGAAATACAGATTGGGTCAGAGACAGAGCCAGGAAAATGCCTCTCTCCTCCTGATGAGATTAGGCCCAAGGGAGAGCCTCCTCCTGACATCTGACACTGCCCAGAGCCAGGTCCCCGGCACCGAAGAGGGGCAGGGGACCTCCTGTGATAGCCTGACCTCCCCTGGCCGACGGCCCCCAACTGTCCTGTCCCCTTCCCACAAGTCTTGCAAAGCCTGGGCAGCCTTTTCTCTGGGCGACTCCCTTTCTGCCCCACGCCAGCCGGGGACTCCTTCCCTGACCTCCCTCTGACACCGTCATTTCCCTTTAAGACCCACCACCCCAGGTCCCCTCTGTCCTCAGGAGCAAGCCCACGGCTGGACTTGGGGTGTGGGGCCCCACACTGCCCCTGGCCGTGTCTCATCTCCACAAACTCGTCCTTCAGCCAAAATGGTTTATCTGCTCTCCTCTCAAAGCATTGTGTTTTCCCAAGCACGCCATCTTTGCTCATGCCCCTTTCTCTGCCTGGAAGCAAAGCAGCCCCACGAAAGTACCTAGCTGGGCTCCTAGGTTGCTCCTCGTCTCCCTCCACCTTCCTGGACCCCAAAGAACCACCACCAGGGAGCCACCCTGGCTCACTGGCCTGAGCTCTCTCTGTGCTATGAGGCTGCCCAGGGCAGGGAAAGAGGAGAATCAGATTCAAATCCTGAAACTCCACCTGTCTCTGGGCCTCAGCATCTGCATCTGTAAAAGGGTACCCTACTATCTACCTCACAGAGGCTTGCCAAGGACTGAACAAGATAATGGCTACAAAATACCTTAAAGAGCTCAGCTGTGGTTGCCCTCTTCCCTCCCCCAGTCCTGCTGCCCGTGTTCCTGCCTGCTCCTTCCATCCATTCATCCAGCCATCCACCCATCAGACCGCCGAGTCTGAATGGTCCTCCCCTCTGCTTTGCCCACACGCAGGCCAGATCCCACAAGCAGATACCTGGAGGGGGGGCGGGGTGCCACCTGGTTCCTGGACTAACTTCCACTCACGCCACCAGCCTCTCCTGAACCCGCTCTTTGGGCACGAGGAATGGGGGAGGGCTGTCATTTTCATGGCAGGTGTGCTGGTCTGGTGGGAGAGTCCTGATTCGGACACCAGTTTGCTCCATGACCTTGGGCAAATCTCATCCCCTCTCAGGGTCTGTTTTCTCAGGCAGGTAATACTCTTACCTTGCCCAACTGTTAGGGTGGTCCACTGAATGCTCTGCAGCCCACATGCACCAAAACCCGGGACCGTGAGGATGACAGAGCTGTCTACCTATAGGCTGTCCCCGTCCTTGCAGGGCTGGTGCCCTTCTTGTCTTGCTTCCCTGGAGACACAGAACCCAGCTTCTTCCTGTTTATTCCCCTAAATCAGGCCCAGACCAAAACTTCATGCAGCTTTATTGCCCCACAATCTCCTTATCTGAGAGTTTCAAGAGACAAGGGTCACTGGGGACTTTCTGAAGCCAGCTGCAGGAGGTTGAAATCTAGAGGTACTATTTCCTCCTCACCATTCATTTCCCAGCAGAGCTTCTGAGTCTGTCTTTGGACAGAGGGGGCCGCTGAGGCCCGGACAGGGAGAGTGCCTGGCTCAGGATTCCACACTGAGCGGAAGCCCTCCAGTCTCAGTTCTGGGGGGGCCCCCACCTCTGGCCCACAAGTCAGCTCCCGCCTTGCCCTGTTGCAGGGACCCTGGGGCCCAGTGTGACTTCAACCTGCATTCCTGGGGCCCTCCCAGAGCCTGGCCTCTGCAGGGTGCTGGTGGGGGAGAGGCAAGGATGACCTGGCAGGGACTTCTGCCCTCAGGGGCTCAGGTTGATGGGAGAGGCCAACACGGAACCAGCGAGCTCAATTCGGGGCGAACAGGACTGAACAGGCTGCAGTGGGAAGGTGGAAATCCGGGGAGTGGGTGAGAGCCTCGGGGCAGGTCTGTTTGAGGCCAGCCTGAAAGGCTGAGTCGGGTGAGCTGAGCACAGAGCAAAGGGGGTAAGGGTGCGTGGTGTAGGGGGAGGAAGTAAAAGACACAGCCAGGGAACCACAAGGGTCCGGTCTGGCTGGGGTCTGGGCACATGCAAGGGAGCAGCCAGGTACTGGCGAGGGCTCTGAATCTGGCTAGGCCTTGGCACTTGAGACCACGGGAAGATGTCAGTTTGAAACCAGGGGTGTGGTGAGGTGAGGGCTGCTGGGAATGTGGCCCCAGCTATTAAGTAGTTAGAATGTTTGGCCGGAGAAAGTATTTTCTTTCCTCAACTTTGGGCTTGTATCTAAGGAAGAAATAGGTGGGTGAGTGGGTTCTGTTTTAGGCCCGGCTCTAGCTGGCTGGAGAGGGGAGCTGTGGAGCATGAAAAGGGAGAGGAGGAGGAAGATTCTGAGGCCTTACTTGTCTGAGCTCAGGAGGAAAAGTGTGCCTGATTAGAGGAGGGCAGAGCCTCGGATTTGCTAACCAGGAGTCAAGGGCTGACCTGTCTCCACAGGTCCTAGCAATTCGAGAGAGCCGTGGAGCCGGGAGGCCTGGCTCCTAGACCACATCTCAGCAGCTGGGGTTTTACATCAGAAAATGGTTTCCTTTCTTCCCTCAACCCATTTCCCTGTGCTCCGAGTCCCCAGATATGACTGAGGGCCTGCCTGCCTGTTTCCTCCTCCTGCCTGGGCAACCCGGCACTCTGATCCTAGCCCGGCCGGACACACTGGAGGGCACTGGGCGGTCCCTTCCTGCTTCTCCCTCCCCAGCTTAAGACCACGGACATAATGCTCGGCCCTAATCAATTCTTCAGGTAGCAACTGCAACAGGGGCCGGGGGAGGACGGCGAGGCCACTGTGTCCCCATTTCTAGCCTCCCTGAGCTTCCCCCCAATCATTTGTTCAGACGGGGCCCGTGGGCCAGGAAGGGCAGGAAGCCCCGCGGAGGCTGAAGAGTACAGGAAAGATGTCAGTGGCCCAGGCTGAGGAGGCCCTTCTGGCCCAAGTCTGACTCTCTGCTCGGTTTGGTGACAGGATCTCATGAACATTTTGTGTGCAGCTTTCCAACAGCGGGTCTCAACCTGAGGGTGCAACAGAAATCACCTGGAAGGCTGATTAACTCCCAGATGGCTGGGCCCATCCTGGAGTTTCTGATTTAGCAATTCAGTAGGGGGCCTGAAAATGTGCATTTCTTTTTTTTTTTTTAAGATTTTATTTATTTATTTGAGACAGAGAGAATGAGAGACAGCATGAGAGGGAGGAGGGTCAGAGGGAGAAGCAGACTCCCCGCTGAGCAGGGAGCCTGATGCGGGACTCGATCCCAGGACTCCAGGACCATGACCTGAGCCGAAGGCAGTCGCTTAACCAACTGAGCCACCCAGGCGCCCTGAAAATGTGCATTTCTAACAAGTTCCCAGGGCACAGTGATGCAGTTGATCTGGGGACCACGCAGAGCCACCGCTCTACAACGCAGCTCTGTGATTTGCAGAGTCCTTCCTGTTCACTGTTCAGGTTACTCCTCACATCCACCATGAGAATCACCCCATCTCATGGGCACGGCAAGCTGTGCTCAGCTCAGAGCAATGGAGTCACTTCTCTGAGGTTACACAACTACCAGGCAGCAGGAACCTGTCCTCCAAAGGCTCCATGAGCACACAACCACTTCCTAACTCGGGGCCACTTGGGGCTGTGACTCTTGCCTTTCCATCTCGCAAATATTCTCAATATACAAACGTGGCTCAGGCCAGCCCTCAAGAACCAGGCGGGTGCTCAGAGGCTAGCCTCCCTGTCTTGAATAGCAGGCGTCGAGGTCAGGTGGTCAAGACACAGGCTTCAGAGTCGGAGACCCAGATATAAACCCAGACTCTCCTTCTCTAGATCTTGCAACCCACATGGGCACCTACCTCTTGCCAGGCTGCTATAAAATGGCTCCAAGGCTGAACAGCGCAGTTAGCCTGGTGCACAGTGAGTCCTCAATAAACGGCAGCAACTGGTGGGCCTGGACAAGAGCCAGGGAGGGATGTGGGGAAAGATACTAAGCCTCTCTGTGCCTCAGTTTTCTCATCTGTAAACTGGGGTCAACGACAGAACCTAACTTACAGGGAAATGGTACGGATTGAATGAGTTTATTCATTTAAAATGCCCCAAGGCAATGCCTGGCATGGGGGAAGCTCCGACACATGGTCCTTTTTGTCAAGCGTGAAAATTTCAGCACTCAACGCACACATTTCACGAATACATGTCAGCAAAACCATTAAAGAATAGAATAGGCTACTGGGAGATCAAAATTTAAAAATCACAGTGCTGCTGGTTGTACAAACAGGGTGAACATACTCCAGGGCACAGAACTACAAATGGTTACAGTGGTAAATTTTATGTTATGCAAATTCTGCCCCAAAAGGGAAGAAAAGAGCGAGCAGCACCGAGGTATCAGGGCCCGGCTCTCCCGCAGGGCCATCAGCCAGCTCCTCCCTCTGCCTGTGCTCTACTTTCCCTGGGGAGGCAGGTCCTCCCTCTCCCTCTCACTCCGGGCTAGCCGGGCTACTCAGGGCCTTCTCTGCCCATGCCTCCCTGGGCAGAAGGCCCTGCTGTAGGGGGAGCGTCCTCACCACTTTCCCGGGCACTTTCAGGAAGGGCCTGGAGGATCTGTGCCTGGACAGAGGGCTGACTCTTCCCATCCCCTTCCATCTGGCTTGCTGTCCCTCTGTGGGACTCCGGCTGCTCCCGGTGAAGGAAGAGCCCCTGAGGGAGCGGCGCCTGCTCACAGGGACTCCCATGGGGCTCTGCGCAGGGAAGGTACACAGATGTTCTGAGACCAGGGGCCCAGCTCCAGCCCCCACTGGCTGTGTGACCCTGCTCAAGTCCTTGTCCGTCTCTGGGCCCCAGTGCCCCATGTGTACAATGGGAATGTGCATCTCTGCTTGCCACCATCCTGAGGCTTTAGGGAGGCTCTGAAGGGAGAACGAAGGCACACATGCTTTGTTTCTTTCTTGCGTGATGTGACCACACAGCGAGGCGCAGAGATGGTTACAGACACGGACACTGGTCTTAGCACACACCCGCTGGGACGCCTTGCGCAGGCTAGTCAACCTCTCCAGGCCTCAGGTTTTGTCATCCTAAAGTAGTAAATGAGTTCACATATGACAAGCACTTAGAACACAGCCTGGCACACGGCGAATCCAAGATAAATTCAAAATAAGTAATAATAGCATTCTACTGAGTACTCACCGTGAACTAGGCACTGCCCTATGGTATTTAACTGTATTAATGGGTTGAAACGAACATTTAGCAAAAATGCATAAGGTGAACAGGGCTTACAGATTAAACCAGAAGCACAAAGTGCCCATGTCCTTTCTCCTCCAAGTGGCAATACTGAAAGATCTAAAGATCTGGGGGTGGAGGGGATCACTTGTGCTGGGAGGCACCCAAACTCCCTTAACAGGCTGGCAGCAGAGAAAGCCTTGTGCCCCTCCCCCACCCCCTTTGTGCTGATTTAAAGCTCTAATTCTTATCTAATCTAATTCTTAGCCAGACGGGCTAACTCCGGCTTTCAAATGATCTTATTACATCTGGGGCAAAAAAACAGAACAAATATTTCAGGACTGCCCAGCGTCAGGGATCCAGGTGGACATCCAGCCCAGCTCTCTGTCCTCCCTTCCACACCATGCTGTCTGAAAAGTCTGAGGGTCTTGGCTTGTACCATTCTAGTGATGGGAAGCTCACTCCTTCCGGGGACAGAGCAGCTCAGCTGTCAGACTTCCTTCTTCTACTGAGCGGAAATCCACACTTCCCCTCCTGCCCTGCCTCGAGCCCCACCAGCGGCATCCACTGCCATCGCCCCACACAACCTTTCAGAGGATCTGAGGCCGCTGACCACTTGCCCCTGCGATGGCTCCACTCAGGCAGGGGAGTTTCTTGTGTAACTAAGTTTCCCATCTTCTCCCCATCTTCTTCGCCTCCCCATCATGTTCCAAGTTGACCCCATCTCTCACCCAGGTTGGAACCCAGACCATACTCAACTCCTCCAGATGGGGGCTGAGAACCACTCGGCAGAGCAGGTACCCCAAAAGATCCCAGATTCACTTCTTAGAATAGTAGCGCTGGCCAGACCTCAAGGGCTCATGGGGTACAAAAAGGGAAATTGAGTCCACTTGTCCAGGGACATCCCTAAAGGGCAGAACCGGGAATGGGATCTGGATTTCTGGCCCCCAGCCGGGAGAGTCCTCTAAGACATGGAACAAAGTTTCCTTTGATCCTGTGCCTGGATACAAATATTTTTTCCTTATCTGTGTTGCCGTTCTCAGAGGGACAAATTCCAAGCATGGCTGGGGGAAGAAGTCTTCTAATTGTGAGGCGGGCGGTGGGGTGGGGGTGGGGATCATTCACGCTAGCTGGACCCTCCTGAGACGCAGGCCTTTGAAAGGTGGGCTGCATTTCTCCAGACTGTGGTTTAGGCTGGGAAGGATGGGGCTCCTTAGGGTCAGGAGGGGAGACAGACCCCGAGTCTTTGCTGCTAGGAAGGTCAGCTCGGCAGCAGCCCCACACTGGGAAAGGTAAATCGGGGCACATCGCCTCACCCTACATTTTCCATGTCTCCAGCTGCGGACAGACCCCTGTGCTGGGCTCTGTGGGCCCAGAGGTAGCCACGGGGTCACTGCCCTGGGAACAGGTAGAAAAATGGAGCAATCACACCCCACTGGAACAAAGGTCGATCACAAACACGGTGACTTGTCCGACATGGCAGCTACATAGAGAAGGACCAGCAGGTTAGAGCAGGGGGACATTTTCTCTTTATCATTTACTCTTTCCAGAGAGAAAAAAAAAATGAGCCCCACCCCGCCAATATTTTATACGAGTAACTATCATCAGGAGCTATGGGGCACAACATATACACAAGGCGAGATTCATCGTTTACCAGAGTGACTCTAAACCTGTATTTCAAACAGTGCCCCCCCTCCAACTGAAAAACATCTTGGGCTGACTTCTCAGACTTGATTACCTTGTCACTGGTTTTGCTGTTTTTTTTTTCCCCCTTGTCTTGTGGCTGCCGATGGGATCATGCCCGGAAACCCAAGTGTTAATTTCTTGTCCACTCGTACTCATATTATTAGGAGCACTAAGAACCCACTGTTCAGATAGGGATCTTCTAAAACCACTTGCCCATTTTGTGAGGATTAGTCTAATTCAAGCTGGTTAATATAATCCACAAATCCAATCTGGATTAATTAGTCTGGATGAACCTGGATTCACTAACGAGGTTAAATTAACTGTACTGAACTCCTGAAAACAAAGAGTAGGGGCGTCCTTGCCATCCTTTCTCAGAGTGCTCTCCCCTTCTCTCCAGAGACTTCTGGAGACACGGGACACGAGGCTGCCTGACGGCCTGGGTGTGGGTGTCAGTGGGTCTGCAAACGTGAGCAAAGCTGAATGACTCTCTCTGAGACAATATTTTCCCTGCACCCCAACGAGCGTCTTGCATACCTCACTTGGGAGGCCATCAGAATAGAAGCTGGGGAGACTCTCAGGATTTTCAGGCTGCACAGGATGGTAGAGATCATCTAGTCTAACCCCCTCACTTTTCAGGTGAGGAAACAAGGAGTGGGGAAGGGATGTAACTGGTCCAGGGTCACCAGGTGAGACAGTGGCAGATCCCAGGGAGAACGAAAATCTCTAGTTCTTGATGCTGAAACCAGCTGCTTCTTTGGCGTCCCGGCCACAGTCCAGCCCCTTACTGGGCCATTCTCGGGTCCCTGTACCTCTCAGCCCTCTGCAGCTGTATCCCCTGAGTCACGAGGTCACCTGCTGGCTCTGAGGGTGGCTGAGGGTGGCATGGAGGTGTGGGTCCCAGTCAAGTTACAAGTGCTATCAGGATGGGGGGGCAGGACATGGAGCCATCAGTAGGCCACGATTCCAGGAGTTACTCTCCTTCACTCTGAAGCCTTGGTTCCTCAGCTGTAAAATGGGACTAATCAAACCCAGCTCATGGGTTTGCTGTTTGGATACCCATGAGGTCCCACTGATGTCTGCGGACTGGGAACTAACCCCTGAGGGGCGTTACTGCTGTCCTCACACTCTGGAAGGTTTTGTTTAGGGGGTGAGATCTGGGGGTGCTCCTAGAGCCTAAGGAGTCTGCCTTTGACTGCCAACCACAGCTCTAGACACCGCAGGACTTGGAGCCCCTGCAGCCTGGTGGTCCCCCCGATGTGCCGGCCCAGGCCTGGTGTGGTGGCGGACAGCTGTGGATATGGGTCCCGGGCCCTCTGGGGCATGCCTGAAGTCCTGCTCCTGTCTCTCTGCGGCTCTGTTCTCCCCTGCTCTCATCCTCCTCATCTCCCACATCCTTCTCGCTTACTCCAGGCTGTCTTCCTAACCTCCCCCCCTGACTTCTCCTAAGCTGAGTCCCACTTGGGCAACCGTGAGACAGAAGCATCCCTTCTTCCAAAACCTTCAATGGCCTCTCCGCTGGGCATTCAAAGCTGAGGTGTGGCCCAGGAGTAAACCAAGAAGAGAGCTGGGGCACCGTGGGAGGTGGAGGGGGGGGACAAGGGCAGTAGGCCTGGGTGCAGACAAGAAGGGGGTGCATTTTCTATAGAGAACTTAAAAACAATAATAAGACCGACTAAAAGTCTGACTTTTTATTATCATGATATGCCTGCAGCTCTCCACAGTGTCAATGAAGAAACTCTCCCCACGGCCAGGCCAGGCTGCTCCCACCTCCCCCGCCCTTGGCAAGCGCCCAGGACCTGATACTATTCCCTAGACTGAGAAAAACTGGCCTGTATGTTCGCCACATCCCAAAGAGGCTCGGTACGCTTCCCATCAGCAGCCCCGGCTCGCATTGGTTCCTTCGCCGGTAAGTCCCTCCCAGCACTCTGCGCGCTCAGCTGCTCCCCCTTTCAGTCTTCCCGCAAGCATTCCCGTCCACGTCCACCCCTCGGCTGGCCACAGCCCCCGGCCCAGGCCTCCTGACACCTAGCCCGGGCCGTACGCAGACCCAGCGGCATCAGGTTCTTATCTCCCAAGGAAGACCGAGGAACCACCCCCCGAAATCTGGAACCCACAGCACAGGAAACCACACCAGCAGAGCCACTGACTGGCTGCGTGACCTCAGACAAGTCCCAGATCCTCTCCAGCCTCAGTTTCCCCTGTGCAAGGACAACTCATCTCCAGATGACCTCCTTTCCTTGTCCTCAGTCACCCCCTTCCCTTGGCCACACCGTGCACTTTGTCATCATGTGAAAATGTTCCACCTGCTTCCAAAGTCACTAATTCGAGCGCCCCCTTGCTGACTGCACCTTCCGCACCTTCTGCTTCCTGTCATCTGCCAGATGTGACCAGGCCTTTGTCGGCACCCCTGTTGGAGCAATAAAACAGGTTCAGGCCCGAGGAGAGCGCCCGGGTACCACAGACTGCTCTCCGGGGCGACATAACCCATTCGGCACTGTCCTGACTCTGCTGCCAAGCTTGGATCCGGCCTTTCTGAGAGGCCAGCTCCAGGGATGGCGTCTGGGCCGTGTGACATCCACCTGCTGTGAGGCCTGTTTCTTGTGTCCAGTAAGCTGGGACACCTTCCCACAGCTCTGCCCCTGTGAGACGGCCCATCACTGGCCTCCTCTACCTCGTCCCTGCCCGTCTGCCCCTCCCTTCTCTCCTCCCATGAGGTCCGTCACCTCATCCTCACCCCGAAACCTTCACCCGCTGACTTCTTTCCCCATTATCCAGCAAAACTCTGGTGCTGGATGAACCAGGATACCTAAGGAGGGCTGGGGAAGAAAATGGACAAAACCCAAACCAGGACAGGAGGTACCAACAGGGTGACAGCTTTACCACTACAGCTCTTCTCTCCCCGGGTCATCTGGGTGGCTCCCTCATCCTTGGACTCACAGCCAATCCATCATGAATGCCCCCCCCCAACACCTTGTAAACCATCTACTGATCTCTATGCCCCCTGCTACCAGCTGCTCGCACCTGCACACACCTACCAACCATCTTGCCCCCAACCTCTTCCAAAGATGCCCATCTGAGCATGTCACTCCCCGGCCTCTGCTCCAGGACCCACAGGGTCTGGCCCGCTCCACCTCTCCAGCCTCATCTGCCCAGGAATCAGAGCTGGAGACACTCAGTGCTTTTAAGTCCTCAATGGTCCATTTCCTTCAGCCTTGGGGCTGTTTCTTTTGTCCAACAGGCTCCTTTTCCCCCCTTCACCTGATCACTCCCTACTGGTCTTTCAGATCTCAGCTCAAAAGTCCTTCCCTTAGGATGCCTGGGTGGCTCAGTCGGTTGAGCCTCTGCCTTCAGCTCAGGTCATGATCCCAGGGTCCTGGGATGGAGCCCCGCATAGGGCTCCCTGCTCTGCGGGGAATCTGCTTCCCCCTTTGCCCCTCCTCCCACTCGTTCTCTCAATCTCTCTCTCTCTCAAATAAATATATAAAATCTTTGAAAAAGAAAAAAATCCTTCCCTTAGAATAGCCTTCTGCAGCGACCCTGAACTAAGCACATCCTCTGCTCTGCAAGCCCTCCCTTCTCCTTCAGGCACCTGTGGCAGGTTCTGTGAGACTTTAGGACTACTGCCCATCTCCTGTGGTCTGCGATCCCACCAGGGCAGCACCTAGGTCTGTTCTGCTCTGCATCCCTAGCATCAAGCCGGGCTTCAAAGGCACTCAGTGACCCATACATGGATAAAGGTCTCATTCACAAGAGTAAATTGAAAAATAACTTCGTAGGAAATGAATGAATGGGCCTTTCTGGGTGAGGCTCTAGGGTAATCTGTGTGGGGCAGGTCTCTGTGGTCTCTCTCCAGGGTGGGCCATAGGTCAACCTACTCTTGGTAATGATCGTAACAAGGATGAGGCTAATGAACCAGCCAACAAGCTCTCAGAGCTCCTTCCTGTCCATTATCTCCCCCGCTCCCCTCCAGGCCTCCCCCCATTACTCATAGTCCTGGGAGTTTAATGACCAGTCCAGTGGGGCACTTCTGAACTCTGAACTGGCGTTATGTTCACTCTGCAGCACGAACACTTTCTTCTTCCTAAGGGCCAGCACTTAGGAGCCTTTTCTTTGTGGGGTTGGAGGAGGAAGAAGTGATGGATGGGTTCAAATCCCAGCTTTATCTTTTGCTGGCTCTGTGACCTTGCAAAAATCACTTAACCTCTCTGGGCCCTTGTTTCCTGATCTATAAAAAGTGGACAAGAATATCTAGCTAGGAGGTTGATAGAGGATTAAATGAGTATACGTACATTAAGAGTCTAGTATGGGGCCTATTGCATGTTATATCGGATTAATTCTAAGACACAGTTTTTTAACATTTAACATCTCTGAAACTGGGATTCACCAGTATATCTGGTATATCTCACAACAGATGGTACCCTGCATTCAAGAAAATATGACAGTAGCTTAGTTTCTTCATTTCCATTGCAAAGAGGTGGGAAGGTGTGTGAGAGCCCCAAGAAAGTGCACGGTTGAGGGAAAAGGGTCTGCTGGGGTCTGGCATATTGAGGCGGAACCCTGAAGCATCACAGAATCTGAAGGCACAGGCCCCGCCCTAGCCAGCGGGCCCGCTGGACCTGTCCCTGCTGTCCTAGTCCCACTCCGGGGGTGGCCCAAATGCCAGGAGAACCCTGATCTTTCTGGATCTGACGCTGTGCTCCTGCTGATGTAGCTTGCGGTCCCTGGCCTGGACAGTCTGCTCACCATGCTGACGGTGCTTGCAGCCACCTCCAGCCCCAGTCTCTGTCCCAAGAAAGGTCCTAGGACCTATCCCAGAGACCTCTCCTTCAGTGATGCCTCCCTCAAGCCATCGCTGGCTTCTGCTCTCGACTGTCCTGGAGGGCCACCCGGGGGGTATCATCCAGGCCCCCCCCCATGGCTCTGTGCTATGGGTGCCTCCTGGAACCCTCCAGCCTGCTGATGTCAGACTGTTATACCGTCCTCATTACACTGTCACATATATTACATACGGACAACTTGTTCTAGAAACAAATGTCAAATTGCATGCAAAAATTTCAAAATATAGAAAAGACAAAAGTGATAGTGAAAATCAACCAGCTTGATGTGTGTCTTTCTGCATATTTTTCCATATCCGCAAGGGTGTAGATACATTCTCCTCCCAAACCCAAACCCTAGCAGGCTCAGTGCCCACATACTGTTCTCTGCCTTGCTTTTCCAGTTAATGTGACCTCGTGGACCTCCTCAACCCAGAACTGTTTCTCCTCAGTGATCTTATGGCACTCCCGTCGTCCCCGCCCTTCCCTTGGCATGTCCCTTAGCCCCTCTCACCCAGGTCCTGAGGCCTGGCCTGTGCTTACGGCCCGATGGCTTTCTGCAGACACTTGTCCTCTTCAGCGGGACAGGGCTGTGATTGGCCCCCTCTAAGCACAGCCACACCCCGGTACAGAAATACTCTTGAGCTCTTAAATCAGGGGTATGAGGTGAATAGAGGCTTTCTGTCCCTGTTGGCTTTGATTTGAGGCCTTTTAAAACAGACCAGATGTTCTCTGAGACCCAGAAGGATGCTGGTCCTGTATTTCCCGAACCCCCAGGGGCTCCAGACATCACAATAAACAACGAACAGGTGCCTGACATTTTATAGCTCAAAAGCGCTTCCATGCTCTTTATCCAATTTTAAGCCTCACAACCACCCTATAAATTAGGCAAAGCAAGTATTTACTTTTGAGCCATTCTACAGATGAAGAGGCTGGGGCTCAGAGAGGTGGGCCATTTACCCAATCGTAAATGACCTTCTTTGCTTTCCTCCCCTCCAGTGTCTGGCTGACTCCCATCCCACTAACAACCCAGCTCAGACGTCACCTTCTCCGGGAGCCTTCCCCACCTCCAGCCCCACCCTAGGCTAGGTTAGATGCCCCTCTTTGAGGGCCACAGCTCCTGGGCTTCCCTATCAGAGCTGGGGCCCCCTGCCCCCACCCTCCGGCTGCGTGCCCTTACAGGCAGTGAAGCGTCTGGTTTCTCTCCATCCATACTCCCCAAGCACAGGGAAGCCTCGGTAGATGGCTGCTAGGATGAAGATTGTTACAATCATCAAGGCAGGAAATATTCTCCCCTCTTTATGGGTGAGAACAAGGGGCATAAAGAAGGGACAGGACTTGCCTACAGAGCACGTTATTGGCCAGGTCAGGTCTCCCTCCTCAGAGGCGTGGCTTCCTTCGTTCCACTGCGTCTTTTGTTGTCTGCAATCCTGGACTGCAGGCCACTGCCCCAGGTTCATTTCTGTCTCCTCTGGCGCTGGCTGGGCCCTACCTGGTTCAGCCAGGTGTGAAGGGGAGTGTTGTGGAGGTGCTCTGGCTGGGGCAGGCTCAATCCCCCGGCCTGAGCCAACAGCCCGGGGTAGCCTCAGGGATAGCAACAGTAGCTGCCCATCTACTGAGCACCTCCGTGTGCCTGCACTTGCCACCTACACCTCACTGCACCCTGCAGCTGGCACCATTATGATGCCATTTTGCAGGTGGGGCGGGGTGGGGGGCGTGGGGAAGACCCCGGCGCAAGGCTCAACTGGTCGCTGTGCTGGGACCGGATGCCAGGACTGCATCCCTAGCAGCAGGCGGCCCCAGGAGTTTGCTGGCACCAGAGCCAGAAATAAATGCACAGTCAGAGTACAAGAGACAACTCCCAGGGGGCCTGCAGGCCTGGCAGAGCCCCAAACTCTCCCTCCCCATCTCCTGGCCACCTCCCACCCAGGGCCCGCAGGAAGGCTGAGACTCTTGAGCTCAGGGAGGCAGGGCCTGCCCCGGCAGCCCGGCCCGGCGGTCCTGGGCACTCCCTGGGGGTGGGGTCATGCCACCTGCCAGCCCCCTGCAAACTCTGGGCTCAAGGCCAGACCAAAAGCACTTGCCACATCAACCCTGCACAAGTTCTCAGCATCCTCTTTCTTCTTAGAATGAGCCCTCATGTATCTGCTCCCAACTAGGTGAGAGATGCGACACAAGGCCCTGCCTTTCACTGAGCCTCACTTGCCCGATCTGTGAACTGATGCCGGGGTGGGGTGAGTTGGGGGGTGTCTCAATGGGACCCACCAACTGACATTCCAGGTAGCACAGCACAGAGATGAAGACCCTGGACACTGGAGCCAGATGACATGGCTTCAAATGGCTGACCCTGGGCCCCAGTGTCCTCATCTGTAAAATGGGGAGAATAGGGTGCCTGGGTGGCTCAGTGGGTTAAGCGGCTGCCTTCACCCCAGGTCATGATCCCAGGGTCCTGGGATCGAGCCCCGCATCGGGCTCCTTGCTCAGCAGGAGCCTGCTTCTCTGCCTCTGCCCTCCACATGCTTGTGCTCTCTCTCTCTGTCAAATAAACAAAATCTCTTAAAAAATGGGGAAAATAGTAAAAAAAAGACAAAGTTAATACACCAAAATACTTATATTGATTATCTGAGATGAAAATAGAAGATACGGATAATTCATTTTCTGTTTTCCTTTTTTTCTAAATTCCCCATTACCATCAAGTATTTATAATAGAAAGAAACATTCTTTGTAAATTAACTTTATTGAGATATAACTTACATACAATAGAATACACCCATTTTAAAAAGTAGTAATAATAAATGAGAGTATCTATCCTCCATAATGCTTTGAGGATTGAATGGGTTAATGTACGTCAAATCTTAGATGGTGCCTGGAGCAGAAGTGCTATTAAGTGTTTGTTCAATAAATAAGCCTAAGACCAGCCTGGCTTCCTCCTCTTCCTCCTCCTGCTCACCTGGCCTGGACCCCCCTCCCCACTCCCAGCACTAAGCTCGGCAGATCCTCTACCCCCACATTCACTGGTTCACTGCCTGGGTCCACCTCATCCCCCAGCCTGGATTATTTCCACAGCTTCTCTCTGCACCCCAGAGGAAGCGCACTAACACTCAGATCGGGCCATGCCCTGGCCCCGTCCCACAGCTCCTCCCTGCCCTCTACTAAAAGCCCTAGCTCCTCTGTGAGACACGGTGTCTCAGCAAGCTACCTAATGTCTCCGTATCTTTGTTTTCTTAACTGAAAAAGAGGAGTAAAATGAGTGCCCCCTCCTCGGGGCACCTGACTGGCTCAGTCAGTACAGCATACAACTCTTGATCTTGGGTCATGAGTCTGAGTCCCAAGTGTGGCGTGGAGTTTACTTAAAAAAAGAAAAAAAAAGGGGGCACCTGGGTGGCTCAGTTGGTTAAGCGTCTGCCTTCGGCTCAGGTCATGATCCCAGGGTCCTGGGATGGAGCCCTGCATCTCGCTCCCTGCTCAGTGGGGAGCCTGCTTCTCTCTCTCCCTCTGCCCCCCACTTGTGCTCGCTTGCTCTCTCTCTGTGTCAAATGAATAAATAAAATCTTAAAAAAAAAAAAAGAGTACCCCCCCCCAGGAACTTAGAGGATGCCATGATGTACAGGGCAGGGTCCACAACCCGACCACCAGGGGCACCTCTTACCAGTCTCCCCTGCCTCCTCCATCACTCTGTTTTGGCCTGTTTGCCCGTGAACATGTCAGGCACGGTCCTACCTCAGGCCTTTTGCACTGGCTGTCCCCTCCACCTGGATGGCTCTTCCCCAGAAACCAGCCCAGCTCCCTTCCTCACTGCCTTCAAGACTTTGCCCAAAAGTCTCCCACTTAATGATCCCCCCAACCACCCAATTTAAAATCCCAACCCAGTCCTTCCACTCCCCCTCACACGCCTGAAACATAACCCCTGTCTTTTATTTCTTCCACCCCATTTATCATCATTTGCTTTACTTATTGTTTATTGTCTTTTTCCCCCCTATCAGATTGTAAGTTTCTTTAGGACAGATCGCTTGGGTCTATTTTATTTACTGTCAAGACTCCTGCCTCCACCCCAGAAAATACCGAGCACAGTGTAGGTGTTCAATAAACGAACAGCTAAATGACTAAATGAATGAATGTAAAGCACTTAGGACAGAATCGGGCAGGTGGGAAGTACTCAATATTATTATTATTATTATTATTATTATTATTATTATTATTGATTCTTCAAGGTCAGGCTCCCATGCCCTTCCTCCTTGACTTTTCCAAGCTTATAATCACACTGTCCTAGCCTCCACTGCACCCTGCCAATTTCTCAATTATGGTAGAGAGCACAGGGCTCTTTAATTCTATCTTTTTCCATTTAGACTGAACTGAATGAAATTGTCATTTCTTGTAAGTCAAAAACAGTCAGATATTGGCCATTTCACATAGTTTAACCTAATATATTTCTCATGGCAACCTGCAGGACCCTAGGAGGCACCTCAAGGCCTAGTATACAATAGGTGCCCAATAAATGTTTGTTCACAGAAGTCAAGTCACCTATTCCTGGCCCTTCATAGTAGGTGTGATTGCAAAGCACCTCTAATCTGGTCTGAAGGAGGCAGGGCACAGCCTGTAGCCTTAAAATAACAAACAGAAGATCCTGCTGCACTCTTTTCTGGTCTTCCTGAAAAATCTCTGTCCCCTGATATCTGGCAAAGAAAAATAAAAACAAAACCACACTCCACTCTTATATAACAATCCAGGTTCTGGCCATTTGCAACTAACAAAAGTTTAATGCTGAATGAAGCCCCTTCCCAGGGAAAAAAGACTAGCTGCCTGTCTCTAAGAGGATTCATTTAATGATGGGGGAGGAAGGCTAGAACATTCTTTGGTTATCACCGTGTTCACTGTTCCAATATAGGCTTTAGTTACAGAGATCTGTTAGATCCCCAAGGCGGGTTGTCGGAGCTGAAAGAAATTCAGCAATCACTGAACCTATCCCGTTTCACAGATGGGGAAAGTGAGGTCAGAAAGGGAAAGCGGGGGGCGCCTGAGTGAGCTCAGAAGGTTGGGCGGCTGCCTTTGGCTCAGGTCATGATCCCGGGATCCTGGGATCGAGAAACTCGAGGGGCTCCCTGCTCAGTGGGGAGTCTGTGTCTCCCTCTCCCTCTGCTCCTACACCGCGCCCCCTGCCCCCTGCTCGTGCTCAGCTCTCTCTCTCAAATAAATAAAATCTTTAAAAAAAGAAAGAAAGGGAAAGGGACTGAACCAAGGTCACACAGCAGGGTACATGAAGAGTTCATCCTGGAATCTATGCCTACTGACGTTAATCTTGTGAGCTTTCCTCTGGACCACGTTGCTTTTATGTTGGCCAGATTCCGGCAACGGAAGCTTTAATGCTACTATTTTTTAAGCTGTACTTTTCAAATGAAATGTTTATTAAACCTCAGATAAAACACCAAGAGCTTCACTATGAGAAAACTTGTTATAAAGAACAGCATTGCATTCATCTCTCTCTATAGTTACTTCCTCAGGGTAAAGTCCTCAAAGTAAGAAGTCTAGGGGCAAAGGGCAGTTAGAATCATTTCCCTGGACTCTTGTAACAGGCTGCCAGATTGCCCTGCAAAATTAAATGCTGCTGGAGAATTCCCACAGCCTTGCCAGCAGAGAGGTTTATCCTTTTGTATTTATTTTTGCTAATTTTATAGGAATAAATACAGACTGCCTTTACTTCCTATGTGGTATGTGTTTTCCAACAAATAAGCAAATACTCTGGTCTTGGTTGCTGGTTTGTTGTGTCAACTTGGACAAATCATGTCCCCTCTGGGGCTAGGGGATGCATATCTAGACAATGAGGGGTTGAAGAGATGATTTCTTCAGATCCCTTTCAGCTTGGACATGCCATAATTCCATAGTACATTTTTAAATTATTAGCATAGGATGACTTTGTAATAGCCAGAATCTGCCATGCCCCTAAATCAGGCCAAAATGCTGAGCAGGAAAACAGAGCCCAGATTATACATATGTAGAGACGACAAGAGACTTAGGTAGCACTTAAGCGTGTGTGTTGGAGCTCCGTTCGAGGGACAGCACATATACTTGGGCTGCTTTTACAAGGGGGTAACAGTACTCATTTGTGGTCTAGCTCCAGGTTCTGTGAGGCTCCACCATAACCAGCGGGCACTGTCATGGTCACACTGTTAGTCAGACGGAGAATCCCAGACTTGCAGTCAAAGGTAGTTCACCCCCAGCCAAGTGCTCATCCAGCCTCTGTTCACATCCCTCTGATGACACAGAGCTCACTACCGGCCCAGGCAGTAAGAAAGCTCTTGGGTGAGGGCAGGTCATGAAGTGGACAAGAGTGACGAGAAGGCCCAGATGTGGTTCTCAGAAATACTTCCTCCATCAGGGCAGGCAACAGAAGAGGAGGAGGAAGAGGCACTGGAGGCAGGACGAAGGGCCTGGAGAGGGGCTCCTCTGGCTCCTCCCCTCCCCCCAGACCTCTAAGGCGCTGCTAACCCAAAGGCGCTCCACAGGTGCGGGAAGTGCAGAGCCCACATTCCAGCCCTGATGCCGGTAGGTTCTGAACCAGCCCCGGGCCTACTGCTGCTTGCCCTGGGGCAGACACCTCAGCTCCAGCCTCTGCCCTTCGCTCCCTTTGGCTCTGGCAGGAGAAGTGCTGGGCCTGGGGCTGCTGGGCCTGGAAGTGAGCAGACTGAAGGGACCAGATGATTGCCCCACGGTGGAGGAAGAGGAGGAAGATGTCTGTGTGCCCAGAGCAGGACCAGCAGCTTCCAACTGTTTAGAGTTAATAAGATCCCCATCATAAGAGGTGTGTAATGGGGGCAGCAAGACCTTCCAGAGGGGATTTTACAGAGCCACTGGGCCAGATGCCAGAGGTCTTTTGTTTTGTTTTGTTTTGTTTTGTTTTACCCTGAGAGCCTGGAGCCACAGTCCCTCAGACACGTGCTCTGTCCCAGACCCAACCCCACCCAGACACAGCTCTCTTGGCACTGTCCCCCCTTGGAGGTCTACACACACGAACCTGATCCAGCCCTATCATTCCTGGCGGGGCAGGGACGGGGAAGAGGACGTTCCATACCATTCTCTAAACCCTGGTGGGTTCATGGGTCTGGTCCAGGCCAGTCTGCAGCTGATGGTCCCATCACCCCCAACTCAGGGCTCCCCCCGCAAGGCTGACTTGGCTGGCCAGCTCCGACGGCCCCACCCTGCATGCCCAGGCGGGCTCAATGGGGACCTCGGGCTGTCGCCCCCTCCTGTTTCCCGTACCTGGAAGCTGAGGCCCTGCCCGTCACCCAGTCAGGAGGGGGAGGGTCCAGACGGGTCCCGCGGGGGCACCCAGGCCGCCAGGGGGGCCCTGTCGGGACCGGCTCGCCACACCCAGCGTGAGCGGCCCTCCCTGCGGGCAGGAGGGGTGGGCGGTGCAGACAGTGCCGATCCCAGCCCCGAGCCGTCGGGAGCCTGGACCTCAGCGCGGCCTCCCCCAACAGCGCGGAGCGGAAGGGGCCACCATTGCGCCCGCTATCCCAATGGGGAAACTGAGGCCTGGGGAGGGGCGGTGCTTTGTAAGGTCACGCGGGGGTGCCGGAAGCCTCGTCCCCCAGCGCCCCGCCGGGTCCCCCGCGGCGCGCCGAGCCCAGCATCCCTCCCAGGGCGCTGCAGCCGGGAGGCGCAGCGCGCACACCTCGCGCTCACCGGGAAGGCACGGCTGACGGCGCCGGGCCGCCCTACCTTGATGACGACCGCGCAGGTGGCGGTGGCGGCCGCGGCGTCCGGCTCCGGCTCCGCGCTCCTCAACGCCAGCCGAGTGCCCGCGCGCAGCGCCGCCGCCTCCTCCCCACCCCGCAGCCGGGAGGGCGGGGCCGATGGGCGGGGCTGGGGCCGGGCACGAGCCCCGCCCGCGCGCCCCGGGTCCGAGGGGCACCCCTCCTTCCCCACCCTCCCGACCGCGCTCCTGGCCCCCGGGACCCGTCTCCGGGCGCGCGCACGCGCACAGAACAGGCGCGCACACCGGCGCGCACACGCCGCAGTGATTGGGGCGGGCTGCCCGGCGACCGAGCGGAGGCTGGGGACAGGCGGACCCGCCGCTCCCTCGAGGCGTGCCACGGGGCAAGGAACTCGACCTCCCGAGCCTCCGTTTCCCCCTTGGCGAAATGGAAACAGTAACTGTTTCTGCGTCCGAGAGCTGTTTGAGAATTAGAGGAGACGACTTAATTTACCGGCCCGGCAAAGTGCGCGCGCAGAGCCCACCGCGGGGGTGGCGCCTGGTAAACCCGGCTGGTAGACAAATTCTTGAGGCTTCTAGTCGGCGGGGAGGAAAAGAGCAGGGAGGGCGGCTCAGTAACGGGAGGACTCCGTTCTCTCGGCAGCCAGGAGGGGGCGCTGCCGCCCGGTCTCGCCGGCTCTGGGGTCCTGAGCACACTAGGCAATGGGAGGAGATGCGGAGGCCCCTCCTTTTAATAAAACTACCACCTCACACTTAGTGAGCCAGGCACTGTTCTAGGCACCTTAAATGCATTAACTCACTTTACCGTCACACAAGCCTGTGACGTATTTTACAAATAAGAAAGCTGAGGCACACACACTTTAAGCACCTCGCTTAAGATCACACAGCTAGTCATCAACCCCAAGCAGCACGGCTCCCAAGCCCAAGCTCGGAGCCACTTCACCACACCACCCCTCTTGAGAAGAGCTCTTTGTTTTGTTGAGTTGTGTATCTCAGAGCACCTAGAACACTAGCCAGCTCAATTTTGAGTGAATAACAGAGCATACTATGTACTTCATATATATTATTTCATTTAATTCTAGTGGCCCTTTTATTTAGCTATTATTACCCCCATTTTACAGGTAGAAGATTGAGACTTAGAGTGGCTAAGTAAGTGGGGGCTCTTGAGTATCTCCTTGGAAAGAATAGCCAGGGCCAAAGCCTGCAACTCATTCACTGTTCACTGGGCCACTCCCCACTCAGAGTCCGCTCCCCACTCCCCATCCCCACTGTGTGTGGCCTTCAAAGCCCCCTTCACCACCCCCCCCCACACACTGCTCAGACTGAATTTGAGCTTCAGATATCAACATGAGTCGGATATTTGATGTTTCAGAAAAGCATATGGAGAAATCAGAATGTTGTGGGAGTTCCTTATACTTATGGCTCAATATTGCCTTTATTTTTAATTACTCCTGGGGGTGGACACCACCACCTTTCCAAGGCTAAGGCATCTGAATGCCCTAATTCACCTAGGGCTTGGGCCAGTATCTGGGGTGTGTCCCCCCAACCCCCACACACTCGCACCTCTGTGCCTTTGTGCACATGCTCTGCTCTGCCAGGAAGTCTCTTCCTACAGCATCTCCGTCTTTCTAAACCAAGGTGTCCTTCCTTCCAGGTTCATCACCTCCCCAGGAAGCCTTCCTACATGCCCCGAGGATGTGCCTTCTCAGCCTTGTGTCTGCATCTTTGCCCCCCTGCACCATGGTGGTGGGTGGCTGGGACTGTTTTGGGGAAAGACGGGTTTGGCAGGAACCTCTGGGGGCCATGGGTATATGGACTATTGGGAGGTCACTGGAGGCCTCTGCAGTAGACACAATCCAGGACCCTTTCTGGGGATGCTGCATATGTGCATGCCTGTACACCTGTGTGTGTGTGTGGGGGGGAGATTAGAACAAGGACCCTAATCTCTCCTCCTAATCCTGATCCTTTTGAGGAAGGTCTTTTTGAGATTAGAACAAGGACCCTAATCTCTCCTCCTAATGCCGGTCCACCCCCCATAACCATCCTATGAATTGCACACATTCTGAGGCCAGAGCAGGGATGACCTGCCCAGGGGTCCCTAGTTAGAAAACCACAAAATCGGTGTGGCCTCAAAGTTGGGCCCATCTGCCAGCATCTTATATTGGGTCTTGGTTGATTGGGACAGGCCAGGAAACCACCATACCCGTCCTTCCCTATGTGTCAACATGGCCAGCTTTGTTTAATCTGCCACGTGTGGGCCAATGCCTTGTGCAGGACCAGAATGTGTGCGAGAAAGGGTGGCAAATTCTTCATCTACCTGCCCAACATGGAGCTTTGTGGGCAATATGGCCGTGCGCTGGGAGATTGAACTAAGAATGAGGGAACGGCAGTGCCTGGGGGGTGAGGTTCGGAGCGTGGGGGACGTTAGCCAAGTACAGGCATTCTGTAGAAGTCAGTGTGCACCTCCCACTTTGGGGCGGAGATGGGGGAGTCTTCCCTCCAGGTCCTTCCTCCTCCTTTGAGGAGTCCCTTTATTCTTGGGGATATTGCCCCAGGGAGGTTCCCTGGGCAACTCCTGTCCCCTCCCCTATCCAGTGCAGGAGGGATGGCAGCTTGCTGGGGGCCCAGTGTCTGAGAGAGAGAGAGACGCTTTGAGCTGAGAGGTCCCATCCCCTGGGGTAGGAGGGTGGGGCTGTGAGGGATCAGATCCTCCAGCCCTAGAAGGCAGCAGCCCCTAGGGATGGGGGGCAACAGCTGTGGTGCAGGGCCAGGAATCTGACACCAGGGGTGGGCCCCCAACGCCTTTGGGGAAGAAGGGGGAGGGGAGGCAGCAGCAGCTACAGACCTTCTTGAGGTGTGACACCCCCACTTCCATCAGTCCCTGTTACAGCCTCCCTGTCAGGTGGATGGTTCTTCTATTTTCCTTTGCCGGGAGCTCTCCCATGGGGCCCTACATCACTCAGGAAGCTATAGGCCAGGCTTGTTCTTTCCCCTGGACCCTTTGGTGTTTTAGGCTCCCGAGAAGTTGAGGTGAGCTGGAATGAACCCTCCCTGGTCTTATCGTTAGCATCTCTAAGGCTTAAGCATGGCTTAACCACTCAGCGGCTGTGTGGCTTTGGGCAAGTTAGTTAACCTCTCTGAGGCTTCATCTTCTTGTTTCTAAATTGAGCGCGGCATGGAGTGAGCAGTGCTCTAGGACAGGCCATTCTCATTCCTGGCTCCAGCTCCAGCATTTCATTTCAGGGCTGGAGGAAGCCAGACCAGGGTCAGTCCTGTGGTCTCCAACCCTCCTGGTGTATCAGGATGCCCATGCCCCACAACAGGCTCTGTGTGGCACACAGCACCGATATTCTTTAAAAGCTGCTTAGGTGATTCTGTGGTGCAGCCAGGTACAAAGCAGAGGTTACATTGCTGGGTCAACGGCAAAGCACCACCCCTTCCCCTAGTCCAGGAGGGGCAAGGTGGAGGCACCGAGCTGTGGGCAGAGCTTCTTCTCAGCCTGGGGGTGGGGAGGGGAGATGAGGAAGAGGGAAGAGGGAAGAGGGAGAAAGGAAGAAGGGTGAGGAGAACGGGCAGGAGGAGGAGGGGAAGGATGAGGGAAGGAGGAGAGGGAGGAAAGAGAGGAAAGAAGCAGGACGAGGAGAGGAAGCAGGGGAGAGATAGGAAGGGAAGAAGGGAGAGGGGGGTGTCATGTATCTTGACAGCCTCTGTCTGATCTGGGATTGTTTATTTTTTGCTGAGGAGGGAGTTTGAATTTCAAGGCTGGAGCTGAAGCTCCAGCTCCGTCATCTGTCCTGGAGCCTTGGGCCTTTCCGAAGCCTCTGGGTGACTTTTCTCCATAAAAAGGCCACTCCCGGCCAGTGGTGGTGCTTCACTTTGTGCCAGGCACCAGCGTCCTGTCCTTTAGCCCTCCTGGGAGCTCCAGGAGGCCGGCCCCCTTGTCTCCTCAATGATGCCCTTAGGGGTGCAGCACCCAGCCTGTTGGGGGTGCCCCTAGGACCCCCGCAGGCCACCATCAGCCTCACAGATGCCATTTAGTGGTGAAAGGATCTCAGCAGATGTAAGTTTGGCAAAAAGGAGGAAGGTCGTCAAGACCCTATGTGGGGTGCTCACGGCAGACCCGGGGCCCTGGGGCCAGCCAGCAGCCCCTGTCACGTGGGAGGACAGAACTCTGCACGTCTCTTCCCCAGAGCTGTGTAGGGGGCACAGTGTCGGGGAACTGGGTGCCTGGGGTGCCAACCCCTCAGAGTTCACACTCGTGGGCGAGCAGGCCAGTCCCCAGTGACAGGTGTGGCTTCCTTCCCAGCCGTGGACAGGAACCTCAGATCAGAGCGGGAAGTCTCCGTGCCTGAATCCCGCACCCCTAGTCCTGCCTACCAAAGACTACCCAGCGTGAGCCTATACCGACAGTCAAGGGCTTGCTGAGAAATGAGCGACCAAAATCACTTACGCAGCCTTGACCCCCTGCGTTTGGGGGAGCGGGGGCGGGCGGCTCTGACTGCTGAGGAAGGGCCCAGAAGAGCCCAGAAGAACTGAAACTGAGCTCCTGCACACAGTGGGTGCCAGAAGAGCCGGCCCTGACTTGGCGACAGGCTGTAGCTTTGTCCCTCTCACCACCTTTTCCTCACCCTCCAGCTGCCCATTTTTCAGAGAGGAGGGGACTCTTCTTGCCTGGGCCCATGAGGCTGGCAGAGCGAGATCAGGCGTCGGGCACCTGACCCAGGGCTCTCTTGGTGTGGGCAGGGCTTTTCCTCGGAACCCCTTCCCCCAAACGGGCTGTGAATGGAAAGGCGGGCATAGGTGCAAGGCTCAGGAAACAGGCCTCAGTAGATGGGAGCTGGGCCTGGGACGGAAGCAGAACCAGCGCTGGAGAGGTGCTGTGGCCCAGGAAGACACACCCCAAATGCACAGGGCCCTCGCTCCTCAGGAAACCAGGAGGGCGGCAGGCCCTGCAGAGACGCCCACAGAAGCAGAACCCAGGGATGTCCCAGGCTGGGAAGGCCCCAGTGATGGGACACCCTGGAGCCCTGGGCCCACCCAGGAGGAGCTGGTTACTGGGAATCATTCAAGTTCCAAAGCCTGTCAACTATTTCCAATATTTACATTGTTTTATACAGATAAAACTTAAAGAATGTTCAGGTTACCCAGTAAGTCAGCATTCTTGCTTGTCTGTGTGCTAAAGTGCTCTGTGGGAGAAGTGAGAAAGGGGTGGCATCCCTGGGTATGTGCTTATGAGTCCCAAACAAGGGCTTCACAGCAGACAATGTTCTGATGGGGAGACTGAGGCCCAGAGAGGGGAAGGGACTTGCCCAGCGACACGCGGTGCTGTGGCTCACTGGCTGGACCAATGGTCCACGGCCATCCTCCTGGGGGCCTGACAGCCAAAGGGGAGAAAGGGCTTTGGGGAGGGCAGGTGGCCAAGTCAGGCATCCCCCTCCCCCTCATCCTCACTGGTGCAACCCTCTGGCACCGCTGGGCCTTGGGAGTTCCGAGTCTCCAAGTACTCAGCCTTCAGCTGCTCCAGCTCATGCAGCTCAGCCTGCAGCCGCTCCCGGTGGGCCGTCCGCAGCTGCCGCAGCTGCTTCATAGGGAAGGGGTTCATGTCGTTGAAGGCGATGTTCATCAGCTTCCTGGGGGGAGAGCACAGTTAGCCCAAAGCCAGGGCCCCACTGGGTCTACATTCACTGGGCCTTCCGGGGCACCCTGCCATTCATTCTGTCCATGTGGCTGAGGCCCTGGCCCCTGCCCATGGGCAGCTCACCTTCCAGGAAGAAAACAGTGAATAAGAAGACAACTTTCACCCAAAGTGATGTATACTGAGGCAGGAAGAAGCTTAGGGCTATGGGAGCTCTAACTCCGTAAGGAAAGGTTTATCATGGAAGGCTTCTTGGAAGAGGTGACATGTGAGCGGAGTTTTGAAGAATGAGTAGGGTTGGCCAGGCAAAGATGGCAGTGGTGGAGGTGACAGTAGAAGAAACTGCAAGGCCAAAATCTCAGAGGTTGGTGTTGAGCTAGGAACTCAAATAATTATTTGGCAGGACGACAGGGCATGGGTGTTAGGGGCAGGAAAAAGTGGGAAAGAAACAAAATTGCATAGGGGCCTTGAATACCATGGTAAGGGGCAGACAGACCACTGGGGCAGTGGAATGTCCCTAAAGATTTCTAAGCTGTAATGGAGGATCAGCATCACTAACAAATCTCCACTCAGCTAACACCTGCCTATCCTCTGCTATGTGTCCTGGGGCATGTGTGGGTGGTGGGAGTGCTGGCCAGGCAGGGTAGGGGCAGAAGTGGGTTCTCACTGGCTGTTGCAAATGGTCTTGGTGAAGAAGCGCAGGTACTGGTAGATCTCCAGGCCATCCTGCAGCCTCAGGATCGCCTCCTCGTTGTACTTGAAAATGGCCAAGGCATAGCGGAATACCACCTGGGGGGCAAAGTGGGGGCTCAGGTGGGGCACGGGGGGCCAGGGCAGGTAATCCCCAGGGGGAGGAAAACCCCCACAGGCACCCAACTGCTGTTCCATCTCTATCCCCCCCACTCCTCCTGCTTTGGTGATCTTGAAATAAATCCCAGACAACACGTCAGGAAATCTGTGAATCCTTCGGCAGGTTTGGTGTTGGACTCCCTGATGCCCCCAGGACAGGCTGCAGAGGTTGACAGCTTGAGTGTGGGGAGGCCGAGGGGCAGAGGCAGACAGGGAAACCCCAGGGGGAGGGAGCCCAGTGTGGAACCTGGGCATGGGGACCTGGGCACAGTCCTGGCTCTGTCCTCACTTGTCCCGGGGCCCTGGGTGAGGTGCTACCATGTTGGACCTAATGGGGGTAATACTGTTTACATGAGGCATCAGTAGGAATCAAATGGAATAACAGATCCGAAGGTGCTCTGCAAACTGTGGTACGTTATCAACCACCATGGGGAAACTGGGGTGGAGGTCACAGGGAGGTCTGCCCAGGGTCTCCTAGAAAGGCAAGGGGCAAAGGGGGACCACACACCCATGTGCCAGCCTCCCAATATGGGGCTCAGTCCAAACATGAAGAAGAGAAGCAGGGGCCCAGGTGACTGGATGGGCAGCGGAGGGAATAGGGATGGGCTTCCTGGATCACAGTCATGCCTCTTCCCTAGGGAAAGGAAATCCCCCCAACTTTAAGACACATCTTCAGAGGCAGAACCACCCCTTCTCCTCACATGTGCAAAGCACTTTAGTTTACAAAGCCATGCTCCCATGAGAGGTCCTCAAAGCCCTGACAGGGGAGCACTGTCTTCCCATTCTCCAGGGGCAGAAGCGAGACCCAGAGGGCTGCAGGGCCTTGCTCAGGACTGTCCTGCTCACCCCTGATGGTGCCCTACCTTGGTACCCTCATAGAGGAAGGCGTCCCAGACCCGGAGAAGGATGTTGCTGATGAGACTGTCTGCAAAGACCACGAGGAACCAGTTGAAGGTGATGAAGGAGAGATCCACACGGTGGTGCCCCAGGTGAGCCATCAACCTGGGCAGCTTCTCCAAGAGGAGGTCCTGGAGCACCCGCTGGTCCACCTGGGAGCCAGGGAGAGAGGGCTTGTTAGCCGCCACCCTAGAGAAGGGGCTGCCTCCCTCCCTGCCTGCCCTTCCCACCCAGCCCGTCCACACACAGTCCCAGAGTCAACCCCCAACCCCCCCACCCCTGGCCCCGGGGAGCACGGAGTGCCTGGAGGAGCCAAAGCCTCCCATGGCCAGGAGACAGCACAGACCAGCAGTCTTCTGGGCTGGAGCACTGGGCTCTGGTGTGGAGGCCTCTGTAGGCTAAGTTCTTAGCCAGTGGTGTTTTGGCCCATTTGTCCTCCTGAACCCGAAGCCAAGCAGGAGTTCAACTTGTATCCGCCGACACCATGGCCACTTCTCTATATCCACTTTGGACCTGACATAAAAGATGCTCAGTGCATCCAGCTCAAGACCGAGGGTAACTCATTGAACCTAAGATGTCACCGAACCTGCTGAAGGAGTCACAGATTTACTGACGTGATGTCTGGGATTTATTTCAAGATCACCAAAGCAGGAGGAGTGGGTGGGATAGAGATGGAACAGCAGTTGGGTGCCTGTGTTGATAATTCAAACTGGGTGATAGATACATGGAGGTTCATATACTATTTTCTCTATTTTTTGTACATTCAAAATTTTCTATATTAAAAATGAGGAAAAAAACCTCCAACAACCCCACAACAATACACTGGTTTTACAACACACCTCAGTTTCGGAGATGTTAAAGCATGACAATAAAATACGGAACATTTCCCAGCCTGCCTTGCAGTGAGGGGGTGCCATGTGACACAGTTCTGACCAATAAGGTGTAAGCAGCACCTGCTGGGCGGGAAAGCTGTGGGAGGCAGAGCCAGCCCCTGCCTTGCACCCTCTGCTTCTTCCAGCCTCGACCACGGCCACAGTGCCGGAGGTGGTATGGCTGTCCTGTGACCATGAGCAGGGGGCTGACAGCAATATGTGAGGGATGGCAGAGCAGAGAGCTTAAGGGGACTTCAGCTTTGTCATTCTCTGGGAAAAATGAGCCGCCCCTTGAGCCACTGTGAGGTTGGGCCGCCCTTCCTGACTCATCACCTATTCCCTGACGACTCCTCAGTCTTGATCTCTGGCCCTGACCTCCCTCCTTCACATGGGACACCCACTTGTCTGCTGACCTCCCCGCCCAGGTGGGTGTCCCACAGGAGGCATCAGTGTTGGGCAATCTCTCTCGTGTTGGGCATGATAGGAAAGGAGAGGAACAGAGTGGGTGGGCAGGAAATGACTTGATAGGTTTGTGGTGGGAAGTGAGAAAGTCCCCTCCAGATGGCCTCTCTGCATAAAGCAGACAGCGCGGATGCACCAGGAGCCGGATGAGGGGTGAAGCAAGAGAGGAGATGGGAGGTCAGAAATGGTTTTGCGTGTACATCTGTCATCAAGCCCAAGCAGAAGTACTCCCATCCCAAAGCAGACAAACCAGAGGTTCAGAGAGGGGATGCCGCAAGGCCAGGCAGCTGGCTGGGGGAGAGGTGGGCTCTGGACTAGCTGCGCCTGACTCTAGGGCTGGCCGGGGCTCAGAGGGAGAGGGGGGCGAGGCGGTGAGGGTGCAGGCAGCTGTGCTTCTCCGGAGGCCGTGACCAGCTTGTGCGAAGACTCGTCCCCACCTCCCACCCTGAGTCCCACTTCCACCCACCTGACCTCTGTTTTGAAATTCTTTACTGGCAAAAAGCAAGAGATTCTAGATTTTATTCTCCTTCCCTCCCCAAGAAACCATTTCTGAAAAGAACAAAACCAAAACCAACCAACCAAACAGACAACCCCCCCCAACCATTTCTCATGACATAGTGTCACCACTGGAATAACAACAATCTACCCCAGGGGCAGGGCCCCCACAACTCTAAAGGCCATCAGCTCACCAGAACTTCCCAGGAGTCCCAGGGAGAGGTTACTGGCCCCTTGTACAGAGGGAGAAATGGAGGCCTGAGAGCGTCCTGATTCTTCTGAGATTCACTGGCTTGAAGGAACCACTCAAGGGGCACCACCCTGCATGGCCCCTAAGTCCCGTCCGTCCTTGCCCTGCTCACCTGGGATGATGTCAGTGTCTTGCTGTAGTAATCAGCCGGCATGATGGTCTCCACAATGGCCACCAGACACCAGAAGGCGCTCTCCTCCTCCTCCAGGACCAGCAGAGCGATGGCCGCCAGTCTGGAATGGGAGGAAAGGAGGCCTGGGGTGAGGTGTAGAAGCTGCAGCCAGGCAAAGGGTGGCAGAGGTAGATCCCTGGCTCCCAACCCTACTCCCTAAAACCAGGCTAGTGTTCCGGCACCTGGGGTGAGATGAACATGCTTTGGGGGAGGACTACAGAGGAGATTTCTGAGCAATGGGGAGAACTGAGTCTCTAGGGAAGGGCTCTGGGGGTCCGTTGCCCAGGTATGAATTCTGGATCTGCTGCTTCCTGGCTGGATGATCCTGGGCAAGTTCCTAAACTTCTCTGTGGCTCACCCTCCTCATAATAATCACAGGACTATTATGAGGATGAATGAAGTTAACACAAGATAAATGCCCAGCATAGTACCTGACATGTAGTGAGTGTTTAATGAATGTTAGCTATCCTCATCTTAATACCCACAGGCTTTGAGACCTTGACAAGTGTGCTAACCTCTCTGAGCCTTACTTTCATCATCTGTGAAGTGGGATTAACAATCTCCACCTCCCAGGGCTGTGTGGCATTTTGAGCGAGAAGGCAGACCTACAGCGCCTTGCTAACTATCTGGCATACAGCAGGTGCTCACTACACAGAATTCTTTCTCCCCTTTGCTTCCTGAACTCCCCCCAAAGTTATCGCGAGGCTCTAATGAGATCATGGTAAGAAAGGAAAAAACCCACAGTGTTGAGTAGGGATGTCGGCCTAGAAGAAGTATTGTTTTCTCTACTTCTCCTATCTTTCCTGGCAGGTCTCACCCACTGTCAATCCAGGAATACATTTCCCAAAATGCAGTGGTCTCTAAAGATGCTAGGTGAACACAAGGTCCCAAATACAAAAATGTTTGGGAAATGCTATATACTCTAGCCCCCTTTTATTTTTTTTTTAAAGATTTTATTTATTTATTTGACAGAGAGAGACACAGCAAGAGAGGGAACACAAGCAGGGGGAGTGGGAGAGGGAGAAGCAGGCTTCCCGCGGAGCAGGGAGCCCGATGCGGGGCTCGATCCCGGGACCCTGGGACCATGACCTGAGCCGAAGGCAGACGCCTAATGACTGAGCCACCCAGGCACCCCTCTAGCCCCCTTTTAGAGGCTGATGATACACAACATCTTACTAAAAGCCTCTGAGAAATTCTGCAGTGACAAAACAGTGACTGCAGAATTTACTTACTAAAAGCCTGTGCAGAAATTCTGCAGTGACTCTAACCCAAGGCTGTCCAGTGGAGTTATGGAGCCCCTTTTGTACAGTGCACCCACTGAACACCCTTAGGGAGATGCCACCTTATAGTATTGTGAAGCCTCACACTCTTGATGGGCTTAAAGAACACATTTCATTGTCCAGCTATTTATCCTTCTCTGGGCTCTTACTAGACTGGATCCATGATCTCCAACCTCTTCTGAGGTTCACACTGTTTAAAGAAGAAAAAAGAAACCCCTTTTCTCTCCCCAGGATTGGGAAGGAATTTCTTTCCACTCTAAAATATTTGTACAAACTCTCCTGGGTCTGAGCTGAGTGGATGAAAGGAAGAGTCACAGGTGTCTTGGGAAATAGGAAGCTCTCCCCTCTCAAAGCTGGGGAAGGGGGTCTTCTGAGGTCATTTAGTTCAGGGATAGCAAATGTGTGAAACACTGGCCACCACTCTCTTTTGCCTATGCCAGGGCAGACATAACTAGTGAATCATGACAACATTCCCTTTGTCTATGTCCAGGGCAGACATAACTAATTAATCATTGTGCTCTTTCCCACTGACTCTGGAGGCTGCCTCGGAAACTCACAAGACAAGGCTCCAGGCAGGTGCTTCCTACTTGTCAACCCTGGTCTAGATAAACTTATTGCAGATAGGAAGACCGAGTCCTGGAAAGCAGAAGTCACTTGCTCAGGGTCACACGTTCAGTTGGTGGCAGAGTGGAGACAGAACCCAGGGCTCCCAAAGTCCAGCCTGGTGTTCTCTCGACCCTACCCTATCCCGCTGGAGCCTCAGGACGTGCTCGGTCCAGGAGCTGGCTGCCGGCACCAGCGTAGATTTTTGCACACATTGCAAGGTCAGTAGCGAGAGTTTGCTGGTACCAACTAGGGCTTACCAACTGCTCCGGGCTACAGCCAGCCTCCAACCTAAGGCATTCAGGCTCAAGTGGGTCTGCAAAGGAGGTAGCGTGGTGATATGGGAAAGAAACAGCTACTCCTAATGCACTCCCCTTATATTTTAAAGAGAATTCGCTTTAAAGTTTTTGCCCTAAATTAGCACTGTATCATTACTATGATATCTGTCACCCTTTAAACAGGCTGATTTGTTGCACGGAAGCAGGGTCTGTCTTGACACCATGCACGCAGTTCTACCGGCTGCCACTAGATGGCGGCGCTCAGACAAGTGAAAGGGGCCCGCAGGGTGGGGTTGAAGGGCCCCACTCTCCACATGTGAAGGGGCTCTTCCCATTATAAGTAACTTTCGATTTTAAGCAATAATATGAATATTTGCCTAAACATCAATTATCAGTAAAAAAAAAAAAAGAAACAAAGAAAGAAAAAAGCATTCAGAGAAAGAGTTAAAGAAATACTCCTGGGTGTCATCCCCCCTCTCTCTGTCTGTTTTTCCTACATATCCCTCCACAGCCTTTGTGCTGCCTTTTTCCACACAGGGAGAAGCTTCTTTCCTTCTGGGAGGTTTATCTCAAGACCCTTCCCGCTACAGGATTTCCCCTTGTCCCCCCCTTGTATTAGCTGTGCTGTAGTTTAACTCTGAATTTCCAGTAACTGAACACGTATATATGCTCAGTTTCACCCAATTTAGGCTGGAAGTCAGTATCAAAAATCTCTACCCTTAGGAATCATTCAAATTTGAGTAGGGACTCCCTGAATGCTTATTCTGTGTTAAATAAATGTCACACACCACCTACTGGGGGGAGAGAGCAGAATGTCTTATGTAAATTTTGCTTGAATATATGTGTATTTAAATTTAAGTGAGTCAAAACTTGCTTTGGGGACTATCTGAAATTATGTAACCTCTATCGAGATAGCTGGGGGGCATCCATGAGAGTCCTGAGGTAGTGGAGGGGGTAGCCCTAGCAGGTCACCCCATCTCACCTCCACCCCCAGTCCCCTCCGTCCTGCTATTAGACCAGAAGCAGAAATGAATCCAGGCTGGGCCAGTCACATTCCTTCCTTTGGGAATTTCTGCCTGGGACATGAGGGTGTCAACAAGTGGGAAGATTTGCTGAAAAGGTTCCAGACTCAGGGACTGAGGTCTCCATTCTGACAGCCTCGAGGGCCCTAAATGTCCAAGGAATGACGACGGACAGAGGCTAGTCTGCTGAGAAAAGGAAGCAGACATGTAGAACGAGAGGCCAGGGATGGTGCGGCCCCACAGCGGGCTGCAGAGCAGGACCGTGGTGCTGCCCAGCCTCAGGGACTTGACCCCATGGCACCCCTGGGGTTGTGTAGTGCTGTGGCCCTGCTGGAGAGAGGAGATGCCTTGGTTTCTAATGACCATCTGGTCTTGTCCTCTATTTTCGTTTCCTGGCCTTTATGAACCTCTATTGTGGCATTTACCAATTCTCTTTTTCTTGGGCTCCCTTGAATGGGTTTTGTTTAAAGTAAATGATCCTTGACCCAGGCAGTTCTGCAATATGTGAGCTGAGGTGTGCACTACAAAATTCCAGGGGGCCATTCACCAGGGTCTCTGTATGAGTGGTACTGAGCACAAGTCAAAAGAGAGAACATAGCATGAGGAGGTCCCCCCCATCTTGAACCTGTCCTGTCCCCATCTTGAACATGTCCATGTTGTCCCCATCTGTATGGTGGGAATCAAGCCTACCGGACTCACCTCTCTAGGTTCTCGGGAGGCTCTAAAGAACCTTGTGCCCTCACTAGGGCTCTGATGCTTACCTGTTCAGGCCCTGGCAGTAGCCGATGGTGGGATTCTGCCAGGAAAAGGCCAGCAGCACCCGGCGTAGCTTGTCGGGGAAGCTGGAGGTGGGACAGGTGAAGTGCTTGTTGTTGGGGAAGGTACGGTTCAGGTCCAGCTCAATCTGGCGGGCGGCAGGATGCTCGCGGACCTGGCCCCGGTTCAGCAGCTCCTGGTAGTGGCCGGGGCTCTGCAGATGCCGGACGCGGAGGTGGATCAGCCACCTCCAGACACGCGGCCGGTGCTCTCGGGGCACACCTGCCCGCAGCAGCTGCTTGAGCTCGACCGAGGGTGCAAGATCACCCAGGGCAGCCCAGCGCTCCCGCAGCGGCCGCTCCACGGCCTCATGGGCCAGCAGGTGGTGGGAGTGCACCTCTAGTGCCTGGATCTTGGCCAGCAGCTTCAGGTCTTCCATCTCGAAGTTGGGCACCGTCAGGAAGCCATACTCATCATACTCACTGCCAGCAAAAGCCTATGTTAGCAGCATGTTGCAGAGCCCTTCCCTGGATAAGGGGCAGGGCAGGGAGGGGGAGGGGGGACCCCAGGCAAGGTTCCTGCCTGGGTTTCACTGTGGGTGACATGCAGCTTTGGGCAGGTCACGTCAGTTCTCTGAACCGCAGTTTGCTCTTCACAATGGGTAGAAGAATTCCTGCTCTGCCTCATGAAGACCCATTGACCTCCTCTGTTGTAAAATGCTGGGGGCCTAGACAGTGCCTGGTGCCTCGTAAGTGCATAGTAAGTGTGTTCAGTGCAAATATAAAGGACCCTCTTATTACTCCATGAAGCCTTAGGCTCAAGCAGTCGACACTGCCAATATAGAATCCCACCTGGGCAGAGAGTAAGCCCAAGGCTGGATGGGGAGCAGGCAGCATCAATGACAAGCAAGATGGGAGAACCAGGGGTCCAGTCCAGATGGCCTTTTACTGATTCCACAGTTATTTGCCCTTACTGTGTGCTCTGCATGTGCTGTCTCATTTAGTCCTACTGATCCTGCAAAGCAGGGATCTTAGCCCACATCTGACGGAGGCTAATACGTGGCCCAGAAAGGTAAAGTGACTTGTCCAAGGTCACATAGTGAGAGAGCCCAGTCTGGCTCCAAAGCCTGGGCTCCTTCCCCTTGGCCACCCAGCCTCCAGGGGCCTTTGGACCCAAGCCACAGCACCTTCTGTTATATTTAACTGCCCATGTTCACTGTGCTCAGCAAGGACTTGGCTCAGGGAAGGCAGCTGGCTTTCTCCCCTCCTCCCCCCTCTGACAAACACCTTGGGGAGGCAGCCTGGGGAAGTGAAAAAAATGGAGCTCTGGAGGCAGACCCAGGTCAGCTGCATGAATACGCTGTGTGGCCTTGGGCAAGGGGCGGCCTCCTCTGAGCCTGCATCACCTCAACTGTAATATGGGGTTCATCCCAAGCACATGCTCGTTTGTCTGAAGATACGAGAAAGTAAGGGACGTGCAATGCTTGTACGCGGTCAGCAGGAGCCAGCACCAGGGCGGCTGGGGACCTTCAGGTCGTGCAGACCAAGACCCACCCTCACTGGCTGTTGGGCTCACCTGATGGGGCTCAGCTCCACGCCATCGGCTGAGGCCTCCCCGGCTTCCCACTGCAGCGCCTCCTGGATGAGCTGCCTCAGCAGCTCTGAGCACTCAGTGGCCTCACCCCCCGAGGCCTCCTGTAGCCTCCGCAGCCCGGCCAGGTACTTGCTCTCCACCTGGCAGTTCTTAGCTTGGAGGTAGGCACACTGTGGAGGGAGGGGTGGGGCTGTCAGGCCACCTGCTTGGGTTTGCCGCACCCCCCCCCCCGACCCAGAGGCCTGAACAGCTATAGGCAGCAAAGTCCTTCTCCAGCCTCATCTTCCATCCCCTTCCCACCCCCAGCCCGTCATCTAAGGGAAAGGAGATGGGCCCTGAACCCAAGGGTTTATAGCAAGGTAAAAGAGGCTCCAGGCAAGAGAGCCAGGCAAGAAAGCCAGGCCCAGGGCTGCAGCCGGATTCAGAAGAAAGAGGGGAGAGGTGGGCACGGGCAGTGCACGTTCTTGCTGGGGACTGCAAGTCCCATCCTGCTTCAGCCACTGCTGGCTGGGGGACCTACGGCAAGTTACTTAGCCTCTCTGTGCCTTAGCTTCTTCATCTAAATAATGGAAATAATAGAGAGTCTGCCCCAGGATTCTGGTGGGGATTAGATGAGCAGATGTGTGTAAAGGCCCTCCCAGGGCACCTGGCCTAGAGCAGTTCTCTGTCGGTGGTAACACTGAGCAGTGCCCAGGAGATGGCCACATAACTTTGGCCACTGCCCCTGTGCCTCTGCCTCTGCAATATCGGCTCTTTCCATTCCTTTGACACACCGCCTCTCTCCCACCGGTGTCCTTCCTGTGTACTCCCTGCCCCTGTCTTGAACTTCTGTATTTCTCTTTCCATAAGCCGGGTGTGCTGAGCAAGTCCGGTAATTTTCCTGGGCCCACTCTCCTTCTGTGGAAGCTGGACAGAAAGAATCAGCCTCAGCGAATCGCCGTGCCCTCTGGGCCAGGCTGGCTCCTGTCTCATCCTGGGGTGGAAGAGTGCAAGCCGCGTGGCCAAGGCTGCCATTATGCTGCACTCTCCAAACATTGGCTGAGCACCAACTCCAGGCCATCGGGTGAGCCTGCTCTCCTCCCCCTCCAGCTGGCTCCCACATCTACGTCCCTCTGCCACCTTCCCAAGTCCCCTCCCAGTACTCTCAGGCATTTCTGCTACAGACTCCCAAGTCTCTGTGCTCCCCTGTCCACCTCCACAAGCCCACCGAGCCCCCAGCTTTCTCAAAACATAAGTCTGATTGAGGGCCTCGCCACTCAAAACCCTTCTACAACTCCCAGTTTCCTCAGAGAATGTCCCAAGGTTCCTCCCCTCCAGCCTCACATCTCCCTCCCCACCTTCCCCCACCTCTTGGTCCACAGGTCTTGACCATGCTATCTCTTTTCTTGGAAGGCCTTTCTCTACTCTGTTTGCCTGGATAACACTAACTCACTTTTACAACTCAGCTGAAGAAGGTACCCCCACTAGGAAGCCCTCCCTGACTTTCTTCCTCTCTTTGGGCCCCAAAGAATCCTGTGTGCCCAACTGCAGCTTGATTGTGTTTGAATCCCTCACTAGTCTGCATGCACCCTCCTTGAAAAGCCTGAGAAGGCCTCTTGTTAGTTCTTCTTTAAATGTTCAGTTGAATTCACCAGTAAAGGCTTCAGGTCCAGGGCTTTTCTTTGTTGAGAGATTTCTGATTGCTAATTCAGTCTCCTTACTAGTTATAGGTTTATTCAGATTTTTATTTCTTCATGATTTAGTCTTGGCAGGCTTTGTGTTTCTAGGGATTTATCCATTTCATCTGGTGATCCAATTTGTTGGTATACAATTGCTCATAGTACTCTTTTTAAAAAAAAAATATTTTATTTATTTATTTGACAGAGAGAGAGAGAGAGCACAGGTAGGCAGAGCAGCAGGCAGAGGGAGAGGGAGAAGCAGGCTCTCACTAAGCAGGGAGCCTGACATGGGGCTCGATCCCAAGACCCTGGGATCATGACCTGAGCTGAAGGCAGACGCTTAACTGACTGAGCCACCCAGGTGCCCCTGTTCATAGTACTCTTATAATCCTTTTTATTCTGCAGAATCAGTAGTAATGTGCCCCTTTCATTTCTGATTTTGAGTCCTCTCTCTTTTTTTCCTTAGTCTACCTAGCTCAAGGTTTGCCAGTTTTGATCATCTTTTCAAAAAATCAACTTTGGTTTCATTGATTTTCTATTATTTTTCTGTTATCTATTTCATTGATTTCTGCTCTGATCTTTATTGTTTCTTTCCATCAGCTAGCTTTGGGTTTAGTTCTTCTTTTTCTAGTTCTTCAAGTTCATCTTACTCCAAGTTTGTTGAGCTTCTTGGTTGTTTTTATTTATGTCTTCATCAAATTTGGGACGTTTTCGGCCTTTATTTCTTCTCATATTCTCTCTGCCCCTTTCTCTCTCTCTTCTCTTTCTGGGACAACCATACTATAATGGGTATGTTGGTCTGCTTAATGGGGTCTCACAGATCACTTAGGCTCTGTTCACTTTTCTTCAAGCTTTTTTCTTTCTGTTTCTCAGACTGAATAATTTCCACTGTCCTATCTTCAAGTCCACTGATTCCTTCTGCCTGCTTGAATCTGCCTTTGAATCCCTCTGGTGAATCTTTCATTTCAGTTATTGTACTTTTCAGCTCCAGAATTTTTTTGGGGGGGGGGTTTCTAGGTTTTGTAACTCTTTGATATTTCAATTTTGTTCATACATTGCTTTCTTGACTCTCCACATCTTCCTTTAGTTCTTTGAGCATCTTTAAGACAACTGTTTTAAAGTCTTTGTCTAGTATTACCCAGTACCACATCTTTTTCAGGGGCAGTTTTCTACTGATTTATGTTTTTCCTTCAAATGGACCACACTTTCATGTATCTTTGTATCCCCTGAGATTTTTTTGTTGAAAACTGGACATCTGAACACTAGAAATCAGATTCTCCCAATTTGAGAAAAATTTGTTTTTGTTTTTTGATTGTTATAGGCTGTCTCTGTGCCAAGGGTAGCCTAAGATGTAAACTTAAGCTCTCAAGTCTTTTCTGAGTCTTTCCCTGGATGTGTACGGACACTCTCTAATTTCCCCATATATGAAGCTGTTTTGGAATATCTAGTCTTTAATATCTGGCTCCCAAACAGGAGGGAAAAAAAGAGAAATGAAGGGGGGAGGGGAAGAGTGGCAGCCCTTTGAATCCTCTGGAAGTTACTCTAGCCGGTAGGGGAGGTGCAGAGATGACTGCCTGCCTCCTCCTCTGCATTTCTGTGATCAGAAGCAGCAATCAGAGCACAGATGCCTGAGGCTGGAAAGGCAGCTCGTAAAGGGCACAGTCCAGAGGTAGAGCAGGTGATAAGGACAGAGTGATATGGGGCAAGAAGGTGAGGGCCCGAAGGGTGGCTGGGCATGGAGATGGACTCTGCCTCTTACCTTCATCAGGAGGGCCCTTTCCTTTTCAGCCACCCTTCTCCAGATCTTTGTGACCTGGTGGATCTCGGAGTTGAGGAAGCGGTTCTGGGTCCGGTATGCTTCCATGTCATCCTGGAGAAGAGAGCAAAGCATTTGACGAGTTGCACCATAAACATCTCCCTCATCCTCACCCTCAAATGAGCTGCCAACACTTCCTTCCTTTAGAAATCTCTAATAATGACAACAGAAGAGAAAGTCTAGAAGAAGTAGTATTAACGACAGCCCCTTCACTAATCTTGATCCCAGCATGATACAGTAGAGAGGGCGTCAAGCCTGGAGTTCAAGTTGTGGTTCTGACTTCCTGGCTGGGAGGTTTCACTGAACAACTCTGACCCTCTGTTTTCTCATCTGTAAAAGGGACAAATACTACTCCACTGGGCAGCTGGGAGATGACCTGAGGTAACATGTGTCATAACACTAAGTATAAAGACCAAAACAAACAAACATCCAAGTAGTGTTTGTTTTAAAAATAAACATATGTTTTCACGTATTTGCAATCATACCGAACAATTTTGGGTGGAAAATTTTTTACTTAATGTCACCTTGTAAATACAATGGCCCTTCAACAACACTGGGGTTAGGGGTGCTGAACCCCACCCCCGCTGCACAGTGGAAAATCTGTATATAACTTTTGACTATCCCCCCCCCAAATTTAAATGCTGATCACCTACTGTTGACCGAAGCCTTCCTGAGAACAAAGAGCCAATTAGCACACATTTCATATGCTATGTGTAGTATATACTGTATTCTTACAATAAAGTAAGCTAGAGAAAAGAAAATACTACGAAAATCATAAAGAGAAAATACATTAACAGTACTGTACCGTATTTATCAGAAAAAATCTGCCTTAAGTGGATCCGTGCAGTTCAAACCCGTGTTGTTCAAGGGTCAACTGTACTCTATGTTACATAAGCTTCCCAGTGATCACTTTTAATGTCTGATGACTATTCTGTTGGGTGGATTTACTATACCTTAGTTATAATCCTTTCCCTGTTATTTTTTATTTGAGCCCTGAGTGTTTTCGGTTAGTTTTTGATTATGAATAATGCTGTGATGCGCATCTCTGCACCTAGAGCTTTCCTTTTGCAAGCTGTCCAGCGGACGGAGTGAGATCCTGCTGCTGGGGCATTTGAGGAGAAGCTGGCCAAGCACTGGGGAGGCTCAAGCAGAAGCAGAAAGGAGCAACCACAGCATTGGCCCTCAACCTTCATTCCGCTGGGATGGACATTCCAGAAGCAATGGACAGTGCACGTTCACAGCTATACCTAGCAATTCCAGGACATTCACTAGCTGAAACTCAACCCCTTTTGCTCCCACTCAAGAAATGTACTGGGCTGTAAGTGCATGAGAGAGACACTATTGCAGGCGTGACCTTGGATAGCCCTGATTTATCTGGAAATTAAGAGCATCACACCTGTGATGACTGTGGCACCTCATTATCAGGGATGGGTCACGTGTACACAGCTCACAGGCTGTCTTGACCCTCCCGGGGTGGGCCTGCATCCTGGCCAAGATCCTTCCCAGCCCAGAAGCTCCAATTCATACCCAGGGTCTGCTGCCTTCTGCCTAGATGGTTGACCCAGTGGGAGGGCCACATGCTCCCAGGGTTCCTTAGCTAGAAACAAAAGCCCCCGGCTGGCTTCAACACATGGCCTCTCACCACCCCACTGGGGCTGTCCGAGGTGTCTCCTGCCCTGGCCACCCCTGCTTCTGATCCCTCACTGTGCCCAGACTGCCAGGCTTCGTGTCCTCAGGCTGAGCTCGCTCTCTGCTCTCTCCACCGGCCTGGACCCAGGTAGTTCCAACTCCCCAGCCTGGACTTCCTCCTACTCTCCCGCCATGTCTCCCTTAGGTCAAACTCTGGGCTCCCTTTTCTCAGAAATGCTGCCAAGGCGTACCAGCCGCTCTTCTGCACAAGCATCTGCCTGCTTCCTCTCTGCAGCCCCCATTTTCTTACCTTTAGGTGGAGGCGTGGTGAGCCTGGTGTGAACCCTCATGTTTGCCGCACGAGGACCCACCTCCTGTGGGCATCAGGATTTTCCAGGCCCCCTCCCCCTGCCCGTGATAGTCTTCCGTTTGGGTGTCTGGAGACTCACAGATTTGTGAACACAGAAGCTGCGCGGGCCCCCTGCACCATCACCCTGTGCCCCTGCCCTGCTCTGAGCACATCATCCCATTCCATCTCCCCGGCAGCCCTGAAAGGAACTCAGATGCGGTCTCCGAGGCTCTGAAAGGACAAGTACGTTGTCTGAGGTCACACAGCTCTATGAGACCAGGGGTGACCGAGCCCAGATGTGTCTGATTCAAAAGCCATGTCCAACCACTGCACTTACAGCCGAGATCCTCCCCAAGCTCTGCCCCCCGCTGGCATCCACCTGGATGCCAAATGTCTAGTCCCACACTTCAGCGGTTGTGCTCGGCAGTCTGGCTGGCTGCACGCAGGCCTGTCTGACCCCTCTGACCCTCGAGTACAGTAACACCACAGCAGAGACGCTGGCGCTGCCTAGTGGTCAGGGAGCGGGCCCTGGGGCCCTGCTGCCTGGGTAGAAATCCTGCCTTCACCACTGAGCCCAGCACGAGTTCCTCGCCCTTTCTGGGGCTCCTCCCCTCACCTGGAAAGCAGGAACAATAACACCACGGCCTCAGGCACTCTTGGGAGGATGTGATTAGTTAATACGTGCAAAAGGCTGAGAATGGTGGCTGGTGCGTGGTGAGTACAAGTGTCACGTCCTTCTCTGGGTTCTCCCCGCACCTGGAGAGCTACTGTCACCCGCTGCACTCCTCCTGCCCCCGCCCAGAGACTTCCCACTGCTGCTGTTGTGCGTTCTTTTTTTTTATGGCTTTATTTTATTTATTTAAAAAGATTATATAAAAGAACCCCAAAGCTATTTATAACATTTACAGATCAACTGGGAAATTTTAACACTGACTGGATACTACCATACTATGAGTTAATTACTGTTAATTGTTTTTGATATGATGCTGTTGTGCATTCTTCCCAAACGCCTGAGAAAATACAACACGCTTCCAGGCAAGGGAGGAAGAGAGCGACCTGTTGCCTGAGGTCCTACTATGTGCCAGAGCCATTTACCTCCCACACATTATTGTGTGTTAATTTATCTCCACCATGCTGTGCGCTACGTATTAAAGTACCATCGTTCCCACTTTACAGATGAGGAAACAAGTACAGAGAGGGGAAGTCCTCCTCAGTCACGTGCCTAGAACGCGAGAGAGGCAGGATGCAAGCCAGGTGCGTGTGGTCCACAGGGGAATGGAAAATTATTGCTGGGTGAAAGCGCATCAGCAGAGTCTGCCGCTCTACACGGCCGCTCCATTCTGCCTCCTGTTACCGTCCCTGCATCCTCACCCCAGGCCCTGAGATGCTCCGTCATTTCCAAGGCTTTGGACATATGGCCGGGGGCACCATGCCTGCAGCCCAGATGCGAGGGCATGTGTGAGCACCCCTGGGAGCAGCCTGGGGGTGGGGTGGGGGGGCGTCTGGGCAGCACCTCCCCATTCAGCTCATCGCCCTACCTTGAGTGTTCTTCGTGGCTCAGGACTGTAGGGAGGAAAAAGAGAGAGAGCTCAGAGAAAGGAAAGCCACACGACAGTCACCGGCAAGCAAAGGAGGAAAACAGCTGGAGAAAGGGGACAGGAAGGAGAGAGTCTGCCTGTCTGTCTTCATAGGGATCAGGAGCCCGGGAATTCTCTTTGGGAAACGCCACACGGACTAGCCCTTGTGCTAGTAGGGAAGGCAGTGGATCGCGTGTGGGGAGACCTGGGGCCTAGCTGCAACCCTGCTGCTTGTGCTGTGGGACCCTGGACCCCTGTCCGGGCTCAGCTGTCCCTGCCAGAAAATGTCAAAGACTAGATCTCTGAGTCTTCCCAGCTCCGATATTCAGGAGGTCAATGATTCTGTTCTCAAACTGGCAGCTTCAACAAGGGGGCATTTCCCTAAAGTCGCATGTCCTTCGTCCCAGGGCAAGGGGGAGATGTGAACATTGCTCTGTCCTCAAACGGAAAGACTATGGATTTTGGAGGAGTCTTCTATTTTTCTAGATCAGACATGTAAAGGCTAACACATGAGGAACTCGAGCACATGCAATTCTTTCTGGCACAAACACTGGGCCTCTGAGGATCAGCAGCAAGGTAAGTTTGGTTGATAGGAATTTCCTCTATTTGGGCTCACTGATAAATTCCCGAACATACAAAGCCAGGGGCACACTCTGTCTCCTACGGCGAGTCCAGGCTTCCAGTTGGCTCTTGGCAGCGCCCAACAGATCTATTTCTCTGATCCCCGAGCTGCTCTACGGGGTCTTCACCTGTGGATTCCAGCAGGACGGGCAGACAGAAGACTCTTACTTAGCAGGGCAGAGGAGGGTAGGGAAGCAATCTGATGAAAGCAATTTTCCAGCCCCAGCCTCGCTCCATCTGCATTTGAAAGGATTTTATTTTCATTTTGAACTCAAAAGAATCTGATTTTAAAGGGAAAAGATTCAAAAACTGGTTAGGTGGTTTTTCATGGGGAAGGAAACAGGAGGGATCTGGGTTTCATGTTATCTTCCTTCACCCCCCTGTCAACCTCATGAGGAAGGACAGTGAGGCCATTTTAAAGAGAGGTGAGGGGCCTTGCCCGAGGTGACACAGTTAGTAGGAGCTAGTAGGAGGCAGAGCCTGGGTCCAAACCTAGGCCTGACTTCACAGCTGGGGCAGCGGCCACTGTACCACATTGCCCACTGGTCTTTCAAAAGCTTCTGGAGTTTTCTTTTTCTCCTCCTGCTTCCCCTCTTCCAGCAGCAATGCTTTGGTCCCATGACAAGGACGCTCCCCTGGTTATACATACATATGTATACATGTACGGCTGCGCAAGGCGGGGTTCAGGGCAGGACCGGCCCTGGTTATACAGCTGCCTTTAAGGACAGTAGGGGTTATGAGCACCGATCCCCAGCCTCAGGCCCTCAGGTGGCCCAGCAGCTCCTGTCACCACGGCAGGCATCACACATAAATTAAGTTCCTGCTCCCCGAGCCACAATCGGTCTCCGGCAGGGCGCAGCCTCCCCAGGTGAGAGCCGCCGCCTGCGCCAGGGGGAGGCAGGGGCGGTGGCAGGAGGGAAGGCCCAAAGAAACTGGAAGGCAGCAGAGCAGACGCGAGTCAGAGAGCTCCAGCTCCCCAGCCCCTCCGTGCGCGGGCCCTTCTCAGCCTCAGCCTTCCTGCCCACAGTGGGGAGCACACAAGTGATGGCCTCACAGGGCTGGTGGAGCATCAGATGAGATGATGCGAGCGGGGCACCCACGACAGTGGCCACCGGGCAGCACACAGTCTCACAGAGGAGCCGCGAGTCCTGCTGGCCCCACATCACCTGGACTGCGTGCTGGGGGAGGCCACCAGGCACCTTGGGGACTCCCCAGGGCATCAGCATGGCACTTAGCTGGTCAGGCACTCAGGGGTTCTGACCTTGTCTTGTGCTCTTAAACCTCGAATAATCATCTAGAGATACCTTCCCTTTCCAGCCTAGGATATCATGAAAAGGTCAAATTGCACCGGACCTTCTGGTTAAGACAGTGAGGAAGTGCGTAGCAGTATTTCCACCAATATCAATTTCGGTATGAAGGTTTATCCCTGCTCTATTTGGAAACCCTTAGGGTTGAGAGCAGTGCGCCCACGTCCCCCAAGGGCCCAGGGCCTGCGGAAGGGGCCCTTACCTTCAGGTGCTCCATCTTCTCCTGCTGGCTCAGGAAGTCCCTGTCGGCAGCCCCTGGGGGCCCAGGCGGCTGGGTAGGGGGATGCGTGAAGTCCCGGGTGACCTTCTCAGACAGCTTGCAGATGACCTGCTGTTTGGCCTGGTTCTTGTCCATGAGCAGCTGCACGTGCCGCCGCAGCTCCTGCACCTGCTGTTCCTGCAGGCCGGCCGTCTGCACCAGGCTCTCCCGCTCCTGCTCCAGGGCCTCCACCCGCCTGCCCAGCTCTGCGATCTGCCGCACTTTGTGCCGCACCAGCTCCAGCCGGTCCTTGTCCTCGGCTGCTGCCAGGTATGCGCTGGACGCCCTCTTCTCCTGCTGGGCAGCCTCTAGCGCCTTGTGCAGGATCCTCACCAGCTCCTGGGGGAGGAAAGGAAGCACCTCGTGAACTCGGGGAAGGCCCGTGAGGTGCCAGGGACTTGGCATTTGCTACATTCACCAGCTCTCCTAACAGCCCTGAGGGGTGGCTAGCGTCATCCTCCGGGCCGGCTCATTTTCTCCAGCTGAAGACCACATTTCCCAGCCAGGCTAGCAGCGAGGGGTAGCCCAGTGACTATTCTGCCTAAACGGGATGCAAGAAATTATGTGGGTAGCTTCTGGGTCCTCCCTTTAAAACCACCATGCACGCTGCCCTTCCTTCTGGCTGGGAGATGGCAAGAGCTGGAGCAGCCCCTCGGCTCATGAGCAGAAGGTGTATGATGAGGACAGCAGTTGCGTTACTAGCTCAGAACTGCTCACTGAACCTCTGGGTTCTTCCACGAGAAGGCAGGAGAGAAATAACTTCCAGATTGTTTTAGACCAGAGGACTCGGAGGCTTCTTTGTTACAGCAGCTGAGCCTGAACCCTGACTGATATGTGTCCATTTCAGAGATGGGAAAACTGAAGCCCCACAGAGTAGAGTGGAATTCAATCCCAAATCATCACAAGGCTGTGCTCGGTCAGTCATGAAGGCGGCCTGTGGCACACCGGCGTGGCCCTTCTCTCCGGCTCCTGTGGCAGACCTGACTGACTCATGTCAATATTCCTTCCTGCTAAGCCTAGTGGAGTCCTCAGAATCCCAAATATAGCATCAAGTAGTCGCTACCGATGGAGCTGGGAGAGCACCTGAGAGGAAACGCATGGGCAATCCTCAGGCTAAAGCACACACAGAGCCTCATGCTGTCCACTGTGCCCAGCCCCTCGGGCCACCAAGCAATGCCTGCAGGCCTGTGCAAGAAAGCGGAGAGAGCTCAGAAGCAACAGACTGCCATTTATTCCTTGGCAGGGGCACTGTATGCACATGGAAACTCTAGGTCTGCTTGGCTCTCCACGCCTTCAAGCCCCCAACCTCCCCAGGACCTGTCCTGTCCCAAAGCAGGGATGTGGGTTCACTTAAGGCCAGGATCAGAATATCAGAAGCCAGGCAGCCCAGCGGCCATGCCCATGTGAGCCTCAGACCTGGTAGGCAGGGGCTCTGGGCCATTGCTCTGCTCCATGCCAGAGAATATGGTTCCCCAGAAACACATTACCTGTATCCACACCAAAGTATTCAACTAAATGAATCAGCTAGATAGGGTTATTGCTAAGAATGATTCCATTTTGGAAGAGAACTGCTCCAAATCATGACCTTATCTGAGAAATTAATGGCAGGATCGAATTAGCATGCAACTTCTGAAACCTGGGGACCACAGACTGGCCCTCTTCTGGGTTCTCTCCCTTCCCTCCAGCCATCCAAACGTTATTAAGCCCCACTCAGTGCCAGGCCCTGGGCTGGGTGTCAGTGGCCCGGAGGGAGATCAGTCAGAGTTCTCACCTTCAAAAACCACCAAGGCTGATGGGAACAAAAGTGAACTACTATAATGGAGTGATGTACTGCAAGAGGGAAGCAAGGGTATTGCTGGGGATACAGAGCAGAGAGCAATGACTTCTACCTGGGATGGAGGTGGGGGAAGACCAGTATATTCTACAGAAAGGCAGAACAGTTGAAGCTGATCCGTGAAGAATGAGGAGGACCAGAGACAGTCAAGCAGTAGGTAGGAGATGAAGGCTGGAAGGGCTTTCCAAGCGAGCTGAGTCAACAGCTCCAGCAAAGGCCCAGAGGAATGAAAGAACCTGTGTGGGGCTGTGGGCATTCTTGGGTGTGGCTGGAAGGTGGGGTGAGGAGGTGGTTGCGAACCAAACTGGAATGTTTGGAATGAAGCAGCTTCTCAGGCTCTGCTGAGAGAGATCATCATTCCTGTGGCTCCAGGATAACTGAGAAGCTGAGACCATTTTCTGGTTTGACAGAGATTTGGAGAGGACCCTGGTAAGTGCCTGGGCGAATTAACCAGCAGACACCACTGTTCAGGCTCTCCTGAGGCCCAGCATCAGGCAGGTATCTTTCTCCCAACTTTGGCAGAGTCAACTCTGAAGCCCATTCCATTACATCCAGCTGCCTCCTCCCCCTTCCTACTTCCAGCCCGGGAGGCTCTCCTCCCACCCCAGAATCCCAGCTGCAGAATGAGACAGGGAGAAAGGAAGCAGGGAAGGGATGGAGTCAGGGCAGGAAGCACGAGATGAGGAGTGCGAATGGACCTCGGATTCAGAAAACCCGGTGGCTGGCAGGCCCGGGGAGACCACCTGGTCAAGCAGGTCACTTGCTGTCACAGGAGGACACTGAAGCCCAAGAAAGGAGAAGGAAGAGGACTAAAAGGAGCTGGTGGATCCCCACAGGTGGGAAAACCTGCCACAACAGAGGACTCCCAATCCTAATCTGGGGCCCTCCACTTCTCCATGATGTGTAGTTAACAGATTTTGCACTGAAACACTTCTTTCCATTTCTTTAAAAATAGAAACAACCCAAGTTCATAGCAGCATCATTCACAACACCCAAGAGATGGGACCAACCCACATGTCCCCTGACGGTGAATGGATAAGCAGAATGTGGCATATACACACGATGGAATATTATTCAGCCTGAAAAAGGAAGGAAATCCTGTTACATGCTACAACATGGGTGAGCCTGAGGACATCAGGTCACAACAAATGCACATACACACCATCTAGAAATATTAAAAACCAAAAGGGAAGCTGCTCGGGGCCTTACTAGACATGATGGCATGTCCCTGAGCACCGCCACCACCAGCAAGAGTGAGGGGACTCCTCCTCGTCTGGTCGTACCTCAGCGTCCTCGTCCCACCCTCAAGGAGGGACGCCCGGGGTGTTGCCAATTCCCACAACTATAAGCAATGCTTTAGGACTCATTCTTAGAAACAGAAGAGCTGATCTAGTGGTACTTCTAATATTTCTTAATCAAATCATTGTTTGGCCCATTTCAGACTTTAACTGGCCACACGTTATCATTTTATTAAAAAATATTTTTTATTGAAGTATAGTTGATTATTTAAAATTTTAAAAGCCAACAAACCATCTTTTAAAAATTAATCCTTTCCCTTATTAAAGAGTTGATACTTGCATCACTCACTCAAATCAAGGTGGATGGGCCCAATGTTGCTGGAGAAAGAGCACTGGACTCTCAGTCCAGCAGCCCGGCCCCTGGCCTCTCGGAGGCTGGGCACCAGCAGGTGCAGGTGAAGGAGCACTGGTTCTGGAGACCTGGAGGCCTTGCTTGCCATTCCAGGCCCATGAGGGTGTTTCTAATGACAGTGTTTTAGAAAAGTGAACTTTGGCTTTGTCATAGATGAAATGGAGATCATGCTCCCTACTCTTGGCACAGGCACTTCAAGGATGAGAGAGGAAGTCTGGCAAGTGCCCCTCCCCAAGCGGAAACAGCCAGGGCCCCTCTCAACCCTCCCTCCGTGCACTCTGAAGTCTTTGTACTCCGTACTCTGGATAAGGGGAGCGTATGTTGAGGTCTCTGGCTGGGGTTCTAGGGAAGTAAGAGGCTGCACTTTGCCCCCAACGAGTTTCCCCAACAAATTACCCTGAGCGAGCTAAGTTGGCCCCAGATAGGGCCTGGGAGGAGTTCATCATTCCCAGCAGTCAACAGATGGCCAACATCACTACAAACACAGGCTTCCATCTGCCAGAGCAGACAGCCTTCAGGCTGGGTGCAATTTTGTCAACTCTGAGAGCCTGAGTCACCCAGCCAAGCAGCCATCTGGTGCTATCCCCAGGAGTCCAAATCTCCTGGGGGACCAGCATGCTGCAAGGGCCTGGGACAGATAATGGCTCAATGGGGACTGGAGTGGTCCTGTGGTTTAATATGACACCAGACAGGAGTGCATTTGTATTTTCTGAAAAGCAGTTATGTGCCCATGTCTGATGCTGGGCCGTACTGGGAGACCACAGAGGCGGCGGTGAGGCTGGGATGAGTCCTGGACCTGGGCCTCTCCTGGTTCTTCCAGCTGTGTGACCTCAGGGCAGGCCCCCACCATCTCTGAGCTCCTTGAGCATGGCAGTGAAAAGGGCAGAAGCTCTAGAAGCAGACAGACCAGAGTCTGAAACTGGTCTTGGCTCCTGGGAGACCCTGGGCATGCCCTCAGAGCCTCAGTTTGCTCCTCAAGAAAAGAGGGCTAGTAACTGTTGTAAGGATTAGTGATAATGCATGGAAAGCCCAAGCACACAGCTAGGGCCACCCCTAACACCAGTTATGTATGCTCTTATCTGTTCTTCCCCACCTGACAGCAGGGACCCAGTGTACCTCTGTGCCCTCCACAGCATCTGACAGAGTTTGAGATACAAATTCTTCAAGGATCATTAACACTATTGGCAATGACCACCCAGGTGGCTGAGCCAGGACAAGACCTCCCAGTTCCCATGTCCTCCTGCAGCCTCAGGCAGAAAGAGAGTACCTTCCACTGAAGAGATGCAGGAAGGCATCTTGTAGGTGTGGGCCCAGGGAAGTCCGGGAGACTGTCTGCCCAGCTGAGGAACTGGACTCGGAGGGTTTCAGATGGACAGTTAGTGTCCTCCAATCAGCATTTCTGCACATCTGGGACATCACTGGGCACCCCAAGGTTTTGCAGTCCTCCTCTGTCCTACCTCTGGGCCAAGAGTCAATCTTCTCTCCCTCCCCTCTTTGGTTTTGGTATCTGGGCTGGAGGTAAAACGCCAGAGTTGGTAGGGCTGGGGCTCCCCCTGCCTAATGTGGGATGAAGACTTGACCTCTGCCCATTGCTGCTATGCCACTCATTTCTTGGAGACCCTCATGGGCACCCATCTGTCTTCCTAGAGCCCTTCAGAGGATCATGCCATTCCTTGTAAAGCCAGAAGGAATCAACGAGAAGGGCAGGGAATGCCATAATAGCAGCCAAAGCCTGCATCTGGCGGGAGGCTGCTGCATGCCAGGCACTGGGCTTTATGCATCCGGACAGAGGCCTCTGCAGTAAGCACTGTTATAACTCCAGGGACAGGAGGAAGCTGAGGCTTTAGGGGTTAAGAAACTTGCTCAGGGCCAGAACTGCGGACGGCACCTTCCACTTTAAGGCCTGTGCTCCGAGATGCCCACCAGACAAAAGCACACTTGTGAGATGGGCTGGACAGCACACACAGCACTCATCTGGTGAGGCAAAAGTGGGACCGCAGGCCTTCCTCTCCTCCTGACCATCGGTCCCAGGCCAAGCCAAGCTTTGCTGGGAAGTGAACCAGTAAGAAAGTCCAGGTTCTGTAATGCTTGGACAACTTCCTCCTGCCATTTTCACTCTGACCGCAGGGAAGCTGTCAGCAGCCTGGGGAGCCCTGACTGATCTCCACGAGCTTGCCTTCATTTATTTAGGATGCCACATCCTCCAGGGCGGCACAGCCACTGGGGGCAAACCTCAAGGAAATCTCGGTCTCCCGGGCCTCTCTCCTTCATTGGACAATTCCCGACACCTTGGAAGCAAAGGCCAAGCCCAGGGAGGCTGCCCAGGTTTCCTAGAAAGAAGGGGAAGGTGGGGTCAAAGGAGAGGCGGTGTTCACATCCAGCTTGCTTTTCCTGGCCAGGTGGGGTCTGGGCCTTACGCTGTACTGGTCCAGGGATCGGGGAGGTACTCCAGCCCAGCCGGATGCCCTCTGGGCTCTCAGGAGCACCAGCAGCTCCACCGCAGGATGGGAAGATGACCAAAGAAAAAGAAGCTGGGCTGCTAAGTGGCAGCAGAGGGGACTTCACACGCTGTAATGCTGTACATGGGTGTCGGGGTGTTTACCGCCTGTCTCTGCTGTGACATGCAAGCCTCTGCAGGGGCAGGGCCCGTGTCTCTTCCCACTGTTCCCAGCGCCTAGAATACTGCATGCACACCACAGGCCCTCGACAAAAACCTGGTGAATACACAACTGAAGTGCGAACCTATGAACGAATGAGCTTCCTCCTAGGAGGACTCTAATCACGAGCTGCTTCATCAAATGTATGCCCTGACCTGCCAGGACAGAAGTCTCCCCTAATATCTGCTTAAGGGCAAGAAAGGCAGAGAAGGGGCAAAACTTGGTAGGGAGAGCATTTTTCTGGACTGTCTTCAAAAACAGAGCAGCAGAAAGGAGGTCAAGAAATGTAGAGGAGGGAGATTATTCAGAAGTACACAGAGCTGGGAAATAAAGCAGGAAGAGACTGAGGGCAGCCAAACCTCAAACATGAAGATTTGGGCCTTCCCCTCGGAGGAAAAGAAGCCTGGGTTCTCAGTGGGGCCCACCCCTGGGGGCCCCACCAGGTACCACCCTGGGGATTTTCAGTAACTGTGCTAGTTTAACTACTTTTATTGTGCCCAGGGTTGCAGTCCCCCTCACCTCCCTGCCGTGTGATTCTCACTACTTCACAAAGTTGCCCCCAAAAAGCGAACATGATTTATTCCCTGGCTTGTAGGATTTGGGGATGATTTTAATGCCTGTGTGTGTATGTGATCTGTGTTCTACAATGACCATGTCACTCTTTTTTTTAACCGCTATAATTAACTTCTCTATTAAGGCTAAATCTTCCTCGTCACTATCCCCTGTTGGGCCTGGCTGAGCCCCAGAGCTACAACAGACCTGCCTGCTTTCTCTGTCCTGTGATAGTCCTTCAGCGATCTGCACCGTTACCAGCTGCCAGTTCCTTCGGGGGCCCTTCCCAGGACCCTGCATCCAGATCCCCCTCCTCCAAATGCTGCCTCTCTTCAGTGTGGGGTGAGTCCAGGCACAGTCTTCTAGGAGGAGTCCAAGAGCAATACAAAGTAGGTTCCAGAGATCCTGCCCTGGAAGGCCTTCCGTCACCCAGGCTGAGTGTCCACATGGCCCTTAGTAACCAACAGCACAGCATTTCCCACCACCACCAGTTTGTCTGTTAAGGACCGAGACTGGCACATGCCTGGCCGGGCTAATGTAGCATGTCTAGCTTGTTCAGAGGCTCTAGGCCCAGAGGGGTGCACTGGAGCTTGGGGCCTCTGTGGGGCCAGAGCTCACCTTCTGAGACTTTAACTCCTTGGTGAGCATCAGAACCTGCTGCTCCAAGGCCAGAACCTTTTCCTGGGCAGTTCGGGTCCGTGTGAGTCCTTCAGCAAAGAACGGAAAGGTGTTGTTCTGGCGCTTGGCTTTCTGAATGAGACTGGCAGTCAGAGAGGACTTGGGTGTAGACTTTGGAGAATCTGCTGGATCTTTCCCTGCTCAAAAGGAGGAACACAGAGGTTATGATCAGTGGCCTCAGTGGTACTCAAAATTGAGCTTGCTGCAGAAGCACCTGAAGGGCCCAGTAAAATGCAGATTGTGGTACCCTACTCCCAGAGCTTCTCATTAACAGGTCTGGGATGGGGCTTGAGAATTTGCATTTCTAAAACTTTCCTAGGTGATGCTGCTGCAGCTGGTCCCGGATCATACTTTGAGAACCCTTGAGCTATATAAACGTTATTTATACTGTACCAGCTGGGTCCCTCAGCCCATCCTCTGACGTGTGCCTGTCCCCCACTCTCGGATCCCCATCTGTATGGGCTATCTCACATCACACCGCTGCTGTGTGCCAGGGGCCATCTCAGGCACAAGCCCTGGCAGGATGTCTTGTTTCTTATTTAAGGATCCCATCTCTACCCTCTGGGCAATTTTCAAAGTACAGAGATCTGTCCATAGACAGGAGTATGGAATATCTGTATTCTGCATTCTTGCCCCAGAGAGTAAGTCAGACTCTCATTGGATTCTTATTACAAGCTAAGTTAGAGCACACATTTCCCACAGTTGACTGCCTCCAGGCTGCACAGTCCTTCTATTTCCTCTAGAGCCAGGGTCAGCAACCACGGGTCCACAGGCCAAATCCAGTCCACAGCCTGCTTCTGTAAATAAAGTTTTATTGGAACACGGCCACATTTGTTTGTACGTTATCTGTGCTGCTTTCACTCCACAAGGGCAGAGTTGAGGACTGGCAGCAGAGACCATATGTCCCACAACGCCTCCAATATTTACTATCTGGCTCTATAGAAAACATTTGCCAACCATTACAGAATTTCTTATTTTATTTTTATTTTTTCTTAAATCAAATTCAACATCACAGTCACTCACCCACCCCCGATGCCTTGTCTTGCCCTGCCCCAAGCCTATACTTTAGGGATCTGCCATCAGCCTGCATCCAGGGACATTTTAATGGCCTGATTATATAGTCAAAAGACCTTGAGAATCTTGTCTACATGGTACATACACATCATGCCCATTATAAGGTACGAGCAGAAGAAATTTTTCTCAATGCTCTGTGCCAGAAAAGGCTTTGCTTTTTCTAAGAAAACATGTGTTTATTCTTACAGATACTGGAAATAATCTAACACTTGCATTTCCCTCTTTGCCTTGGCTACTGAGAAGCTCAGAGCTGCATCTGCTGCCCACTCTTAGCTATTCTATAGGATCTTATCTTGGTCTTATCTAAATTTCCTAGCCCAAATTACTCATTTACTTTCCCCTGATATGTATTTTATTTTATTTTTTTTTAAAGATTTTATTTATTTATTTGACAGAGAGAGACACAGCGAGAGAGGGAACACAAGCAGGGGGAGTGGAAGAGGGAGAAGCAGGCTTCCCACCGAGCAGGGAGCCCGATATGGGACTCGATCCCAGGACCCTGGGATCATGACCTGAGCTGAAGGCAGACGCTTAACGACTGAGCCACCCAGGCGCCCCCCTGATATATAATTTAATAAGCTATCCCCAATCCTTTTGGGACTAGGGTGTTAAAAAAATAAGGACGTGGTATGGAATCCCAGGTGAGGGGACAGGCAGGACTTAGAGGATGAGTAGAATAATTTAGCATGCTTCTTCTGGGGCCAGCCAAACCATCTAGAACAGATAAGAAACTACTCTAGTAGGAATCAGAACCTCCCTGGCCTTGAGAATACAAGAACAGAATGGTTTTGTCCTAGACTTAAAAGAAATTCAGTTGCGCTGGGTATAAACCCAACTGCAGAGCTCAAAGGACAGCAATGCTTCTTTCTCTTTCTTGCCGTGGGGTATAGAAGAGCAGGGGGCGCTCCATGTAGCCCTGCTGCCCTCTGATAACACTACTCTCCACTAAACCTGACGGCAGGCAAGGTAGGGATCACTGCACCCATTTCACAGTTGGTGAAGACGAGGCCTAGGAGAGTGGTTTTCCGTCAGTGCTGTAGGACTTCATGGGGGTGCCACAGGGCTGACTGGGACGGGAAGACGGTAGGAGGAGCCAAGGGGAGGCCAGACTCCCATCCCCTGCCTCAAGTCTGCTTTGATATGCACTGTATATTAGATTTTTTTTATGGGGGTCAAAGTGTCATGGCAATAAAAAGGTTGTGTGAAAAATCACTGCTTTAGAAAATGAGGCTTTTCTAAAGCCTTGGCCTGAACCCTAGTTCCTAGTTCCACACCCCCTGTGCAGCAATGAGCCAGTCACTCCACTTTTCTATCCTCGGTTCCCTGATTTAGTAAATGAGACCAATGGAAGCTACTGCTCAGGTTTTTGGAAGGGTCAAAGAGGTTAAATCAGGTGAAGTGCTTGGAACACATAAAAGAAACTTGAAAAGATTCTGTTCGGTGACAGGAGCAGTCCTAAAGGACCAGATATTGCACATTCCATCTATATGAACTATCCAGAACAGGCAAATCCACGGAGACAGAAAGTCGAACAGTGGTTGCCTAGAGCTGGAGGGATGCGAGGTTTCTTTCTGGGATAATAAGCATGTTCTAAAATTGGTTATGGTGAATTGTATACTTCAAATGGGTGAATTGTTCGGTATGTGAATTATATCTTAATAAAACTGTTACCAAAAGGAAAAAAGTGCTTAGAGTAGCCGTGACACAAAGTAACTGCTATATAAGAGTGCTGGTTCCATTACTACTGATTCGATGGGGTACTGAGCCCTTCGCGCATTGTTCACTGTGATCCGCGGGGACTCGCCGGGCACTGTTCCAAAGGGGTGCTCTTTCTGGAGCCACTTCTATACAGTCGAGGGGTCCTCCCGGCTAGAAGACCCCACGGTGCTGCCTCAGCCAGTTTTCTTCCAACTGTTTCCAGATTACAAAATGTCCTAAGGACACCCATACCAATTTCCAAAAAAAAAAAAGTCCATCCCCCCACCAATGCTGTGGGCCACTCACATTTAGTGAAACAGTAAAGTTCTATGGAATAGCTGGATGGACACCTAAAGGTCACTTGCTCTGCTTCTTCAGGCAGATCTGATTTTAATCACCCCAGGGCGGCATTTTTATATCTTTTCCTTATAAATTAAAAAAAAAGTAAGAAAGAAAAAGTGAGATATATTTTCTTTTATTACTTCAGGAGTCATTGCTAAGAGCATCAGTTTGGGAAGACGAGAAAGAATTACTGGTGAGGATGGTGGTGATGGTTGAACACCACTGTGAACGTGCTTCATGCCACTGAATTGTGCATTTACAGTTGGTTAAAATAGTAAATTTCAAATGTATTTTACCACAATAATATTAGTAAAAAAAGGAGCCATTGCTACTAGACCCATAGAAACCAGGAGGAGTGACCTGGAGAGTTTCAGGTTAGAAACAAAAAGCATAAATGCTGATCTCTGGGGAGGATAAAGAGGGCGCTCACTTGGTCTCTGAGGACAGCCCAAACCCAAGCAGAGCTCACCTGGGGCGCCAGGGTCAGAGGGTAGGGGCTGCTCCATCCTCCAAGGTTCCGCGCTCAGTGGAGGATCTTCCCCTGGAGGTTGGTGGCCTGTTCCTTGGGCCTGCCTGTTGCCCCGAATATTGCACATTGTGTTTCTGAAAGGAAAACAGGAGCATGAGGTTGCCCTCCTGCCCCTCGGCTCTCCCTGCTGCCACTGCTGGGGCTCAGGCCACTTCCTCACCCCCAGCCATGCCCCGAGCAGTCTGCCGGACTCCAGGCTCCCTGCAAGATGCATCCCACCCGAGCCACTCCCCACCCCCTCACCCTCTCCTTTTCATTTTCTCCTCGTACTTACCACCTTCCACATATGCTATTGCTAATAAACAATACAAGCTTGATTCCCCTGCCCCCAGCCCCACTGCTGGAGTGTAAGTCTTTTTTTTTTTTTTTTAAATATTTTATTTATTTATTTGACAGAGAGAGAGAGCACAAGCAGGGGGAGTGGTAGGCAGAGGGGCAGGGAGAAGCAGGCTCCCCACTGAGCAGGGAGCCTGACATAGGTCTCGATCCCAGGACCCTGGGATCATGACCTGAGCTGAAGGCAGATGCTTAACGAACTGAGCAACCCAGGCGCCCCTTGGAGTGTAAGTTCTCTTGAGTGCAGGGATATTTGCCTGTTTTGTTCACCAAAATACTCTGAATGTGTAGCACGGCACCTGCAACATAGAGGGCACTTACAGTATATGTGCTGAACGAAGGCTGAGTGGACTTGCCAAACTAACTTTCCCGAAACCTTCATCTGGTTTTGTATCTACTTGGCTTAAAAATCATTGGTGCCTCCCTACTTCTGCTGAGGAAAGCTCCAAACCCTGGATCCTTCTCCCCTTGCTTCCGTTGCCCATTCAGATCTGTTTTCCTTGAGGCCTTCACTAATCAGCTCATGGCCTCCAAGGAGCTTACTGAACTTTGTCAATGGGCTACCCTTTCACCAAGTACTTGTCTAGGCTGAATAATGGTATCGTTTCTTCAAGAGCTGGGCACTAACCTGCCTGCATGCCTGTTGGCCCCTGGCACTGGGCCACACATGCCCAGAGTGCAGGCTCATTATATGTTGGGTTTGTAGGAAGGAACTAGGTAGCACCAAAGGCTGGCTTAGGACCACAGACCACAGGAGAAATTCATAATGAGTTGGATGAAAGGACAAGGAAAAGTTTATTTTCCCTTTGCAAAGAGATAAAAGTAGACATATTCCAGAATTAATAATGAGGAAGAGAAGATGATTAAAGGAGTTCACTAGGTCAGTGTTTTTCAAACTGCAGGTTGTGAACCATTGGTAGTTTGTAAAATCAGTTTAGTATCATGACCAGAACTTATTTCATTATTTAAAATATTTATTTATTTATTTATTTTAGAGAGAGTGAGAGTGCGCACACATACAAGCAGGAGGGGCAGAGGGAGAGGGAGAGAGAATCTCAAGCAGACCCCATGCTGAGTGCGGAGCTCACGACCTGAGCTGAAACCAAGAGTCAGATGCTTAACCTACTGCGCCACCCAGGTGCCCTGTGACCTGCATTTAAAATATGGAATGGATGCACCAAAACCCATAAGATATCTAGGAATAATAATAAATAATAATAACCGAAGAGGCAAAGGGTCTGTACTCTAAAAACTACAGAACACTTATGAAAGAAATTGAGGAAGACACAAAGAGATGGAAAAACATTCCATGCTCATGGATTGGAAGAATAAATATTGTTACAATGTCTATGCTACCCAGAGCAATTTACACATTCAATCAATCCATATCAAAATACCATTGACATTTTTCACAGAGGTAGAACAAGTAATCCTAAAATTTGTATGGAACCAGAAAAAATCCTGAATAGCCAGAGGAATGTTGAAAAAGAAAAGCAAAGCTGGTGGCATCACAATGCCGGACTTCAAGCTCTATTACAAAGCTGTCATCATCAAGACAGTATGGTACTGGCACAAAAACAGGCACATAGATCAATGGAACAGAATAGAGAACCAAGAAATGGACCCTTTATGGTCAACTAGTCTTCGACAAAGCAGGAAAGAATATCCAATGGAAAAAGGACAGTCTCTTCAATAAATGGTGCTGGGAAAATTGGACAGCCAAATGTAGAAGAATGAAACCGGAACCATTTTCTTACACCATACACAGAGATAAGCTCAAAATGGATGAAAGACCTAAATGTGAGACAGGAATCCATCAAAATTCTTGAGGGGAACACAGGCAGCAACCTCTTCAACCTTGGCCGCAGCAACTTCTTGCTTGACACGTCTCCAAAGTCAAGGGAAACCAAAGCAAAAACAAACTATTGGGATTCATCAAGATAAGAAGTTTCTGCACAGCAAAGGAAACAGTAACAAAACTAAAAGGCAATGTATGGAATGGGAGAAGATATTTGCAAATAATATATCAGATAAAGGAATAATATCCAAGATCTATAAAGAGCTTGTCAAACTCAACACCCAAAAAACAAATAATCCAGTCCAGAAATGGGCAGAAGACATGAACAGACATTTCTCCAAAGAAGACATGCAAATGGCCAACAGACACATGAAAAAATGTCGGACATCACTTGGCATCAGGGAAATACAAATCAAAACCACAATGAGATACCACCTCACACCAGTCAGAATGCCTAAAATTAACAAGAAAGGAAACAATAAATGTTGGCCAGGATGTGGAGAAAGGGGAACCCTCTTACACTGTTGGTGGGGATGCAAGCTGGTACAGCCACTCTGGAAAACAGTATGGAGGTTCCTCAAGAAATTAAAAATAGAACTACCCTACAACCCAGCAATTGCACTACTAGGTATTTACCCCAAAGATACAAATATATTGATCTGAAGAGGCACCTGCACCCCGATGTTCATAGTGGCAATGTCCACAATAGCTAAACTGTGGAAAGAGCCAAGATGTCCATCAACAGATGAATGGACAAAGAAGATGTGGTATATATATACAATGGAATAATACTCAGCCATCAGAAAGGATGAATAGTTACCATTTACATCGACATGGATGGAACTGTAGGGTATTATGCTAATGAAATAAGTCAATCTGAGAAAGACAATTATCATATGGTTTCACACATACGTGGAATATAAGAAATAGTACAAAAGATCTTAGGGGAAGAGAGGGAAAACTGAATGGGAAGTCATCAGAGAGGGAAAAAAAACATGAGAGACTCTTAACTATAGGAAACAAACTGAGGGTTGCTGGAGGGGAGGTGGGTGGGGGGATGGGGTAATTGGGTGATGGGATTTAAGGAGGGCATGTGATGTGATGAGCACTGGGTGTTAAAAGCAACTGATGAATTACTGAACACTACATCGGAAACTAATGATGGACTATATGTTGGCTAATTGAATTTAAATAAATAAAATAAAATATAGAATGGAAAATATCAGAATGTACCCCACTTAGAAAGGATTAATACTTTCTAAATTATATATATGTGCACTGAGCTATAAAATAAAATGTATTTCTTACTGTGATGGTGGTCAACAGTTTGAAAAACAATGCAGAGGTCATTTACTTAAGAGGCAGCAATAGTGTGGTTAAAAGAGAAGGGGAGGGGTGCCTGGGTGGCTCAGTCAGTTAAGTGTCTGCCTTCAGCTCAGGTCATGATCCCAGGATCCTGGGATTGAGCCCCGCATTAGACTCCCTGCTCTGCAGGGAGTCTGCTTCTCCCTCTCTGTCCCTCCCCCCAGCTTGTGTTCTCTCTCTCAAATAAATAAAATCTTTAAAAAAAAATGAAAAAAGAGAAGGGGACGTGAAGGTCTACAGATCCGTGATGGAGTCCTAGCTTTGCTGTATCATCCCTCTGTGCAATGTATACTTCTAGCAGTATAGTGGGAAATTACCCTGAAAAACCCTTATTCACAAACACCTAGATGCTAGATGAATACCAAACATGTTTCAAAAGTATTGAGCTGAATTCAGGAAAGGAAGGGAAATTCCTGGGGACTAAACATGAAAAGGTGAACTTCAAGTGGGAAGGTGAATGTGTAGACTGGACTACTCCTTAGCAAATATTTACTACTTTCCCACCACCTCCTCAGGAGCAGAGTACCTCCTCTCTTGGCGTGGGCATGGCCATGGGATTTGCTTTGTCCAGAGCGATGTTAGCAGATGTGATGTAAACATAGGCTTAAAATGTCCTTGCATACAGAGCTTGCCTCTTTTTTTTTTTTTTTTAGATTTTATTTATTTGACAGAGAGAGAGCTTGCGAGCACAAGCAGGGGGAGTGGCAGGCAGGGGGAGGGGGAGAAGCAGACTTCCTGCTGAGTAGGGAGTCCGATGTGGGGCTCGATCCCAGGACCCTGGGATCATGACCTGAGCTGAAAACAGATGCTTAACCAACTGAGCAAGGTGCCCCCAGAGCTTGCCCTCTTGAAGAACTTGCCCCAGGCAGCTGCTGGTCCATGGAAGATGAGGAATACGAGGAGCAGACCTAGATCTTACCAGTAATGTGAAGTGAACCTAGTCTATATCAGCTGAATCCAGATGTGTGAGAAATAAATGCTTATTATATGACACTGAATTTTGAAATGTGTGTCTGCAGCATTATCACTATGAAAGTTGACTTAGGACATGAGTTTGTTCTGGGGTCAACTGTCTGTTTTTTTTAAATTGAGATATAACTAACACATAACATATTCATTTCAGGTGTACAACATATTTATTCAACATAGTGTGAAATGATCATCACACTACGTCTAGTTAACATCCATCACCACACACAGCTACAAGACTGATTGATTGATTGATTGATTTTGTGATCATAGATCAACAGTTGATACCAGAGACCTAGAATGCAAGAGAGGAAAGAAAGCAATTTTGGACCCATACAAACTGCAGAGTTGAAATTGAAATTCTCGCATACAGCTGGGAGTCCTGTGAAGAGGTGAGTTAGGAAAAAAAACAGGCCTGCTGCCAAAACCACACAAGGACATTCTAGGTGAAGGCTCCAGGTTCTTGTGATATTTTTGTTTGGTTTTGGTGTCAAGATAACATTGGCCTTCTAGAATGAATGGGGAAGTATTTCCTCGTCTTCTTTTTTAGGGGGAAGATTTTGTGAAGAATTGGTATTAATTTTTTTTTAAATGTTTGGTAGAATCCACCAGGGAAGTTAGCTGGTCCTAGGTTTTTGTTTGTGTGTTTGTTTGGGTTTTTTTTTTTGGGGGGGGGTAGGTTTTTCATTAATTTAATCACTTTACATGTCACAGGTCTACTCAGATTTTCTCTTTCTTCTTGCGTCAGTTTTGGTAATTTGTGTCTTTCTAGGACTTTGTCCATGTCCTCTATGTTATCTAATCTGTTGGCACAGAATTGTTCATAGTACTCCTTTATAAATCTTCTGTATTTCTGTAAGGCCGGTAGTAACATTCCAACTTTTGATCCTGACTTCAGTAATGTGAATCTCATGTCTTTTCTTGGTCTGTCTGACTAGAGGGTTGTCAATTTTGTTGATCTTTTCAAAGAACCATGATTTGATCTGAAATTCGTTTTTAAAACAAAATCCAGTTTTTTGGCATAGTTGGGTCCAGAATAAGAAATAAGATTGTACTTTAATGAAGAGTATAGCTGACTGATGGATGGAAAAATGGATCTCTTAAAGAACAGAGAAGAAATTAGAACTCAGCATTTCCAACACTTGACTTTGAAATTTGGTTTCTGGCTCCTTTTGCTCTGTTATTATTAAGATCCTACTGTATGGAGCCTTGGACTCCTCGGGCTAGTCACTTCCCCTTCCCAGTTCTTACTTTCCCCATCCACAGATAAAAGGGTAGTGGTCATATGAAAAAGAAAATGGTGGTCATGAAGAGCACGACTTACTGAGTACCACTTTGTGCTGGATCCTGTGCTGAGCCCCGTTAATGGATCTCACAAATCACAGGCACACAGCTGGAGAGGAACACATTCTTATACTAGAGGTGCTGGCTGCATGGGGTGACCATCTTTGCTGCCTCTGCTTCCTCTTGCCCAGGAAGTACAGCCTCCCTAATGCCAGGGGCTCACAAGCAGTCATCCCTGGGGTAGGGGAGGGTATAGAAACCCCAACTCCAGGGTAGCAAAGGGCCTCCTAAGCTCTAGCACACATCTCTTCTGGGGACAGGGTGCTCACTCACTACTGACACAACCCAGCGGGCCACTACCAGCCAAACTATTACACTGGAAGAGGTATCTCCACTTCATAAATTTATTGACCTTGTATGGAGCAGATCATAGGTCATTTTCTGGGTAGGATTAGCTCTAAGTCTGAAAGGCCTGGTTAGTGTCAGGGAAGTGGTCATAAAGACTTGCTCTGGAAAGATAACCTTGGGCAAGCCATTTAACCTCCCTGAGCCTGGGTTTCCTGATCTGCAATGAGGATGAAGAACATGTCCACAACAGACAGTGACTGGGCCCTTCCATGGGTCAGGCACTAAGATGACACTAGTCATTCAACTCATTCAATCCTCACAAGAGCCCAGTGAAGTGAGTCTTAGTATCACCTCCATTGTACACAGAAGAGAACAGAGATTCAGAAAGGATAAGTAGCCAAAGCCACAGAGCTAGTAAGTGGGGAGACAGCATCAGACCCGGACGTCTGACTCTATGCCCTAAGAGCTAAAATGTTATGACACTACCTTACAGGTTTGTCCAGACAACTTTGTGATGGTACAAAGAACCTAGCATAGTGCTCTAGAAGCACTCCTACTCCCTTCCCCAGAGTATGACCCAGGCTCTAAGACCAGCCAGGGCCCAGGGTGCAGGAGACAAGAACAACCCCCGATCCTACCAGGGCTCTCAGCAGCCCAGGGCAAGTAGCCCACTTCTTGCACTTTTCCCTCACATTTTCTGTGGATTATTACAAATGTCAGGAGGGAAGTAACCAACTGATCCTCTGAAACTTCCTTCCTTTCTCTCTCTGCATGTTCTCTCTCCCACTTCTGTTTGTAGCCTTTATCAGGCACAAACCTGGCTTAAGCTTGGTGAGACCACACTGGATATATCCTGGCTGGATGGCTGGATTTCTCAGCCCCTTCACCCCCACAGCAGGCTCCCAATGCACCCAGTTCCCTCCAGCTCCCCCTGAGGGAAGATCCCCTGCAGGGCACCCTCCTTGTCCACTCACCCTGGGGGACTCACCCATGCCTGACACCCCCCAAGTCTCTCCCTCCAGCTCAGATTACTCTCCTGAGTTCCAGGCCCCTCCATCCAAATGCCTCACGGGCCAGCAGGCCTTAGAGGACACTCATCGTCTTTTCTCTAAAACCTGCTTCTCTCCTGGAAACAGCATCACCACCCTTCTAGCTACCTGAGGGAATTCAAACACTGAGGCCAGCAGGGAAATGCTGTGTCTGAGTCACACAAAGCCAGGGATCTCTAATCCAAGTCCAGGGAATAATCTAAGCTGCTCCTTAAGAGGTCCCAGTCTATCTGAAGTCCACGCAGAAAATAAGCACCGCAACAGGATCAGTATTGGGTACCATTTGAATTCCCAAGAGCTTCCTTTTCTTCAGTTAGATTAATGACAGTAGCACCAGACAGTATTTATAAAGTGCTTATACCATTGCCAAGCACAGTTTTAAAGCACTTTGCATGCATTGACCCACAGGCACTACTGTATTTACATCTCTAACAATTTAAATGAAGCACAGAGAAATCAAACAAGTTGCCACGGGCAGCACAGCCCCTGACTGGTGGACCTCTGATACAAGTCCAGGCAGTCTGCCTCCAAAGCTCAGGACATACTGCTATCTTCTTATGAACTATTTAAAACAAATCTTACTAGTGGCAAATTGTATAAATAATGAAAAACAAATGAAAAAGCAGCTGAGATATGATCAATGTACAGTAAGTTACACACGTTAGAAGTGAATTTTAAAAAAGAAAAACAAAACTAGAGGCATCACAATTCCAGGTTTCAAGTTATATTATAAAGGGGTAGTAATTAAAACAGTATGATACTGGCAAAAAAATGGACACATAGATCAATGGAATAGAATAGAAAAGCCAGAAATAAACACACAGTTTTATGGTCCATTAATCTTCGACAAAAGAGGAATGAATATGCAATGGGAAAGACATTCTCTTCAACAAATAGCGTTGGGAAAACTGGACAGCTACATGCCAAAGAGTGAAACTGGATCACTGGATTAAAGATCTAAATGTGAGACCTTAAACCATAAAAATCCTTGAAGAGAGCACAGCAGTAATTTCTCTTACATTGGCTGTAGCAAATTTTTCTAGATATGCCTCCTGAAGCAGGGGAAACAGAGCAAAAATAGACTATTGGGACTACATCAAGATGAAAAGCTGCACTGTGAAGGAAACAATCAACAAAGCTAAAAGGCAACCAACTGAATGGGAGAAGATATTTGCAAATGACATATCCAGTAAAGGATTAGTATCCCAAATATATAAAGAACTGATACCACTCAACACCCCAAACCAAATAATCCTATTAAAAATGGCAGAAGATACGAACAGACATTTCTTCAAAGAAGACATCCAGATGGCCAACAGACACATGAAAAGATGCTCAACATCACTTATCATCAGGGAAATGCAAACCAAAACTACAATGAGATATCACCTCACACCTGTCAGAATGGCTAAAATTAACAACACAGAAACAAGTGTCGGTAAGGATGTGGAGAAAATGGAACCCTCCTGCACCATTGGTGGGAATGTGATCTGGTGCAGCTACTCTGGAAAACAGTAATGAGGTTCCTCAAAAAACTAAAAATAGAACTACCCTACAATCTAGTAATCACACTACTGGGTATTTACCCAAAAAATACAAAAACTCTATTTCAAAGGGATACATGCACCTCTATGTTTATTGTAGCATTATTTACAATAGCCAAATTATCGAAGCAGACCAAGTGTCCATTGACAGATGAATGGATTAAGAAGGTGTGGTATATATACACAATGGAATATTACTCAGCCATAAAAAGAATGAAAGCTTGCCATTTGCAACAACATGGATGGAGCTAGAGAATATAATGCTAAGTCATAAGAGAAAGACAGATACCATATGATCTCATTCATATGTGGAATTTAAGGAACAAAACAAATGAACAAAGGAAAAAAAGAGAGAGAGAGAGGAGAGACAAACCAAGAAAAAGACTCTTTTTAAAAAAATTTTTTATTGTTATGTTAATCACCATACATTACATCATTAGTTTTTGATGTAGTGTTCCATGACTGTTTGTGCATAACACCCAGTGCTCCATGCAGAACGTGCCCTCTTTAATACCCATCACCGGCTAACCCATCCCCCCCCATGCCCCTCCCCTCTAGAACCCTCAGTTTGTTTTTCAGAGTCCATCGTCTCTCATGGTTCGTCTCCCCCTCCGATGTCCCCCCCTTCATTCTTCCCCTCCTGCTATCAAGAAAAAGACTCTTAACTATAGAGAACAAACTGGTGGTTGCCAGAAGGGAGCTGGGTGGGGGAATGGGTGAAATAGGTGATGGAGATTTAAGAGTACACCTAACATGATGAAAATAAAATAAAACTTACGTAAAAAAATTTTTAAAAAGTGGGTTGCATACAGTCACTCTGGAAAAAAAAGTGAATAATCTAATGCGTTTCCCATATGAAGACACTTGTGATGCCATTATCATGTTACATTCAGTATGATCTCAGGTATGCATATATGTATATAGAAAATGCAGAGGAAAGAGATATACCAAATGCTAAGAATGCTCTCTGGGTGATAGGATCATGGGTAATTGAAAATCTGTACCTTTCGAGATGTTTCTAATTTCCTACAAAGAATATGCACTACTTTGGGGTGCCTGGGTGGCTCAGTCGGTTAAGCATCTGCCCTTGGCTCAGGTCATGATCCTGGAGTCCCAGGATCAAGTCCCGCACTGGGCTCCCTGCTCAGCGGGGAGTCTGCTTCTCCCTCTGCCCCTCACTCCACTCTCTCTCGCTCTCTCTCTCAAATAAGATCTTTAAAAAAAAGATTTTATTTATTTATTTGACAGAGAGAGACACAGCGAGAGCAGGTACACAAGCAGGGGAGAGTGGGAGAGGGAGAAGCAGGCTTCCCGCCGAGCAGGGAGCCCAGTGCGGGGCTTGATCCAGGACCCTGGGATCAGGAGCTGAGCTGAAGGCAGGCGCTTAACGACTGAGCCACCCAGGCGCTCCTCAAATAAATAAAATCTTAAAAA
>NC_138382.1:51202840-51234155 GCF_054177405.1 Leptonychotes weddellii
GGCTCAGGTCATGATCCCAGGGTCCTGGGATCGAGCCCCGCATCGGGCTCCCTGCTCGGCGGGAAGCCTGCTTCTCCCTCTCCCACTCCCGCTGCCTGTGCTCCCTCTCTCGCTGTGTCTCTCTCTGTCAAATAAATAAATAAAATCTTTAAAAAAAAAAAAAATTAGAACAACAAATGTAATATTTGTTTGTTTGTTTCTTTGTTTATTTGACAGAGAGAGACAGCAGCAGCAAGAACACAAGCAGGGGGAGTGGGAGAGGGAGAAGCAGGCCTCCTGCCGAGCAGGGAGCCCGATGTGGGACTCGATCCCGGGACTCTGAGATCATGACCTGAGCCGAAGGCAGACGCTTAACAACTGAGCCACCCAGGCACCCAACAAATGTAATATTTTAAAGTAATGATGTGATGAATTAAAACTGAAGCCCCTAACCTTCTCCCCAGGCCCACCTCCCTGCAGGGATCACACCAGATCATTGTAAGCTCCAAAGAAGGGGCTGTGTGCAGCCTGGCCAGCCCCTCAGTCCCACCATACTTACTGTATTTCAGTTCCAAGATGCTTGAGGGAAATGTTCTGAAGGGCCAAGGGCATGGCAGGCACGGGCTGCAAGGCAGCCGCCACACCCACAAGCCCGGGGGGTGTTCGCACAGGGCACAGGAAGTCCTCCAGCTCTGCCTCCTCTTGCTCTGGGGAAAGAAGAAAAGGGCAGTCATCCACTTGGGTCACTGCACTTGGACACACTAGACAGAGGTGCTACAGGCTTAGCTCCCAGGTGGGAGTCGGGGGCTGCCCGAGCAAGCCTTCCTTGTAGGTTAAGAGCAGCCAAAGAGGCAGGCTTTTCATCATATGTTCTCCCAGGAAAATGATGCATCTTGCTGAGAAAGTCTTCCTGAAGACTCCATTAAAATATGCAGAACTGCAGATACTTCTACCTCTGAGAATCCATCCTAAAAAAGTTATCTGATGCAGATAAAACTTTATGAACCAAGAGGTTCATCCTGGCCCTGTCTGGCCTCAACCTGGAAATAACTCCCTCAAACTGGAAGTAAAGATCTGGGGAGAGGTTAAATAAATCACGATGCCCTCAGAAAACGGGAATATTATTCAGCCATTTAAAAGGATGCTAATGAAGAATGTTTAAGAACACAAGGAATAGGCATGATCCTCCATGATCCTGGAGGAAGGGCACTGGAGCAGGGCCTAGAGGGCAGGAAAGGATTTTGACCTGCCGAAGGAGTGAGGGAGGATCTTTCTGGGTGTGTAAGTACAGGCAGCAGCAAGGGGTTCCAGGCCCAGAGCTGAGGATGCTGGGAGGGACCAGAGGAGACAAGGCTCGGAAGGACAAATGGGCAGGGGAGTGCTAAGAGGGGAGCTCATCTGGCTGGACCCACAGGGCCCTCTGGGGGATTCAACAGAAGCCCCAAGGAATCTGGCCTACAGCTGTGGAGTTGGAAGACCTGAAGCCAAATCATGGTTCTGTTGGAAGGGTGCTATGACCAGGCTGGAAATCACATTTTCTCTTCCAGCCTCAGGTTCCACATTTTTAAAATGGGAAGTATACTCCCCACCCTGTCTCTTGCAGAGATCAAGGATATGAACATATTTAGAAAACCATAAAGCCCCATTCTGTGGACTTGCATCTTTCAAAAGTAGTCTTTAACCCAGACTTTGAGTTGATTCAAAATAATTAAGGTCTTCTGGTTTATCAATACTTTAACCATCTTTATTCTCCCTCATTCAGAGCAAAAACATGTACAATGTGTCTCAGATTTTAATGTCTTGGCAAGTACTTCCCCTAACTGCCAACATCTGTTTTAACTTCCACCTGTGGCCCTAAATCTCCTTTGAGGTCACACCAACTAAGCCTTGGCGGTAAATGTCACCGCTGGTTGGATTCACCAGGGAGGAAACAGTGGCTCAGAAGGCTTCTGGTGGCCAGGGTCACACAGCCGGCAGCCGAGCTGCGCACTCACAGTTCCTTGCTTTGCCACTAAAACTATGTGGCTTGTCAGAGCAGGCTTTGTGACAGGCAGACGGTTCCAAGAAGGGAGGGGCTGCCCCCGGAAGGCACCAGCCCCCAGTGCACGGAGGTCTTCAAGGGACAGCTACGGTGGTGATGCTACAGTGAAGGTCAGCACTTCCTGCAGGAAACAGAACTGATTGCCCAAGGCTCTGGTCTGGGTCATACCCTCAGTGAGGAGAAATACCCTCAGTGAGCAGACCACACACGGAATTCTCGGCAGCATTTATTTGTAATTCTCCCTGTGCCTGAGCTGCAGGCACTGCTCTAACACCAGGAGGAAGTCACTGCCCAGTGAAAGGGGCCTGGGCCAGCAGGTCACATCCCGGCCGGGCCCTGTCCGCAGGTGCTTCCTCAGCACGAGGAGAGGGTTGTGAGCCTGCAGACTAGGGTTCAAATTTCAGTGCTGACATTTCCTTGCTCTGTGACTTTGAACAGCTCCCTTGGCCTCTGTGGGCCTCAGTTCCCTCTTCTGTAAGATGGGAACAACACTACCTTATAACATTGATGTGAGATTAGATAACATGATGCGTGTAAAGTGTTATAACAGTGTAAGTGGTATGCATATTTTTATGATAATATATACTTACAAGAGTGCTATTTTATGTAAATTGGGTCCTACTTGGGCAACATATAAATTATAAATTGGTTTGCCCTTGATCTTTCTCAGCTCTTGTGGAGATCAATGTTTCGGTAAAGCATAAAATAAAGGTATAAACGTTTAAAAGCTGTAGAGAAGCGAACATGACTTGCAGATTGCTCAACAGCAGTGATAGGACACTTCTTACAAGATGAAATGTCTGTGACTCAAAGTCAGATGTGAGTCAGTTGATTTTCACTGCTCTAGGAGCAGGCTCTGCTTCCTCCCAGGAAGGGTGGAGACTGGAGGTGGGGCAACCTGCTCCAGACAGCTAATCCAGGGCCTCCCAGCTTGCTCACAAGTCCAGAAACGTCCTTCTGGGTGGGCTGGGGAAGGTTTTGCAGGGACCTGGTGAGGGAGGGTGAAGGCTTGCCGTGGGAGGAGAAAGGCTTCAGGAGAAGCCCACAATCCCAGCTTCCTGCGTCTCCCACCAGTGTCCTCCTTGGACAACGTCCTCCCCGCCATGTCCCCAGCAGGGGCTGGCCCAGAAGAGGCCCACTAGGTGTGCTAAACCAAAGCCATAGAATTCAAGAGCTTGGAAAGAGTTCAGCACAGTAGAAGAACCTGTGGGATCCCAAAGCCATTTTAGTTCCAGACATACAAGAATTCGGTTATCAGGAGAGTGTCTCGTTGCTTCTAATTTGAGGCTGATCTCCAGCAACTGTGCTCACTCAGGCTGCAGTTCTGCACTCAGTCAGGGTGTCTGGCTCTCTGGCAGATGGGGACTAGAGGGTGGAATGGAAGTACAGAAGCACAAACAAATCCTTCCCCAAAGAAAGCCCTTACAAGCATGAAACACCCAGAAGGTTCTTGGAGGAAATGACTGATAATTATTATTAACACTAAACAACAGCCGTTATTATGTACGTGTACACATGTAACAACCACTTTATTAGGACAGCTACTATGCATTGAGCAATTACTATGTGCCTGGCATTAGGCTAAGGGTTTTACGTTCCCTTCCTCATTTAATAATAAAATCCAATGCAATCGCTCACAAATATCCAATGTACCAGGCAGGGCACCCGGTACCAGGGACATAAGTGACAAAGACATGGCCCCCGCCCCTGGGGGCAAAGACTGACAAGGATGCTATAATGAGAACACAACGTGACAGGCCTTGTTAGAACCATGTGAACAAAGTGTTGAGGGCTCATACAGAGTCCAGCTGGCAGAGTGCTGGGGGGCTTCCAAGGGGAGGCTGGCAAGAGCAGGAGGCAACACTGGAGCGTGGCTATAAAGAACAAGCAGGAATTTGCCAGGCAGACACACTTCTGGTGCTGCTGAAGCTCACGGCACGAGGTGGGCATTGGGGGGAGCAGGCAGAGGTGAGACAAGAGAGGACGAGCCCTGAGCATTGTGCTGAAAAGCTGGGCCTGGGACGTGGTGGGGGGCCTTGCGAGGGGACGGGGCTCCAGCACTCATTTCAGAAAGCCCACTCGGGCCGCAGTGGGGAGGATGGGTCCGAGTTGGCAGGCTGCCGCGACATGGGACACGGGCCAGGGCCGAGGAGGCTGCTGGGGCTTTCCCGCTAGGAGCTGGGGCCTGACCCGGGGCACTGGCAGCGAGCAGGGGCCGGAGGGCAGGCACGGCCAGCACGGTCACAGACCGGCTTGGCTCACCACCGAGACTGCCGAAGGGGCAAGGGGCGAGGGCGGCGCCCTGTTTGGCAGCAACCGGGTAAGTGAAGGGCCATTTCAAGGGGGGAAGGAAACTGGGGGAGCAGAGGGTCAAGGGCAGATGAGCTCGGTCTGGCACAGGTAGAACACCCAGGTACAGAGATCTAGAGGTGCCTGGCCACAAGTCGTGCCCTGGCCTCTTCGGCCTCCCTGTTACCACGCCGCAGCGCGGAGCTGTGACAAGTCTCCAAGCTCTTACGGGGGCAGCGGGGGTGCTCTGTCCCGATTCTCAACCTGCCAAGCACACTGCCAGCCACGCCCCGGCGTGGGGTGGGAGGGTATGATCTCCAGGACTCCTCCACGCTGAGGGTGTCCTAGGACTTGGGACCGAGAAACTTCCTTTGCGGCCCACGTGGGGGTGAAGGATTCTGCTTACGGGACCACTACGGATAAAACCACTGCTCTACCCAACTCGCAGCACAAAAGCCTACGTGTCAGAACAGCAACAATAGCTGCATTTCTCACTAACCTTCCTCAGAGCAACCCTGTGCGAGTTTCTCCAGAACTTCCCGTAACAGTCATCGAACTAGCAGCTGCCGTTTCCTGAGCTCGGACAACGTGCAGGCCTTGTTTCAACCACTCCAGGTGCATGGATTCACTGAGTTCTCATAATAACCCTAAGAAGTGGGTATGACTTATGAAGCTCATTTTATACGGAAGGAAACTGAAGCTCAGAAAGACTAAGCGCACAGGATTAGGATTTGAAGCCAGACGTCCTGGCCTCAGAGCCCCTATTCCTGCCCTCGAGGCTACACTGTGTCCTAACTGATCCTGACTCACCCCCCTGGCTCTTTGCTTCTTTAGCAGAGGCTCCCCCGGCTCACTCCCAACAGGAGGGGCAAGGTTTGGTCACCACGAGCCTTGGGGGTGCGGGCAGGAGGCGAACCCACTGGTTACCTAGCTCGAGGCGCAGGGCGGGCCCGTTGGCAGCCAGGGCGGCATCGGGGGTGGCGGGAGGCGCAGGCGGGCTGCTGTGGAACTCCCAGCGCTTCATCTGCAGCTGCTGCAGCCAGTACAGCATCACTTGCTTGGTGGCAGCCTGAGAAGCACAAGGGTTAATCGGTATGGCCCTGTGCCCTCACGTGGCACTGGGTCTGCGACGCGGGAAGGTCCCAGGAGGCTTGGTAATTTTCTCCCTCCCAGAAAAAAAAAAAAACAAAAACTGTCACGGCCGATGGGTGCCCACCTCTGAAACACCACCCGCTTCTTGGCCACAGAAGAGAATCAGGATCGGTCCCAAACCCTGAGGTCCCTTAACCTTTCTGGGGCTCAGTTTCCTCATCTGTGCTAGGACGGCGACAGCCATGAGGTAAGGAAGGTGAAGCGCTCAGCACAGTAGCTGACTCACTGCAGGTGCTCAAAACGGGGTCACTGGACAAGGGCCTTTGGGGGCGGTAAAAGACAGGGAGAGAACTTTGAAAGTCTGGCCTGGTGGGGGGGGGGCTGGCACCATTACCATCTCCCTTTGCGACATCTCAATGTCTTAACTGACTGTGATATGGTGATTTATAAGAAACATATATCTGGTCATTCAAATGACCAAAAGCATATTTTTCATATGTATTTGATCTTTGTCCATGGTTTCTGGCTCACAGCTCCTAAATCCCTTAGAATTTCCTGGGATAAGGGCGATAAAGATGACTTTTGTTGTTTTAATACAGTAACTCTTAGAAAGCCCTTAGGTAACCTAATGATGGGGGTGCTGGGTGCCAGGAGAATCAATCATGTGATTAGGCTTGGAACTTTCAGTCCCATCCGCCTCCCTCCCAGGAGGGGAGAGGGGCTGGAGGCTGAATGGGAGAATGGCCAGCGACTTAGTCAACATAACTATGTAATGAAGCCTCCCTAAAAACCCAAAGGACTGGGTTTGGAGAGCTTCTGGGCTGGTGAACATGGAAATGTGGGGAGAGTGGCGTACCCAGAGAGGGCGTGAACACTCCTGCCCTTCCCTAGACCTTGCCCTGTGCATCTCTTCATCAGCCTGTTGACTGGTATCCTTTCTCACATCCTTTAATAAACTGGTGAATGTAAGTGTTTCCCTGAGTTCTGGGAGCTGCTCTAGCAGACTAATGGAACTTAAGGAGGAGGTCATTGGAAACTCCAATCTGTAGCTGGTTGTCAGACACACAAGTAACAGTCTGGAGCTTGCCACTGGCATCTGAAGCAAGGTGTGGGAGAAGTCTTATAGGACTAAGCCCCTTAACCTGTGGAATCTGAGGCTGTCTCTGGGTAGACAGTGTTAGAATTGAGTTGGGGGTGCCTGACTGGCTCAGTTGGTAGAGCACACAACTCTTGATCTCAGAGTTGTGAGTTTGAGCCCTACATTGAGCATGGAGCCTACCTAGAGAAAGAGAGAGAGAACTGCTTGGTGTTGTGGGGGGGCAGTGGTAGGGGGACCCTCCATGTTCCACGTTGGAACTGGGTCCAGGAAACTTAAAAGACTGACTTTTTATGGAATGGAGAGAAACCCTCCTCTGTTTTGGGGATGCACCAAAATCATGGATATGACTGGGGATTGGAAAGCCATATGCACACAGTAACGACACAGTGGCACCCTTCAGGTACCCCAAACAAGGCAATGGTTGATGATGGTCATTAGTCTCCCTGGATGATCCAAATACCTACTTTCCCATCTATTCTGTTGCTGGATCCTCCAGGAGGGACCAGCCCTTATACAGATGGAGAACTAAGGCTCTGAAGTTGCTCAGGCAGGTGGTGGCGGAGCTGGTCCCAGAACGTGGATCTCCCCCTTTGGACCAGAGCTTTGTGGTCATTTACGGCCCAGACTGTGGCTTACCTAGAGAAGGCCTGGGATCAGTTGGGCCAAGGAAGCCAGGCAGCTGGCTGGGAGTGGATGGTAAGCCTCACAGAGCTGCCTACAACGCCATGTGAGAACAGCGGCAGGCGGCAGGCTATGGGGCAACCAGGGCAGGCTCCCCCTTCTGAGTGGTCCACAGGTAAGGTGTGCACGAGGCCAGGGGGCTCCATGAAAGAGGCCCTAGGCCTGTCAGAGAGGTACCACGTAAGATAAAATAAAATGTTGCCCACCAGTCTTCTCATTCTATACACTCTCCCTGAGAGACCCTCAGCCCCTCCCAGGCCTTCACCATGACCTTGAGCTAACAAGCTCCAGCCCATACCCAAATGCCCCATTTTATTAATTCACTGGACAGGTGTATATTAAGCACCTACTGTACGTGTCATGGTCCCATCCTCTTGGAACTTAAGAGTCTACTGGGTGGGTGTCCTACGGCCTCCCTCATTCGTGACTGGCCCAGCTGGACAGTCAGCCACCCCTGACTCCTCCCTTGCATTCTAAGTTTTTCTCTATCCCACAGCCACATTGAGCCTTCTAAACATTTTAATCTCACAGAGCTTCCTTGCTTAAAGCTCTTTGACAATTTCCCACAGCCCACAGGACAAAGTCCAAGCTCCCAGGCCTAACTCACAAATGCCCTATGCTGCGGCCCCTGCTCTCCCACTCCAACTTTTGGGCCCCTCTGTACCCCAGGCTCCTGTGATTGGCCAGGACACTCTGGGCTGTATCATGTTTCCTGTCTTTGCCCATGGGGCTCTCATGGCCAGGAATACCCTTCTCCCTCTTGTCTGCTTGTAGAAAACCAAATCCCTTTTTCAGGCCTCAGATGTCATCTCCTCCTCTGTGCTTCCCTCCTGGGTGGACCCTTCTGCTCAGTAGAACCACACTTTGCTGGTACAGACCTAGCGTCTCTACAGAACATTTCACTGTGTGTGCCAGTCTCCCTCAGTTCCCTTATCCCCGCAGTAAGCTGTTGGAGAACCTGGGGGCAGGTATGATTTGGCTCCATGCCCCAGTGCTTTGCACAGAGCCAGGCACAAAGAGATCAAGGGAACAGTAAAAGACATGTGTTGGAGATCCAGTAGACAGCACTCAGCCTGTGTGGGAGGGGACACATGACCCATAACCTACATGACCTCTAAAATGCCTTCCCTGGCCTGGAATTCCAGGTTTGCCTTATTTTATCTGATTTTCCCAGCCTGGTCACCACCCAAGCCCAGCCATTAAAGGGGAACTGAAACTATGGGCTACATCCAGAGGCTCAACAGATGTCCAGTTGGCTGGGAGTGGGGGTGAAGGGGCAGAAGACGGGGTGGGGTCGGGGAGGCTGTCTCCTGGCACAGTCTTCTCTGATGAGTGTGAATCCCAGAACTCTTAGCCCAGATTTGTCTTTCCACTCTTTTTTTTTTTTTAAAGATTCTATTTATTTATTTGAGAGAGAGAGAGAATGAGAGAGAGCACATGAGAGGGGGGAGGGTCAGAGGGAGAAGCAGACCCCCCGCCGAGCAGGGAGCCGGATGCGGGACTCGATCCAGGGACTCCAGGATCATGACCTGAGCCGAAGGCAGTCGCCCAACCAACTGAGCCACCCAGGCGCCCTGTCTTTCCACTCTTGACATGAACATTATGACCTTGGTTCTTTCACCATGTGGGTTCATTAAATAGGAATTTATTGAGCACCCACTAGGTGCTAGGCTGTATCTAGATGCTGGGATTAATTCAACAATTTGTAGGTGCCAGATGCTTACACACCTTGTTTTAAACCTCACAAACTACCTAGATTCTAAGAGGTTAAGTAATTTGCCCAGGGTGACACAGCTAGTAAGCAGCTGATGTAGAATTTGAATCCAAGCCTGTCTGAGTTCAAAGCACATGGCCTTTCCACTGTTTCAGGCCTTCTCAGTTAAAGGTGATAATAAAACAAAACCTACTGATGGTAAAACACGTTAAGACACGCCTCTATGAACATTCTAGGCTGATCTGAAAAACCAAAGTATTTTATCTCCCAATCCCCGCCAATGTTTGCTAAGCATTCACTCCTCTTGGCCAAAATGTCAAGAAAAGTGATTCAGAATCCGGGCCACGAGAGGATTGCACAGTTCATATTTTGACTGTATTTCAGCCCCAAGTAAGAAAGTTAAGGTAATTGCATTGTTAAGGCACACCAAAAAGTAAGTTTTGATACAGTACTGAGAGGTAGAAAGACTCAGGGATTTCAAGTGTGGGCTACACCACTCTGGAGATGCATGACCTCTGGCTGGTCACTTCATCTCTCCAAGACTCTGTTTCTTGATTCTAATATGGGTACATCATCCCAGCTTTTGTCGTGGGAGCCCAATGAGGAAATGGGTGTGACTGCGTTTTGGAATGCACTAAACCCTGGCCACCCAGGGTTCACTGGGGGAGATCAGAGCCTGTGATCCTTGTTCCAGTAAATTTACTGTGACCACCCACACGTGCCCAGCCGTGCCCTGGGAACTCACCCTGGCTGAAAAATTAAAAAACTGCTCCATTTACCTTCAGCGTAATAATCCGGCTGGGAGTCTTGATTTCAAAAGTTCCCTCCTCGGCGTCCGCCTTGCAGTCAAAGACCGCACTGGAGAGGTCGATGCTGTCCAAGGAACTGGCATCCTGCGCGGTCCGCGAATAATACAGGAGACATTTCTTCTCGTCGTAGAAGAACCAGCGGGATTTCCAGCCCCGAATGGGCCCTTTGCCGCCAAATTTACTTAGATAGCCACAGAGTTTCTTGGGGGCCGCCTCCAAGGAACGGGCGCAGCCCTCCGACTCCTCTGCAGGCAACACCTCGGGGCCTCCGGCCGAGCCGGCAGGCTCTTCGGACCTGGGGACGGAGGAGCTAGACTCTGCGGGGTTCTCGTGGGCGCCCTCCATCGCCGCTAGAGACCGCCGACGTTCTGGAAGCCAGCAGCCAGCTCCGGCCCAATCTCGGAGACTCAGAGGGTGCTTCCCAAGAGGAAGAAATCTGGGCGGGGGCGGGGCCAGTAGCGACCCGCCCCCCGGAGACGGCTAGAACGCGGACCGTGGCGGTTAACTGCGCCTTTGACTGAAAGCCCAGGTGGGGCGGCTGGCTACGCCCCTCCCGGTCTCACTGCAGCCAGGCCACGCCTTCGGCACGCCCTCTGCCAGCACCGCCCATCCCGCCTGCTTCCGGCTTTTACTCCACGCCTGTCAGCCATCGTTAGTGAGGGTAGCTGCGGCTCGTGAGGGGGCCCTCAGGTTGAAGGCGTGGTGTCATTGAGCTAGGTTAACTGGCGGCAGAGAAGCGGGAAGAGACACCTGTCTCTAACTAAGCTGCCTTGGTAACTCCCGTAATAACGTAGAAGGACGGTCTTTCTTGCGTCCGCCTTTACCCGCAGGTGCGGTGAGGGTTACCATCGGACGGCGCATTCCGCGGCCATTGGCTGAGAGGGACGCCGGCTCGATGACGCCACTTCCGGCGCAGCTCTGGGAGCTCACGAGTCTGGGGCCCCTCCCGGAGGCTTCTATCCGGCGTTTGTTTAGCACCTTGGTGACTCTTCGCTGACCGCCGCGGACTCCGTGCATCTGCCCCAGCTTCTACTCGCCTCCCTCCGCGAGCCGCGCAGGCCCGGCTGCTGCTAAGTGATGATGCTGAAAAACTAAGTAATATATTTGCAAACCAGCTCTGGTGTTTTACAAAGAATTATATAGTACATCTAGAAGGAGTTATTTTAGAGATGCAGGGGTATTTTAATAACTAGAAAAAAATTACATCTGAAGTGCAAAAACAAGCATTTTAATATTTTCTAAAAAGGTACGTGATCAAATTCAACATCTATTTCTGAAGTTTAAAAATGTCTATTATGGAAATATAGTTGGCACACAATGTTTCAGTTTCTTAATAAAACAAATAGCACATCCTGTTCTAGATTTTTCTAGCGAAATATTAGATATTTGAAAGAATAATTATAATAATTTCAAATATACGACCTACGACTGAAAAACTCAAGAGTTTTCCCACTAATATTCCAGGATCTAATTCAGGATTCAACATTTGGTCGTCATGTTCCCTTAGTCTCCTCTGAACTATGACATATTTCAGCTTTTCCTTGTTTTTTTTTTTTTTTTTATGACCCTGACATTTTTGAAGGGTACTGGGTCAGCTATTTTGTAGAATACTGTGAATTTGGGGTTGTCTGGTGTTTTCTCATGATAGACTGGGGTGATAGGTTTTGGGGGAGACTACCACAGAGGGGAAGTGCCCCTCTCATAATATCCAGCTATGTGATATACATATGGTGATGGTAACCTCCATCACTTAGTCGAGATGGTTTCTGCCAGATTTCATGGCTATAAAGTTACCTCAACAGAATAGAGTCACTGAGTCTTCACCACAAGAAGCTCCACCTTCTGGCGGGTGTGGGGGCACAGTTGATAGGATTTTTTACAGTCTTTTAGAAGTTCATTTCCAAGAGTGAACAGGTGAGGGTAGCCAAATTTTTGAAGAAAAAAGAGCAATTAAAAAGGATTTGGCCTACTAGATATTCAAATTTTTAATTCAACCAAAAAGTATTTTGTGGGCGCCTTCTGCCAGGCACCATTTAAAATGCAGGGCCACAGTGATGAACAGGACAACCCTCAGACACCACTGGGCTGTCATTCTAGTCCAAGGAGACAGGCCATTGACAGGTAAACAAGTAAATGATCATGGTGACCTCAGATTCTCATACTTTCTAGGAAGGAAATGAACAATGATAAGAACAAAAGAATTTAGTGTTTTCTAGTACAGGGACAGGCACATAATGGAGTAAAGTAAATTCAGAAAAACATATAAATAAGTGTAGGAATGTAGTACAGGGCAGGGTTTCTCAACCCTTTTTACCATTATTATCCCTAAAGGAAACTTTTCAGACTTTTCCCCTAATCACCACCTCCCATAAAATTTTAACACCACAGATATAATATGTATCTCTTTATGTACTGCATGTTTGTCTGTGCTTTATACATAAAAAAGAGTAGGATTTTCTTTTGTACCCCAAGAACCAATTTTCAAACCCTTGGGGCTGATGTTGTCCCTATTGAGAATTCATGGTATTGGAGTGTAAGATGAAGTTAGAATTTCAAATCAGTGGGGGACATGATGAAATATTTAATAAGTTAGTTTAGATATTCACCTAATACGTTATATCAAAATAGTATTGATGTAGATTAGAAAAGTATGCATAAAAATGAAACCATAATATACAATCAAATGGAGTGTTACTCAGCCTTAAATAGGAACAAAATTCTGACAGATGCTATAACATGGATGAACCTTGAAAATTTCTGCTAAGCAAAATAGACAAGACCCAAAAGGACAAATATTGTATAGTTCCACTTACATGAATTACCTAGAATAGGCAAATTTCTTTATGAGAAAGTGTGATAGAAATTACTAGGGGTTGGAGGAGGGAGAGATGAGGAATTACTATTTAATGGGTACAGAGTTTGTTTGAGATGATGAAAAACTTCTAGAAATGTATAGTGACGATGGTTGTAGAATACTATGAATGTGCTTGATGGCACTGAATTGCCACTTAAAAATGGTTAAAATGATAAAAAAAATGAAACCATAAAATACTCAAAGAAAATAAAGGCTAATATTTATATAATCTTGGATCGAGGGAAGAAAGACCTTTATGAACACATCAAAAAACAGCACCCAGGGACGCCTGGGTGGTTCAGTCGGTTAAATGTCTGCCTTTGGCTCAGTTCATGATTCCAGGGTTCTGGGATCGAGTCCTGCACTGGGCTTCTTGCTCAGTGGTGAGCCTGCTTCTCTTTCTGCCTGCCACTTCCCTTGCTCATGCATGCGCACGCTCTCTCTCTCTCTCTGACAAATAAATAAAATCTTAAAAACAAACAGCACATAGAATTTAAATATGTATTTATATATGTATTACATATGTATGTGTATAAAAGATTGGAAAGATGATGCATAATGTTGGTAGCATTTTCTCTAGGAGGTAAGATGAAGAATAATTTTCATTTTCTTCTATTTGCTTTTCTATATTTTCCACAGTTTAAAAAAATATAATTTAAATCTTTAGATAAATGTACTCATAAGTACACATCTGTTCCTGTTTTTAAGTTGCTCCAAAGTTGAATATAATTCCTTAATTCAAGAATGGGGATCATACAGACCTCTGGGTATAAAATAAAGAAGTCACGGGGATAAAAAGTCCAGCAAGGGGAATATCATCAATAGTGTTGTGATAACTTTGTATGGTGACAGATGGTGACTATACTTATTGTGGAGAGCATTAAAGAAAAAAGTAAAAGAATGGAGATCATAAACCTTTTCTCCAATCTCTACTCCTATAGGAAACAATCGAGAGTCACATACAAAAAGCAGATTAAGCTAAGGAGCTTTCTTAGAGAAAGAAATACATAACATCCAACTCTTGGGAGTTGTAGATTAAGGACACAGTCTAGAACACTCTCACTGTGGTAGTAAAGAGTTGGAAGGGGTAATGCAGGTCTCTCAACTTTTCCACCTTGTTACAGATTGAATTGTGTCTCCTCTAAATTCATATGTTGAAGCCCTAACGGCCCCCTCCCCCAGTACCACAGAATGTGACTATTTTTGAAGATAGGGCCCTTAAAGACGTAATTAATGTAAATGATATAATTAATGTAAAATGAGGTTCCAATCTGACTTATAAGAGGAGAAGATCTGTCTACAAACAAAGGAGGCAGGCCTCAGCTGAAATCAGCTCTGTCGACTCCTTGATCTTGGATTTCTAGCCTCCAGAATTGTGAGAAAATAAATTTCTCTTGTTTAAACCACCAATCTGTACTTTGCTTGGCAGCCCCAGCAACAAACACACACCCCTAACAATAAAATGAGCTTCCTTGGAAACCCATCCAAGACACAGCCCAAAGTGGCTTAGAGCACCCATGAAAACTCCCTGAAGCCTTCTTTTATAAACATAAACAAATACAAATTCATATCAGACACTTTCGTCTAAAATATTTACACTAATTTCCAAAAAGCAAAATAGTCACACCGTACTCCCAAGCACCTCCACTCTGAAGGATGTTGGGAGGGGCAGGACATACAGTTCCCAGTTGGGGTGGTAGGTGTCAGGAAACCTGGCCACTGGAATTTCCACTGGCCGATTACAACCTTTCTGGGCTTTGGTTTCTTCATCTGTAATACAGGGATCATAATCCATCTCCAGGACATCCCACTGAATGTTTGTGAAGACCAAGAGGTAATGATGGAAATTTTTCACGTCAGTATTCCTAATCTGTAGTAATACCAACAGGCTTGGTTTTGCTCCAGAGGAAAAGAAAAGAAAAAGAAAAAAAAAAAAGATTTAAGTTTTCAGTTTAGGGAAATTTCCTTTGATCTAGATACATTAATTGCTGTGTATTCCAATAAATGCACTTCGGTTTATTACATCAAAATATAGTTAACATCCCTCTCCTCCCCTCCCATCCTTCTGTGAGAATATTAACTGCCAAGCAAGATGTTGTCAGAAAGCGACGCCTTGTGGCCTTTGTTCTGTACTGCCCCTGGGTATATTGGGTGTTCTCAGTTTTGTCAAAGGGCTTTAAAGAGGCACCAAACAATACCCTTTTCCCCTACAACATATCCAAAACAGGCAGGTTAATAATTTGACATCCTTTTTAAAAAAGATTTACTTATGTATTTGAGAGAGAGAGAGAACAAGCAGGGGGAAGGGCAGAGGGAGAGGGAGAGAGAGAATCCCCAAGCCGACTTCCTGCTGAGTATGGAGCCTGACCCGGGGCTCAATCCCAGGACCAAGATCATGACCTGAGCTGAAAGCAAGAGTCACCTGCTCAACCGACTGAGCCACCTAGGCACTCCAGTAATTTGACATCCTGAGGTCAATGTATTTTACATATCCCTTCAATCCATTTATTTAGTGAGGGCAAGAGAAATGGATTTTCTATCAACAAAATCATGTATTTCTTTGTGCTCAGTGTAAGGGTTTATTACATGCACTAATGAACATCATTATGCTTCAAATTATTTGGAGTTTTCTTCCTTGTCAAATTTTTTCCTCCTCTTACTATGGGATAATTTCAGTTCTCTTATTAAGGAAGGAGTACAGTCTTATTGAAAATATGTTTTTAAAATTTTAGGCTTTCTGGGACGCCTGAGTGGCTCAGTCGGTTAAGCGTCTGCCTTCGGCTCAGGTCATGATCCCAGGGTCCTGGGATCGAGTCCTGCATCGGGCTCCCTGCTCCGCGGGGAGCCTGCTTCTCCCTCTGCCTCTGTCTCTCTCTCTGTCTCTCATGAATAAATAAATAAAATCTTTAAAAAAAAAAAATTTTAGGCTTTCTGGTCAGCAAAACATCATCATATCCTTTCTAAGAGATCTATTTTTGAGTAATATAATTTTCAATTGATAATAAGCCCAAAGAATTCATATTTATTTGGCACATATGATTTTCAGATACGTAATTTTTTAAGGGAGTTAGGTTCATTTAAACCTGTAAGTCATTTGCAGATAGGATTCTCAGGCAGATTTCTTGTAAAATAGTTAGAGAAAAAATGTTTAGTTTTGCATGCATACCTCCTCATATAATGAAATCTCAGAGGTCAAAATAGGCCCCCCACTTACCTGGCAGGATCACTGTAACGAATGTTCACCCCATCAGTCAAAGTTTGCATGCCTGGACATAATGGAGATTTAGCTCCACACGTCAAGCACACATTTGACAGCATTTAGCTATAGAATCTTGAAGGAATGAGAGGCACCTGGGAGGCTCGGTCGGCTGGGCATCTGCCTTTGGCTCAGGTCATGATCTTGGGGTTCTGGGTATGAGCTCCATGACAAGCCTTGAGGGCTCCCTGCTCAGCAGGGAGTTTGCTTCTCCTGTTCCCTCTGCCCCTGTCTCCCTGCTTCTGCGTGGGCTCCCTCTCTTTCTCTCTCTCAAATAAATAAATAAAATCTTAAAAAAAAAAATCTCGAAGGAATGATTGGACACTGCAGACATTGAAAACTCTATATTATATTTCATTTCAAATTCAAAGAATTTGAATGTGAATCATATTCTGCCAAAGGAACTTTGGTCCCAGGGAAACTTGCTTTTTAATTATTTTATATTTTAAAGAATCAAATAATATGAGAGAATATTTTTAGTTTAATTTTCACAAATTTATAAGCCAGAGGAAAAGAAAATGAGGGGTCTGTGTTTTATGTTCTTGGTATGCTTGGCAAGAAGTGTAGCAACATCATTTAATAGGTGGGTAGAAGAAATCCCACTGGGACATTAAGTATCAAATCTTGGTGGTATCTTCATCACTCTTTTAGTGTCTCTGGAGTTAGAAGGCCTGAATTTGAATTCTGGCTCCATCATCACCAGATGTGTGACCTCAGACAAGTTACTTAACCTCTCTGTGCCCGAGTTTCTTCATCTATATAACTGAGGATAATCATAATACCTCTCCTGTAGTGTTATTACACAATTATGTGAGATATACCACATAAAGTGCTTACACAGTGTCTGGCTATAGAAAACATTTAAGAAGTGCGAGCTACTAATATCAGAAGGAATTCTAGGAATCATAGGTCCTTTGAGCTAGCAGGGACCTCCCAACCTGCATTTGATCCAGGTCATTGCCCATACTCTGTTATTTTTATTTCAGGCTCGCAGACAAAAAGGTTTTTCTGTTTCTTGTTGGTTTCATTTAAGTCACGGGGCCCTGAGTCTCCTAAATGGAAGTTGACTAGATAGTAATGTTCCTTCTCTCTAATGAGAAATAATGTCCCTTTTTTTAGTATATGTGCTGCCGAAGCAAGCACGAGAAATAATGTCCCTTTAACAATGGAAAATGACTGTAGTCCTGAAGAGGTGTTGTGGCTTCATGACCCACCAGCCTGAAGCAAATACCAGGGGTTGCCTATCTTCTTTCCATTGGGTTATTGGGAGCCTACTAGCTCCAGGACTGGGTGAAGATGGACTTTGGGTGATTTCCTGTGCTGTTCACATGCACTGCAAATCTCCAGGGAGCATGGGGAGAGAGGGAGAATTGAGATGAACATAGCTCTATGCCATTGTTTCAAACGAAGGTTGAGAGCCGTAGAATATAGCAAAAGTCATCCACTCAAATGCCTATAGAGAGAAGATCGGTAATGATACACATGAGTGAAGTGGGCTGGGTATAAGGGGAAAAAAACCCGCAGTGCAAGCAGAATGGTAAATATCAATTGACACTTGGCCTTGATGTTGGGTAATAATAGGGCGTGGTGTGGCTATGGGGAACTAAAGAACCTAAGACCCATATAAAGGAGTACCTCTAATCAGCTCTATTGTACTTTTCGAAAGAAACTAGAAATGCGGATTTTATGTAAATAATAATAATGATGATAAAACCCCCTTCATAGGCGAACATTGTGCTAACCGAAGCGAACACATCTGATTCCCCCATATGACATGCATGTTGTCTGTCTGCAACCACTGAAATACGGGTCTTTGGGCTTATCCATTCCAACCTTTCACCCAGTGGAGGAAGTCCCTCTCCAGCCTCCCCATTTGAACCCTTCTAGAGTTGGGGTGGCCACTCTATTCCATTATGCAAACTATTATGTTTGCAGAGACAAGACATAATAGTCTCCCTGGAATTTACTGCAGTCTGTCCTCCTTTGTCACTTTGGAGCAATGAGGAGTAAGACAGCACCTTACATGTGATGGCTTCCCACAGAAGGTAATCGTTGTCATGCCATGCTTTCCCACTGCCCCCAAATCTTCCTTGAACTGCATCCCCATGACATGATTTCTAGGCTTGTCCCTGTCCAGTTCCACCTCCTCCAGAACTGCCCCTGAGAAACCGCATGACTGGAACTGAAGGTATGATGGCAGGGAAATACATGCAGACCCCTTGTAACTTTCATCTCCAAGATGCCAAGCAAATGGGGACATCTGTCCTGCTAAGTCATATCTTCCCCCTTCGACACCTATTTTGAAGAGAGCGGACGATGGGGAAAAGAAAGATCTCTCTTCTGCAAAGCCAGGTGGAAAAGTGGAAGGATTCTACAGGGGAAGGAGTTTCCTTGGGGATGACACATGCTGTGTTTGTGTTTAACCTGGGGCCTCGGGATGCTCTGAGAACAGCAAGGAGATACAGAAGCCTACTCTGGAGGCTCAGCCTTCTCCTTCCTCTTCAGCCTGACCACAGGTGGACCACTCCCTTAGCCTGACTGAACCCCCGACCACCTTCCTCAGTATCCAGTCACCCCATGGGAACCCCACATCTCCTGTCAAGCCACACTGGGAATGCCACTGGCCACCCATGGACCCCTCCTCTCCTCGACTGGGCCATCTCTTTCTGGCCCCTTCCTCCACACCTCAGGAGCATCAGCCCTGGGCGTCAGGCAGTCCGCTGGTTCTGAAGTTTTCAGCTAACGGTCGTTGTCAGTCCCTTATGTGGTGCTGGGGAGAGGGTATGGAGGAATACTTCGGGTGCCCCTAATCTTATGGGGGAGGAGAACTTGTCTAATGTTCACCCTGTTCCCAGGGGATGAGAAAGAGATGGCTACTGGTCTCTGGACTCCACATCCTCTTGCTTCCTCTAGTTTTAACCCACAAAGCTCACCCTGCCCCCAGCTGCAGGCTGTATGTACAGGGTTGAGGGGAATTAAGGTGGATGTCGCCGGTCTGTTCTGCAGAAATCACACGAAATCACGACTTCCTGCGGGTCCTGCATTGAGAATACAGCCTCACCTCTGGTGGTCTTTAGAACTCAGGGCGGAGGCTCTGAAACCAAATCCAGAGAAACTGGTAACATTCCAGTGGCTTTCTTAATACGGACTTCAAATTTACTCCCAAGTGGCCTTCTCCACAGGTGGTGGGTCGAGGCTGGCCTGTAGGTGTTCTCCTCCCTGGTTCTTTCCCAGGCGGTGGAAACGGAGTTTTTTGGGGGGACGAGGGGTGGTGAAACACTTTCTCTAGTTTAAGAAATGGTCTAGATAGAATTGTCACATGGCTTCCCCCCCCATGGGATGGGCCACTGCAGCAAGAAATTAGAAGGGGGGAGGAGTTAAATGTGTGGGCTTCTGACACTACCGTGATCCCAGAATCTTCCCTCCCTGCCTTCCCCCTCTCCATTCTCTCCTTTTCTTCTCAGCCCACTGCCTCCCCAATGTATCTAAAAATCGATATCTGTGTCACAGAAACCAGGTTTGACTGTTTTTTTTTTCTTGAGACAATAGATTGAATGAGATTTGACATTTACTTCTGTGTCCTGCAGGACAACTTTTCCCAAAGCACGTTCAGGCTTAGCGTGTTGTGTGCTATTTGTCTTTATGCTGCAGAATCTTCATAGATTCTACATTGATTTTTTTTTCCTGCCCAGGAAAAGGCATGTTTTATGGAGGTATATACTTACATATGTGACTATATATAATTATGTGTGATTATCTGAATATGCATATATGTATATGTGTATAATCACACATAAGTGTACAGCACAAAGAATTTCTGTGAACTGAACACAGCCCTGTAACCAGTGCTCCGATTAAGAACTTGAACATTACCAGCACCCAGAAGCCCTCCTCATACCATCTTTCCCACTATCCATCCCCACCAAGGGTAACTACCACTATTCTCATGTCCAATAGATTATTTTTGCTTGTTTTTGAAATTGATATTATTGGAATCTTACAGTATGTCCTCTTTATGTCTGGCTTCTTTCAGTCTGCATGTTTTTTTTAGATCCATTCATATTATCACACATAGTTATAATTTTTTCCCCATTCTCGCTGCTAAATAATATCCCACTCTGTGCATACATCACTTTTTTTTCCTGTTCTGTTGATAGTATTTGGTTATTTTCCATTTTTTTTATCAGCCTGATCATTTTAAAGCAGTGAATATCATATCCAAGGCTGGCATTTCTCCCCAGAAGGGTGAGCATCTTCCATCTTGCTTCCTCTGCCCTGGGCTGGCAGAGTCTTGCTAGATCTTGGAGGCCTGAGGGCGCTGATTCAGCGGTCAGGGCTGGGGGCTGGGGGGTGGATCTGGGCAATGGGCAACTTGGGCAGAGTTCTGTCTCTTGGCTTGCCTGCATTTCAGTACAGTGAAGGATCCCCATGCTCACATTGTCCAGGCCAGAGGCGCTCAGGCTGGGTTTAGAGTCTCAGGTGATGCCATGGATGAATCCCAGAGGTGTGCAAATCTATAAAATTTAACAAGATTGTACTTTTATTTCAAGATAATCTAAAACAAATTAAATAGGCATATTCCGGGTCATCGGAATCCAGTTACTTCTGATGAGGCAGTTTAAGGAAGTGGTGAAGAGGATGTGTTCTGGGGCTATCCCTGTTCAAATTCCTCCCCCCCCCCGCCCCCAGTCTCAGCTATGTGACTCAGGACAGCACTCGTCCTCTGTGCCTGAGTGCCTTTAGCTGCAAAAGGACAGCAATCATCGTTCCTACTCTGGGGTCCCCGTGAGATCTGAATGAGATTATGCCCGCAAAGCACTTCACCTAGTGCTCAGCGAACATTAGCGTGCAATCACCATTTGATTTGTGTGTATTATCTGGGCAGCCCCATCTCTGTCAATGGCTCATGAGAAAAACACAAAGGTGGATTTAACAGAGAGAAGTGATGTGTGAGAGCCAAGTGAAGGCCAAATGATATCATGGAGTGCCGAATAAATGAAGTTTTCACAGTGGTTTAAATAAAGAAAAGCAGTGTGATAATTGAGTCATCACACCAGGCAGGCTGAGCTCAAAGGAGTGTGCCCGGGAGCGGTTGGTGCTGTGCTGTTGTTGTGAGCTGCAATTTATTTTTCTGCAAAAACCTCATCTATCCCATCAAATCAGTGTTGTTAATATGATTTTTATTGGTTTTGTCATTTTATTTGCATTGAAGTTGTAAATTTGTTTTGCCTTTATATGAAAGATGCAAGCATGAGCTTATATTTAGTTTGCACAAATTTAGGTAACTTTATAAAAACAATTCAAGTCGACACTGTGTCTTAAAAGCCAGTGGTCAGTTTTAGAAACACTGCTCTGGGGGCTTTGCATTGGAATTAAGACGGAGGGAAATCCAAGGTATTTCCTTTTGACACAGAGCCCTAACTCACCATGAGTGCCGGAACTCTCCAGTTACAGATGTGAGGAACCGGAGTCGAGATAGCAGCCAAGACATCAAGAGCAAAGAGGGCCAAGCCAGTAGCTCTTCACCACCACCGGAGTCTGCAGGCCAGCAGCTCCTCCAGGTTCACTACCCTCCAAAGCTCTGAGTGTGCACTTGCTTTTGTGATCCAGGTGACCATTGTGTTACTGGCTACTGGTATCGCCTTCTAAGATTTCTACTTTTGCATTCAGGATCTTTGAGATTTATGGCTCTGTGGGATAAAGTGTTGCCTGGTACTTAGATAACCTAGATGTCATGGAGCAGAGTTCTCTCCAGGCCAGGATTCAAGAGGTCTGATTCTCGGCAGGCTCATCATTGAGGATCCGGCACTAGAAAGCTCCTACCTGGGACCAGCCTTCCAGTGAAGTCTGTGGGGCCAGGCCCCCCTCTTCTGGGGCCTGCGTGCCTTCACATGGCCTCGGGCCTCCCCAGCCTGCTTTGGCCACCTTGCCTTGGTTCTATCGGGCCTCAGCCAAAATGTTTAATTATGCGAAAGTCTCAAGGAAGACTGTTCTGAGCCACTGGGAGGGCCTGCTGCTGGGTGCGACATGGAGAAGGCAGATAGGACTCCCATCCTCAGGGAGCCCCTGGCCTGGGGTGGGGAGAAGGGGCCAGCATGAGCATGTACCCAGTGCCACAAGAGGGAGACAGCGTCCTGAGTACAGAAAAGAAGAGAGAATTTCACGTGGAGGGATCTAGGAGGGTGTTTTGGATGGGACCTTGAAGGATGGCAGGATTTGAGATGGAGCTGTAGGCTGAGGGCCCATCATGGTGCAGGAAATGCATTCTCTAGGTGAGGAGGCTCAAAAGGAGAATGGGGCCAAGCCACAGGCTGTCAGGCCTGGAGGGGGAGTTGGGCCTGGGCAGCGGTGAGGCTTCTGGGTTAGTTAGAGACTTCTTGTTTGCAACAGATGGGAACTGGACTTGAACTTAACTAGGCAAAAAGGGTGATTTATTTGGAGAACTGAGAACCCTTCCCAGCAGGGGGAGGACCCTTCAGGAACAGCTGACCAGCTATTCAGACACCATCAGGACCCATCTCTTGATCCTATTTCTCTCCATATCGGCTTCCCTTTTCTCTTTCACGGCTAAATTTCCTTATGTGGAGGAATCCTGGGGAAGGGACATACTGGCCGGGCTCGGGTCAGGTCCCCACTGTGGGATCCAGCAGCTGGGGTAACATGGTCACGGGGCTGCTCTGTTACTGTCTGCAGAAGGGAGGGATGCTGAGGAGGCACCCCAGAACTGTCCCCCGAGTTGCTGAGCAGAGGAATAAGACCTGCTCAGACCTGCATGTTGGGACGAGGAGGCATTAAAGAGGACGGTTTTTTTTTTTTCCCTTTTATTCATAAAAACAAATTTGCAACAATTTATTAAAAATTGATACCATGCAATAGGGGTACGAGAAATTCCTCATTTACATTTGATTCTGGCAGTCCCGGTCTAATTTAAAGCATTTGTGCACTAACGTCACTGGAAAATGCCTTCAGGCTGAAGCCTCTTCGGAAATGTACGGTGTGTTTGCTGCATATAAAAGAACCGTTAGATAGCTAGAGTCACTTCTGTGGGTCTTGTTATTTGCAGGGAAATTAAAAAAAAAATGGGAAAACCTACAGTATCATTAAGACAGAAAATGTACTTCGTGGGTGAACCTAGAAGACTGAGCACGGTCAGGGGTCACAACGGGTTACGGACGCACACACTCACCTCCGACTGTCCAATACTTTTTCGTTTCTGTTTCCTGTTATGCTGGAATAATATTTCTACAGGTATATTTTGTGTGTGTGTGTGTGTGTGTGTGTGTGTGTATACATTATGTACAATGAATTGTCTCCTTCCCTTGGAAAAATTAAGTGGTCCTTTAAATTAAATCTGGTTTTGGTGAAATCAAGAAAGCAAGTCAATACTGGTAATACACAGTGAGTGACAACACCGATTTGTAGTGCCTAAAACAGACAATGACTTCAATTTGACCTGTGATGTGTTGACATTTTTTTTTTTCCCTAAAAGCTACAGTACCTCCATAACCTCTCTTGGGGGGAGGGGAGGGGGAAGCTATGCTACGTGAAATAGGGTGTTTTTGAAATGTTGGCGATGGTAGGATTCCTGTGGGCCCTTTTGTCAAAGTCTGGTGGTGACAGCAGTATATTCCTGACTTCAGTGGTCGGGGAAGAGATTATTGCCTGCCTGTTGAAGCTGCCATTAGGTTTCTTTAGGGAGTGAGCAACCGCTCAGTTGTGCAGACGTCCTGGACGCTGTCCTTCAGGTCTTTCTTTAGCAAAGAAGGAACCTGTCTAGGAATGTCACAAAAGTCGTTGGGAGCCTCTCTCCACCAGGTTATCTTGGTAGAGGGCTGTGCTGGGAGCTTCTCTGAGCCAAACCCCTGGTGGTCGTGAGGGCCGAAGGTCATGGTCATCCTGATTTCTCACGGGTCAGGGCTGCTTCATGGTTTGGTACGAAGCTTTCCTGGACAAGATCAAGTTTTGATCCTCAGAGCGACCCTGTGAGGTAGGCAGGACGGGGGTTATTTCAACCCCAATTTGTTGGGGAGGGGAAACGGAGGCTCAGAGAGACACTAGTGATTTTCCCAAGGTCATGGAGGGAGTCAGCCATGGAGTGAGGACTTGAGCCCAGGTTCGTCTGACTCCCAGGCCAGTGCTCTCTGGGGTTCGGCTGAGAGGGAAGAGTGATCTTATGAATGAGAACCAGTGTGTTGACTGGTCACCCCTGTGACCCCCAAGGGCGAGCTCCCCGGCTTGTCCAGATGCAAGGCCACCTTGGGGAAGCCAAGGAGAGCCCTCGGCTAGCAACTCTCTCCCTACGACTACAGGGATGTCTTCTAGCAGAATGCCTGATTCACTTTGGTCAGAAACAAAGTCAGTGGGAAAAAAACCAACCCCAGCCAGCCCTTGGGCCCTGATGAGAGGTTAAAGTGCACAGTCTTTCTTTAGCGTGTTTGCTGGGAACAGACATTCCATGATTAGCTCGGGTGGTCCCCCTGATTACTGGAACACCTGATACAAACACAAGGACATGGCCAACGTGGTGGGTGCATGACCGACTGTCGGTGAATGCTGCAGAGCGGGTCTGCAGTGACGTGCCCTAAATCCCCACGGTCCCGGAACGGGTGTTACTGTGTTAACGTGTGGCATTTATCAGAGAGTAAGGTCCCACCGGGAGGCATGGGAGTCAGCCTGCTCCCGTACCCCAGCCCTCGGGCCACCTGGCTGCCCTGCAGACTCCCTGTTCCAGGAAGGCTGGGGGCCTGCCTGGCTGCCCTGCCCACCTCCTTCCCCAGAGGGCAGGGGGGCTGGCCTGGGCGGGGAGGAGGGGCACAGCCAGGGATGTGTGTGCAGAGGCAGAGGCGGTTTCTCCAGAAGCCCCTCGCCTCTTCTCAAGGCTGCTCAGGGACACTCGGTGACTTCTAGCTGGAGTTCTAGTGATTCTCTCCTTGTCTAGGATTTGTTTTGTTTTGTTTTGTTTTTTGCAAAGTTTCAAATATCCCAGCTCCTCCTTCTTTGCAGACATCGAGGAAGAAGTCATTTCCACTCCTCTTCTTTGTGAAAGAATAAAAACTTCACAAATAAGGCGCGAGGTCAGGTGCCAAGTGCCCCCATCCTGTCCACGTGAGTGCCACCGAGCAGCCCCACAAGGCCAGCCGTGGCGCCCAGCGGCTCCGCAGCCAGAGCTGATAGTGTTCCCGTGGCCTCTGCTCCGTGAGGTTCGGTCATGGGGGAGGCCCCGGCCCCAGGCCTCCCACCCCTACAGGCCAGAGACCATAACTCGGAAGGAGGGTGGCACGTGTCTGTGGCGGGGGCTGGCGGTGGGGCTGACGCAGGGGCTGACGCAGCTGGCGTCCACGCCTCCGATGGACGGCAGGTAGGCGTGGTGGAGGATGGGGAGCTGGAGGGACAGCCGGCGCTGGATGCTGTAGCATGGAGAGAGAGAGAGAGAGAGAGAGGGCGCGGGAGGGAGGGGGCGAGAGGAGTTTTAGTGAAGGCTACCTGGCTGCTCACCAGAATGTTCCTGGGACTCGCTTTGGCTAAGAAGCTGATGGTGGGAGAATGGTTATCCCGAATCCAAGATCTGTCCATCCCATCATCTAACCATTCACCCACCTAGCAGGTGTTTAATGCGGGCCTACACCTGCCAATGACTGCCCTGGGAATAACCAGGGAGATGGACTAAGCAAAGGGGACGCAGTCTTCCTGAGCGAGAGTGTGGCCATTCCTAAGCACAGGTTTTGCTCATCTCACGGGGCTTTGCTGCTGACACAGACAGTTCTCACTCTACTCTCGAGAGCCTCCAAATGGACTGAGAGGCTTCTCGCTGCTCTGGCCTTCCTCATTGGCCCTTCTGCCCCTGCCTTGCCCAGGACCTCAGCCCTTCTTGCTGGGCTGATTCCAGCAGAAATTCCTTCCTGGTCTTTCAGCTTCTTTGGTGACTAGTGTTATCTTTCCAACTCTGGGGCAGTACATGCAGGGCTGCCTACGATCTTTTGCCTAATTCTCCAGGTGAAACTTCTACCCACTCTCCACCCAAAACCTACCCTCAGGCGGCTAGTTTCCCCTAAATCACTGCTTAGCAGGGCCAACTCTTCCTTGCCTTTGCACCTGCTCTTCCCCCAGCCTGGAATACTCTCTCTACCTCCTACCTGTTTCCCCTTCACTATCCAGTTTAAACTCCTCAGAGAGGGCTCTGTCGTCCTCTGAGCTCCCAGAGTTCTGGGTAAATTCCAGAAGCACAGCCAGAAAAGCCTGAGGCAGGACGGAGGCAGGAGTGGTGTGTGACTCCTGGCAGTGTGTGTGTGTTGGGGGGGCTGTGCTCTGCCCAGCTGCATCTTGTGTGGTTCTCTCTTGTACCCGGGAAGCTGCAGTCTCGGTATCCTTAGGTATCCTCCTGTGTCCTCAGTGCCTGACCGGTCAGGTGAGGACCTTCCCCCCCACCCCCAGATCTTCACAAAAACCCAGTAGGTAAAAGAAGTATTGCTAGTCCCACTATAATGACTAGGGAAGGGTACAGAGTTTAAGTAACTTGCTAATGGAAACAAAGCCAGAACTGGGGAAGGTGCGTCTCCTGCTTCTTCTGGGGAACCACAGTGCTTTGTGAGGAGGGCAAATCAACTCACAGCGGTCACCTCATCCCAACAGGTGTGCCCCTGGTGTGTATACATGGCACTGAAGGATCCCAAGATGGATGGGGACAGACGCAATGCTGTCCCCCTCCCCCGAAGGACCTGTGCCTTGGAGAGTTTCTACCAAGGACACCTCTCAGGTGCTCATGAGGTTAGCGTGTTGGAGCTCTCCTTTTGAAACTCAGGTTGAACCTGTGTGTGTAACCTGAGCTATGATCGACTCCTTAATGCAAGAGGGTGCTGGCAAAGAGTCCAGGTAAAGGGAGGCTGGAGAATAAACTCTAACCTGGGAAGGGCTATGGGCCTGGGCCAGGTGGACATCTGTCTGTGGCTCTCAGAGCCGTGGCATTTTCCTGTCTGGTAGTGGGGTCCTGTTTACACTGTCATTCATTTAATAGACGTTTGCCAAAAACCTATCAGTGCCGGAGCCTGCATTCAGTCCAAGGGACATGGGAGGGGCTCACCCCTTATCCTCAAGGTGCTTACACTCTAGCGGAGGGTACTAATAAGCAAACCACTGACAACTGCCATAATAATTATTCTGGAGTGTAAGCCAATGAAGCCTTAGAGCTAACTGGGGTGAGAAGCTATTGGCTCTAACACTAAATGGCCCCAAATTACACTACAGTTGGTGACTGGGCTGTCTTTGCTGCTTGTCGCTTTCCAGGGAGCAAGTTTCAGTGTTGACATTTCTTTTCTTTTTTTTTTTTTAAGATTTCAGAGAGCGAGAGGGGCAGAGGCAAAGGGAGAGAGAGAATCCCAAGGCAGGGCTTGATCCCACGACCCTGAGATCATGACCTGAGCCGAAATCAAGAGTTGGACGCTTAACCGACGGAACCACCAGTGTTGACATTTCTGACCTCTGCTTCCAAGCTGCCATAAGCAAGGAAGATCTAACAATTGCCAGTGGGAACACAGCTAACAGAGCTTAGATGTCACCTTCTCACTGAATCGCTGCTGATCGCTCTATTTAAGGTTACAATCCCTCACCCCTTGCCCTGCTTTATTTTTCTCCGAAGCACCTATGATGTAATACACTAGATTTTGCTTTTTTTAATGAAGTTCTTGTGTCACCGGATAGAATATAAGCTCTGTGAAGGGATTTTTGTCTGTTTTTTTTCACTTCCTTGTCTGACACACAGTAGGTGTCAGTGAATAGTTGTGGAGTGGTTAAATTTTATATATAATGAAGGCACTGTGCCTCAGTGGGCTTGATGGTGGACAGACCTGGGTTCAAATCCTATCTCCTTCACTTAGAAACTGGGGGAGCACTGACAAGTCACCTGCCCTTTCTGAATATTCGTTTTCTCATCTGTAAAATGAGCCTTGTAATTTGACCTGTATCATGGGGTTGCAGTGGGGTTCAAATAAAATAACGCACGCAAAAACGCGGTGCAGATCGAAATTGCTGTGCAGGAGTAACACGCTCTTCCGCAATAATTCTCAAGGAGAAAGTACTTACTGTTCTGGGGAGTTTATATCTTCTATAGGATCTTTGCATGTTCGAGAGGGCTCTGTTGTGTTCCACTGTAGCTGGGGATTTTGATCGAGGTGGTTTTTTAAAATGGCCTTTCCCCCATCTGAATGCAAAATAACAAGATCACAACACATTCTGTTAACTTCATTTAAAAAAAAAAAAAATGCAGTCTTTCTAGGATGCTGCCCAAGGAGAGAGAATGCAAAAGAGCCTATTATCCCATCACGTGTCCTCCTTAATACCCTTAAGGAGGGCACGTACTGCATGGACCACTGGGTGTCATACGAAAACAATGGATTGTAGATCACCACATCAAAAACTAATGATGTACTGTATGGTGAGTAACATAATAAAATTAAAAAAAAAAATTGGGGGAAAAAAAAAAGAGCCTATTATCCCTCCAGAGCTGTGGTTTTTGCAGTACCTCTCTTGGGCCGAAGGCAGTGAACCCAAAAGCTTCCACCCAAGGATGGAAATGGCATCCTGGGGATTCCCTTTCTCCAAGAAAAAAAGGGGGGGCGGAAATCAAGTCAACCAATGTAAGTAACATAACTTGGAAATGAAAAGTTCTAACATAAAGGCCTGTTTCACGGGTGCGCAGGAATGTAATGACAAAGGAAATAACCCTCCAAGGTAAAAAATAAGACTGCCAAAGACAGAAAAGAGTAATAATAGTCAGTAAACTGCTGGTGGGAGTATAAATTGGCATAATCTTTCTGGGGGGTCACTGTCAATAGGCATCAAACCCTAAAAAAAAGTGCTTATCTTCTACCCAGAATTTTTACTTCTGGGAGTTATCCTAAGGAAATAATGAAGGGTGTGTGTGAAATTATACACAAGATGTTCAAATCAGCATTGTTTATAATATAAAAAAGTTGGGACTAGTCTGAATTTTTCCAGTAATAATAGATTGTTACATACTCATGTATGTATGGGGGCTCCATTCAAAGAAATACTGTGTAGCCACAAAATGCGATGATGTGGATGCTTTTTCAACCCTCTAAGTTTCAGAACCATCTAAGGAGATTTAAAGAAATATTAAATATAAAAACCTGGCCCCCACCTGAGGGATCTGCAGGAGCATTGCTGTTTAGTTGTTTTTCTGCAGTGGGTAACTTTGTGAATGTCATTTTGCCCCCATGTGAGTACAGTGGATCCTCTTTATTCATGGGTTCTGTATTTGTGAACTTGCCTACTCACTAAAATTTATTTGTAACCCCAAATCAATACTGCTAATGCTTTCAAGGTCATTTGCTGACACACACAGTGTTGAAAAATTAACATTGACCTCATGGTCAACAACAGCACTATAACGCATGCCTGAATGAAGCCCATCTAACCCGTGTATTTTTTTTTTTTAAAGATTTTATTTATTTATTTGATGAGAGAGACACAGCGAAAGAGGGAACACAAGCAGGGCGAGTGGGAGAGGGAGAAGCAGGCTTCCTGCCGAGCAGGGAGCCCGATGCGGGGCTGGATCCCAGGACCCTGGGATCATCACTTGAGCCGAAGGCAGACGCTTAACGACTGAGCCGCTCAGGCGCCCCTAACCCGTGTATTTTCTCTGTCAGGCACATCACAGCCTTCTTGCACTTAGGCATGCGTTATAGTGCTGTTGACCATGAAGTCAATGTTAATGAATCAACACTATATATTAAATAAGACGTCTGCAAGCAGAAACACACATACAACAAAGTTATGTATTGACTGACCAAAATGTCAACCCGAGAGAGCCTCGCAGGAACCAAACCCTGTATTCCCCCCAGGAGCAGTGGTTCGGTAGTCACTAATTAATTCATGATTCACAGCAACTTTATCAAACACAATCACCATGAATAATGAGAGCTGACTGCATATTCTTAGGATAAATTCCAAAAGTGGAACTGCTGGGTCAGAACAATTTCTATTTCAACCAGCAAAGTTTGAGAATGCCTATTCCCCCAACTGTGTCCTCAAATTCTCTGTAACTTTTTGATCTGTCTTTGCCAGTCTCATTGGTGAAAATGGTATCTCACTAAAGATTTCATCTGCATTTTTAAAAAAGTTTTTATTTATTTATTTGAGAGAGAGAGAGAAAGAATGAGTGGTGGGGAGGGGGAGCGCTGAGGAGCTTGAGCATCTTTTCATAAACATAGGAACCTCTTGCACTTCCTTCTGTGAGAACTCTCCTTTGCCCATTTTTCTTCTGTGTTGTTGGTTTTTTTAAAATTAATTTGCATATAATTATATATGTCATAGAAATTATACAAAATTTCTCCTTATACCTAAGAAAATAAGCTCATTACCTGAGTTATAATATTTTTTGGCTTGGTTTGTTGGATTTTTTGACTACTTATGATGGGTTTGTATTGTTAAAAAAATTTTTTATAGTTAAATTTATCAACCTTTTCTTTTGTGGTTTCTGTGTTTTGCATCAAGCTGAGAGAGGCTTTCCTCTCTCTGGATTATATATATATATATAAAAAATTCTCCTGTGCTTTCTGTGCTTTCTTTTAGTTCTTTCATGGTTTCACTTTCTACATTTAAATCTTTTATCCATCTGGACTTTATTTTTGTGTAAGGTGTGACATAGGGATTTAACTTTATTCTTTTCCAGATGGCTATGCACTTATCCCCATTAAATGTATTGAATAATTCATTTCCCTCCACTAATTTGAAATGTCCATCTTTACCAGATACTTATATTACTGTGAATAATTTTTATTCTTTCAGTTTACTTGTTACTTATCTCAATTCAAACTTTTTGCAATCAACTTATATAGTAAGAATTTTATAATTTGCTTTTATAATAATACTTATGACTTCTATAAGAAACTATAAAAAAACCTAAAGATTTTTCATTGATTTAAAAAATAATTTTATAGCAAATTAATGAACAAATGCTGACAAAATGCAAACAGAGAAGTATATTAAATGTCAAAGGAATCCCTTCTCACTTTGCAGTGTTCCTTTTCACACAGGTGGATACTGTTAACAATTTGGTGTTTGTTTTTCCAAACCTTTAAAAAAATTGCACTTAATACACGCACACACAGACGTGTGCATGTGTGTGTGCATTTATGTATATCATAATGCTAGCCTTCATCTTGTTATTTTCACTTGGAGAGCTCTCCATATTTGCACAGATAGATCCATCCCATTTTTTTTTAAAGATTTTATATATTTATTTGACAGAGAGATAGAGAGCACAAGTAGGCAGAGAGGCAGGCAGAGGGAGAGGGAGAAGCAGACTCACCACTGAGCAGGGAGCCCGACGTGGGGCTTGATCCCAGGACCCTAGGATCATGACCTGAGCTGAAGGCAGCCGCTTAACCGACTGAGCCACCCAGGTGCCCCAGATCCATCCCATTTTCTAATAGCTGTATTATGTGCCTTATTTGATTGTGTCATAATGAATGAAACTGCCCTACA
>NC_138382.1:51234655-51339543 GCF_054177405.1 Leptonychotes weddellii
CTAATGGAGTTGTTAATTAAGAGGTTTAACATCTAGGGGCGCCTGGGTGGCTCAGATGGTTAGGCCTTTGGCTTGGGTCGTGATCTTGGGGTCCTGGGGTCGAGCCCCGCATCGGGCTCCCTGCTCAGCGGAGAGTCTGCTTCTCCCTCTCCCTCTGCTTGTGCTCTGTCTCTCTCAAAATGAATAAATAAAATCTTTAAAAAAAAAAAAGAGGTTTAACATCTAACATATGGATGTGCCCGACTGACTTCCAGAACATTGCAGGAGAATGCCTATTTCTACACACTCTTAACAACACCGGTGATCTTTGAAAATTTTGCTGAAATGTAGGCAAAAACCAGACTGTGTTATTTTGGCTTGCATTTCCCAAGTGGTTGGTGAGATAGAGTGTCATGTCATAGCTTACTGACCATTCCGTTCCCATACATCGAGAAGGCACATTTGAAACCGTGAAATGTCACTGGGAGAAGTAAGGTAAACTCTTCACTAAGAACACTGTACCCCAATCAGAACCCCGGGAATGCTGGCCATGTCATGTACGTGCGCCACTGGAACCCAAGAGACCGAGGGACAGAAGCCCCGGCTCTAGGCAGGGTAGTACCCCAAACGGAGCCCGAACTGTGGATGCCAGGTGCTCCAGCTCTGCCTGTGTGGCTTCAGGTCAGCCCCACCCCCTCTCTGAGCCTCAATTCCTTCCTCGGTAAAGTGGAAGATGGCCAGCTGCTGTCTGATACCCAGGTCCCCACGTTCCAGGGACCCCGCCTCCTCCTACCTGTGCTCTCAGTGAAGTTCCCAAGGTTGAGGATGTCGTTGAGTTCTTGGTAGTGGTTCTGTTTAATGTAGGTGGTCTTTTCTGGTGTATCCTGCAGCTGCATAGTGACCTCTTCCAAGTCTTTATCCAGCTAGAAGGCAAAGGCTCCAGCTGAGTTAGAGCCCCAGGGCCCAGCCCCTTCAGCCCAGCTCACAGGGTCACGGGACTGGGCCTCGGGCGGGCTTCAGGAGGGCGCCCAGAGCCAGAGAGGCTGCTGCCTGCTGGGGAAGAGCTGCGGAGGGCCCCTGCTGGCTGTTGTGCAGGAGGGGCCGGGAGGGGAGGGGCCTGGGCGCTCTAGTGATGTGTTCAGGGCAGGCTGGCGCCTTGGCGGAGCAGCTGGGTGAGCCCGGGCAGGCAGGGCGGGAGAGTGCCAGGCAGGGCGCAGGCTCTGAAGTTGGACAGGCCTTGGGGCAAACCCAGGCTGCCCCTTACTGTCTGTGCACTGGCTTGTGAGACTGAGTCTCAACGCCTTCATCTGTACAATGTGGTAACAACAGTAACTACCTTTGTGGTTCCTGTGGAGATTAAACGAGGCAATGCACTGAAAGTTTAGCCCAATCCTTGACACATCGTAAGAGTAACCCGCCACTATAGTAAAAGTACTATAATTATTGTTACTGATACCTAGCAGCACTCTTGCAGGGGAGGACAGATCTGTGGGCCAGTCAGCTGTGAGCCTCACATGGACACCGAAGCTTAGCACAGGAGGGGCTCCTCTAGAGGATGGACTGCAGCTGCCTTCAGTTATAGAAAAGTCAGGTGCAGGCCCTGGGGCAGTTTAGCCCTTGAGAAGCCTGGTGCGTGTGTGTGTGCACGTGTGTGTGCGTGCATGTGTGTGTTGGGGAGGGGTGGTAACTGGGAAAGGCAGTGGACATTCTACTATAGCATAAGGGAGAGGAAGATATAAACTGTAAAGTGTTGTTCTGATGTCAAGAGCACAGCCATTAATTTTTAAATGCATTTTCACGTGGAGGAGGAGAGAGAGACCTTTTTCTGTGTGACTCAAACAGCAGGACTAGGAGCAAAGGAGGCCAGATTGTGATTCGAGTCCAGGAAAAACCACCCAGCATTTTATGGATTTTGACAATGGCTTCGGTTTCAGGTTTCCTGAAGTGAGTGAACCCTTTATTGCTGGAGTGTGCAAGTAGAAGTCAAATGTCAAGTCATGGTCGTTCTAGTCAGAGAGAGGTCTGAGATTAAAACGGAAATCAGCAATGGGCTTTGAGGGACAGAAACCTTTTCTACTTTGCTCTGGTGACCAGTGGGGGGCTATCCCATCCTAAAGCAATCAGGTTTAGGTGCACAGACAATTGTGTAGTGGATCTTTGTGACAGACTAATGTGAGTTCCCCAAAAGGCTACTGGAATCTAGCAAATACAAATATGGAATGCCCAGTCCCACCTGAATTTCAGATAATGATGAATCTTTTTTTTTTTAGTGCAAGTAGATCCCAAGTACTGTATGGGCCATCCTCATACTAAAAGTATGCTTGATTGCCTGAAATTCAAATTTCCCTGGGGCACCCTGTATCTCACTTCTTCCTCCCGGTTCAACAGTAGAGAGCACATTTCCTAGCCTACCTTGTGTCTAAGTGTGATCATGCAAGTTCTTGCCAAGGTGACTGCAGCAGACCCAAAAGGCGCACAATTTTTGTACCACTTGCTCATCCCTTGTGTGGACTTCTTCTTCCCCTCCTGTGACTGAGAACAGGACATGCCTTCCCCCTCTCAGCTTTAACCGTCCTGGTGAGGAGTGCAGCTTGGGGAGTGGCAGAGAGCAGGAGTGAATGAGCCTCATCCAGTCATGGCCATGGAGGCAAAGCTGCTGGCCAGCCAGGACCCATCTCCTCAGGACCATTAGGTGAGAGAGAAATATTTTCTCTGGACCACTTCATTTTGGGGTCTCTTTGTTACAGCAACTTAGCAAGTTATCCTAACATGCTCTTCGTTGTGTCTTCCCCATTCCACTCGTCAAATGAGGGTTTCTCTGGGAAACATGCAGCCTGCAGATCATGGGCCAGTCACACCTCTGGACCCAAAGACAGAGGGGAAGAAGGGGAAGGTAATTTGGTCCCCCATTCCAGGTATAGAAAGTCCAGAATTGGAGGTCTGGCTTAGAGAAATCTAGTTATGGCCTCTCTGGAATGCTGAAGAACCAGTTAAGGACCCTCAAGACAACAGTGAGGTCTCAGCAAACCTTCTTCCCTGGAAGTTTCTCTTTACTCCCTCCTGTCTTGCTGTATATCATATGGATGAGGGTGGTTTTTGGGTTGGGAGAGTGAAAAATCAAGGGTGGGGGGGTCCCCGCACACTTAGGAAGCTCCTATAATCTGGGAGCTCACAAATCTTCAGGAACTTTCTTTCTGAGGATGTCTGGAATCGGGGCATGTCTGGCCTCCACCAGCCTGGGCCAGGTGAGCGGATTCCGATGAACTGCCTCTGTCTAGTTTATGGCCCCGCTTGTTCTCTCGGCTGTGACCCCAGCACATGGGACTGCACAGCCTGATGCAGGGGGTGTCCCAGGGTGGGGGGTCCAGGTCGGGAGTGGCAGCCCTGAGAAGTCTTGCCCTGAGGCAGACGGATGCAACTGGGAGGCTGGGGCCCTGGCTGCTGGTACTGGGGGAGCTACCTCGGTGATCTTCATTCGAAGGCGATGGTTTTCAGACTGCAGGCCCTCCAGGCGGGACGTGCTTGCTTGGTTCACGCTGGTGACTGAGGTGGACGTTTTAGAATCTTCCTTCTTCTGATTCTGAGTGAACTGGAATCGCCTGTTCTGGGTTGCTGCATCTGGGTTTGTTCTCAGAGTGATGAGCTGAAAGGACAAGGTATGGCTGAAAAGAGAAGCGCGGGGTCCTCCCCCTACAATCTCCCATCTACTCCGCCACAGCAGGTCCTGTGCTGGAGGCAACACAGACCCAGGCTGGGAGCCCGGAGCCCTGGGCTCAGGCTTGTCTCTGCCACTGACCTTGGGCAGGCCCCTCCCCCCCCCATGCTGAGTCTCAGTTTCCTTCTTCGTCAGCAGAAGTCTGGTCTCCTGATCCTGACTCCACCTGTATCCCAACCACCCCTCGGAGCCCACCAGCGCCTCTCGGGCCTGATTCCAGCTGAGCCTCACTCTACCTTGGGCCTCATTCCACATGGAAAATAACCCCGAGGTGACACTGGAAGACAATGGATAGAGGCAAGGGAAGGCTTCTGCTTCTTAGAACCATTGGTGAGTGTTGAGGAGACTTGTGACTAGCTCAGTCATGGACAAAAGCATTGTTGTAGAAGGGAAAAGGCTGCTACTTGATCCTCATCTCACTCATTTATTCAAGAAACACTTCTGGTCTGAGGCAGGCTCTGGGCCTGGACTGGAGAGCAGGGACTGGGTGAGGCAGGGCCCCTGTCCTCCAGGACCCCACGGTCCAGAGCCCAGAAGTACTGAGGGCAGGCTGGGCTGTGGGTGCTGTGGGCCTGGGCTGGGCTCTGTGGAGGGCCCAAAGGATGGTGAGGGAAGGGAATTCTAGGGGGGAAGAAGGGGCATGTGGAAAGCAAGGGGGCCTGGAGCTCAGGGCACTTAGGGAGAAGGGCAGTCTGGATGGTGGGCAGGGTTCTTTGGGGAGACTGGAGGAGACTCAAGGGTCCTAAAAGGCAGCCTGGTATCGGGGACTTGATTCTGGAGCCAGGAGGGCAATGAGGAGCTCTTGAGGGTGACAGAGAAGAGTGACAGGGTCAGGGCTGGGCTTGGAGGCATCCGGCATCTTTGACCAGAGTGAGAGAATGTCAGAGTGCAGGCAGAGAGGTCTTGGCAGTGGCCTGGAGCCTGGGCACGCGCTGACAAGCAGAGAAGGCAGGCATATAGGGTAGCAGTGCTCCAGGGAAGTCACCGCTTGGTGACTCACTGCATGGAGGTGCCATGGGCCGTCTGTTTAGGGCACAGTGGACCCCGACTGATCTCTCGTCCCCCCGTACTCCAAGGCACACCCTACCCCACTTGGGCCAATAATTCCTCCCACCCTCTCTATTTCCCGTTCTTCTCTGAGCTGAGACCAGCCTACTGCAGGGGCTCCCAAGATACCCAGGCCTCTGGTTCACCTGCCCGCTGCTGGGAAGGATAAGGTTTGAAAAACACCCTCTCGGGCTGGTCTTGAAGGTCAGGGCTTCAGATGAATGGAATGTGTAAGTGGCTGTTAAAAGTGGTTATTTATTCCTTTTTACCCACTAATGCTACTTCTGAGGCTCCATCTGAAGGGTGTAGCCAGAAATGGGGATCATGTGTTATGTAGAGAAAATAAGTTCATTTATAATATAAAAAATCTGGAAACAACTGTAATGCTCATCAGTAAGGGAATTGAGTGGACAAGAAAACATGGAACATCCCCCGTCAGTGGTGGTTATGACGGAGAAATTCACAGTGAAAGAGGCAAACTACAAAACGATATGTGGGTTTAATCACAGCTGTAACTGAGAAGGCACCACTGCCTAACCATTTAAAAAAGACCGCGGGGTGGGGGGTGCCTGGGTGGCTCAGTCCTGATTTTGGCTCAGGTCATGATCTCAGGGTCCTGGGATCGAGCCCTGCATTGGGGCTCTGCGCTCAGTGGAGAGTCTGCTTGTCCCTCTCCCTCTGCTCCTTCCCCTGCTCTCTCTCTCTCAAATAAATAAATAAAATCTTAAAAAAAAAAAAAGACTGGAAGTAAACACATCAAAAATATGTAGTTTCGTAAAAAACTAAAACAAAACGTTACCAGTGATTGTTTTTGGGTGGTGAGACCCTGAGATTTCTGGAAAATTTGATTTTTACTTGTTTGCATTTTCTAAACTTTCCATGATGTGAACTGTAATCATCCCGAGTAGAGAAAGCATAAAATGGCTAGAAAGCGGAGGAAGCCAGCAGTCCCCTGTGCAGGGCTGGAGGCCAGAGGGCAGGATGCAGGGGGTGGGCCGTACCTTGGGCACGAACACCAGGCAGAGGGTGATGGTGCTGCAGAAGATGATGACCAGGGCAACGATGCAGAACTGCACGTTGGGCTGGTCCCGGGTCAGGAAGGAGACGGCGGCCCCGATGATGCACATGATCCCCACATTGTAGACACTCATCCCAATGTACTTGCTGTCATTGAGGGCAGGGATGCTGACGTTGCGCGTCTCCCAAGCCAGGAAACAACCGAACAGCTGAAATGATGAGCGGAAAGGGGAGGTGGTCATTCTCACGGGGTGGCACACACCTGCTGCTCTGAGAAGGGGGGCTGGGGGCTTTGCTGTGGGCCAGGTCTTCTGGATGTCACCCTCGGTCTCCACTGGTGGCCCTGGGGGGAGTCCTGCTGAGGAAATGCACACTGGGGCTGTTACGGCGTCTGTTCTCCTCTGTCCCACAACCGGTTCACGTACAGCAGGCCATGGTGGGAAGGGCAGACATGATCTCGACCACCTCCCCTCACTCTAGAGAGAGCATGGAGGCCCAGAGAGGAGGAAGGGGCTTGTCCAAGGCCACACCGTCCTACAGTGGCAAAAGTGGATTGTGTTTCCAGAACTTCAGTCCAGTGTTTTTTCCTACTAAATAAGGCAGAGCCCCTGTGTCTGGGACTCCTATTTCCTCTCAATGCACAAAGTCACTCAGAATAGAGACTACATATCTTAACTGTCCTTGAATCTAGGTGTGGTATATGAGTAGGTTCAGGACAGTGCCAGGTAGGTGGAAGTGGTGTGTACAAGTTCTGGAAAGTATCTATAAAGGGAAACGGTGTTCCTTTCCCTCCTTCCTAGTAGAAGGAGTGGAGTGTGACGGGTGGAGCTTGAGCAGCCATCTTAAACCAAAAAGTCATCTGAGTCTACAATGTGGGAGCTGTACGGTGAAGACGGGGGGAGCCACAAGATCCAAGGAGCTGAGATTCTGGGAGCCCCCACCAGCCCTAGATTGCTCATCTGAGAAGGAAGTTAACTATCTCTTTAACCATTACTATTTTGGGTTTTCTGTCACTTGTAGCTCTACTCCTAACTGATACATCTCCCAACAGAAATGGACAAGGTAGAGGTCCAATGTGATCTGAAGCAGGGTGTGGAGGGTTTAGCCTTCATGGGTGGTCTAAGGGGAGGGCAGGTTGCGGAGGAAGTACAGATGGAATGCCAGGCAGAATGGTGGTGTGGGTGGGTGGGGGAGGAGCTGACCAGGACCACTGACCATGCAGGGCCATCGGCTGCAGTCCAGCCCTTCTAGGACGTCTTTCCTCAAAGGCCCCTCTTCCTTCCGACCTCACCACTGCAGCTCAGGGCATCCAAAGCTGCATGATCCATTTAATAGCACACTGAGGGCTTCTGTTTTCAGGTTTGACTTAGTAGGGTAGCACGATGCCCTGTGCTAGAAGGGTGGCTGGCAGAAGGCTGGAGGATCTGGAATCTTTGGGCAAGTCACTTCGCCTCTCAGGGCCTCAGTTTCATTGTCTGTGGAATAGGGATAATAATAACACCATCTCACAGGGTTTGTATCCAGATGAAATGGGAGGATGGCTCTGAAAGCATTTTGTAAACCGAAGTGCCCGGTATAAGAGTTGGCTAAAAGTTATTTTGTTAAATGGTATTATATATACAACCATGGTTGCTTTCCTCTCTTTTTCTCTAAGCGTATTATCTCACAGACAGATTTATTATTATTATTATTTAAAATTTTTTTTAAAGTTTTTAAGTGATCTCTACACCCAATGTGGGGTCCAAACCTACAACCCCAAGATCAAGAGTCACACGCTCCACTGACAGAGCCAGCCAGGCGCCCTAGACTGATGTATTTTTTAAAGATGTCTTTTAAAATGGGGAGCCAGAAGCCCAGGAAGCAGATACCTAGGAGAGAAAGAGTCCAGCGGGTGTTGAAAGCCTGCTTTGTGCTGGTTTCTTCATGTGTGTTCCCTTCAGTCCCACAGTGGGGGCTGTGCCAGCCGGGCCTGGCCGTCCATGTCTTCCAGGGGAAGTGGCAGAGGCTGGCCCTGCCCAGGGGCCCACACCAAACCATCACGAGAGTCTCTACCCATCGTAAAATGTGGGCAAGTCTGGGGACCTGGTGGTTGGCTGCCAATCTCTGAAGCGTGTCAGGAGGAAACGGACAGCAGCTTGTTCTTAGGCCTTCAAGGAGTAGAATGAGGGTTCATGGGGACAAGGTACATCAAGGCAGATTTTAGTTGAGGATAAGGAAGAACCTTCTAGAAAAGCAACCCAACTATAGTGGGTTGAACGGTGGCCCTAAAAGATATGTCCATATCCGAATCCACGGGGACTGCATATTTGGAGAAAGGGTCTTTGCAGATATAACTAAGGGTCCTGAGATGAGATCAGCCTGGATTATCCAGGTGGGCCCTAATTCAAAGGACAAGTGTCCTTATAAGAGACCCACAAGGGAGAGACGTGGAGAGGAGAAATGGCCATGTGAAGTCGGAGCTGGAGATTGGAGCCATGTGGCCGCAAGCCAAGGAATGCCTGGAGCCATCAGCCGCCGTGCAGAGGCAAGAAGGCATTCTCCCTAGAGCCTTTGAAGGGGGCACAGCTCAGCCTTGGTTTTCGACTCCTGGCCTCCAGAACTGTGAGAGAATAAAAGTGTGTTGTTTCAAGCCCGTCTGTGTATACCAGTTTGTGGAGATTTGTTCCTGCAGCCACAGGACACTGATACACCATCCACAGGTGACACAAGCCACTCTGAGGCGGGTGAGCTCCCCATCTCTGGAGGTATGGCAGCGGTGAGTGACGGAATGCTTGTCGGGGATGCCCAGCGGGGGCTGGAAGTGCTGAAACTCTGACAGGGGAGTGGGCCTACAGGGCTGGGCATACTCTCTCCAGCCTTGAAATTCTGTGGTTTCAGAGCGGCAGGCACTAGGAGCTAGAATTTTAGTCCACAAACCCTAAGAGCCAGGAGGGCGGAGGACAATTCCTTGTGCACACTGGAAACAGTAAGGCACTTGTTCTGCCAAATTCAGCTTTTACTGCCCCATCTGGCTGGAGGTTCTAGCTTCACTGGAAGAGATGTGGTCATCTCCAACCACTTTTGCAAGTAAGTGCCGAAGATAACGGATGGTCAAACATTACAGATGAACGCAGCTGAGATAGTCAATTGGATTCCCCATAATCTAATTTCACAGTCTCAGATCAGGGAGCGTGGAGCGGGAGGGGTCCTGGAGAGTCTGGTTTCACTCTCTTTATTCAGCAAGGGCTGGGGGCCTCAAGTCATGGGTACCGCTTGCTTCCCGTGAAGGGAGCGCCTTCCTTCCTAGGGGGCGCCACCACACGGGCGGCCACTGCTCTGTTGTACAAAATCCTTCTCTAATGTGGACTTGAAAGCTGCCCTCTGATGACGGATCTGCCTTCGGGTCTATGCCACCTGTCTCTGACAGCTCCGGTGACCATGTCCCCTAGTGCCCTTCTCCAAGCCCAGGGCCACTGGCCAGTCCTCAAAGTCCCATTTCCACTCTGGGTACCTCCTGTGGACACCTTCAGGGTCATTACCTTGTGGGGCCCAGAGTGCAGCCCACTGGTCCTCATAGAATCCCTAGGGAAACTAGTCTCAACTAGTATAAAGTGGGGGACAATCTCTGCCTAGGGTCCCCTAACACATGCCCTTCTGGTGTGGCCCCTCAGAAACAGTTCTCCGAAGCAGCAGAAGGTGAGGATGCATTTGAGCAGTACAAGAAATCCCTCTTTATCTGACCTTTGGAGAAGGCTTCATTCTTGGCCTCTAAGTGGAGGCTACACAGAAGCGAATGGTGGCTCAGCTTGCCTGCGGAAAGACCTGAGGGGGGAATGGGGGCTGGTTTCCTGTCCCTGGAGGGATTTCAGTGGAGGCACAGTTTGCATAGGATTGGAGAGAAGATTCAGGGGTCAAAATGGGATAAGGTGGGGTGTGGCTGCCCTTTCAAGTCCTTCCAGACGTGTGGGGCGGGCTTGGTATGTGATCTTTGATTCTAACAGATGGGTGGAGTGGAAAGAGTACTGGGTTCGGAGGTTGGAGGTTACGAGTGCCCTTTAACCTTTCTGAGCCTGACTTCTGTAAGACGAGGATGATTCCAGTCACCTCCCACAGATTTTGAGAGAACGCAGTAAGATGTGGGATGTGAACGTGCGCTGGATGTTGACAGGCTGCCGTTCTGGGAGCACTACGGTGGCTGCCCTGAGGCACTCTCACAGGTTTTGGGGTTACTCTGTGGTTAAGCTCTTGAATCTGCCTCTCACTACTGAGTGACCTCGGGCAAACCAAGCCTCAGCATCCTCATCAGTGAAATGGGGCATTATCTGCACCCATCTCAGAGGGTTGTTGTGGGAATCGAGAGAACACGTGGCAGACACGGGGCCTGGCAGTTAGTAAGTGCTTCGTCCTGGGGGCTCTGTTATTTTTATGTTCACAGAGGCCCCTGGGAGACAGAGCTCTGACAGAGAAGCGGCCCCCCAACCTCTGCCTTCTTCTCCACACCTACCATGAGAAGCCCCTTGTAGGCATAGACGATGCCAAGCCAGATGGTCATGTGGGTGTTCTCACAGTGCTCCAGGAGTGGGCGGATAGAGATGTCTCGTCCTGCTGGGTCCGGCTGTGCAAAGAGAAAACAGAAACCCAGGGATGGCACTGGGCACCTTTTCAGCAGCCAGGGCCCCATCTGATGGCCACTTGCCCTCCCGTGAGCTACAGCCAGTCCCTTGTCCAGGAGGCCTTTTGGACCCCTCTTCTATGTTCCCACGAGGCTGCTTTCTCTTTGTCAGTCATGATTCAGCCCTGCACTCTAGTTATCTGTGTTCTTCATGCCTTTCAAACATGAGTCAGATCTCCTGAGGGTGGAGAGTGGGTCACTTCCTGTGCTTCTAGTACTTAGCATGAGACCTGGTCCAGAGCATGCATCTGTAATGTTTGTTGAAAGAATGAAGGTGAGAATAAGGCACAAGTTATGTCAAGAGGCCTTCAGGTGTCTCTGGGATTAACTCCAATAACTGCTGGCTGAGCCAGCCTTGGGGCCTGCCGAGCTCTTCTAAGGAGACCTTCTTGCCCATCACCCCCAGTGAGGGAACAATGGGGGCAGCCATGTTTTATTCCACATGACCTATCCTGGGCCAAAGTTGATTGGATAGGGGGTGGGTACTTGACCCACAGTAGCCAATCCAGAGTCTGGTCAGAGACTTACGAGGTTTTCTAGTGTGGTGTTCTGCTCAAAGAGGGATGGTGGAGAGGACCCTACCCAAACATGGTCTCTCTCAGGAATTTGAGCTGGGAAACTCTGGGCAAGAATCAGCCACATGGTGGAAAGAGGAGAAATGAAAAAAAAAAAAGTGTATTCTACATATGTTTTTTCTGAACCATTTAAGAGTAAGTTGCAGACATCCTGACCTTTCACTCCTAAATACCTAGCAAGTATTTCTTAAGAATGAGGAGATTCTCGGGGCGCCTGGGTGGCTCAGTTGGTTAAGCGACTGCCTTCGGCTCAGGTCACGATCCTGGAGTCCCGGGATTGAGTCCCGCATCGGGCTCCCTGCTCAGCAGGGAGTCTGCTTCTCCCTCTGACCTTCCTCCTTCTCATGCTCTCTGTCTCTCATTCTCTCTCTCTCAAATAAATAAATAAAAGAAAAAAAAAAGAAGAATGAGGAGATTCTCTTATATAACCACATATACTTACCAAATGGAGGACATTTAACTGATACAGTATCTAATATGCTATCAATTTTCAAATTTTGCCAATTGACTCAATAATGTCCTTTAAGACAATTGTGGTTTTTCCAAAGCAGGGTCCAATCTGGGACAATGTCCTGCATTTACTTGTCATGTCTTTAGTCTCCTTTAATCTTTGACAGTTCCTCAGCCTACTTCGATCTTCTATGTCATGTATATTTCTGAAGAATCTGGTTCAGTTATTTGATAGAATGTCCTTCAGTTTGGGTTTGTCTGATGTGTTTTCATGATTAGATTTGGGTTATGCATTCATGGTGGGAATCCTACGTAAAGTGATGTTTTTGCTTCTTTGGAGCTTCATCTCAGTGGCACTTGATGGCACTCTGTCCCATTACTGGTGATGTTAACTGTGATCATTTGGTTCAGTGATGTCTGCCAGATCTCACCACTTCAAAGGTACCATTTCCCCCTTGTAATTAATAAATACTCTGTGGGAGATACTTTGAGACTGTGTGAGTGTCCCGTTTCCCCACAAATGTCAACTCAGTGGTTTAAGCATCCAGTGATGGTTTCTACCTGAGTCACATTCCTTTGGTGGCTGAAAAATGGTGATTTTTTTTTTTTTAGAGTTTATTTATTTATTCATGAGAGACAGAGAGAGAGAGAGAGAAGCAGAGGGAGAAGCAGGCTCCCAAGGAGCAGGGAGCCCGATGCGGGAATCGATCCCAGGACCCTGGGATCATGACCTGAGCCGAAGGCAGACGCTCAACCGTCTGAGCCACCCAGGCGCCCAGGTGATTTTTTTTTTTTTTTAACTCTATCATTTCATTTAAATACTTGGCACACCACTGTAAACAGATCTTTCTTTTCCTCCCATTTATTTATGTATATCAGTATGCATTTAGGGCTTCCTTTTTCATTTCCATTACTATCATTCATTTTGATGCACAAATTTTCCCAGATTTGGTCAGTCGGAAACTCCCATGTGCAGTCTCATGTGTTTTTCCAATACATCCTCACACTTTTTGGGAACACTTTCCTATGTCTTGGCACAAAAAGTACTTCTACTTCTTTGTGCTTTCCTTTTCCCAGCCTCAGATTCAGCCATTTCTCTGAGGAGTCTTGGTTCTTTCTGGTGGAGAATGATATTTAGAAACCAAGATCTGGGCTCTAGATGTGCGGTATCTTTACTTCTAGGCCCTTCCTTCCTTCCTTCCTTATCTATCTATCTATCTAATCTACTATCTATCTATCTATCTATCTAATCTACCCATCCATCCATCCATCCATCATCATTCTATGTATCTATCCTTGTCTCTCTACCATCTGTTTATAGATGTAGATAAAATCCTACACCACAGGGTTCTTGCTTCTTCCCATTCCATATTTGCATCTTCCTTCTCTCATAGTGAGATCTCTGGTTTTCCACAATATCAAAATAGTCACTCATTTGCTCAATATTAAATAGACACAAAATGGTTTTAGAATTTCTACATCCATGAACTACCAATAACAAACTTGCAAAGTCAAGTTGAAGATATATTTGTGAATCTATTTGTCTTTAGAACAGGTACCCACTGAGGGTATCTCATCAAAGAACTGTGTCCAGGATGGAGTTGTCCTACAGAGGCCCAAGGTAAAGCCACAGGCCTAAGGGTAAGAGGTACGCATCCCCAGAGTCACTCACCAGTTAGAAGGGACATTTTGGTAGGATCCGGGGATGTGGAAAGCAGGCCTCAGGTAAGAGGGAATGGGCACCCTATTTCTCTTGGCCCTGCTCTCTTGGCCTGGCCTTTGAGGCAGACAATGGTCTGGGCTCCTGTGATCTGGGGAGTGCTGGTGCTTCCACACGGAAGCAGGAAGAGCTTCCCTAATGCCTGACAACCCAGCAGACATCAGAATGCAGGAGCACAAGCCCATTACGGTCATGCATGAGTAGCAAACTCATTAATGATGATAGTAGCTGTTGTTCTACAATGAAAGGCAATAATTTATGATGGACTCTTAGATTCTCTGTGTATAAAGGACTGATGCTATCATACACCATTGTTCAATGTTATGAAAAGTCTATTCACGGGAAGCCGAGAGTGGCTGTCGGGCTCTTACATCCCCAGTGACAGGGAGCCCACCCCCTCCCACTCTTGGTGAGTGGCTGCACAGTTCTTTTATTGAACCAGAACCTTCTGTGCGTCCACCCCACTGGTCCTTGCCTTTCCTCTGGGGTCCTCAGAATAATCCCGAGCTCTCTCCTTGCGTCTGCATGCCCTTTCTCAGGAGGAAAAGAGCTGCAGTGAAGGTACACATCGCCTCCTGCCACGAGTCGGCCTGGTCCTTCAACCTGCTCGAGTTTACCATCGATCTATAGGCCTGTAATCGAGCTCAACACTCCAGGTGGTGGTGAGCGAGTCTGCCTGTGCCCTTGTTCCACATCTCCTCGGCTCGCTTTCTTTCTTTCTTTTTTTTTTTTAAGAATCTCTTTTCTTAAGATTTTATTTATCTATTTGAGAGAGAGAGAGAGTGAGAGAATGAGTGGGGGGTGGGGAGCAGCAGAGGGAGAAGCAGACTCCTTGCAAGGAGCCCGACATGGGACTCGATCCCAGAACCCCGGGATCATGACCCGAGCTGAAGGCAGACGCTTAACCGACTGAGCCACCCAGGCGCCCCATCTCCTCGGCTTTCTAAACAACTATCTTCCACCGGTGATTTATATGTTCCTTATGGTTGACTAAGACTCCATGAGGTAGTTTTCCTCCAACTGCGGCTACTCTGTCTTCCCCCTTCTGCAGCTGACGTTGTAGCCAGGTTATCTTTTAACTTGTTAATAGCCCCCTGCCCATGCTCCCCATCTTGGTATGCTCTGACCCCCATCCTGAAATCCTAATCCGTACATCTGGTCTTTTAGCACCCCCACCCATCTCATTAAGCTTAAGCAGAGGTGGGAGGGCAGCAAAAAATCAAGGGCCAGAGTTCAGAGAACTCAGTGGTCCGAGGCTGGGTGGAGCCGCCTCTACGCTATCCTCCCACTACGGTGTTGATCCAGAAAGAAGCCACAAAAATCTGATCATTAACATCACCCTCACACAACCCCATGTCTGGGCACACTGTACATGGATCAGAGTGGCAGGGGTTGGGGTGGTTTTAGGAGTGATGAGGTTCAGGTACTCCTGGGGCTGGGGATGAGGAGTCTGACCAGTCAGTCAGTACCCCTGTACTGAATCTCAAAGTCATCTATAAAAGCCATGGCTTTTCTTCTCTGATCTGTTCTAATAATGCCTGGGACTGGAGTTCAGAGTGGTCTGAGCAGTCACACACATGGGGAGAGATGCACTCGATGATGCAAAGGGTGGGTTGTGGGGGGGATGGAGAGGGAGGACAGTGGGGGTGGGGAAAGGCGCCGCCACCTGAGCACTTACTTGGAGACGTCACACAGCAAAGTGCCACTAGAGGGCACCCAAGACCTGCACGGAGGGTCTGGCCCAGTGGCCCCGGATCACCCTCTGCTGAGGACACAGAGCTAGTTTTGTGGCTCAGTGGGGCCGCAAAGCCCTCAGCAGCATCCTGTGCTACTTTAGAAGGCACCCAGTGGTCTTAAAGGAGGCCAGATTTCCAGGCACCTTGGAGGACCGGCCCCACCCCTTCCAGACAGTGGGAGTGAGGTGGGAGGGTAGGGGATGTTGGGGAACGTGGGGCTGGAGGACCCAGGCCTAGTGACCCCACCCTCATCCTGCTCTCAGTGTGGGCCTGACATGCAGCCCAGGGCCAGTGATCCCAGGGCACTGACCAGTGCTCGCTCCAGCAGCACACACACAGGGCACAGACCCCTGCAGATGCCATGCTGTGGTCTCCCCTCAGGGTCTGAGCCAGGATGTCAGCCCTGCCTCTCCAGATGATTGGGGACTACAGACTTTCCCCTGGTCTAAATCAATCTCCATGGATGACTGGCCTATAAGAACTTTCGAACTGCTTTTTTTCTCTTCTTTATTTCTCTTCCTTACTTGTTGCCCACCTGGGCAATTACCTAAGTAGTCATTCATTCATTCCAACGTAACCACGAAGCACTACCATCTGCTAGGTTCTGTTCTGGGCAGGGGGTAATACAGCAATCACCAGGATGGACACAGCCCCGTCCTCAGGGCTTTTCCATTCTGGCAAGATCAGGACAATTCCACAAGAGACAGCCTCAGAGGCCGAATGAGTCGACCTCACCCAATAACAGCCGCCCCAAGAACACCGAGGGCGCTTGTCACGGGTGACAACAATGCACCAGGTGCGAAGCTGCTAACTCTACCTACGCTGTCTTGTCAAAGCCTCGTAAGAATCCAACAACGTGTTGTATCCATTTTACAGATGAGAAAACGGAGGCCCAGAAAGAACTTGCCCCAAATCTCCAGGCAGTAATGTTGGAGCTGGGTTCAAAGCCAGGTCTGTCTGCCTCCCAAACCAGTGGTCTTTCCTCCCTCGCCAGGTGCTTGTCCCAGCCTGCCCTGCCTCTCTCGAGCACCGCGTCACATTCCAAGGGGACAGTGAGTATAACCCTAGAACCCCGCTGTAGAAACTGGGAGGGGCTGCTTGTGGGAGGAATGACTTCATTGCGACGTGTTCCATAGAGGCCTCCTCGGAAGCCCCCAGAGCTCTGCGAAGGCCGTGCTTTGGGGCCGCAAGCCGAACGCAAGCTGGTAAGAGGCTCTTCCTGCCTGACGGGGCGCAGTGCCCGGAGGGGAGGCCACGCCGGTCCGTGCCGGCCGTGGGCTGGCAGTGATCACACCTGACTCCTGGCCGGACCGCGGCCCAGCGGGAGCCCTGCAGAAGCTGCCCGGCAAGCCTCCCCCGTCTGTGCAGCCAAAGGAGAGCAACTGGCCTCAGAGTCCCTCTGCATAATGCAATTACTCACAATGTAGGTCAGCGGCCCCTGCACACATCCTGCTTTGTCCTGCCGCGCACACGGACAGGCAGGGGGTCCGGGCGTGGGTGCAGGTGCTGAGTCCTGAAAGGTCAAAGGCTTTGGTCTTGCTCTGCCATAGACTTGCCGGGTGACCGTGGCATGCCCCACCTCTTTCTAGACCTCAGTTTCCCACTTGCAAAGTGAGTCCGAGGGTTAACTTACGGCGTAGTTAAGGTGAGTCGGAATAATGGTGAGATGGCGACAGTCGTCCTATATTTCATGACTGTACTGGTCCTACACTCACTCGCTCCACTCAGTCTTGTGTGCCCTGCACCGTGCTCCGCGCTGGGCCCGCGTGTGTCAGGCCAACTGGGCATTCTGGCAAGGGCAGATCACACAGCTCAGCTGTGACTCGACCAGCGATCTGTGCTGTAAATGGAGAACTACAGGCCATGCTGAGAAGGGCCACGAGGGGCATCGGCTTCAGAGCCGGTGGTCTAGGAAGGCTTTTCTGAAGTGGGGACATTCAGTCTGAGGCCTGAAGGCCGAGGAAGACCAGCCTTGTGAGAACCTAGGGGGACAGCGTTCCCGAGACAGGGCACAGCAAGTAGGAAGGGCTTTGGCGTGTTTTAGGAACCCAAAAGAGGCCAGTGTGGCTGGCCTGTAGTCAGTGAGGGGCCGGCCTGCTTCCCGCTGGATATCGTGCACACAAGCCCCCAGGGAGCTTGTTAAGGTGCCGATGGGTGGGGCCCAGGATGCTGCTGGTCCCGGGACTGCCATTCGGGCAGCAAGGCCTTAAAGGATCTTAAACAACGGAGTGACATTTGGTCCTCAGCTTAGCAGATCTTTGCTTAAAAATGCAGATTCTCTTGTCACTCGCACACCCGTGACACAGAGTGACAGCCCAGCACAAGCGCAGACTTGAATGGCTTGTCTGTATGTTCTAAACCCAGATCAGACTCCAGTAGTACTGTGTTCCCGTGTGTCCTGCATGGGGCTGGCCAGGGCGCTTAGGGCTGGCCACGTTGCAGGTCTGGGCAGGGAGGATGGGGAGTCCGGGTGTCAGGAGCGAAGGGGGTCACACACCGCACCTGGGATCACGGGGCTCTTGGTCCCTCGGACCTTTCATGCTCCGCTGCTGTGAGGGGCTCAGGTGCCCAGCCCCACTTGGCCAGTGCTTCTTGGAAGGAGGGGGTGTCTTCTACCTTCTGACCAGCTCCCAGAAGCTGGCTCTCAGAACTTTCTCCCTGGGCCTTTCGTGCTGCTTCTTTATTCGTTTTAATTTCAAAGTTGATTTTTGAAATCTGTGGTAAAATTGGTAGGTTTTCCTACTGGAGGTGAGTATATGTGTGTGTGTCAATTTGAGTTTGAGTGTGTGTGGTGAGGGGAGGGGAGGATGCCTGGCCTTTCCGGGCTGCATTTCAGAGTCCCGAGATGCCTCTCTTTTCCTGGGAAGGCAGGTGAGTCAACACTGCCTTTTCTGGGGGAGATGGTGAGGGAGTCCCATCAAGGAAGTTTGGGCAGGGAGGGGGAAGGGCACTGGGTTCGGACCCCAGGCCCATCACTTGCCAGCTGTGTGACTTTGAACACATCTCTAAGCCTTTCTGAGCCGTGGTTGGCTCATCTGCAACCTCCTGGGGTTGGCAAGACGATCAAAGGCAGTAAACGGTGTGTTTAGCAGGCTTTAGAGGCTGGAAAGCCGGCTCCTTATGTGTAAACCCTCGTCATTATCTCCAACTGCAGAGTCACAGAGCCCTGGAGCCAGGAGGAACCTTCTGGATCCCTCCGAGGCTGGGCTGCTTAGCTCAACAGCGGCAGTCCCACGTCTCTGAGGCGGCAGAGCTAGAAGCTGTCATTCCAAGGTAAGAATTTCTTTTTAGAATGTTTGATTATGAATTTGGGTGAATTTTTTCCAAATCCCAGTTCTGGAAGGGACCTGTGAGATCACCCACCAGGGTTTCTCCACACGGGTGCTTCTGCATTTTTTTCTTTGGAGGGGGCACGATTCTTCGTTGTAAGGGCCAGGCCCCTAGACCGTGGGCCCTAAATGCCAGGAGTGTCTCCTGGTCACTGTGACCGCCCAAATCTCCCTCCCCTGGCTCTCCATTTCCAAACACGAAAGGGATCACTCACTAGTCCAATTCCTCTTTTCACAGATGGAGAAACTGAGGCCCAGGAGAGGACTCATACCAAGTGGGTGACTGAGTGGAGACCCAGATAAAGGTATCCTGACCCTGGTCCCACGCCCGGTGTACTGGACCATGCTGCGGGCTGGCACGGGAGGGGCCAGCCTTTTGGGCTGCTTACCAGCCAGCGTTTATGGGGATTTACCATTCAGGGGCGCTTGGCACTGCCCCATCAGCCCCCTGGAGCTAGCTTCTGCATGCATCCAATCTGTTGGTGCTATGCACCCTTGCTCGGGTGCACCTGGAACAGCTCCCAGAGCAACACGCCTGGGTCCCAGAGCCGCTCACCCGACGCCCGCTGGCCACATCCTCACGGAGTCCTGCTTCGTGGAGGGGAGATGCGGTAGCAGGGGGAGGGTGGGTAGGTGGCAGGGACCTGGCTGAGGAGGGCAAGGAGCCCTGGTCAGCATCAGGCCCCCAGTAGGACAGCAAGCCCCCTGCCTGGTCCTGTTCAGAGAGGCTTTCTGAGTTTGACCTTGGAATTAGTGGGAAATCTCATGGTTGTATAAGGGTCACAGCTGGGGTGAGGATCGTCTTGGGGAAGCTAAGGGCGGACAAGTAAAGTAATCTCTAGCCCTTTGCAGCCCATATATATTCATATGAGAATCTCTCTTTGATTTTGACCTCAGGGCAGTCTGGTGAAGGAGCCAGGAATTTTATACCCTTGTTACAGGTGAGGAAACCGAGACCTGGAGAGGACAAGAGACTTGCTTAAGGTTACATAGCAAGTCAGAGGCAAAGGCAAGCCAGCCCTCTTCCCTGCAGAGCAGGGGCGTCGCACCTTCTGTCCTTTCTTGTGGCCTGGCTCTGTTCCCCTCCCTGGGGAGGGGGGGCCTTCCAAGGTGCCCTGATATTCCTTGGGCCTGCATCGGAGGCCTCTGGGGCAAGCCTGGAGCAGGAAGAACTCACAGAACCCCAAGCCAAGAGGTGCTTGATCACAGTGGGGGTGGGGTGGGGGGGTTTACCAGGCACACTGTGAATGGGCGTCAGCTTCATGGTCTGCAGTGCCCACCCAGCACAAGGGCGCTGGCATCATGCGCTTTTCCCCAAGCCTGATGGGGCTGGGTAATGAGATCGGTGCCCAAACACACGCCTCCCCAGCTGGAATGATGACCCAGCAGCATATCCTCGAGAGAGAGTCACCAGGGCACAGCTGGGCGCCAGGGTGCGGAGTCTTCCCGCCGTTCTAGAGCAGAGAGAAACTCGTGGCCTTGGGGTGGTGTGCGGGCCATGAATGGGTTTTACTCAAGCTACACAGGGCTTAGACTTTTTTGTCTTCATGGTCAGGATTTAAAACTCAGGTGATTCACAGGAACACCTAGATTTCTGGCTTCCCTTGAACAAGACACCAGGCAGCACGGGGCTTGCCTGCGTGAGCCGGGTCTGTCTGCCGCCCGCCCACATCTGTGCTGCTCGTCCAGTTCTTCCCAGATCTCAAAGCCCATGAGGGCCCAGCTGACACTGGGGTATGCAAGAGGATGGGTTAACTAGTCACACAGTCGCCTGAGTTTTGTAGAAGCTGCAAGTCTGCTGGCCATCATGGGGCAAGCAAGCCCTTAGCCTCTGCGGTCCCCTCAAGGGCTGTGGACAGGCTCTCTCCCCTCACCTCCGGGCCTTGCCCTCTCCTGGCTCTTTGCCCTTCTCCGCTGGGGCCTTCTCCACTTCCTCTACTCACTGCTCTTCCTCTTCCAGAGGGCATCCCTTTCCTCGACGTTCCTGGGCCTCCGACCTCACATTTCTAGTCTGAACTCATCACTCTCTCTCTTAAAGCCGCCCCTCCTCCCACGTTGGCTAGCTCAGAGAACTGCTCCTCTATCCACCCCAGTGAGACCAGAACCCTGGGCGTCCCTTCCTTTCTGATTCCACCCCGGCTCCCAACCCAGAGACCTTCAACAGCTTCTCAAACCACAGGAAAGACACCCTGACCCATGACTCCAGCATCGCGACCCTCTGCAATGGGCCTTGACGCCCATCACCAGCCTCATCCATCTGTGGCCAGGCCCCATAATGTCCCTTCTGGGTCCTGGGACACCCCTTCTTCACCACCATGTGAATAGTACCCACTCTTCTGTCTCTGAAATCTTCCTAGGGGCTCCTGCCCTGCATGGGCTCCTCTGAGGCCCTGTGTTTCCTGCCTCTCTTCTGGGAGGACCACCGCCCTGTGTGGGACATACTGTGTTTGACCTTTCCTCCCCCTCCACTACCACCCAGCATCCCCTCCACCACCTGTATCTCCTCTGTGCCCCCCCTCCCCCCGTTTCCTGCCTGCTCACCGTGTGCCAGACTCTGAGCTAAGCGCGTCCTATGCACTGCCCATTGCATTCCCAAAGATCACTGCAGGAGTGAGCTCTAGTGAGCCCTTTTTAGGGGATGCTGAATGAGACGTGGAGAGGCTGAGTGGTGTGCCCAAGGTCTCGCGGGCACTAAATGATGGAGCTGTGACTTGCACCCCGGTGTGCCCAACTTCCCAAACCTTTGCTTTAAAGCACAAATCCAGAACTATGCCAAAGTGTGCCCAGGCCACAGTGTCAGCAATGGGTTTCAAGTGTCCCAAGATGGTGCTCTCCCCGGCCTCGGGGCACACGGATGGCCAGGCACCTCTGGCCATGAGCTGCCTCTGGGGCCGCTCTGGGGCCCTGCCCTACGCTAAACTTGGTCTTGGCCCCAAGTTGGCCAAAGCCCCTTCTCCTGTACTTTCCAGTCTGGCCTGGGCCTGCCTGCGGAAGTGCTGGCCCACCCTCATCCTGCCTCTAGGCCCGCAGCCCTCAGGCCAAAGGGTCTCTTTGTGGGGGTAAGTGCCCCTTGCCAGGGCGGGGAGAGGTCTGTGGCCCCAGAACTGAGTAGCGCTCCCAGCCCCAATCCCTGGCAGCACTGGCATCCCTCCTGTTTAGCTCAGAACTCAAGGCCCCCAAGCCAGCCCTACTCAGCCCTGGCCTGGCCATGCAGGTGCTGTGTGTCTCATCACCCTCTCACGGGGGTCTGCTGCATGGCCTGGCTCATGGTTCACGGCCATGCCTGCTGTCAAGTCCATGCCCAGTTTGGCGTGAACAGGGAGGGGACAGAACTAGGGTGCGAGAATGCTCTAGGTGTGAGGAAGCGGGATCATGGACAGAGCATTCCACCACTGCTGTGCACGTGCACTCAATTTTATGGTTTTCAATGTCATTCGATCTGCCTAACAACCCTAAAAATTTAGTAGGGCCATCAGCCTCATTCCCATTTTGCATAGAGAACACAGAGCCCAGGAACAGGCTGTAACTCACCCCAGGGCACACATTTGCGTCCTGACTCCTAGCCCAGGGCCCTTTCTAGTGCTCTGGGCTCCTCCCTGGAACTCTGCCTAGTTCTGGGAGTCCCAGCTCATCAAGGAGAAAGGAAGGTGGCTGCCTGGGAGAGCATCCAGTGCTCCCTCCCCTGTTCCCCGCTGCATCTCAGATTTTCCTGTTTGCCCTTGGCTAAGAGGCAGGAGGGCGGGACCACAGTGCCCTGGGATGAAGGACAGCCACTGGCCTTGCCTCTGAATGAGGGTTCTTGCCCCAGCTCTGTCACGTGCCCATTCGGAGCCCCAGGTTCTCCTCTGAGAAATGCCAGAGTCCCCTGCTTTGAGGCTTGCTCTGAGCATGGAGCCAGAGCACAGAAGACAAAAGACTACAAAGCCCAGAGACACACAGGCCCCAGGGTAATGTAAGTGAGAACAATGCATCCGTTTCATTTTCCTGTTGTCATTCAGGGAGGCAGGAGGATTGGGAGTCCCCAAAGTGCAATGCTGCAAAGACTGTTCCAAAATAGGATGTAGTCATTGGTGGCGCTGCTACCAGTCTGGGATCCCTGGGCAGCAACAGGCTCCTGGCACGTGGGCACGCCCCCTTCCTCACCCCGCAGCCTGCTCGCTTTCCTAGGCCCCTTTCCTTCTGCCTTGCCAGTGCGCTCGCCCTCCCTCCCTCCCTCCTTCCCCCTCTCTCTCTCCTCTTTATAGATACACGTAGAAAGTCTTCTGAGATCACGTTGTTCTAGTGTGTGGACTCATACACCTTTTAGGTTTGAAGAGGCCCAAACATTTTCTTTCCCTTCCATGCCTGCCTGTGTAGTCTCTGCCGAGGGTTCCTCCAACCTTTCTTTGCACACCTCTGGTGACGAGACACTACCCCCGGAGACAGCCCAGTTCATTTTGGGATAGATCACCTTAAAACGTGAAAGTTCTTCCCCATCCTAGACTGAGATCTGCATCCCCAGAACCTCCCCCTGCTGGTCCTGGATTCTGCCTTCTGGGGCCCTGCAGGTCATGGCTCCTTCCGTGGCTCCTTCCGTGGCAGCTCCTCTGAGACCTCTCTTTGCTGGCTTGATGCCAATCCTTTCTACGTGGCACAGGTTTTGGCCCTCTCCCTGTCCTGGCCACCCTTCATCTTGTCACTCTCTGGATAGGGTCTGGGTCCCTTACAAGAACACAAGTTTCCCAGGGGATCTGAGTAGGGCAAGAGTGTGGTCCCCTCTCCATACCAGAGCCCTATTCACCTGGGGCTGTCCCCTGAGCTTGCTCTGGACAGCTGAAGCACAGCATGGGGCTTGGCAGTCCACTGTGTCACTATCCACGTTTAAGGGAATACTGGTGCTTGAAATAGTCACACACACACACACACACACACACACACACACACACACACACCTGTCTGGTGTTCCCTTAGGGATCTAAGAAACCACCGATCCCGTGATGCAGAACCCCCGAGAGTTCTCTCTGCTGTCCGGAAGAAATGCACCACTGACCGCCCTGCCCCCGTCATCCCTCACGATACTCCGGGGTCCCTCTCCACGCAGGATGTGTGGCCCTACTGTGCAACTCCAAAACTCAGCCACCGAAGGCTACTGCTAGGTGACCTTCACGATGTAACTGAAAAATAATTTCAAAGGCCCAAATGAGAGGAGGGAGTGAGCAATGAGAGACAGGGTGCGGTGTGGGGAATAAGAGGAGCCTAGGGATAAGGAGGGTGGAAGGCGTACGCTTTTCCTGTGAACCAAAGAAAGTGACATGGCTTTGGCCCAGCGGAAAGTAAGCCCACAACCACCTCTCACATTAACTTCGTATTTTCCACGTACTTATGGGAAAATGCCCCTCTAACAATCCCACGTAGAATAGGGCAGGAAGCGTGAGCCCTGTGTCGCAGATGAGGCAACAGGCTCAGAAAGGTGGCGTGGGCGGACCAGAGGGGCTTCCCTGACTGGCTGCTGGTCCTCAGTTCTCAGCCCCTTCACCAGTAGGTGGGGGCCACATGGCCCATTCTGGCCAGTGCACTGTGTGGGACGTGACATCGGCCCCTCGTGGGCTGGAGCCTCGAACCTGTTGCAGGACCCGCAAGCCGCCCGCCCGGCGCTGGGGCCCAGATCGCTGAGCTGCCTCCGGGAAGACAGTTACCCTGGAGACCACGCGGATGTGCAGGTGGACTGTGAATGAGTGAGAAATAGACTTCTGATGGATTTAGCTGCTGGGATTTAGGGCTTCTTTATTACTGCAGCCCCGCTCAGCCTATCCCCGCTAACAGAGAAGGGCGATGACATCCGTGTTTCTGCTATCACGTGTCAGGCACCGTGCTAGGGACTTTGCACGTGTCACCGCATGCAGTCCTTGAAGCTGCCCAGTGAGGAAAGGGTTATTATTCCTCCCCTCTATAGTGTGGGAAAACAGAGCCCTGGAGAAGTGCGGCCCCTTGCCCCTGGTCACAGAGCCATGAAGGTGTAGACCTGGGACACGAATCTGGGTCTCTCTGATTGGAAAGCCTTGATGAACTCCTGTGATCTGCAGAAGCAGATGGCTATTGTGTTCCAACACCCTGTTGGGCTAAATGCTTCCTTTGAAGATGCAAGATTGCACAGATTGCTTTTCTCATTCAGATTTTATGCCTGAGTAAAATCCTTGTGCTCTGATTTATTATAGCAACACTGATTTTCCAATTTTAAGACAACAATGCAGCTTGAAATAAAAGAGAAAGAAACACTGAAACATTTGAAACCTTTGCTTTAGATCCTTATTTCATCTGGCTTGAACTGCACAGGGGCCTCCTTTCCTCTTGCCTCCGGGCTCCCCCGTGGCAACTGACGGCCCGCGCCACCTTTCTAAAACTGAGTCTAAGCATGCTCCCTCCTGCTTGAAACCCACAAAGACTCCTCATCCCCACCGGCAGCACTTCCTAAATTATATTCTGCAGAATATGTAAATGTAAATATGCTCCATGAAAAAAGGGTTCCATGGCCAAAGAAGTTTTGGAAATGCCAATTAAATTTTTTATTATTAAATATTAAAATGTTTAATATACATTTTAAAAAAAGATTATTTATTATATTTATTAGAGAGAGAGCATGTATGCAGGGGGACGGGCAAAGGGGAGAGAAAGAGAGAGAATCCTAAGCAGACTCCGCATTGAGCTCAAACCCTGACCATCTCACAACCCTGAGATCACGACCCAAGCTGAAACCAGGAGTTGGACACTCAACTAACTGAGCCACCCAGGAGCCCCATAATTAAACAATTCTTTTAACTGCAGGAATTTTTGGAGCCTTTAACATGCTAAAGCCTATTGTACATTTCCAAGAAGCAGATGTATAGTTTCTGGGATTTCTTAAATGATTGTACCATGAAATCCACCATTCCCTTTTATTTTGGGACACCTAAAGGGATTAGCATTCTATGTCATATACTTTGGGAAGATGTTGGCTTTTAGGATAGAGTCTGAAGTTCTCAATATAACACTCAGGTCCTCCCTTGATTTGGTCCCGGATCACCCTCCAAGCTCATCTCACAAACCCCTGTCTCCGTCTACCCCAGGGTTCAACCTCCGGACATCTTACTGTTTGTCATATGCTAGGCTGTGGGGTTCTCTGAGCTGTGACCTGGAGAGAAGACAATGGTTGAGGAACAATGTCAGAAGCTTGACACAAGACAGCCTGCATTTGGGGGAATGTGAAGAACACTCTATTAGTGACGTGGCTGGGATGAAAATGGGAATGAGGATTGCACGACTAATTGAAAGCCATGTGTTTACCGAGGCTCAAAGGATCCCTTTTAGAAACAGGAACTGGGCCCACATATGCCAATGAACAAGGCAAAATGGGTGCACGCTGGAAACAAAAAGCACTAAGATATGCTGGGCCGAACCACAGATACCAACGTTAATAATAAAGAAATTAACATGCACAGGAAACGCAAAAGCTGCCAGGAGGCTGATAAGAGAGCATTTTTAAAAAAGAATGAGCAGTGTAGCAGAGAAGTGAAATTAAGTTTTGCATTTCTTTTTTACCACGGACCCCCAAAATACTCTATGAGTAATAAATAGGTCTTGGTTTACTGCAAAAATACCAATGAGGCTGGGACCAAAATTTGCTGTTGACCCTCTGTCTGGCAAAATAAACAGATCAATCATCCATCAGCCAGCCAGTCATTGAGAATCTGAGGAAGTGCCTTAGTCTAAAATGGGAGACCGATACCAGGTGGTTAAAAATGCCGGCCCTGGGGCCAGACTGCCTGAATTCCCATCCCAACTCTGCCACTAGCAAATGATGGAAGCTTGTAGCAGTGATTTAACCTCATTGTTGCCATCTGTGAAATGGGTGCAAACATGGTGCCTAACTCATGGGACTGAGGTTTAAATGGACTGATGATGTGGAAAATCCCTAGACCAGTGCCTGGCCTCGGGGAAGGGCTCATCAGGGCCAGCTGTTACTACTGTTACACAGCCCTCCCCCCCTCCGCCCTGCTGCAATCTACCCCCCCCAAAACTCCCTGATGACAGCTTTCTCTCTCTCTTGCTTTCTCTCTCGCCACACATACACACACACACACACACACACACACACACGTTTCCACCCCCCAGACCATCTGAAAGTAAATTTCAGACTGCATGACATTTCAGCACAAATGTACCTTGTCCTACACAGTCACAATATGATCATACCTAAGAAAAGTAATAATAATGCCATCATATAATCTGATAACTAGAGTGAACTTGGATAAGGAGCTCATCATGTTGGTCCACTGCTAAATTCCTTTAATGGCTCCCAGTTGCCTCTTGGGTTAAAGTCCAAGCTCCCTCCAGCCCCATCCTACTTTCAACTAAAAAGCAGCCAGATGCAACTGATTCTTGAACTCTTCCCCAGACATAGCCTACACTTTCCTACTCAAGGATTTTCATCTACCAGGAATGCCACTGCCTCTAAGATCTATTCCTTGAGGTTTTGCCCATTATTTAAAGCTAAAATTATATTTTGCCCAAAATTTCTAAGCTCTTTCTAGATGAAATGCAACTTTCTTTTCACATCTCCATAACATGTGGGAAGCTAGCGTGATGATCAATTTCATACATGGAGGAAGGTGGTTGGGACAAAAGAATCATGGAGCAATGGGATGGATTCCTGATCAAACTGTGCCTGAGGTCCACATTGCCACTGGACCTTTCCAAGATGCCAGTAGGTGGTCTCTATTATGCACTCCAACTTAAGTTACTTGCAATGGAAAATATCTTAATGGCTACTGTAGGGATTAGGGCTGACAATCACTTAGTCTAAAGCTGTGAAGCAACAGTAGAAAAATACAATGCATTATGCTCCAGTTGGATCGGAAACTTGCTGTTCCCCAAAAGCATTTCCCACTCTTCCTACCCTCACTTTGGAATGCTCTTCACCTGGAGTGCCCCTGTCTACCTTTACCTGTCTTATTAAAAAATTGAGATAAAATTCACATAACGAAATGCATCCTCTTAACCATTTTCAAGTGTATAATCAGTGGTTTTTAGTATATTTACAATGTTGTTCAACAATTACTACTATCTAATTTTAAATCATATGCATCACTCCAAAAAGAAACCCCATAAGCAGTCACTCCCTATCGCCCTCTCCTGGCCCCTAATCTACTTCCTCTCTCTGTGCATTTGCCTCTTTTGGACACTTCATATGGACAGAATCATACAGTATGTGGCCTTGTAGGGTCTGGCTTCTCTCTCTGAACATAATGTTTCTGAGGTTCATCCCTGTTGTGTGTATTCAAACTTCACTCCTCTTTATGGCCGAATAATATTCTATTGCCTGGGTAGACCACATTTTGTGTATCCATTCATCAGCTGATGAATGTGTGGGTTGTTTCCTTTAATGCACACATTTTCATTTCTCTTGAGTGTCTACCCAGGGGTGGATTTGCTGGGTTACACGGTACTGTTTAATTTTTTGAGGAAATAACCGGACTGTTTCACACAGCTCCCATTTTTTTTAAAACTATCCAAGTCCTAATTGTTCTTTCAAGACTCAGGGAGAAAAGTCCCCTCTCTCCTTTTTTGGGGAAAATACTTCTCAAGGCAGGATGATTAGCCCCATCCTTTGTGATCCCGTAGGGCTTGGGGCTAAGCTGTTCCAGAATTTCTATCTATCCTGCCATTGCCCATGAACATTTCTGTCCCCCTGGGGGACAGGGACTGGGACAGTCCTGAGAGCAGGGTCTGTGCCTCCCCCATCGCCGTGGCCCCGGCATCTGGCACGCAGCGGTGCCCAGCAAATGAGGTTCTGGCAAATGAATGAATGGCTCCCGTCTCTCTAGCAGCCTCCTGGTGCAGCTGAGCATCACAAGGGCCTCTCACAACCGAGGGCAGGTTGTGCTGAGAGCCTCCCCGTGCGGGAGTGAGGGCGTGTGGGCGGGCACGGGGTGTGGGTGTGTGAGAAGGCCCGGGGCAGGGGGAATGTGCGTGCGTGGATGCGTTTTGACCACACGTGCAGAAGTTTACAGACAACCATGCAACGGGCCTGATGAGACTGATCCAACTGGTTTATGCCTAGAAGAGGCATAAGGACAGTAAACATGGACAAGAGAGCCGTTAGGATGCCCGGCGACAGACAAATGCTGGAGACGGGCCTCACCCTGGGCTGGAGCTCTGCTACTTCTGAAGTAATTTCCCATCTGTGGTCTCATGTGAGAATCAGCATGGAGCATGGAGGGAGAGCTTGGCTTTGGGGAGCAGCAGGCCTGGCTTCGTGCCTCTGAGCCCCACCAGCCACCTGTACGGTCCAGAGCCTGTCACCTGACTCTGGGCATCTCCAGGTGCTCACCGCAGAATGGGAGCAGGACTCTCTCTGCTCAGGGTGACGGTAAGGATTAAGTGAGTGCACTTTGGTAGAAGTGCGCTGGAATGTATTAATCTACCTCCCACGCAGCACTGCTCCTCAGGACCTCCCTGGGTCCCCTGGCAGGGGAGTTGTGTTCACTTCCTTATGGAGTCAGGAAGTACGGAGTCAGGAGTGAGAACAAAGTCACAATGATCAAACTCCTTTTATAGGTCAGGGTCAGTGTTAGGTCCTTGAACATGTTATACCAGTGAATATTCCTGGTAAACCTGAGGGAGGCATGGATTTTTCCTAGTAGGCACTGGGGCTCAGAGAGGGTGAGTCTCTCACCCAAGGCCACACAGCTAGGAGATGGCAGAGTATGGAGGAGAACCTTGGACTGTAGCGTCTATGGTTACCTCATCATTCCCCCAAAGCCCACAGTGCAGGAGCCTGGGCTGTGAATGCATTCCATTTCCTTGGCATGTGAATGAATTTCCAGAAGGCTGCCATATATTTTTAATAATTGGTATGAACGTGCAATCTCTCGTCAGCTGGCTTCCAGTCTGCTGTAAGACACAGATAAGAAAGAAAGAGCCGAGCAGACACAGGAAGATCCTCCATACCCATTGGCAGAAATCACTCTGGCCCAGAGTTACCTTTCTGATTTAATTCTCTGAGCCTTCTGTGTCTGACTCATGTAAGAAAATGACTTCTTGGGTGAAATATTAAAACGCCATGCGTGGATGTTCATCGTCTTGCTCTGGCAGCTCTGGGGATGATGGCTCAGAGGAACCAGCTCTGCAGCCTGGGTTTGGGAGTCAGATTCGATTCCTCTGAGGTTCCTGAGCCAGGAGACGTGCTGGTCTGGGCTCCGGGGGCCCAGCGACAAGGAGTCAGACCCCGGAAAATGGCAAGATGCGGGACTAGTTCTCAGAGGGCTCAGGGGCAGGGTGGCCAAGGGCCAGGTCATCAATATTGCTCCAGGCGATAGCTAACCTTCATCAAGTACTCTTGATGTGCTGGGCACAGGGTAAGGCCTTCTAATCCTCCCCAAAGCCCTTGGCAGTAGGTCCTATTAATATGGAGACCCATATTATGGATGAAGAAACTGTGGCCCTCGGAAGTTGTCACTCACGATGTGTACTAGTGTCCCAGGGTTGCTGTAACACATTGGCCCAAATTGGGTGCCTTAAAACAAAGAAATTGATTCTTGCACCTTTCTGGAAGCCAGGAGTCTGAAAGCAAGGCATTGGCAGGGCTCACCCCCTCTGAAGGCTCTGTGGCTGCAGGTCCCTGGCTCGTGACCACATTGCCCCCGTCTCTGCTTCCCCCTTCCCATGGCCTTCTCCTCTCTGTGTCTGTCCTCTTTTGTTTCTTATAATGACTCTTGCCACTGGATTTAGGGCCAACCTAGGTAATCCCAGACGACTGCCTCTTAAGATCTTCAATTACATCTGCAAAGACACTTTTTCTAAATAAGGTTACATTCATAGATTCTGGGAGCGGGCATGTTGATATATCTTTGGGGGTCCACAATTCCACCCACTACACTTCCCTAACCTCACACAGTATGTGGCTTAGCTGGGATTTGAAGCTAAGCCTAATTCCAGAGTCCATCTGCTTAACTGTTATGGCCATATGCTATACACTTACCTGCTGTGTGACTCTGGGTTAGTCACTTAACCTCTCTGTGCCTCAGTTTTCTCATCTGAATATAATGGTGAGTACTGCCTGGGCTTGTCGTGAGGATTAAATGGGCTGGCAAAGTAAAGCATCTGAAACAGCACCTAGCATATAGTCTGCACTCACCAACAGCTGCTGGTGTTACTGTTTTTGCTATTGTTATTATCAAGACAACACAGCTGAGTCGGAATCCTGCATGAAGGCGGAGCACAGTGCTACTGAGGCTGGACTGGGAGACAATGCTCTCAGATCTCAATTTGCTGGGTTTGAACATCTGCTCACAAGTGCACCACACACATGAAACAATTCACAGATGTAAAAGAGATTTAAACATTGATAAGAGAACACTATGCACAATGGATGCTAATAATTTTGAAATCATCAATGAAGAAAACATTTCTTTAAAACAAAACAAGTAAAACACAGGATTGATGTGAAGAGAAAAAGAAAAAGGCAGGAAGATCCGGAGACCAACAGGCCCATCCTAGCAGAAGAGATCCCACGTCCTCTGACACCACATGGCCCAGGCTAAGGACAGTTCACCTCTCCAGCCTTGGTTTCCTCATCTCTAAAATGGGGATGTCCAGGTGTGTTGTGAACTGTGCCACACTATGGAGATGTGAGGCCTTGTTGTCATTACAGTATGCGTTTGCCAACTGTTGAGTGCCTGTGCCCAGGTGGGACAGGCCTGGGGTCAGGGCCCCCGTCCACAGAAGGGCAGGACATTGTGTGGACTGAGCACTGAGAATGGGGCAGGACCTGAGATTATGTTGCTCCCCCCTGAGCTCTTGGCGGGGGGCGCCCACAGTTTGTGTCAGGGTCCTCTGAACTACACTGAGCATCTTTGGGTCACGTAAGATATTCCTTCCTATGTCAAGGTCAAAATGATTCAGCATGTGAAGTTTAATCCACTGTTGCTTTAGAGAGAAACTTCAGGGCCAAAGTGGCCAAAAATAACAAACATCCACCGAGTGGCCGATGGGTCCATTTCAGAGCCACTGTGAATGCCAAGTTGCCCGGACACTGCGGTCCGCTTGGCCTTTGCCTTCCTGTTGGGTTCTGTGGTTGGTGGCTCCCTGTGACTGCAGGGCACTTTTTTTTTTTTTTTAACCTGCCTAAAGTTTTGGTCTGGAACTTGTTCACCTGCCTCTCAACTGTAATGAAAAATATGGCAGAAACAGAAATCTTGTGGCTTTTCCTTTTTCCTATTCCTCGCTCTCTCTCTTCCATGGGGGAAACAATTATTTACATGATGATACAGGATTTTCAGAAAATCGTGAGACTGGAGGAGCTCATTCAGCTGTGGGGTTCACACACGTGCACCTTCCCAGGTGGCCCTCTCTCTGAGTCTGCATGTCCTTTGTCACTATCACATCCTCTGGCTGGGGGGCAGGGTGGGGCTTGGGAGGGGACCAGCTGGACTTCAGGTTTTCTGGATTCAGGTTTTTCTTCTCTTACCTTTTTAGCCTTAACTTTATTGTCCTAAGGCTAACTCTGGCATTCACAGTGCCGTCCTGGGCTCTTCCTAGAGCTCGGTGAGGGGCTAGTCCAGAAGGTTTCAATCCTGGCTGACACTAGAACCCAGGACAACTTAAAAAGAATCCTAAGGCTCAGGTCCCTTGCCAATTCTGATTTTCTGGGGAGTGTGCCCTGAGCACCAGTATTTTAAAAAAGATCTTTTCTGGGTGATGCAGCCAGGATGGAGAACCACAAATGTAGCCTATCTTTAAGACCATTGAAAAATCTTCCTCCCCCACCTTTAAAATATTACTTATTTTTCTTGTCAGTATCAACATATTTACCCAATAATTTAAGCCAGCTGCTGAGCAACTGCATCACCTGGTCAAGAGGTCGCCAAAGCTGAAAAGAAGCATGCCAGGGAGGCGTGCCATTCATTCATTCATTCATGCATGCATGTATTCCTTTGCTCATCATTCACGTGTCCATTTAACCAACATATATTAAGCACCTACTATGTACCTGCCAGGCCCTATGCTAGGCTTTGGGGGTAGAGCACTGAGCAAGACAGGCAAGGGCCCGATTTCATGGAGCTCACATTCTAGTGGAGGAAGACAAAAACAGAGGAGGGAGTGAAGGATAAATAATGTGATGGAAAAACAGGATGAGGTGAGACAGAATGTTGGGGGCCATGTATGGTTTGTTAGTTAACGTGTCGATACTTCCCAAATCGATCTACAAATTCAAAGCAACCCTTATGAGAATCCTAACAGTCTTTTTTGCAAACGTGGAAAAACTGATCCTATAATTCTGATGGAATCAAGGGACCCTGAATAGTCAAAACAGTCTTGAAAAAGAATAATGAAGTTGCAGGATTTATACTTCCCAATTTCAAAGCTTACCATAAGCGATAATAATCAAGACAGTGTGGTGTTGGCATAAGGACAGACATGTAGATGGATGGAATAAAATTGAGAATCCAGAAATAAACCATACATCAATGGTGAATTGATTTTGTATAGGGGTTAGAAGACTATTCAATGGGGGAAAGAATATTCTTTTTAACAAATTGTCCTTGGACAACTAGATATTCACATACAAAAGAAATAATTTGTACCATTACCTCACACTGTATAAAAAGTTAACTCAAAACAAATAGAATGAAAAGAAAAACCCAGATAGAATGCTTAAATGTAAAATTAATACTATAAAACTCTTAGAAGAAGACATTAGTATAATAAATCTTCATGACCCCGGATCAGGCAATGGTTTCTGAGTTATGATATCTAAAGTACAAACAGCCAAAGAAAAAATAGATAAACTGAACGTCATCAAAATTAAAAATGTTTTGGGCGCCTGGGTGGCTCAGTCGTTAAGCGTCTGCCTTCGGCTCAGGTCATGATCCCAGGGTCCTGGGATCGAGTCCCACATCAGGCTCCCTGCTCGGCAGGAAGCCCGCTTCTCCCCCTCCCACTCCCCCTGCTTGTGTTCCTGCTCTTGCTATCTGTCAAATAAATAAATAAAATCTTTAAAAAAAAAATTAAAAATGTTTTTGCATGTCACAGGACAATACTAAGAAAGTGAAATGTCAACCCACAGAATGGGAGAAAATATTCACAAATCATATACCTGATAAGGATCTAGTAGTATCCAGAATACATAAAGAACTCCTACAAATCAACAACGAAAAGACAAATAATCAAAAATGGGCAAAGGAAGAGTTATTTCTCCAAGGAAGATATAAAATGGCCAACATGCACATGAAAAGATGCTCACCATAATTAGTTATTTGGTAATGATTCTCTTCAAAACCCCAATGAGATACCACTTCAGACCCAGTAGGATGGCTATAACCAAAAGGGCAGATACATAAAATTTTTGGCAACAATGCGGAGACACTGAAACCCTCATACACTGCTGGGAAAGAAAAATGGTGCAGCCACCGTGTTCCTAAAAATGTTAAGCAGCATTTTATATGACCCAGCAATTCTACTGTGCGTGTGCGTGTGCGTGTGTGTGTACCCAAGAGAACTGAAAACATATGTTTATACAAAAACTTGTACACGGATGTCCACAGCAGCATTATTCATAATAGCCAGAATGTGGTAAGAACCCAAATATCCATTAACTGATGAATGGACAACTAAATGTGTTTATCCATAGAAGGGAATATTTTCAGCCATAAAAGGAGTGAAGAGCTGACAGGCGCTACAACATGGAGGAACCTGAAAAACCTTACGCTAAGTAAAAGAAGCCAGACCCAAAAGGCCGCATGTTGTACGATCCCACTGATGTGACCTGTCCAGAGCAGGCAAATCCATGAAATACAAAGTAGATTAGTGGTTGCCAGGGGCTGGAGGGAAGGGGAAATCTGGGGTGATGGGCCAAAGGAGAGGGCTTTATTCTGGGGATGATGAAATAGTTCTGGAATTAGATAGTGGGGATGTTCACACAGTCTTATGAATGTATTAAAAGCCACCGTGGCATACATTTTAAAACTGAATTTTATGCATCTGAATTACATCTCAGAATAAACCATCAAACGTAAATCTCTCTGCTGGGTGGAGAATGGCTTGCAAGTGACAACGAGTGGGAGCAGGGAGCCCGCTTAGAAACTTGTGATAACAACAATAAACAACAACTCAGTGCCTTCCACTTAATCATACCTCTTGTGCACTGTGTCAACAGCGGCCTTGCCTCACAGCGCCCCCTCCTGGGAGGCCAGACACCGAGCGTGATGGTGCTTTGGGCCTCGGTGGTAGCAGTGGAGGTGGACAGAGTGGTGGGTTAGGAGAGGGTTTGGCAGTAGAAGAGTCTGCAGGATTAGTACAAAACCTCTCAGAGAATATCCCACTGATGTCCTCATACAGTTGTTCTAAGGCTGAGTTCATTCAATTACTCAATTACTATTCTTCGTTGAGTGTGTACTATGTGCCGGGCATTTTTCCAGGTGCTGCGGATCCAGCAGTGACTAAAAGACAACACTTCCTCCTGCCACGTCCTTGCACAGCTCACACTCTAGGATGGGGCAGTGTTGGTTACAGCAGTAGGAAGTTGGATGGAATGTGCTGGACTCATTCATATAGAATGTACTATAGCCACATACAGAGAACCCTGTATGTCAGTACCTGGTTCTCTCTCCCCTAGGCACATAGTAGGACTGCTCTTCCCTGCCCCACTGAACTCAGGCATGCACTGTTAACGTGCTCTTCCCACTAAAACATGCGCGGAAATGACATGTGATACTCGGGAGTGGGAGCTCTAAAAGTCAGTGCACGCTTTACCACGTACTCTTTCCCTTTGCCACAGAAACTGCCCCACCAGCTGAGTCCTGGAGTCAGGACCCTATGGGAGAAGCTGTAATTGGCTCTTGATGGACAAGCACTCAGATGAGTAAAGAGTATTATTTTTAGCCCAGAGTTTGTTTGTTTTTTGTTTTTTTCCTGCCATAGCAAAACCTCGCACACCCTAACTAATACAGGTTCTCTCTTACTTTTTCATCCTCTGGGGGCCATTAAATCCAAACTCAGTCCTGGCTCCTACTTTAGAAAAGGAAGCCCAGTCTCTCAGTACTGTCACTTAAACTTTAAACCGAGAATCTGGAGGCCTGTGTCAGAGAGAAGATACCGTTGGCGACAAGCCCCTGCGTGTGTATGTCTCTGTGTGTACCTAATCTTGCCCCCCGGCCTGTGCAGTCCTTAAGGGAGCCTGAGCAGGGCACACAGTGGCTCCCCAACCCCCCCCCCCCATAAATGCTGAAGGAACACCCAGGTGACACATAGAGTACGAAGAGTAAGTTGTCTGGCATTTTCCCCACTAAAAAGAGGAAGGTCTCTGTGGGTGCAACAGCCGATGTTTCTGCCGACATGGATGTGTGGGGTTGGGGAAAAAATCACCAAAATCTAAAGGCTCCTTTTGCTCAAGAACTGGAATGGTTTTACCAAGACACACAGTGGTCAGAAGATGCCAGTATCACAGACAATTTTCCAGCCATTCTGTTCCAGGTGTTTGAGAATTTCTAGTAAACAGAAATCATACCCCCCCGCAACCCCGCCCAGAGCAGCGCCACCTGGTCCGGGAGGGACCAGAGTATTTCTAGCCTCAGGGCTGTGCTCTGATTTGGTGGCTCTGTGTCTTTTGCTTTGTGTCCTGAGGGGCCTCTGGAAGTGCCTCCCGAAGGCAAAAGGGAAGCCGACAAGGAAGATGAGATAGACTAATCTCTCATCTATCTAAGATGCCTTCTGATGATACAAGACGTTCCAGAAATGCGGCTGTGGCCAGCAGAGTCCGTCTGTCCACACATGGGGCCTGCAGTGCTGACTGCAACTGGGGCTGAGCGGGGACCCATGCCAGAAGGCGAGTATCTGTGGACATCCTTCAATATTTCTCTGGCATATTATTCCAATTAAATCTTGCTCGGCATTCTCATTTTAATAACTTAATCTGGAATTTACACCTTGCCTGCTCTCCCAAAGGGCCTGAGGCAGCACACAATAAAAGCCCCAACACAACAGGACAGTTAAAAATAAAGACACATGATCGAAAGCGAGATAATCCTCCAGGAACCTGAGATAAGATGGTTATTGCAGCCAGAGTGTTGAATTTGGCTCCTACTTTCTGGCAGCCAAGGTTAAAAAGAAAATGGAGTGGCTCATTCAGTTACGACTGCCTGGTGGAAGGAAGGAAGTAGATTCAAGTTCACGGGGAGAGCACAACCCATTTCCTAGCGCTAAATTCTGTAAGGATCTAGCCTGTGGATCTTCATCTCAGGGGCACTAAGTCACAAACTGAACAACAGTCCTTTAGAGAAGATGCTGAATCATTCTTCAATTGGCAGCTTTAGCCCCATAAGTGGGCCCTTGATAAAAGGTGAGAGTGTAATATTAAATTAAATTGCAACTCAGCAAAGACATTTCTTGGAGAAGCCGGCTTAATGGGCCCAGACAGATGGGTTGAATTTGGACATATGGAGGCAATGGGGAGAGAGTTCCAGGTGGAGGAAACAATTTATTCAATAAATATTTACTGACTACTTACTCTGAGCCAGGCCCTGCCAGTGAGTAGGTACTGCGGACACACAGATGGCCTTGCCCTCCGAGGAGGTCACAGACCTGGGGGGCCAGGTCCCCAGACAGTCAGTTATCAGTGTTGTGACTGGAATGAGGGGGCAAACGGGAGAAGGGGCCTAGGCAGACACATCCAAGGCAGTCTGCATGTTCCAAAGCCTCCTGGAGAAGATGCTTTCCAGCTGCCTCTTGAAGGTCAAATAGGAAATTTTTGCATGAAGATGGCATTTTGGGGCGCTCAGGACAGTGTTCTGGGTAGAAAGAATAGCACGTACAAAGGTGTGGGGGAAGAGAGAGTGTGATGTGTTGGAGGAGCGCCGATCATTCAGGGTAGCTGAGCACAAGGAGTAAGGAGGGGCTCACAGATAGGGAGGCAAATGAAGTCAGAACATTGAGGACCTCCGGGCCTGCTAAGGAGTGTGGGCTTCATCCTCTAGCTGATGGGGAGGATCTGAACCGGGAGAACGAACTGGCTAGAAGCTCAGATGGTGTAGCTGTCTCCGGGGAGTAGTCAGGCTAACTGGGGCAGCCCTCAGCTAGCAGACTCTGCCAGAGGTCCTCGTGGGGTCCCACTCCCCTGCCTGGAGTTGGTTCGAATCTGGCCGGGGCCCCAGCCATCCAGGACCCCATGGATGACTATGGATGATAAAGACCTGTCCCACAGTCCAGGGCTGGCAGTGATGACCCATTGCTTGGAATGTGACCCTTTGCATCAAAGCTTTGGACCACCAGGCCACCTGTGAGCAACCCACAGAGCAGAGTGGACCCTGATGCTTAGCACTACCCTCACCCTGGCCATTCTGGTATCTATTTCGTTTCTTTTTTTTTTTTTTAAGATTTTATTTATTTATTTGTCAGAGAAAGCAGGAGAGAGAGAGCACAAGCAGGGGGAGCTGCAGACAGAGGGAGAAGCAGGCTCCCTGCTGAGCAAGGACCTGGATGTGGGACTCGATTCCCAGGACCCTGGGATCAGGACCGGAGCCGAAGGCAGACACTTAATAGACTGAGCCACCCAGGCGTCCCAGTATCTCTTTATTTCAAAATGAATAGTGTGAGATGGAACTTGGACAAGCTTTATAAGGATACCAGATGTTTCCAGAAAGTATGTGCTCTATGATTGGATTTTTTTTGCAGAGCAACTGTGGAGGGAGTGTAGAAGATAAGACTTAAAATTATTTAAAACTCTATGTATTTGCCTCTTCCAATATCCGTTGCCATAGAAACATACTGGAATAAGCCACCAGTTTCAAAGCCAAGTGCAGTCTATGACTTTTAAAGCCCTGGGTTTGCTTCCGCAAAAAGGATGGTAAAAGCATGGAACGTGGAGGGAAGTTTGAAATACCCCTCTGTTCCAGACTGCCCTTAACTTGATTACTGCCCAAATGCCCAGAAAGCCACAGAACCCAGAGTGCTGGGAATTCTCGATGTGGACGGCTTGCAGCCTGTGGAGACAGCCTTTCACCATTTCCATAAATAACCACCACACACATGGCTCCCATGGGTGACTGGACTGCACACGATTCCACCTCTTGTTGCAACCTGCCTGGGAGCAGATGGGGGATGTCTTTAGGGAGGGCAGGTGGTCTCAGGATGTTGCCTCAGTGGCTGCCCTGAGGCTCTGTGGGGTGTTCAACATTCAGCGACCTTTAGTGCTGTCCGCCATTTTCTCTTCACTTCAAAACCATTTCAGAGCGGTCAAGTGGAAGTGTAAGAGGTGGCCTGGTGTAGAAGGAAGGCTTGGGGAAAAAAACCAAACAACCCTTCCACTAGATTCACAGGCTATCTTCACAGCATTAGTACACACTGCTCTTACTTTAGGGGGAAATTATCTCAAATTATTTTCCTTAAAAGAAAAAAATCCCATATGGGTGTGTGTGTATGAATACATATACACAGTGTCAATTCTTGGTTTTCATCTTAACTTGATCTAAAAGCAGCATTTGACACACTTGATCAAAACTTCCTTCTTGAAACACTTTCTTCACTTGGTCTCCTAGACACAAAACTCACCTGGTTTTCTTCCTATCTTGGTGGCTTCTCCTTCTAGGTCCTTTGCTGTTTCTCTCCTACCTTCCTGATGTCCAAACACTGGAGTGACTGAGGGTCTGTCCTTGGTCCCCTTCCCTTCTCCATCTGTATGCCCCACCCCTCATCCAAGCACCATCTTAGTGCTCTCATCCAAGGTTTTCAGTGCCATCTATATTTTGACCACATCCAAGTTCCCATCTCAGGCTTACATGTTTCCCCAGACTCCAGACCCACGTATATAACACCTACTCACTATCACCACTGGTAGAGTAGTACTCAAAAATGAGTGTTTTCCCTTTTTCTCGAGAATACAAATCATAGTTAAAAAACCCCTTTTAGCATACTTGGCAGATTTACCCACACCTGCTCTATCTGAAATGCAGAAACAGCCAATCTTCCCATCAGATGCCGCAAAGCAGAGGAAGGGAGGGCTGAGATGCAGTGTGGGAGCACTAAGCCCGGGGCCAAGTAAGGGGGTGCACCTGTCGGTCCTTGCCTTGGTCTGTGGCACTTGTCTCAGAGCTCCCCCTCCTTCAAATGCCCACTGTGCATAGGCAGCTCTCTCTCCTGGCTACTCCCTTCCTTCCTGACCACCACTTCAAAATTCCCTTCCCAGGCTTCTGTCCCCATCAGTGCTCTGCGGTTGCTCAGGCTCTAGTCAGGACATCTTCACTTCTTACTGCACCCAGTCCCTGGGTGACTACACTCATTCCCACGGCTTCCATCCTTGATGTGTTAACTGCCCTCCGTCCCCATCTCTATCATTGGACAAACTACTCCCTTGTGCTCCAGGACTCTGTATTCAATATTTTGAGCCCCTCTGCCCAGAAGTGAGACCCTCACATTCCCTCCCAAACCTGCTCCTTATTCTGCACCCTGCCTCAGTGAACAGGACTGCCATCCACCACCCAGAGATCTGGGCATTGCCCTTGCTGCCTCCCTGTCCCACCCCTTAGAGTCAATCAATCACCGAGTCTTGTCATATCTGCTTCCTTAATCTCTCTCAAAGCCATCCACTTCTCCCTGTTCCCACTGCAACTGCCCTGCTTTAGGTCACCATCAGCTCCTGCCCGGATTATAGCAAAAACCATCTCTGAGCCATCTCTGGGCCTCCAGCCTCGCCCCTCCATCTGTTCTCACCATGCAGCCACGGCAAACTTGATCATGTCACTTCCCTGATTGAATGTCTTTAATTTTGAAGTTTAAACTCCTCTGTTTAGCACATAATGTCCCTAACAGCCAGGCTCTGACCACATCTTCATTTGTCTTTCCTGTCACCTCCCCAAAGTCACCCTTGGCTTTGGCCAGCAGAACTATTTCAAACTATTTCATACACACACACAGACACTCTTTGAGAAAAAAGTAATATACTAACATCATTAATATAGTGAGAAAGTGGGTACTTTCCCTCTAAGATTGGGAATAAGGTTGGAATGTCCCCTTCTCACCATTCCTATTCAAGATTGTACTTGGAGCCCTAGCTACTACAAATATTAGACAAAAAAGGAAATAAAAGTTATACAGTTTGGGAAGGAAGAAATAAAATTATCTCTTTGCAGTTGACATGACTGTCAATGTAGAAAGTTCCAAAGAGTCAAAAAAAAAACAAAAACAAAAAAACCCCACAAAAACCTCTTGGAACTAATAAGCAATTATATAGCAACGTTGTAGGACATAGGTTAGTATACAAAAGTCAATTGCTTTCCAATATGCCAGAAATGAGTGACTGGAATTTGAAATTAAAGATACACCACCATTTGCATTTTTATCAAAAGCTAAATAAAATTCTTAGGTATAAATCTAGCAAAATATGTATAAGATCTATGTGAGGAGATCTACAAAACTCAGATAAAAGAAATCAGAGAAGATCTAAATAAATGGGGACACATTCCATGTTCATGGATAGGAAGATTCAATACTGTTAAGCTATCCGTTCTTTTCAACTTGGTCTATAGATTCAACACAATCCCAAACAAAATCCCAGCAAGGCATTTAACAAACTGATTCTAAGGTTTATGTGGAGAGGCAAAAGGACCAGAATAGCCAATACAATATTGAAGAAGAATAAAGTTGGAAAGCGGACATATTTGACTTCCAGACTTACTATAAACCTACAGTAATCAGAACAATGTGGTATTGGCAAAAGAACAGACAAATAGATGAATGGAAAGGAATAGAGAGTCCAGAAATAGACCCATACAAATATAGTCGACTGATCTATGACAAAGACCCAAAGGCAATGGAGAAAGAATAGTATATCTGATAAATGGTACTGGAACAACTAGACATTCACATGCATAAAAATGAATCTAGAAAATGACCTTGTATCTTTTCACAGAAGTTAACTCAAAATGGACCATAGACCTGAATGTAAAATGCAAAGCTCTAAAACTTCTGAAAGATAACAGAAGAAAATCTAGGTGACCTTGAGTTCGGAAATGAGTGTTTAGACGTGGCACTGAAAACATGCTCAACGGAAGAAAAAAAAAGATAGGTTGGACTTCATTAAAATAAACAATTTGTGTTTTGCAAAAGACCATGTTAAAAGAATGAAGAAACAAGATACAGACTGAGAGCAAAGATTCACAAAACGTGTTTGATAAAAGACTTGCATCCAAAATATACAAAGAACTTTTAAAACTCAACAATAAGAAGACAATCTAATTAAAAAGCAAGTAAAAGACTTAAACAGACACCTCACTAAAGAAGATGGCAAATAAGCACATGAAAAGGTGTGCCACATCACACATCATCAAGGAAATGGTGAATTAAAATAAAAATCTGATATCGCTTCGTACCTGTAGAATAGCTAAAATCCAGAACACTGACAACACCAAATGCTGATGAGGATGTTGAGCAACAGAAATTCTCATTCACTGCTGACGGGAATGCAAAATGGTAGAGCCATTTGCAAGACAGTTTGGCAGTTTCTTACAAAGCTAAACATAGATTTTGCATATGATCTAGTGATGGTGCTCTTAGTTATTTACCCAAATGAGTTGAAAACTTATGTCCACACAAAACCCTACACAAAAATGGTTATAGCAGCTTTATTCATAATTGCCAAAACTTGGAAGCAACCAAGATGTCCTCTGATGGGCAACAGATAAACTGTGGTCCATCCATACAATGGAATATTATTCAGTGATAAAAAGAGATGAGCGATCATGCCACGAAAAGACACGAAGGAACCTTCAATTCGTATTGCTAAGTTGAAGACATCAGTCTGAAAAGGCTACCTAGCATATGATGCCAACTATATGACATTTTGGAAAGGGCAAAACTATGGTGACAACAAAAAGCTCAGTGGTTGCCAGGGGCTGGTGGAGTACTGAGGGCATTTAGGACAGTGAAACCCTTCTGTATGACACTGTAATGGCGGATACGTGACTTTTGCATTTGGCAAAACCTACGGAATGTGCAACAGAAAGTGAACCCCACCTAGCCATAAATTATGGACTTTAGTAAATAATAATGAATCAATATTGGTTCATCAATTGTAACAAATGCACTACACAATGCAAGATGTTAATAATAGAAGAAACTGTGGGGTATGGAGTGGGGTGTATATGGAAACTCTCTGTGCTTTCCTGTAAACCAAAACCTGCCCTAAGCAACAAAGCCTATTAAGTATACACTTTAAAAAATGATACATATCACACATTCAGAATAGTACCCAGCATATAACAAGTGCTATATAAATATTTACTGCATGGAAATGAGTAAGGGTGCAGAGCTGGGATATCTCCAATAGGACTCCAGAATCAGATTTTCATTCTCTGGACACTTGCACGCACTCTCACCGGGAGAATCTCCTCCACGGGTCCGTCCCGTTATTTGCCAACTCTTCATCCTATTTACTTCTAACCGCTAACAGAATCTACGTGATCTAAAGTGCTCCCGCTTATTTGTCTGTGTGTTTACTATCTGCCCCCCAACTAGCCTGTGGGTGCCATGAGATCGGGGGCCAGGGCGCCTGTGCTTGCCTCTGTCTCCCCAGCGGAAGACATGTGCAGGGGTGCTGGCTGGGCAGTGTGTGTTTGGGGGGGGTCTCTGTGACGTGGTTCTGTCCTGGAGAAGCTGGCGGTCCAGTGAGGGCAGGGGCAGGGATGCACGCAGCGGAGCTGAACAGCACGCTAAGTGTCCCGACAGAGGAGTGTCGGGAAGCTAGGCACAGCAGTGGGGAGGAACAAGAGCTTAAATCTGGTGGAGCCAGGGAACTCAGGGACACATCCCTGTAGAGATAACCCAGGGGCCTGGAACTGAAGTTCATTTACTTGTCAGAGAATGTTCTGGAAGGGGGAACAGCATGGGCAAAGGCCGGAAAGCGTAACACAGAGCAAGGCCTATGACTAGAATCCTGGGATGTTCAGAGCGTCCAGAGCAACCAAATGCGTCCAAGGTCGGTGGGGGTCGGTGGGGGTCGGGGGGGGGGGTAGGGACAGACCACAAAGGTCTTTGATCACTTCTCCCCCAGGCAGAGACTTTCTCTCTCACTGGGGGCCCTGGACAAAACAGCCCCTTGAAGGACAATTTAGGACACCTCATCCCCTGGGCACACTGTTCAACCACCACGCCGTGTCCGACGGAGGAGGGCCGGAGAGAAATCAACTGGCTGCCTGGTGCTGCTTGGTGGGAAAACGACAATAAGGTCGACAAAGCAAAGGGTTCTGCTGCCATGGCAACAGCATGACAGGGCAACCCTAAAAATAAGAGGAGGAAAAGAGGAGCAGGCCAGAAAAGGTTCACAGAGAAATCTCAGCAGATACCTGGAGGGAAACTGAGACGGAGTGTCTGGGCTGAAAGCCAGGGAGCTGGCTGTCCTCCAGGCCTCACCTTGGAAAGTCTGGATGCCCCTTGGCAGGAACGTCCCCTCCCCAGACTCAGTTTCCTCATCTACGCAGTGGGGCATTTCCATGGCCCCCCTCGGCTCCTCTGTTTGAGACCCGTTGCCCTGGAAGGTGGTGCATGGGCCAGGGTTCTCTGCACAGAGCCACCGAGAGCCTCCGCACTTACTTCAGAAAGGAAGGAAGAAAGGTAAGGTCAGTGATAGCAAACCGTCACTTACGCTAATCCGACTGCACAAGGTTGATCTCCTTTAAAGGGTCCAGGGGGACTGGCTTCCCGGGTCCACTTCCCGGAGTCTGCTGACTCAGGCCGACGCCAGCCCTGCGGCCTCTCCGTGCCACAGCCAGAGTGTGGGGGACCCCTGGTGCATACTTGGCCTCCACCTTAACCTTGAGTGAGGTGGCAGCGGCTCGTCTCCCCAGCCACCCCACCCCGGCGAGGCTGCGAGCCAGTGGACGGGTCTGGCCTCCGTCCACCCGCCCAGCTCCAGTTCTTCAGGCCGGCTCTGCGCGCCTCGCTTTCTCCCTCCCTGACATCCTGGGCCTTCGGTCTGGCCGGCGCTCTAACCCGAGCCCTCACCCGCACAAAGTGAAAGCACTTCCCTGCCCACTTCACAGATCTGTGCCCCCGGCCAAGGTCTGTGAGAGGCCCTAAAAACTGCAAAGCGCCATCTGTGGGCTGAAAGGCAGGGAGGGGAGTGTGTGAGAGGGTAGTTAGTGGTGTTGCCACTAACCTGCTAGGTAGCCTTGGGTCACTTAAAGAATCTCTTTGGGCTTCTGTTTGCTCATCACTAAAATGGGGCCAAGGGGGGGGACACCCGCAGTACAGTTACTGTGAGGATTCCGTGAGTTAACGCGCAGAGCTGGCTACCACCACCGTTGCTGTTGCGGTTATCGGCGTTAGGGTTGGTGACGAGCAACCCCCGGGCCTCCCTAGCCCAGAGGCCCACCTAGCCATGACAGTTCTTCCTCCTGTTGACACCCCGTCCGGATTTCCAACTCCTGGCGGTGGAAGAGGAAGTCTCCAGGGTGGAGTGGGGTGGGGCAGGACAGCTCCTTTGCCAACTGTGGGTCATGAGTAGTGACCAGGCGTCACCTCCCCTCTGGAGCCTGTCTGCCCCAGTGACCTCCTGCCCCCTCGGCCCACGGGTACAGCCCGCGTCTGGGCCTTCCTCCTCGGCAGTCCTGGCCGTGCCTGCCTGGAGTCCTGCTCCCTCCCGAAGTGAGGCTGAAGGCCGGGAGACAGAGGCCCCGGCCCTAAGGCTGTCTCCTACATCTGCGCGGGCAGGAAGGGGCATTCTCTGCCCCGGCACTGGCTCTCTGACTTCTCCCTGTGCTGGGTAAACCCTCTATCTGTTCCCCTGCAAATGAAGCTGGGCTTCTTATTTGCTAGAAAACCATCTTGTCCAGAAGGGTAAAAACCTCTGTCCCCAGTGCATAAAATGACCAATTCCACATTAGCTTAAGAATCCACACTACATTCCACAAAAAGATTTCTCTAATAATGCGGACACCGGTTCTCTCGGTAGAATTTGCTACACCATATGGAGATCAGGATGCATGGCGCACGCCATTCAAGCCCGGCCCTCTCCCATGAAGGCAAGTTTAACTGTTCTAAGAGCAAGGCAACAAAACCACAACTTCCAAAGGGTCTTGAACTTCCCTAATCTGGAGCACCCTGGGAAGACCAGTGTGAGAAGAGGGTAAGGCTGAACGCAAGACTATTAAAATATATACTTTTATGTAATTTTATGTAAGGTTCTTTATTTTAACAGAACTCCTCACTTCGAAAATCACATAGTAACTAGAAGGAGCTACCAGAATGTTTACTCCCGAGTAGCACTCCTTAGGGAACTTGCTTAAAAGGAGGTTGAAACTCAATGTATTTCTGGATGGATGAATCCTATAAATGCGGGCTTTGACAACGGGCAGAAAATATACTCATTTAAATGGCCTAACATTTTTTATTTCTGCATATACTAATATCACTAGACAATTCTTTCACTGTGCTTTCCCCAGGAGTGAAGACTTTCTATTTGGCCTTTCTGGAATGTGTCTCAAATGGAACAAAACAGAACTAAATGAGGAGTTTCTGATGGGGAATGTGGGCCCACGTGGAGCTGTGAAGATTCCCCTGGAACAACCTTGATTTCATCTTAAGCAGCGCCCTTGGGGCGGTCAGGGCGACGTGCTGCCTCCCTGTCCCAGAATGTCTGGGAGCAGCGTCCCCGCGGGCCTCCCTCCTGCCGCCGTGGGCACTTACCTCCATGCTGTACCTCTCCACCGTCCTCCTCAGAGGATCTACAGCCTGCCAGCAAATCAGGATGCACAAGTCGATCAGCAGCATGCCTCCAACAATCACCAGCAGCTTCTGGTCCTTGATGATCTGCAGGGAGGGCAGGGCCAGAAGGCAGCAGACGTGAGAGAGCTTCCCCACCAGCAGCTAAGGGGCGGGCTCAGGGGTTTCAGAATCTCTCGAGACTCTCCAACACCCACAGGAGAAATCCAGCCACACTCCTTTGCTTGGCATTCAAGGCCTCTCATGAGCTTGGCTGGACCACTCCCCAGACACACATGTGCACTTACTTAGGTTTGAGGACTCCTAGTTTCTGGACCTGCTGTGACTTTCACCGTCCCACCCAAACTCCCACCCCCAGGCCTTTCTAGGTGCCAGTTCTGTTGTCTGAGACATTCTATTCTTTATGTCTGGCAAACTCCTAATGATCTTTAAAGATCCAGATCCCTGTCACTTCCTCCACGAAGTCCCCTCTAACTCCCACAGGAGAATTAATTACTCCTATAGCACTTTGTTCACATACTTAGCCGGAGAAGTCATAGTTACTACTATTAGGAGAACAAGGAGAAGAACAGCTACTATTTAGTGAACATGTACTCTGTGCCTGCCTCTAGGCTGATTAATGGGTTACATACATTATCTCTAATAAAGACAGATACTATTATTATTCCCATTAAAAAAAAAGATTTCTTTATTTTAGACACAGAGAGAGAGAGAGTACGAGCAGAGGAGGCAAGAGGAGAAAGAGGATCTCAACTAGACTCCACGCCGACTGCGGAGCCCGACATGGGGCTTGAACTCACGACCCCGAGATCATGACCTGAGCCAAAACCAAGAGTCGAACGCTCAACTGACTGAGCCACCCAAGTGCCCCTAATTATTCCCATTTTATGGATGAAGAAACTGAGGTTTGTGAGGGGCTAAATAACTTGCTCAATGTCATACAGCTAGTATGAGGTGAAGTCCAGATTTGAACCATGCTCTGCCTTTCTCCAAAGTCCACACCCTCAGACACTTACAGCAGCGACCAGATGCTATAGCGACCAGATGCTATAGTGTTTTATTCTATCCTCCTCAAGAAACTGGGGAGCCCCTGACAGAAGGGAAGCTGATTTTATTTTTTTGTGCATCCTCAGCAGGGCCTGGCAAGCAGTAGGCACTTAAAAGTTTGATGGATCCAATTGAGGTGAAGGAATATTAAAAAAAAAAAAAGAAATATAATTTCCATCCCTCTTTGCAGCCTGGGATGTCTTAATTACATGGTGAAACTCCCACCCCATTTTATGTCTATTTGACAGGGACTGGCCTAGGGACAAACACGGCCAGCTCCAAAGATAACCTGTATTTCAGTCATGGCACGGTTATGTGCCTCCTCCCCCAACAGCTAACGTGATGAAGTCGTTCTGGAAGACACTATAGAAAAACAAACAAAACTGAGGCAGAAGCTTAAGAAATATCACCAGGTCCAGCTTTTAATGATTAAAGCCATTTTAAAAGGAGAAATAGAAACTCAAGAGGCCTCTGTGTTGCCGAATTGTAAAAGAACAGGAAAATATTGCTGAGTTCCTGCCAAAGAGATCAAATCCACCAAAACTGCTTTATGTGGAGGCTGGGCACTGGCAAAGCCGCCTCTTTGAGATTTTCCAGAGGCATCCAGGGAACCCCTGATGCTTTGCAGAAATCCTACTTAACCCTTGCCCTCTGGGGAACTAGGCAACTCCCTGCTAGCCTTAAGGAAGTGGGGCAAAAGGAAGACTTGCCCAAGGAGCTCAGGACACGGAGGACAGGCTGGAAGGGGCCTCTCTACTTAACGCTCCCCCGGAGCTGTTTGAGCCCCCAGGCACGTGCCCACACTGTGCCTGACCCTGGAAGTTCCTTCTCCCACATTCCTGCTGGTACCCCCCTACCCTGACCTCAACACTGAGCCCGAGCAGCTGCTCCTCAGGGATCCCAGGCATGCCCTGCACAAGGTGCGGGCTGCAGCCGTGTTCCGGTCAGCGTGGAGGTAGGGACCAACTAGTCTCCCCTCTGTGCCCTGGCGCCTTGTACAGAGGCTGGCTCTCAGACATTCCTGGAGAATGTTTGGGGAATGAATGAATGAGCCTCAGGAAGAAGCCAGGAGAAAGTGGCACTGTAAAGTCAAGGTCCCTGCCTCCTGCCCGGGGCTCGGGTCCTACTTCCCATGGGACTCCTGCTGCTGTAGCTTCTTACCCTCCTCATCTGACAGCCCCCAAACCCTTCGGGGCACACACCTTCTTCTCCTTGTCCTCGCTACAAGGCTGGGGGACAGTCACTGGAGTTTATGGCCACGCTCATTGCCTTTGGAGCCCCAATGACAGTTGCAACTTCACATTTATTTGTGTGATCATTTGGTTTGTGTCTCTCCTCCCTTCTGGGCTGTGAACTCCGTGTGACTTGGTTTTGCTCATCACTGTATTCTTAGTGCCTGGCTGAGGCCTGGCAGAGAAAAAATGCCCCATAAGCTCTGGTCGATGATGATGGCCTAAGAAAACATGCCCCGAGCACCCACTCCATGCCAGGCCTTGTGCTGGGCATCGGAGATGCAGAGAAGGACAGACACCGTTGTTGCCCTCCAGGGGCCCAGAAGGTTGGGAGGAGAGGCAGACTTGCGTTGGATGAATCCAAGAGGGTGCGGGGAGGTGATGAGGTGGCTTCACGGAGGAGTTGCTGGAGGCCACTGGGGAGAAGGGACGTCAGACAGAGGAAGCAGCTGGAAGAGCTGAGGGGCTGGGTCAGGGGAGTGACCGCATCATGTCACCCCTGGTTCAGGATTCTCCTGTGACTCCCCATCACCTGGGTGATAAATCCAGCCAAACTCCTTTGCTTGACATTCAAGGTCTTTCCCGAGTTTGGCCTGACTACTCCCCAAACACACACATGGACTTGTTAATGCTTAGCCACTCCCGAGTCTCTGGCTGAGTTGTGATTTTTTTCCCTCCAGACCTTTGTAGGTGCTGGTTCTTTTGTCTGAAACGCCCTGGTCTTTCTGTGAGGGGTTCTGTGTGAGTGGGGTGGGTGGGGTGGCTGGAGAGGGGGTTAGCTGGAGGGGGAAAGCCTGCATGACACTGGAAAGGGGCCCCTACACGGGGCTGCTGGAGGTTGAAGCATCATGATGGGGAGTTCTCTGCAGCATGGAAGGGTAGAGCCGAGGAGGGGAGCCTGCAATAGGAGGCCAGTTAGGAGTTGGTGCAGGCGTCCTGGTGAGCAGGGAGGAGGCTCGATTCAGAGTAGTGACTATCGTGATGGTCAGGAAGATGATGGTGCCACAAATACCAGGCAGGTGGAGTTGCTGGCTTCAGCCTCTGAGTTCTCTCGCCTTCCCCAAACCTCCCCCACCAGCAAGGGTCGTCACCTCCAGATCCCCTGAGACAACAGATCTATGACTCTTCACGGTCTACCTTCCAGGAGGCAGTGACCTTGAACATGCTCAGCACTGATTATCATGTCGGTGCACACTGATGCCATCACGTTGAGCTCTCTCTCTGAAGCCAGGAGCCTACTAGCGCTCCAGTCTCAGTGGGTGCAAAGGCATACAGTAATAATGATTCAGCTCAGGTTCTGGAATTAGATTTGAGTGTGAATCTTACTAATGAGCTGTGTGGCCCTGGGTAAGTTTCTTAACTCATCTACAAAATGGGGGCACTAATCACATAAACTGTCTTAGATTACCAAAGTCTGGTTTATTATAACTGTTCAACGGCTGTCGGCTATTATTACTAAATGTCACTTTCGATCGTTGTTTAGAGCAGGGATCAGCAAACTATGGATTTGGCCCACTGTTTGTTTTTGAAAATAAAGTTTTATTGGAACACAGCCATATCCATTCATTTATGTATTTGTCTATGGCTGCTTTCATTCTCCAACAGCAGAGTTTAGTGGTTGCAACAGCAATTCAACGGCCGGCAAAGTCCATATTTGGCTATCTGGCTTTTTACAGAAAAAGTTGTCTGATTCCTGAGAAGAGCATTGGTTTATTTCTGAAGAAATAGAGCATTGGTTTATTTCTTCAAGAGACTTTAGATATTTTGCTGATTCAGACTGGCCTTCTGCTAGGACCAACTCATTGCCTAGTCTCAAGGACACCATTCCAGGGGAGTACAAAGTGAATGGTGCCCCAGCAGTTGGGCAATGCATATCACTCAGACGACTGGTGCTCTCCGGTGAAGCTGCTGAAAGCTCTCTCTTGGCATTTTGCTGAAGTTGAGCCCACAGGAAGGTCTGTCCCCATGTTACCGTCTGCAACAGTAGTACCAAGTCACATGTAAACTTGCTTTTTTTTTTTAATTAACAAAATTTTTAAAAGTAATTTCTACAACCGACATGTGGCCCAAACTCACTACCCCGAGATCAAGAGTTGCCTGCTTCACTGACTGAGCCAGCTAGGCGCCCCTGTAGTGAGCTTGCATTGTCCTCCAAAAAAATATCTGCCTCCAGAACGAAAGATTTCATCTCTGCTCTTGTCTCAATGTCTCTATTTGGTCCTATTAAGATGCAGACTAAAGACTGTAGTAAGTCTTCCAATTCAAGATTTTATGATTGAGCTTTAGAAAAAAAACAGTAACATGCCATAAAAACACCAGATTTGGAAGCATTAAGTCCCCACATGTCAATATGTCCTTTAATAGGCTTCTCTTCCTCTAATGTCTTTAAAAATGTGGCCATATGGGGTAAAGTTGGTGTTATGTGTGTTGGGGAGGGCATGCCATTGTGGGTTGGGGGAGGAGGAGGCACGAGCCAGGGAAGGAAGAGAAAGATAAAAAGACTATGAAAACAAGTATATATTGCATTTGCAAACTTATGTAAATCCAGTAAACATGTCAGTAAAAAAATGAAAGGACCCATCTTAAAAAACAAAAAGTCTAAACTTTAAAAGAAACCAATAAAACAAGACAACAACAATAAAAACCAACCTTGGCTAGCTACATAAAGGGTTGGACTCATGGAGAATTGAATTCCAGTTTTGACCTGTACTTGCCACAACCCTTTTAAGACAATCTGGTTCCCTGACTTGGGGGTTTTAAGGTATAAATTTCTCTTCTACACCTTTAACCTCCTCTTCTTTGTTGATAAGGGATGCTCGGTGGCAGCACTGAAAACCTGTTCTGAAATAACTAGAAAGCAAAACTAGAACAAAAAGTTTCTCCCCCTGGGATGGTGTGTTCATCTAGCCTTAGCCATTTTCGGACCAGACAAAACTGGTGACCAAATCTTGTACTCAAAGCCTTTGGCAGTTTCTCAGACAAGCCCCTTCCCAGGGCCCCTGGCCCACCGCCAGCCTGAGTTCCAGCTGCCTTGCTCTGGCCCCCCAGAAGGTGTGGCCACACCACAGCCCCGCCCCCCACAGAGCTCTCGGATGACTGAACTCCCCAAGTCTTCCCTGACATGGTTTGTCAATTGTTGCCAGACAACTGGGAGTCTTCTTGCTCAGCGATCACATGAGTAATGGAAAATAAGGGCCGGTTCTTTATTACTGATGACAATATGGATGAATCACATATTGACACAAAGGAATCAACACTGTGATTCTTTGAAGCCAGGATGGAGTTGTTATAAATGGCAGAGCAATTCTAATCACAGCCACCGCGCAGGAGGGGCCCTAGAAGTCACTTGGTCCCTTGGTGCGCTCAAACTTTGGCTTGCATCTGCATGGCTGGGGGTGCTGGTGAGAGAAGGCAGGATCCTGGGCTCCACCCCAGGGTCCTGATTCTTAGGGCTAGGGTGGGGCTTGAAAATCTGCATTTCTTCTCTCTCTTTTTTTTTTTTTTTTAAGATTTTATTTATTTATTTGTCAGAGAGAGAGAGAGAGAGCACAAGCACGGGGAGTGGGAGAGGGAGAAGCAGGCTTCCCGCTGAGCAGAGAGCCCGATGTGGGGCTCGATCCCGGGACCCTGGGATCATGACCTGAGCCGAAGGCAGATGCTTGACCAAGTGAGCCACCCAGGTGCCTCTCTGCGTTCTTTTTAAAAGTAGGCTCCATGCCCAGTGTGGAACCCAACGTGGGGCCCCAACTTATGACCCTGAGAACAAGACCTGAGCTGAGATCAAGAGTCGGATGCTCAACTGACTGAGCCCCCCAGACAACCCGAGAATCGGCATTTCGAACAAGCTCCCGGGTGAGGCCTACAATGCTGCTGGTCCAGCCCACACTCTGAGTAGCTCTGATCTAGACCAGAGGTCTTCCGCTCTGGCTGTGTATTAGTATCACCTGGGAAAGTCTTAAAAGCTCCTGATGCTCAGTTCCAGCCCCAGAGAGGTGGTTTCAAATGGCTTGGGTTGGGTTACTTCTTGGAGTTTTCAAAAGCTCCCGTTTGCTTGAAATGTGCAGTCAGGACTAAGAAGGACTGGGGGGCCATGCTTCTCATTTTACAGATGGAAGGGAGCTGTCACAAATGCTGCTGAGGCCCATGAGGGAGGGCCCTTCAGGTGAGCACAGGGAGTGGGTGGCAGAGACTGACTCTTTCCTCCCTCTAAATGCAGCCTGCAGTTTCCCTGAGGTGGTCCAGGTAGGGGGCAGGGGGCAGAACAGAGAGGACAGTCCTCCCTCATCCGGACAGCAGCTCCTAAAGCAGCCCCGGCAGGTGGAGGGGCTGATGAGTGAGTGGTGCCACCGGGCACCGGGCAGAACCACAGCCCAGGAGACAGTACCATTTCAATATGGCCCCATTTCACAGATAAGGAAACAGAGGCCCTGAAAGAGGAAGACCCACGGCAGGTCAGATGCTCCAGGGGGCGGAACAAGAGGGGCGGCTGCTGCAGTGGGATCAACCCCTCAAGTCCGTGTGGGGGAAGGATGCACGCATGCCTCCTGTGGACCAGATGTGGCCGGGGGCGGGGGAACCGCCACATGGTCCCCTGGGGGAGTATGGCACCCACATCAAGGGCGCTGCCCGAGGGAACGTCCTGGATCTGGGGCCTTTGAAAAACCCACAAAAGCCCCCTAGGAGAGTCTAAAGGGTGTGCTTAACCAGGCCTAGCAAGCGCCATGGCAGCTCCTTCCACCGCTCCAAGCTCCAACTCCAGAGGGTTCGGAAACCTTGGGATGGGGATGACAGGGAAACAGCTCAGGCTTGCAAAGGAGAGAAGCAGCCCAGCACACCATCTCTCCCAGGCGGGGCAGCTGGCCCGCTGCAGGCCTGAGCCGGGGGACGCTGTGCCTTTGAAGGCAGTTTGAAGTTCTGAATATTATGACGGACTCCACGTGTTGCTGGGCTGGCCAGAGGGCCTTCAAAGTCATGAGACTCGTCTTTTTCTCTAGAAGCATGGGAAGAACTGTGCCACCGGAAGAGTTAACATGACAGTGGTGGAGAGAGTTTCTCTAGGATTACATCCTAAGAGTCAAGTCGAGTCAACGTTCTGGTTACGCGTAACCACATGGGTGGCAAACGCTCTCCACCCACACCAAGGCCGGGCCCCTGTTCTCTCAGGGCCTCTGTGAAAATGGAAGCATTACATTTGGTCTGTGTCCTGTTTCACTCCCCTCTTGTAAGGGCTCCTCACTGCCCACAAGTTAAAGTTCAGATTCCTTTCTGTGGCTCGTCTCGTACCCTGTCCTGGCAAACACCATGTCCTGGCCGCAATGAGCCTTTGCCAACTCTGGGAACACACCCAGCCCCTCCCCAGGCCTCCATGCGTGCAGCTCCCTCTACAGGCCTCTGCCTAGCTAACCCCCACTCACCCTCCAGGTCTCAGCATTGGGGGCACTTCCTACATGAAGCCTTCCCTGAGTGCTTGTACCCCCAATGCCCCTAGACATTTCCAGCCAGCCTTTACCACTGTGTGTTGTAAATGCTTTGTTAGCTGTTTGATTTCACTAGGAGGCTGAAGGTGCTGGGGATGGGCACTGTGTGTAGCTTGAATCCCCAGCAAATAGCCCAGGGCTAAGCACATTGTAGGTGCCTAATAATATTTGCTAAATAAATGCCAAGTGAACATTGCAAACATCCTGAAACAGGAGTGATTACCTTCTTCTTCATTTTCACATTTTTGAAGATGGCGTGGACCCTCCATGTCTTTGCAAACATTGCCCCAAAGGCGGTTGTGTAGCCCACGGTGAGAATCCAGGTCCTGACCTAGAGGCCATGAGAAAACAGAGACATTAACAACTCCTAGGTGGACTGACCTCACCATTTAGGAGAATGTCCCAACAGGGAGATTCTAGGTGATGTCTATCTTACATTCTGTAGAGTTTTACTATCATCAAGAGTCCTTCAATCACATCTCAATTTGATAGACAGTTCTGTCAGCCACTCACTAGACCCAGGGCCCTGGGCACAGGGGCCTGTGAGGTTCAAATTCTGCCTTCCATGGGCCCACAGCCCAGAGGGAGCCAGTCACAGAAGAGGCACAGAGGCGCCCAGGAGCACTGAGGGGTCACTGAGGGACTACAGACCAGCCTTCTGGTCTTCCCCCCTCCTTCCCTTCCTTCTTTAGAGCCTTTTAGATGAGGAGACAGATCTGCAGAGGTGAACATAATCGCTGACTTCCTGTCTCCTCACCTGAGTCCGTAGGAGACCAGATGGCCCCAGGAACCTCTTCCATGGGACTCCCAGCTCCCGGGTTGTGGGCAGCAGGTAGGGGAGGGCACTGAGCCACAGGGGCTGAGACTGGGCAGGAGAACCAGCCTGCTGTGGTCCTTCTCCAGGGCTCAGCAAATCCACCACTCTGGTGGAGCATGGCAAGACTCAGCCAGAGCTGGCCCCAGGGACACCTTGCTGGCAGCTGCACCCAGGCCAGCTCCAGACCATTGCAGGGGCTGTTCAGTTAGGGAGGAAGACCGGAACAGAAGGGCCATGACCTTCCTGCTCCCATTAGGGGCCTGCCTCCTTGGGTCTTGGGAGAAGAGAGAAGCAAATGCTGCCTGGGTCCTACCATCCAGCCCCATCTGCCATGGTCGCTGTGTGGTTCCTACTGCACTGTGTGACCCCAGAGTCTGGATACTCAGCACCAGGCCAGCCTGGCCCCTGAGCCCACCATTGGACCTTAGGTTCCTGCTCAGACTAAGGCCCTATCTGGCTCTCACCTATTCCCCAGGATTAAATGTCTCCTGATCCCCAGCCCTGCATTGGTGACAGACAGGCTGGACCCCTGCAGGCTGGGATGGATGGCCACCATCTGTTAGGTCGTGGGGGCATCCTGGATGCCGATTCCCTGGCTGGCCTGCCGTCACGGCCAGACCCCAGCCTCTCCAGATTCCCCCCTCACCGGCTGGTCTGGATACCCTCCCAAACTGAGCAGACTTGCCTAGCTCCAGCCTGTGTGTCACAGAGTCCTAGGGCCTCCTGCTCACTGGGATGAGAAAGCCATGTGGCTGTGAGCTTCGATTCTGGGCTTTGGTCTTTCCTCTGCTCTCCCTCAGCTCTGTTGTGCTAAGTTCCCTTGGAAAGATCCGCCCCCCCCCAACCTCAGCTGAACACAGCAGGAAGGTGAAGGGAGTAGGAGAAAGAGGGAGACAGCCAGGCTGGAGTAGACAGGTGAGGCCCTCCGTGCCCCAAGGAATCGGACACAGCAGGTGTGCCTGGCCACACCCTGCCCCTCCAGCCCAGGGTGCCTCAGCCTGTGTAGGAAGTTCCTAGAAATGCTCCCAGCCGACTTCCTGCATGGAGTACCTTCACTCTGCCCTTCTAGCAACTTGGCTCTCTAGCCTCCAGTTTCCAGAGACAGAACATGTCCCCTTTCCATTTTATTTGTTTTTTTTTTTTTAAAGGTTTTATTTATTTATTTGAGAGAGACACAGTGAGAGAGGGGGCACAAGCAGGGGGAGTGGGAGAGGGAGAAGCAGGCTTCCCGCTGAGCAGGGAGCCCAATGCGGGGCTCGATCCCAGGACCCTGGGATCATGACCTGAGCCGAAGGCAGACGCTTAACGACTGAGCCACCCAGGCTCCCTTCCATTTTATTTGTGAAAGCAGGACCTGGCAGAGAAGATGGCGAGGCCGGCCCCCTAAGGAAGGACAACAGCATCACAGTGATTGCTCAGGTCTGAATGCTGACAATGGGACAGGTGGAGACGTCACTTTTTTTTTTTTTTTAAATTTCAAAAGCAAGGATAACTCAGACAGGCAAGAATGAATCACAGTACTTTAGAGAAGGCACCGGAGGGCCACATTATTACCCATATTATAATCCAACAATGCAAGAAAAGTGAACAGAACAGGCGGGGAGGAATAATAATGCCCAATTATTGGGAATTTAGACCTGAGCTTAATCAAAGACCAGCTCACAAATCTGTAGTCTGTCAGGGTTGCATAGGACCTTACAGATCATTCATTCATTCATTCATTCATTCATCTGTTCACTTGGTAAGTATTATTAGGCTGGAGGTTAAGTGTATAAAGATAAAAACAACAAATAAAACAACAATAACAAAACAGAGTGGTTTTTTTTTTGAGCCACCAGTTGAGTGAGAAAACCACTTTGCAGATGAAGAAACTCAGAGACTCAGGGCATTTAAGACATTTCTCTGAACCACGGCACATAGCCGCAGAGCTGAGCCTGGAACCCAAAGCCTTGACCCCCGCCCCCTCTCCCCTACATCCTGCTGCCTCCTCCTCAGATAGAGGTTCCTACTCCGAAGCTGGTTCATCCACACCCAGGAGTCAGCTGTCAAAGGGACAGGACACACAGGGGGAGGGGCGCAGGCTAGCCCACACACTCGTAATGCTAACAGGTCGGCAGGAATGTTAAGACAATGGCTTCCAAGTGTTTTGACCATGTTCTCCTATCAGAAAGAACAACTTGAAACATGAACATAAAAGGCAACGTGGACATTTGAAAAAGGATGGTAGGGGATGAAATCGTCTCATTTGATTTTTATGTGGCCAACAAAGATCTCTTATTTTGGGTGGAAATGTCACTCCAGCGTGCTTAGCATTCTTAGAGTTGCTCTGACTTATGTTTTCTTTGAAGTAATCATTTCTGGGCCACTTGCCTGTTTTTGTAAGGCTAAATTCATTAAGACTCAATACTATAAATTAGTTACACCTTGATAATACAAACCTAACCTGGCATCTGGAAACAGCAACATGTTGCCATAAATGGAAAGCGAAGAATGGCTGAGGGGGCCTGGGCAGGAGAGGGTTAATGGAGCATGCTCCCGACCCCGTCCTTAGGAGGGCCTGCTGGCCAGATTGACCCTTGGCTGGCGTCTGGGAACTTGGATTTGGGGACAGTTCCCACCGTCCCCTCAGTGATAAGAGCGACTCTTGGCCTGAGCTGTTTGGGCCAACACCACGGTTTATGCGGCATGCCTGCTTTCCTTCCGGGGCCCTGGAATTTTGGTACGTGCTGAGCAGAGGGGGCCCGGGTGACCTGCCCCCAACAAAAATCCCGGGCTCGAAGTCTCCAGTGAGCCTCCCTTGGATGGGATTCAGGGTGTCCCATGTGATCCGCTGGGAGAGGCGCATGGAAGTTCGCGCCTGGTTTCCCGTGGACTTTGCCCCATGTGCCTTTACCCCCTGTGGATTCTGCTCTATATTCTTTCTTTGTAATAAATCACTGCTGTGAGTACGACCATGTGCTGAGTCCCGAAGTGAATCGTTGAACTGGGGGTGGTCTTGGAGCCCCTTAGCACAACACCGCACTGTCGTCTGGCGTCAGGGATCGATCAACCACGCGGTTCTCTGGAGAGTTCCTGCATCTGACGACTGGACACTGCACCAGGGCTCCAGGGCCATTCCAAGTATTACACCTGAGTAAAGCTGAATTTCTTTCATATTTTTCTATATAAAAACCAAAAATAAATAAAAGCTATATTCTTCCGCAAGACGATCCCAGCAGGTCACCTCACACACTGTGGTGTTCATGCCATTTAAAGACAGCCCCACAGACCAGGATGAAACAACACTGGAGGAAAGAACTCTGAAAGCAGGACAATGGGACCCCCACCGGCAGAGCTGCCCACCACGGGCTGGCTGGGCCCAGGGTCGTCACTGAGCGGGCGGGACCTCTGCAAAAGGGATGTTATTTCTCTTCCCACTCCTCCACCATCTCTTTGAGATGGAAATGGACTCTCTTTGCCTCTAAGGGCTCTCCCCGGGTTATTTCCCCCACTCTCAGGCGTCAACTACTTTCTCTGTGCTGACAAGTCCCTTACATCTTTCCCAGCTTCTGTCTCTCTCCTGAGCTCCAGACCTGCATATGGCACTGTCACCAGAGACCTAGGTGATACCTAGCTGTGTCATAAAACTTCATACTCCACAGCCAAAGTTGAGCCCATTGGCTCTTCCTCTGAGCAGCTCCATTTCCTCCCAACTCAGGGAGTGGCGCCATTATCCACACCATCCACTGTCACCCCAGTTAAGGACCTGGAAGTCTTCTCCCTTGGGGAATCCTCCCCACCGCCACTCTCCTCTCCACCCGCTAAGCCTGGCTTCTGCCTCACTTTCTGCCCAGACCATGCTTTGCCCTTCCTTGTGTCTGAGAGGCGAGGCCCCGTGCCCGCACCTCCTGGGCTCCCTCGCCCTCTGGCTTTCGGCTGGACTTGGAAGGTTCCACCAGGAGAGTGGAGGGTGCCAGGAGAGAGAAGATGGAGTGTGTGCTCCCTGCTGCCGCTGCTTCGGAGCTGTATCTCTGGCCGAAGCTGGGTCTGTTCACATGGCTCAGGCCCTCTCTGGGTTCTGGAAAACACTCCTCTCTCGATCCCTTCCGGCATAGGAGTAAAAGGGCTTCCTGTGGTTGCTAGTCCCCAGGTGCTTCGACCCCCATGTTTGTTTCCTTAAGCTTCCTGCACCCCAGGAGCTAGTCCCTCCACTAAAACCTCTCTGTATGACCCACGGTGGCAGACTCTGTGTCCTGCCAGGCAACGCCTGATGGCCATCTTACTGCATGTCTCTTGCTGTACACCCCCTCCTCTGTGTACTCATGCTGCCATCTGGGTCAGTCATGACAAGCAGGGGCTCCAGAGTCAGGCTGACAGGGGTTCAAGTCCTGGCTTTGTCACTTGCTATCGATGCGAACCTGGGCACGTCGTGTAATGTCTTTGCGCCTTGATTTCCTCATCTGTGAAATGGGAACAGTGGTGCCTCTTTCTTCATAGAATGGTTGTAAGGATTAGATGAACGAAGGTGTGTGAGGGGCTGAGGTTCTTAATCAATGTCTGATTCTTGTTCATGTGTTCCTTACCACCACTCGCTGGTCCACCTGGGGAGCCCTGGCTGCTCTTCCCACCTCTACCCTCACCTCCTGCTCACCATCTGACCCGCCCCCTTGCCGTCCTGGGGCTGTTCTCTAATGCAAATCTAAGCAAGTCTCCTGCGTTTAAACCCTTCGCTGCCCCCACTGAACCATCAGGTTAGACTCTGGATTCTTAGCAGGGCGTAGCCCCTTTCCTGCCACCCCCCACGGGGCACTTCGCATCCAACCGATCCCACGCTGCTTGAATATTCCCCGCCCCGACTGCTCTGGCTCATGCTGTTGGCCCAGGCACCAGCGATTCTCTCTATTTGGAATGATATTCCTCTCTCTGATCTCCTGCACAAATTCTTATCCTTAGTTGTGCTCTGAAATCCAAACTCATGAGCCACCTCCTCTGAGAAGCCCTCCCAGACCTTGCAGGGAGATCACGGCTGCCTCCTCCTTGAGACCTGTGCCCTCATGCACGTTTCTGCTGTGCTGGCCACCCTGAGATGTCTATCTGATTACCTGTCCACCTCTCCCACCAGGTGGTGCTACTGGGAGGGAGGGCCTACGGTGCTCGCTTTTCAGTCTCTGGGGCCAGCACTGGGTGAGGAGGGGGTGATCAGGCTGGATGAGCCAGCTTAGGAGGTAATGAGCTCTTTGTCATCAGAAACATGCCTGAGCCAAGCACACAAAAGGAAGACCATAGAGGGAACTGGAGCATTTGATGGCAAAAAACGCTGAGTTCATGCCATCCGTGGTCCCTTCTACCCAAAGTATGCTGTTAGGTAGTGAGATCCCCATCACTCCACATATTCAAGCAGAGCTTAGAGGACCCCCTGTAGGAACGCTGTAGGGGCATCTCCTGCACCGAGGCATTTCCTGCACTTCCTTGATGATGCCCCGGGTATCTCCCTTCTGTGTGTCTCTATGAGGCCAAATAAACCAGAAGGTTCTGAGGGGCTCTAGGGTTCTGTTTCCACTAAAGTCTCTACTGATTCATCAACACAAGACAAACAGCTACTTCACTTTTTCTCCCAAAGTCTTAAACATATTTACTCTTCTACCAGTAAGGTCTTTCTTTCCTCCCCTCAGTGGCCGCCCCCCTCCGCACACTGCCTTGAACACTTACATCCATGAGGCAGGGAGAACTTGAGGCAGGTGATACCCATATCAGTCTCAGCTATGAAAACGGAAAAAACAATTAGACACATCTCCAAATGGAAAGAAAGATCTATGCCCAGAACAATTCTGCTCAGCTGCTTGTTCAACTGATTTTGGGAAGGCCTGCCTGGCAGAGGGAAAGGCTTTCATTGCTCTTTGGGGGACCAGTGGGCAAATGGACACACAGCCTCTCTTGCAGGTTCTGACAGATGACTGGGACTCCCATGCTCTGGGCCTCCTGCCACGACAGAGGCATATGGGCCCCGGGCCGGGAAGGCAGATGGTAGGGAAGCTCTGGGGGCTGGTTGGATGCTGGGGAGCAAGACGCTTTCCCGTTGTCCAGTGAGGTTCTAAAACCTTTTGTTTCATTCTGACCGTTCACTCCAGGCAATCAATAGTGAGAAGGTAGGTAAAGAAAACCCAGACTGTCAAAAAGCAAGACCCAAGCCTCTATTATGTACATCTTCCTGGGGCAAGGGGTGAGATTTGGTGTGTATCCTGAGGCAATAAGCCTTTGAAGACCGTGCTCTATAAATTGCTCCAGAAGATCCTGTCTTGCCCAGGGTCCTTGAAGCAAAAACTGAACAGAAAAGGCCCTCTAGGGTTTGGAGTGCAGCAAAACCTTTCGGGGGAGCGGGGGGGGGAAGGTACGATTCAGGGGGCCACCGGAGATGCTGGGTACAAAAAGGGGTACTCTGGGCCCAATGGGGGCATCTTAGGAGCCTTGGGCAAATTAGAGAAAGGCCTCCCTTTTGGGAGGAGGAATTTCTGAGAGGCAACCCCGCCCCCAGGACCCTTTTGAAAGAATCTCCTCCTTAAGGCCCTCCCAGCTGAAGAACTGAGCAGACCACTGGATGAAATCCGACTCCCGCTGCCCCTGACGCCCACACAGTGCATTTGGTGGCCCTTGCTCAGGCGTCAGAACACAGAGTGAGGGAAGAGGCCTTTTTTCCCTTCCCTCCGCGCGACCCCAGCAGGTGTCTGGGCCATGAGAAGCTGGCAAATTTTCTGGATGCGTGATGTTTTCATGTTTTCAAGATGGGTGGTGGCAGCCTGGGGGCATGGGGTGTGGGCATGGGGGGGCGCCTCCATGCAGCTTGGGGGACTGAGGATGCAGATGAGTAGGGGCTGGGCCAAGAGGGGGAGGGGAGAGTGGATGCACCATAGTGACTACAGCCGCTATGAAACTCATGGGCATTTCAGGACTTCCAGAAATAACTGCTGCTCATTCTGAGGGGTCCCCTACTTAAAGTCTTCCCTGATCTGTCCCTTCACTTTTGGCCCTCACTCCCTCCCCCAGGCACCCCCCATCAGGGCATACAACATCCCGAATGATAGTTACTTGTTTGCCTACATCTTCCCGTCTACACAGCCAGCTCCCTGAGAGCAGCGGTCTATGCAGCCCAGCCCTGTGCCCATAGGCCCTGGCGCACAGTCGGTGCCTGGGAGATGTTACCATGGGGATGAATGACGTATAGGACCAGAGCCAGGGCATGGAGAGACCCACATGAGGGTGTGTGGGCTGGGAGCACATCATCTGCTGGAGGGTCTGGGAGCCTCTGGTGCCCTTCTCAAAGCCAGAAGGCCCTGGATGGCCCGGGGTAGAGATGGGGTGGGCAGGTCGCCACTGTAAGAGGGGAGCTGCAGCCTCTCCAAGACTCCAGTTGGCCCCAACAGGCCCTGGCAGCCAAAGGGACTGGCTGCCTCCCTCCCCTAGTCTGAACCTGCCAGGCAAGGCCACCGTCAGACACTCCGGGCATCCCCTGGCCCAGGCTCCCAGCCACCTTCCGAAATCACAAAGCACTCTACCATGGCCAGACGCAAAAGCACAGGATTGCAGGCTGAGACAGCCCCCTCAACCACATTATTACATCAGGTTATCTCTCAGCTGCCTCAGAAGGAAATCCCCAAGCAAGAAACATCACAGACATTTATGGCCTTTTAACTCAAAGCATCACTAATTCTTCCTAGACTTGAACTTCCTGGGAGGCCAGATGGGTGTTCTCAGTTTGCCTTTGCCTTTTGAGTCAGAGTCAGAAAATCCTAGCATCCCAGGAGGGCTAGAAGAGGGCGTCCTGCCCCTTAATCCAGTGCCTGCGCCCCCACCACCCCACTCTTCCCAGTTGCTGCCCATCCTGAGATCATTCATACACCTCTTGTGAGCAGCGTGGAGGGCTGAGAGCACGCTTCAGGACCCAGAAACCAACCTTGCCTCCTGTGATGGGGCTGCTCTGCTTCCAGAAATTTCAGGGGGGAGGCCCAGGGACAAGGTTTCTGATGCTTCCCTTTCTCTTCCATGACCAGTCTCCAAGAGACAAACACGGAAAAAAAGCAGGGTTCTAACCTTGACCTTTGTACTCTGGGTGTGGTCTGGGAGCTTGTTAGAGATGCGGCGTCTCAGGAGCACCCCAGAACTCCTGAGTCAGAATCCGCATTCACCGTGCGCCCCAGGTGATTCACGTGCTCATGGAGGGGCATTTTTGTGTGTGTGTGATCAGAAAAGCTTATTATCAATACCTAATAATAAAGCTGACAATGAATTAGATAAAAGGTTTTGTTTGTTTTTTTACTACTAATTCATTTCGCATTTATTCTTGAAGCTCCTATGTAAAATACTCCCACACCAAATGAACGTATTATGCACACAAAACCTAGATAAGCTCATAACCATGAGACTGCTGCCCAGCATGGTAATGTACATTTACATATTCTCTCTGCAACATGAATTTAATAATATCTGTTGTGGATTCTCTAATATCAACAGGAAGATTCCTTTTCCGTAGCTTTCTGCAAAAGGGTCTGAGATAGGACTCAGTTTGATTTTGAGTAGCACTGTTCAGTTTGCCCTGCACACTGCGCTTCACATAATCTTCTTTGGCATTCAATTCTTTAGTCCAAACACCAAGAAGAAACTTAAGGAACTTGGTAATGATGTCCATGTCCTTACGATCATCGCCTTTTCCTAAATACTCCCCCAGTGCCTCTAACTCTTCAGTGGTGGTGTTTTCTTCATGAACTTTCAAATCATTCTGTGTGTCTTCCTCTCCAGGTTCCTGACCACCCACAAGCTCACTGAGGTACTGCTGGTCGATCTTATCCAAAGCTGCTTTGGACAGGGTGGTGGTTACCCTTGAGGGGGGCGTGGATAGCAACTGGAGGAGGACAGGGACCACTTCCAGGATGCTAGCAGTGGTCTGTTTCCTGGGCAGGATGCTGGATTCACAGCTGAGTTCAGTTTGTGAAAATTCACTAAGTTAGATGCTTATGATATGTGTGTGTGTGGGGGGGTGTATACTTTAATAAAACGTCAAAAAAAAAAAAGAAGGAATTGGGATTGTCAGAAATTAGAGGCAGCTGGGAGCTCTACAGCTAAGCCACGCTCCTCTGAGCTGCCGGGAGAGCGGCCGATGCCTGTGGACTTGTGTGGGAGCGCCCCGAGTCCCACCTGCCTCGTTCTTGCCTGCCTGCCCGAGGCCCCTTTCAGCACTGAGGGTGACAGAGATACAGCAGCTTGGCTTTGACTTAGGGCCTGAGTCTGTCCCTGCCCCAGTTCTAACAGAGCAAGGCCATGTAAGGCCAGAAGTCCCCACGGATATACCTCCATCCAATCAACCAGCACCAACACCACTTTTCCAGGCTCTTCTTCATCCCAAGTTCACTGTGCTTTATCAGCATCTCTCTGAGCAGCGTCCATAGGGGAATACCAGTATACAGATACAATCCCGTCATTCATAATGATAATTGCTAACATTTACTGAATCCTATTGGGAGGCAGGCAGTAAATGCTTTGTGTACACTGTGCTACTGAATCTTCCCAAGCCTATTATTATGCCCATTTTAGAGAGGAGTAAAGTTAAGTCACACAGCTGGGAAATAGTGTAGTTGGGATTTGAACACAAAGCAGTCTGACTGTAATTCTCTTATATGCTAGGTACTCTGAGATGCTTGGGGATGGATAAAAAATGAATGAAGAAATATATGAAAACCCCTGAATTATACACCTTAAAAGAGTGAATTTTATGGTATGTGAATGATATCTCAAGTTTTAAAAATCTGAATGGACAAATTTTGGGGTTGGGATAAATGTTGACTGCATCCCTAAGAATTTGGTGGACCTGTTTCTCGGGTATGAACCAGCTAGCAACAAATATATATATATTTCTTTAAAAAAAAAAAAAAAGGAATGAAGTATCTCAGACACCTCTGTAGTCCAGCAGACCTAGTCCCAAACTTCAGTCCTGCCACCTAGCCATGTGTGACAGAGTTTCAGTTTTCTCTCCTGTCAAGTAGGAACAGTGAACTTCGCCTTGTCAGGGGGTTGTGGGGATTAGAAGGGACGTCTCCATGGGGCAGCAGGCTGGGCCTGGTGAATCACAGCGCAGAGTACTGAATTTCAGGAGGGCACAGGCCTGGGGAGTTAACATGGCGCTGCTGACTGCCTCCACCCCCAGCGATGCCCCGAGAGCTCCTGAGGCTGTCGAGAGTGCTGCTTCTCACCCTTCCGTGCTCATGCTGGGGGTTCTGCCTAGGATCCCCCAAGGAAGACAAGCGCCTTTTCTCTCCCCCACCCATCTTGCTCCCTCTCTGGGCTGCCAGGGGCAGGGATTCCTGAGCCAGGGCAGCGAGTAAGTTTTGAGCCGGCATTCCCACAGCCCCTGGCATGGGGCCTCTGGCCCACGCCCAGCACTGTCCTCACAGGCAGCTCCCTGCCCACAGGGGCCACGTTGCTATGGTGATCCCACTACCCACACAGTGTCCAGGGAGACAGCACAGTGTAGCTGGAGCTGTTTCCAAGTCTTGCTGAAACCAGGCTGGGAAGATTCCTGAAAGGGTCAGAGGGAATGGGGGGGGGGGGTAGGGGGAATGGGAACTAAGTGTAACTGCTTCCCTAGCAGTAGGTGTATGTGCGTGTGCGTGCGTGCACGTGCATGCACTCACGCGTGCGAGGGCATGCTCACACATGCCACCACCCCCCGTCCAAGTTATAATGGCCCTCCTGGGCAGAGGGACAGCTCCTAGAGAGGCATAATCTCATGACCGTCACGGGTTTCTTCCTGAGGTGGTGTTCATGGTTTATCACTGTGTTTTGTTTCCACATTGCAAACGAAAAGAAAAAAGAATGGCATTCGCATAGTAGCAGGACAGACTGAACTGTGCCTTCTATTGCTCCACACCTGAAGCTGGCTTCATATTCTGCCTTGTCCTTTATCCTATAAAAATAGCCTCTAGGACACAGAGCAGGACACCAGGACTGTAACTGTGACCGGGAGAGAGCCGCCCACCTGCTGCCTCCCGTGCTCTCGGCGCCTGACTGCAATCATCCCAGTGACCCACCATCGTGCACGGGGATTTGTTATGCTCATTTCACAGATGGTGAAACTGAGGCTCAGAGAAGCTAAGTCACTGGCCACAGTCAGGGGCCAGTACGTGCAGGGGTGGGAGTCCCACCCAGGCTGTTCAAGATCTGTGCTCACTGAACTAGCTGGCCCTGCTTCTACCTCCTTCTCCCAGCCCGGTGGGTGTTTACCAGCGGGGGGCCCGTTTAGCCCAGAGAGAACAGAATCCAAGGCACCAAGTAAAATAAAGGAGCCAAGCCCTCGGGAATAGCAGGTGGAGCACAACCCAAATTGCACTCACTGGGGACTGGTATTTAGGCTCTAAATTCAGGAGCTTTCAGTTCTCCTTCCTGAGCGATATGGGGAATTATTAACTAGATGACCCCAGTCCTAACCCATGTGCACATTTGTGCTGACCCAATTCAGTCCAGAGTAGTTAATCTACGCTTCTTCCCCACAGTCATGAATGTGGGTTCCCCTTTGCAGAGCCTCTGAAACAGCCCTGACTGCAAATAAATGAATCCTCAGGGATGGTGAGAACCGGGGCCTAACATCTTCCAAGCCCTCGTGTTTGGAGCTAATGCCGATTTGTAAAGTGCTTTATGATTTATTCATACTGCCTTGCCAGCCTTCCCAGGACAACCTTCCCCTTACACAAATGAGCGCGACTCCCAGAACAGAATGTCAGGCTTCATTAGAAGAAAAAAACCCAGGTGTGGGGGATGTCCCTTTTTTTTGCTCCCTAGCTTACATCATCCAGTGTTTGCAGGATTCAGGTCCCAGTCGAGAAAGCACTTTGGCCCCTAAGCAGGGTAAGAAGTCAGGAGGTTCTTCCTGGGAGGAAGAGACCCTCTCTTACTGAAACTCAGGCCAGTGGATGCATTCCCAGGGGGGCAGGCTGCAGGTGACCGAAGCCAGACAGAGAGGGGCCCCAGGAGCGGCCAGGGTAGGGCTCTGCTCCCTGATTCTTGGCTGGGAGACCGAGGGGGGCCCCTCAGCTCTCAGGGGTGCCACGGAGTCATCAGAGCTGTGGAAAGTACAATTCACCACACGGGCTTCTGATACCATTTTCATTACTGGTGTAATCATGGTCTCCTCAAATTTGGGGGGTATCCCCAGGTGCAGAGGGAAGAAGGAAATCCCCACTCTCCTCGCTTAGCTTCTTCCGGGTGCTTCAGGAACCCCTTCCTGTGGCCTCACCCCTGCCCACAGGAAAGCTGACCTCAGACACACGTGGCATCCATGAAACTGCAAGGGCCCAAAAGTCAAAAGTCATGCTGAACAGAAATGCAGGGGACTTGAACGCGAGGGACCTAAGGGTCTTCACGGCATCCCTAAAATGAGCAAGACCCCCACAAGCCACGGTCACCCTTGTGCCAGAGGGTCACACTTGCGAGGAAACACACCGCTAAACCACACCCACAGGGACTTTGGAGCAGCTCAGCGTACTTCTTCGGATGCTCCCTGTCCTCTAGGGTATCAGGGGCTCCACCACACACTTCTCAAATGGAAACTTTCGGACAGAGTAAGAGATCTGTGGGCATCTCACTTGCTAGGCAATTCACATTGAAGTTACTGGTAACATGAACAATTTCTTGGTGCCATGTGAGAGTCAGTCCGATCTAATCATCTGCAGGACTCAGGGGGGCATCGTCACGTATGGCATAAGATCCAGGGGGCTCCCCTTCTTTCCATATGCTGTCTCAGCACAGGGACCGGATGCAGCCCCACCAGTCCTAGGTGTGGATGCTGACCTGCCGCACGTGGAAGGAAGGGGTCCTCCACTGTTTCTCCCTCGCTGCTAGGGTAAGTGTCCAGTAGTGGGCGACCCTGAGACCTGAGATCAGCAAGTATAATCCAAAACAGACTGCTGTGCAAAAAAGGGCCTACATTGCTCTTAACGCCTTACAAGAAAACAGTAACAACAAAAGAGTCGCTTTCAACTAATCTGGCCAACACGGATCCTCTGGCCATCCCTTCTAGCTCTGGTCCTCCAGGCTGGGAATTTGATGAATGATTGCATTTGGGACAATACAGAGACCCAAATGGCTAACCCAGTTTTGAGAGATCACAGTAGTCAAAGTCCAGAAATAAATCCCAACTGCTCATTCTCATTTTAAATAGCGAGCCAGTGATAGTTTCATCCGAGAGTGAGTTCTACACCACTGTTAATTGCTAATGCATAAACTCTTGTTGAAAAAACCACCACCACCAAGGAGGCAGCGAATGTTTAAAACACAGTAATTAATGTTCAAAATAGGATTTCTAAAATATAGTTAATAAATTACACTGTCTTGTTCTTCCTTAAGTATATGCATTCTCAATGGGGGTATATAGTTCCCAAGGGGGCAAACATTGGTTTTTAAATGGGAAAATATTACTCTTTCATGTATAAACTATAGATATACATACAACATATAAACATACAGTATATCTTCAGTATTAAATTTTCATGAGATAATTATAAAAAAAGTCTAAAAAGGCTTCTTAGGGGAGTAATAAGGAAAAAAATGGGTTGAGAAACACTGCTTAAATAGAGAATAGTGGCTCTGGTTTTTTCTATATGACTCAAAATCACACGCATAGACACCTCTTATCCTATTCTGTAATAGTTCTTGAGATACACGGGCAGATTTATTCCTTCTTACATGGCCCTGACCCTGACCCCAGGTGTGGATCCTTTTCTGGTTGGTAGTTTTCCTCCCTCGCTTTTAAAGGCTAGCTGGTTATCCCTTGGGGGACTGTTTTCTAGCGGAGGCCTGTTAAATCCATGATCTTAATTTTGCAGGCAATACTGAAGCCCATTCCGGTCTGAAAGCAACAACATACTGCCTTGTTGGAACTGCATGAACGGCTCATGAATGAGTTGTCTTTTGCCTGTTCATATATTTTCATTCATTTCTGGGTTTGTATCTGCACTTTTGAGGATGGAAAACCAAGAAAACCTTATATCCTATACCCCGAGAAGATGCAGAATGACTTACGGTGCAAAGTGTTTCAAAGGTCTTTTCAGACACAAAGGATCCATCAAGGCCAAAGAGAAATATCGATGCATAGGAGAGCATCCCTCCGAGGATAATGAGGTTGTTCATATACGGACTGGACATCTTTATCAGCCTGCCAAGAGAAAGACGACAGTTAACAGAAATGTTAATGTTGTTATTCCTCCAGCAAACATTCCCTGAATGCCTGCTAGGTGTATGGTGTTGCCAAGGCTGGAGGAGAGAGAAATGCAAGCCCAGGTTTCCTCCACTCCCCACCACCCACATCCCAGGCTGTGCACCTGCTAGGGGCCGCTTCCCCCTCACTAAAGGACCCTAGAAGCTATATAATGCTACTGGTGGATTTTTCCTCCATCAAGTTCACCTATCATTTCTCTAGGGGCAGCTTGTAACACCAGCTTCTTCAACCATTCATTTTCAGTTTACACAAACACCTTATTAAGGCAACATGTCTTTTTTTTCCTCTGGGGCTGGGAAGATAGGCTAAGTCTAGAGAATTCTACACTTAAGCTCAGCAGCCTTAAGGGAGGAGGGAGGTGAGGGGGAGAAGGCCACACCACCCTCCACCTTACCAGGTGGGCCCAGCCTAGGAGGTCTATAGGTGAGCACTCAGGGCTGCTCACGAAGTGTGGTCACCAGGTGGTATGCGAGCATTCACTCCGGCTGTCTGAAGCTCACCCGGTCTTGTGCACAAAGGGGTCACACCCATGCACAGGAACACCTCCCCTAGGCATTAGGTGATAAAAATGGACAATGCAGTCCCCATCCCCACCCTACCCCTGTCCTCACCAGGCTGCTGCTGGGGGTATTCTTTACACTCCCACACTCTACACGCTTGTCTCTCACCTCCTGCAGGAATTCTGCTTTGGCTCCCAGCTGCCCAGCAAGCCAGGCTTGGCTGAGACCAACGGCTAGCTGGAATTCACCCTCAGAAGTGCCTGGCTACCCCAGCACAATCCACTCGGTCTGTCTTGGGTTTTGAGGCGCCCCCTGGTCCAAGTGCTCTTTTGCAGATTGTAAATATGGTCACTTGTTCCCTGAACATTTTCTCTTGTACTCTGCCATTCTATGAATCCTTTCACATTTAAAAAATGCAATGTGTCCAAGTGGAAGAGAGATAAAAAGCCTGGTGTAAATTATGGATTGCATGCGGCTTTTGAGCTGGGAGCACGGGGTGGAGCCACCCTACAGAGGTGCACCCTTGGCAGGCCACTTGGCCTGGCTGAGTCTCCTCCGGAGTAAGACAGGAGCCCAGATCATACTGCCCAGGGCAAGTGTGCAGCTCAGAGGACGCTGGATTCCTGGAGGTCCTTCTGCAAACCATGGACTGCTAAGACCCCTTCATCTTTATTACTACGAGAAGCTGGGGAGGGGAGAGGCCAGGCGTTGGGCTGGTTACCTGGAGGAAAAGGACCTTAACAAATAGATAGCATTTAGGGACATAAAAGTGAGGGGAACTTGGAACAACTGTGACATTGATTCTTATTTCTTTCAGATTTTTTAATCTGCAAAGCCAGTCAAAAAATTCACATAGATGCCAGCCTACTGCGAAGAGTAACAGTAAATTTCCACAGGAGGGCCAAAACGGGGTAGTTACAGAATTAAAGGAGTTTAGTCTCACAATAGGGGCAACTTGCTGTTAAGATAGGTATTTTGGAAGCTTGCAGAAAAGGAGTCTAATATTAATTGAGAGCTGATTCTGTGCCCAGGCCTCGTCCAAATGCTAATGGGCATGGTCATCAGTTAAGGTTTGTACAGAGTAGGTGAAACTTCCTTCAATTTTTTTGTGGTGGTGTATGTGTTAGTGATGTATAGAAAATAAAACAACAAGTGAATAAAACTCCTTTTGTTCTTCAGGAAATAGGTTTGACCTAATCAAAACCAAAAACAACAACAAAGAAATATAGAGCCTCCAAGTTCTGTCTTTGCAAGCGGGAAGAGAAAAAAAGAAAACAACCGTGTTCTCTGTGGAATCAGGCTTGCTCCTGGCTGCCAGGAAGGTCACACAGCGTGGCTTCTGGGCTTGATGTCACCAAGGCTGTGCCCCTGGCGGCCCTGCTCTGAGCCCCTGCTCAGTGGCTCCCAACAACCCAGGGAGCTGGGTCCAGGGGTTTGCCGTGGGAACCACAGAAGCTGGTTGCGCGCGGTAAACACCACCGCTTGGGTGGCGGCCTGTTCTACCCACGGCTGACCGAATTAACTCAGACGGGGAGCTGCTCTCCTCCAGAGAGTGAAGAGCCTGTGTGGTGGAAGAGAAATCAAAGCGGGATACCCAGGGGACCCATTCTGCCACACACAGCAGTGTGGCCTCGGACGGTGGCCTTCCCTCTGTCACTGGGCTTCGGGACTCTCATCTGTGATCCGGGGGGAGTTATCTGAGGGTTCCAGTGAGAATGATGGGAGGGAGGAGCTTCTCGGGCTGTAAAGTACTGTCCCGGGGGGGTGGAGCCCCTTCCTGAACTCAGTGACTCCCTTGGGCAGAGCTTCCCCACGACGCTGGGGGGTGGAGCCAAGACTTTGGGGGAGCTCCTGCTTCTGTGTTTTCCCTCCTGCACCGTACAAAGTGGAGGAGGCCTAGAGACTCAGACCCTTGGAGTTTATTTAACCCAGTCCTCCTGTGCAACCAGCAGCCCTGCCTCTGTGTGTGTGTGTGTGTGTGTGAGAGAGAGAGAGAGTATGTACATTACATGGAACATCTAATCACATCCCAGGGACCGAACGACCACTTTAGAAAACCGTCCCAAAAACTTCTGTGCCCCTGGTGCATCGGTCATGTGAAGTCCCTACACTTTATCCACGAGTTTGTCAATCCGGAAAGCATCATCCAAGAGGAGGCTGTGAGTGGCTTACTTCTGATTCCGATTCTTGATGTTGAAGAAGAGAAAAGCGCTGGCCATGATCATCCCCAGGATGGTGAGGGCAGAGAGGATGCTGTAGAGAGGTAGGGAGATCTTTCGGAGCTGCTCCAGGATGATGGTCTTGTCTTTTGGTGGCTCGGATCCTAAAGGCCAAGGAACAGACACCAGCTGAGCCCGGTGCATGGTCAGCCCTCGAGAACACCTTTGCCTGCATGTCTTGCTGTCTGGCACCTGGACACGATCTCTGAGCAGGACACAGCTACTGGGGGAGAGGGCTCCAGTGGTCGGCCAATCTACCGGCAGGGAGCCTTAGCTAGGACTTATTTCTTTCTCTAAATAGAATCAATAAGGAATTTGTGATGCATTTAACAGCCATTAAAAGACTAGAATTTGCTTTGGTCTAATTATCCTGTTGAAAAACCATCCCCATTTGTCCCCAAAGGTAACAGCAGCTCGGAAGGCACAGGGCTAGACGCTGTGAATGGGTCCCACTGGGTGTCACTGGGGGCGAGGCACCTGGCTTGGGCTCTCAAGGACTCTGCTCTGACACGTGATAATGACCACCCTCAACAGGACAGACACTTTGCCTGTCAGTTCCATGGAGACAGAGATGTCTCTGGGCGTGGGTTTTCTGCCTCAAGGTCATTATGTTATAAAAGCTCTTTCTGGTTTTCCATTTTCATAAGCCTCACTCACTGTGGGAGGCAGAAGCTACTGGCATGCCTCCCCCTCCCTATCATGCCAGGACTGGACCAAAACTGTGGGGTTGCATTTCTCTATGTGACTGAAGAGCTGTCCCTGCTCATTCTCCACGGGCACCGGGAACCTAGGGGAGCCCTGAGGGCCTCAGAGAAAACTCATCTTTCTGGTCGCTGGCAAAATTGTCTGGATCCAGCCTGGTTTGGGAGGAGGGGTGCAGGAACTCGCCCCACCCCGCCCCACTTCTTACAAATCCCTTTCTTCTCAGCTGCTATTTCAAGTCAGGCTTCTGCTGCAGAACTGTGAAACACTGGGGCTTTTCTCTCTGGTGGGGAAGGTGGGGAGCCCGGGGAGCCCCAACAGGGGTCATGAGGACCGCACCATGGCTGTGCCGTGGGGGCCAGCCTGGGTCACACCTCCATTCCCAGGGGACAAGAAGAGGATGGGCAGGTGTGGCAGCAGGGATGGAGATCTCTGAACATCTGTGTTTCAAAAACTCTGCTAGCAAGTTCAAATGTGTTTGGAAACATTCAGGGGATAAGAAGAGTTCGAACCATCTAAGCAGGGAAACTGCCAGGTTCTAAAACAGCTAGGAACCTGCTCGCATGGTTAAATGTAAAGTTTTAAGCAATTCCACATAAAGGAACATTTTGAAGGAGTGGCTTCAAGGGCCGAAGGTCAGGGCAAAAACAGACACAAGGTAAGTGAAGTAACACCATTTCTTGCTTCCAGAAGTGAAAGCTCTACATCTGAATCCTTCTTCCACCATTCTTCCCTTTTTTTCCCCCAACCTCCCACCCCTAAGCGAACCTCTGGCTGCATTACACTGGCTCAGGTGTCTTCCGGTTTCCAAACACTAGAGCCAACCTGGGGGTGCCCGTGAGTTCCTGGCTGGGAACAAGTCCATCTCTGGGCATTGAGAAAAGACCTGAGGTTTGGACCAGCAGGTATATGATGATTGTGACCACTCGCTGCTCATGCAGAAATGACGTCAGGAAACTGACCACATCTCCTCTTCCTTACTCTACCTTCCCTCCCCCGAAAATAGTGCCTTCACACACAATGCACCTGAACTGGGTTAGAACCCAGTCCTTGGGGGGACACGGAGTCCTGCTGCTCCGAAGAGCATCCATGCATTCATTCAGCCAGCCAGGCGTCTGTTTGTTTGTTTTCCCAACAACCGTGTTCTCTGTGGAATCACCTGTTCATTCATTTATTCACCCACCCAGTCATCCCCTCAGTTGATCAGTCATGTGTTTAGTTTTTCATCAAATATGAACCTTCGACATGTGTCAGACCCTGGCTAGCATTAGGAGTTTAAAGTCAGATAGGATCCAGTCAGGGAGCTCATGGTCTAACAACCTAGAAATTTCCATGCAAAAGACAGTGACTATGGGGAAGGCAGAGACAAACACTGAAAGCCAAGACAAGGGAGCCATTAGCTCAGCTGGGGGCAATCGGGGAAGGCTGCACAGAAGAGTGTCATTTGATTTGGTTCTAGAAGCTGAGGAAGAGTTCTCCCGCAGAAGAAGAGGGAATGATCTTCAGGAAGACCAGCCGGTAGACAGGCTTTATTTCAAACCCAACCAAGTCGTTTCTCCCAGTAGGAGACAGATCTAAATTTAGCTGGGTCACATTTAAACAGAATTACTCCTGGCTATGGACTGGTTTAAATGTAGATGCCTGGGTAAGAGACAGCACGCCATGCAAATTTCAGTGACCTATCCCAGGAGCGGGAAGCCAGCTCCCATGTGAGTGATGGGGACCCTGTGCTCAGTGAGTGTATGTGTTGAGAGGAAAGGAGGTTCCCTCTTCCCCAGGAAGCCAAAGACTCCGAGCTTGACCCCAGCCCTCAGACAGTATCTGACCTTGGGAGCAATTGAGCAGGCCCCCTCCTATGAGAAGCCCACCTGCCTTACCTTGGAACCTGATAGTGTCGTTGATGATCTCCAGTGTGTCAGCCACAGCGTTGTACTCTCCCACCTTCACCTCCCTGCTATCTGTGGGGAACAAGAGACAGGGGCTGGTTAGATGGAGTCCCGTGCCTGTGGCTGGCTGTTCCTGTCGCAGCTCCTGCACCCCCACAGGCCCTGGCTACATTCTCACAGGCTTTCCTTTGCCCCAGGGCCTTTTCCGGGTAGAATCGCAAAACCTCCGATTGGATCTGGGGTGGGACAGACGCCCTCTCACCCCAGCGCATCCGCTGGTGATCCCCCCCCCCACCTTTGCTATATGCCTTGTGGATGGAGGCCTACTCCCTTCATAACGGACTCGTCTGTTACCAAGTCCTTCCTGGTCATTGGGCTGAACGGTCTCTGTAACTTTCCCCTGGTCTCTGGCTCTGTCATCTAGGACCACACAGACCGCTTCGGCTCCCTCTGCTCCAGGACAGCCCTAGAGACTTGAAGACACAGACAGATCATCCCCCTGGTGCCAGCCTCCAACCTCACCTTACAGAATATCATTTCTAATTCAGCCCTCTCCAGGTTCCTCCTTGGGCCACGCCACACAATGTCACTGTGTCTGAGAGAGTGTAGACTCAAGGACTGACCAACATACTTCTTTAGGCATGATCTGGTCAGCAGCAAGTACAGGGGATTATCCCCTCCTTCATTTTGCACATTATATTCCTCTTAATGCATTCTGAGGTGGAATTAGTATTAGTGAAGCCGGACGTGCTCATGGATCATAAGACTGGTGAGGGTGGAGGTGTCCTTGGGTCTGGAGACAGGGGAGAGGTCTGGGCTGGGGAGAGAGTTGGGGCCATCAGCATGTGAACTGGGAGTTGGAGCAGGGGGCAGGGAGGAGATCCCTTGGGACAGTGCCAAAGAGCAGAGAGGACCAAGGGCAGAATCCTGGGGAGCGCCAACCTCTCGGCGGCGGGGGTGGGGGGCGGTTGGGCACGGCAAGGATGCTGCAAGGAGACTGGGAAGGACTGGCCAGGGTGCCGGGAGTAGGGTGGCAGGAGAGAGTGGGCATCACGGGAGCCAAGGAAAGGGACAATTTCACAATGAAGCTGGCTAGCAGTGTCAGATGTCACCGAGAGACTAGAACAACAAGCCCCTTGAGCAAGGGGTTAATGGATTTGGTGTGTGGGGGGACTGGTGACCACAGACAAAGCAGGTCTGGGGAAGCAGGACCAAAGGCAAAGGTTGTGGAACTAGAGGGTGAAGCCCGCAGGGCTGAACAGGCTTTGCCAGGGCTGGGGAGTGGGCGGGGAGAACCACTGAGGAGTCACCGAGCCTGGACAGTGTGCCTGGACCTGTGCTGGGAACTTTCTGTGCCTTGTCTTGCTCGGTTCTCACAGCTGCAGCTGGTGGTTTCGGTCCCACCACACAGATGAGGAAACTGAGCTCGGCGGCTTGTGCCTTTCCTGCCACTCCACCGATTCTAAGAGTAGAGCCCGGCCTCGAACTCGGGATGTTTCCCACAGACCATGCTCTTTGCTGACATGGGGCTGCCTCGATGGGATCCCTGAGTGGTGACAGTTCCTGCCAAGCTGCCCCCTCCGTGTAGTAACTGCAGAGAGGCACGCCCACGTGCCCACCCGCAGGGCAAGCGGGTCCCCAGAGCTGCAGATGCTGGGCCTCCAAATGCCCGGAGGTTATCAAGTGACACGGCTGCGGGAACTCCGAATGTGCGCCCAGAAGACCCACCGGCCGGCTGGGGCTCTGGCTCTCAGGGAATTTCTTTGCAGAAATGCAGACGCGCTGCTCGTCCCTTATAAACATTTGGGAAGAGGAACAGAGAATCCCATAGGCCACACTTCCGCCTGTGTTCTTTTGACTGTGGGGTGGAAAACAGGGTTGTCAAAGCCACTTCCTTCCCACTACAGTGGTCTTCCTGCCCCTTTGCAGGTGGCTGTCGCCTGCCTGGATCACAGCTCCTAAATGTCACATTAACAGACTCTGCTGGGAGCTCCAGCATCCCTGCTCTGGCCTTTTGAAGTCCTCAGCCCCAATCAGCTCCTGCCGCTCAGAGGAGGAAGCCCTGATTTATTTATCTGGTGTGGGGAGGCAGCTCATGAAATATGCAGGCTGATTGGAACAAATCACCAGGAGCCGGGAAGTGATGTGGCTGGCGCCCCACTGCACCCCCAGCCACACAGCCTGCCCCCCCGACTGACATACCCTGATGGACTGTCCCATGGCACCAAGAGGAACTGCCGACTGGCTGGGGCGCACATACTTGGCTTCCCAAGACAGCTATCATCACCAGAATCTCTCCCTGGGGTACTGCTTGGGGGCTCACAGGTGCGTCACATGTTCTTGCATTGAAGGCTCTTGGCAAACCATGAACTGGGCATGATTTGCCCCCATCTGTAGATGAGGGAGAAGCCTCACAGAAGTTAAGTGAACGCTCAGAGCCATGTGCTGGGCAGTGACCAAGTGGGCACTTGAACTGAGCTCCCTTAGCTCTGAACTCAGACCACTTTCACCACCCATGCTGAGCAGAGTTGTTGGTCACTCAGCCCACATTTATGGAGGGCCTACTGCATGCCAGGCCCAGCCTCAGGTACTTCCTGATAAAGAATCCCTCAAAAGCATCAGTGTGGGTGGTGAAAGATGAGGTTCTGTCCTCACCCTTGACCAAGGTCGCCTTGGACATCTGGGCACTGAGGCATGCTTGTGCTAAATCCCTTAATCACTCATTCATTCATTCATTCATTCACTCATTCATTCAACAAACATTGACTGGGTGCCTATTATCTGCCAGGCTCGGGGCTGGAGATACAAAGATTAAAAAAATTTTACCAGGCAGGTAAAATTATTCTCATCTGCAGATACTATTTCCCTCCAGCCTGCCCTTTGTTAGCAGGTGGCTGCAGCTGGAAAATGGGAACTTTCAAAGTGGCCATGAGGATTAAAGAGGCAAATATGGGCAGTTTCTGGCTTACAGCCTAACTCACAGTAAGTGTTCAATAAATTGTAGTTTGCCTCGTGATAAAAGTAACTGAGCTATTTGCTCGGTCCCCAAATACTCCCTAGGTTTTTTTAATGCCATGGTTCCCCATAATGGTCCCTCTGCTTGGAAGGCGGCTTTCCCCTCCCTCTACCAACATGGCCCAATCCTACACCCACCTCTTCCAGGAAGCCTTCTCTGAGTACGTAGCTCCCCTCTGAGCACCTCAGTTGCTGTGGGCTGAGGGCATGGGTGACAGCTCCTGGTGTTGGAGCTATGACCTAGGTGTACCCAGGCCTCATGATTCCTATCAGCCAGTTAGTTCCTGAGCGGGCCTTGAAGCCTTGCATCTGGCATCCTTAGGTAGCATCGAGTCTCATCCCCTGTCCTCTACCCAGGACCCCTCCCGGGTCTGCAGGTAGAAGGATGGTGCCCTCTGTGTTCTTCCATGGCCCAGCTGGTGGCCCAGCTGGTGGTGACCATGATAGGCACCCAGCACTCTCAATGTTTAACTCTTGGGTTCCTTGCTAACTCACAAACAGCGTTAACCACCCAATGGATACAGACTGGGCCTTGCAGACTGTGGATCAGGGGACAGGCTAGGAAGACCCACCAGGGGGTGGGGGTAGATGAAGGAATTGAGCAGAGGGCTGCCGTCCTGCCCCACAACTCTGCCGCAGCTTGCCACTGACTCACTGTGTGGCCCTGGACAGACTGTCTCTTTCTCTGGCCTGAGTTTCTCCATCGGCAAACTGCACAGCAGGGCTTCCAATGGTTCCCAGTCCCGGCCGGGCATTAGTATCACCTGGGAACTGCTGGAAAATACATACGTCTGAGTCCTAATATGGATCCATTATATTAGAACCTCTGGGGGGCTGAGGGGTGGGTTCTGGGCGGCAGTATTTTTAAAAGTCCCCTAAGTCGATCCTAACACACAGTCAGAGTTGAGTACCACTAGATTTGACTGAAGGCCCTTTAATGCCGACAGTTTCTGTGCTAAGAGCCTAAAAATAGTATGGAATAAGAGAGCCCCTCTCCCGAAGAACAATGCTGCTTCCTCGTTGTGGGGCAAAAAGAAGTGTTCTCTTTAAAAAACCCATTCTTTATTTCAAATTTTAGATTTGGATGATACGTAAAGGAAATAGGTCCTATTGGTGAAAATTAGGCTGCCAAAAAAAGTCCAGTCTGAAAATATTCACTGGCTGTGGGCCTGAGAGCATCCACGAGATGGCTGGGAGACAGCTTCCGTCAGTGATTCTACCTCCTTCTGGGACCGCAACCCTTAGGCGGGAGAGCCAGTTACAGGGTCTCTTGCATTAGCTGGGTTCTACTCCCCTCACCCTTAACTGTCCATTAGTCCTCAACTGGCTCTAGATCCGAATGGAGGGAGGTATATGTGTTCTTTAAAGTTTAATGGTTACAAACACACACACTCAATGTATGACTCCAAGGTCTAAAACACAGGATGGCCTTGACTCAACAAAAATAAAATAAAAAATGCTATAAGTGATTCCATTCTAGGCCCTCCTAACAAAATCCAAAACGCAGGGAGAAGAGCGAGCTCTGGCTGGTAGACAGGACCCTCGGAGCTAGTCTTGGCTTTGCCGTCACTTCAGTGAGGAGCCCCCAGGAAGTCCTGGCCTCTGCCTGGGTCTTGCTAAAGCGAGTGGGCTGGGTGGGGAGATCTCTGTGGCCTCCACCTCTTGCTCGATGATTCTGCAATTGCTTTGAAAACCTGCCTCACAGGTCCTGCCTCTGCCTGGGGGCCACACAGCACATGGACTCCTGCTCCTGCTGGTTCTTCAGAGGTGGGAACGTGGCGATCACGGGCTTTGATTCTGCTCTTCTCCAGGTGGCCAGCCCTTCCTCAGGAGTGATCCCCAGTCTGGTCACTGCCTGTGGACAGGCCCTAGAGGGTGACTCTCCTGTCACTGGGTGAGGAGCAGAGCTGAGCAGCACCTCTCAGCAGCACTCCTTGGCCTGAATCCTGCACACACTCTTCTCTGTCTTCATAAACAATATGTCACTGCCACATTTGTAACAAATTAACGTCACTGACCTTTGTTTGGAAATTTTTAACAGGCCGGGTGGACACTGGCCAAATGGCTTGGGAATATGATAACCCTGCTAAGGGCAGATTTGTCTGTTGACTTAGGTTAACTGGGCCAGGGGCAAAAGCTAAGTATCTGGGGTTACTCAGGACATATATAAACACAACAGGTTATTTGCACCTAGAGCACCTTTTGTCTCCGCTTCTCAGCTAACTTCCCACTGGCCCTTCAGAATCCCAAACTCGGGTGCCTGGGTGGCTCAGTCGTTAAGCGTCTGCCTTCAGCTCAGGTCATGATCCCAGAGTCCTGGGATCGAGTCCCACATCGGGCTCCCTGCTCGGCGGGAGGACTGCTTCTCCCTCTCCCACTCCCCCTGCTTGTGTTCCTGCTCTCGCTGTCTCTCTCTCTGTCAAATAAATAAAAATCTTTAAAAAAAAATCCCAAACTCAGGGATAGGAAAGAAAACTCAGATGCTTCCTCTCCCAGGCAGCCTTCCTAGAATCTGCCAGGTGGAGGCAAGTGCCCCTCCTCTGAACGCCCTTACCACGTATCACACCCACTTGAGGTCCTACGTCTGTGCTCCCCCCACCCCCAACCAGGAGCTCTCTGAGGGCAGGGGCTGCATCTTACCCAGCTTGGCACCTCCTGTGCCCAGTCAGGAGCTGGCATGCAGGTGCCAGGAAATGACTCTCAGGAAACTTAAAAAGCCCAAACCATGGAGTGGCGGGGGGAGAAAGGAATTTATCCACATCAAAATTAAGAACTTCTGTTCAACAAGGACTTTAAGTCTATAGACAAGTGACTGAATGGGAGAAGGTATTTGCAAAGCCTAAAGGTAAAAGGGGACTAATATTTAGCGTACATAAGGAACGCTAGCAAATCAGTAAGAAAAAGACAGTACCCTCAAAATAAAAGTGGTCGAAGGATCAGAAAGATCAACAAATGGCTGACGAGCACAGGAAGAAATGTCCAAACCTCATTAGTGGTCGGAGAAATGGTATTTAAGACTACAGTATGATATTACTTTATGCCTTTAGCCTGGCAAACAACGAGTGAGCCGGGGACTGGCAAGTGTTGGTGGGAGGAGGGACACAGGAACCCCCATGCTGTGGCAGTGGAGACAGGTGTGGGCACTGAAAGAGCCATCTGGGATCTTAGGCATGTTCAGTGTTCACACACCTTCCCATCCAACAGTTCTGCTCCTGGACGTTTGTCCTAAAGAAACGCCCAGTTGGGTTCAGAAGGGGACATGTACAAGGACACTCATTATTTCTATGGGTAGGGAGTTGCAGGTGGCCTGGGTAGCTGTCACTGGCAGAGTGGATGGGTAAAGCATGATCAGCGCAAGGCATGGCTCAGATGTACCCACAGGAACATGGAAGCATTTCCAAAAAACAAAGCGCTGAGTGGGGAGGGAAAAAAATAGAGAAAGAAATAGAAGATACATAATCCAGTTGCACAGACAGAAATAAAAATATATGCCTACGAAAGAGCAATCCATATTTTGTAAGGACATACCAACACAATATATGCATTAAACACTTAGAGTGTTTGCCTTTCCCTGCGGGATGAGCGCAAATGCTTGAAATAGGCCACAGACAAACAAGCGAGAAGCAAGACAGTACTTTTCTCAAGAAATTCTGGCGGGGCCGCGGATCTGGGGTTATGGTCATGAGTGCCCAGGAGAGGAGCAGGAAGCCCACGGTTGCCATGGTCCTTCTCTGTGCTAGTCACCGAACCGTTCATAGCTTCATGTCATGGAATTCTCACCATCCCTCAAGGCTAAGAAAATGATCCCCTTTAATTTTACTATTTTAAACTGAATGCTGAAATGAAGGCTTTAGAGAGATCAAGCCACAGGACCTAGTTAGTAAGGAAGAGACATGTCTGCTTCAAGGCTCATTTACATGCGAGGGGATGAGTTCTCCATCACTGGAGGCATTCAAGGAGAGGTAATGCTGCAAGAGAAAGTCACGGCTCCCTTCAACATGGAGAGTCTATGGCTCAATGAAACACAAGGTCTGCTAAATAATTCTTTTTCAGGCTACCTTCCTTGGGCTCTCTGAAACATAAGGATCATGGATCATGAAGGCTCAGAAGTGTCAGGGTCAGGCTCCCAGCCTCAAAGAGCCCACATACATGTGTGTCATCCCATTTCTGCTGACCCACAACCCTGCCAGGGTCTCTTGCGTTTCAGCCGCCCATGTCTCCACTCTTAATTATATCAAGTCGAGTGGCAGTTGGACGACCTGGCCTTTCTAGACCTTTGTCTAGATGAAGGGAGCTACAATACGTGCTTTGACAGAAGGAAAAGGACATTAAAAACCGGCCTCAAGCATCTCAAACTAGAGTCAAACTAGCTCCGAAAGTTTTCTAGTCAGTTCTGGGAAATCATCTTCCTGCTTTTATAGACCCTGGCACTGGGCCAGAAAAATTATGAAGCCCCCAGGGGGCAGGGACTGTATCTTATTCAACTTGGCTTCCCTCAGAGGACTTGGTAAAGCGCCTGGCAGATGCTCAGGAAATGTGCACTGAATAGAACAGTATCTGTTACCCCAAAGACCAAACGGTAGTTAATGTCTGCAAATGGGGAGGACAAGCCTACATTTCACTAGGTACCTTCTGAATGACAATCATGCTGTTGGAGTGATGCAAGACCCCGTGCCTTCAAATCAGGTGCTGAAATAGAAAAGTCCGAAGTCTGAGCCCTTTATGTTGCACAGAAGCCGTGTGAAATTCGAGCACATTATCGCTCACCAAGACTCTGACAAACAGGCCTAATGAAGGCAGGGCCGGTGAGCGGGCGAGCGTGCAGATGCTGAGAGCTCCCAAAGAACAGCACAAACAAGGCTCTAATCATGGCTTCACTCAACTTCCTTCCCTGCTGCAAATTCTGAACGATGTTTAGACTTCGGCAGGAACATGGATTCTTTCTTCTCTTGAGGGAAGAAAGAAGCCAATTCCCTGGCATTCATGCTCACATACACGTGGTTTAAAGGCAGTCAGCACCAGCATGGGCAGGGGGAGGGCAACTGAATGTGGAGTCAGAAGGGGTTTAGGCCTTGGCCCTCCTGCAAGGTGTGTGGCCAGCAGGATGCCAATGTCGGCTTCTGACCACAGGTATGTCACTCAGAATTGTACCTGAGACAAGAGTAGGAGGACACGGAATTGATTTGGGAGGTGGTCTTGCGGCACACTCAAGAAGTGTGGGGAGGTGAGACAGGAAAGGGAAGGGAGCCAGTCTGGGGGCATGCATGAGCAGGTTTCTGGGTGGGCAACTGAGGCACGATTCCATTGGGGACCCCTGGAGACAGAGCAGAATATACCTTGCAGTTGCCCCACCCAAGAGGAAGGATGCTGGGTGGTTTATCCTCTGCTTCTCTCTCCTCCCTGGCACAAGGTGTCCCTGGAAGCACCAATTCCCTGACATATGGCCTACTCCTTGCATAGGGTGAGGGGTGCAGGTGCTTTTCATGAGGCATTTGTTCTGGAATTGTGGATGCTCTGGGAGTATGGATGTGTCATTGACGGCATCTCCCACCTACCATCTACATTGTCCTGCTGGGAGTTAAAAGCTACGAAAACAATGGATCGCGGATTACCACATCAAAAACCAACGATGTATTGTATGGTGACTAACATAACGTAATAAAATTAAAAAAAAAAAAAAAAGCTTTGGGAACCCCTGAAAACAATGTAAATGGAGGGAAGCTGGGAGTGAGGAAGGTCATTCTTAGGGATCTGAAACCCTCCTTGGATTAAAAATGCCTCGGTCTCAAGAGGGGCCGGGGGGCTAACCCTGGCACATTATTTTAGAACAGTCCTGTTGACAAGACACATGGTTTCTCCAGCCTGAAACAACAATGGCCACCATCTTGAATTAGCTTCCGCTCACATTCTGCTGTCAAGGCTAACTGCTGTTTGCCAGACAAGTCACCAGAAACCACAAATAAATGAAGATGTTCTTAAATTTCTACAAGTCCTATCACCAACGAATCCAGTAAACATTACCAAGAGCCAGCCAGGAGCCAGGCATCATGTCAGTAATGGGACGTGCTTCCCAGGCTTGAGAAGCCATAGAGCAAAATCTCATTTGGCCCTTTCCCCAGCCCCAGGAGCTGGGCAGGGCTGGCTTTAGTGTCACCCCATTTTCCAGAGGATTAAGCTGAGGCTTAGGGAGATGAAGTAACTTGCCCAGGGTTACACTGCTGCTGAGTTTCAGAGCAAGGACTTGAACCCAGGTCTTTTGCCTCCGGGTTAAATCAATAAACTTGCACTGGGGGCCTACTGAGCGCCAGGTGTTTGTGCTACCCTACAGCCGTGGAATCAAGAAGTGCAGGGCCATGGCTTCTTGGCTCCCCTTTTAGTCTTCTTCCCAAAGCTACCTCCCATTTCCAACTCATCTGTGTTTTAGTTTTGCAAAGGAATTAACGGAGCCTCCGATGCAATGCTTCCTCTACGGTAGGTAAAAGGGTTCGGAAGGCCCTGCACAAATAAAGAGCTGAAAGAGCATCGCGTGAGGTCTTCAGAGGAAAGGTGGGATGGACCAGCTTCCAAGATCAGGTTAGTGAGCTTTGAGACAGCCTGGGTGTGAGTCTCGAAGCAGCCCCTGCAAAGGGATCCTCCACCACCGGGGCTGACTGTCAGTGAGCCAGCTCTGCTGTTCACTGTCCCCTCTAAAGATGAGGCAGGAGGTGAGGGAGAGACAAGCAGACAGGGAGAGAGGTGGTGTGAAGGACATGGCAGAAAACAACACGGGGCTCTATTTAGAAGCCTTTTTGAAAGGCCCACGGCATGAGGCAATTCTCGGGGTAAATCCTGGAAAGTCCCAGAAAACAGAGTCCGGGCCAGCCCAGGGAAGCATGGGCCCAGAGAAGGGAAGGAATGAACTCACCATCCCATGGTGAGTCAGGGTCTCCCCCAGGAAAGTCCCTTCCCCTGTCTGGGCCTCAGTTTCCATTCTGTGAAACGAGATGATAACCAGGCACCCTCCCAGGTTGGGCAACCTGCTCAATAATTCAGCGCCGCTCCATCCTGGCAGACAATGCACCTCTGAGACCCTCTATATTTGGAAAACTAACTCTTGTGAGGACACGAACATGCCCCCAGCATTCTAGTGGCTCATTTTAGTCCCGAAATAACACAGAATCCCTCTGTCAACAGGATCAATGTTTGTTTTAAAAACATATAAAGAGAAGCATGTGCAGGTTCAGCTCTGATGTTCACTAAAAACTGGGCACAGATGTGGTGAAGGGAAAACATTCAGGTGTAGGTGTGCTTGTGAGCACAAGGGGAAAGCTGAGGTCCCATCTTAGCTCTGCCACTAACCAGCTTGTGTCCCGGGGCGGGGGGGAACACCTCCCTCCCCTGGGCCCCAGGATCATCTCTTAGACTCTGCTGTATCTGACATCCTACATATGGCTAAGTGTGGGGAACAGCTATAAAGGGCAGGCAGACATAAAGGCACCTGGGGGTTTCAACACACCAAGAGAATCTGGATTTGTTTCAGAAAAGTGTCATAATTTTTTTGACACAGTGCTAATCATAATTGCTGCTACTTGCTGAGCAAGAAATATATGCACATATTTCTATGTGTTATCGAGTTCTTTCCACATTCCGAGAAGATAGGTAGGATTATATTCCTATTTCACAGATGAGGACTTCACACAGGTGAAGTTACTTGCCTAATGTGCTACATCAACTTGAGCTAAGGTAGGTCAGACCCACTCTGAACTATTGTTTGCTCCATTGCTTTCCTTATAAATGCCCAAAACTGGTCACTGGAGTTGGTGTCTAATCCTAACATATGAAAAAAAAAGGCAATAAAATTGGCACGCACTTGTAGCTGTGATCGGCCAATCAATATTTTATAAAATATTCTCCTAGAATGATATAATTTGAGAACTGGAAATGTGACAAGAGAATTTAGTTACAATCACTCAAAAAAAAAAAAAGTAAGTATCTTTGCCAAGATGCTTACTTGGTTCAACCAATGAAGAAACAAGACTTAACAAATGGGAAAATAATTACATTTGCCGAAAATTACATCTTTCGCGCATGCCAGAGAGCTGACATGCGTTTCAATTACCTGCCACGGGAAGACGAATGGGTAAATCTACAAGATTGCATTACTGAGCCACAGTACCGAACACCTCTCCTCATTGAGCTAAATCCAGTGGGATTTGTCTGAATGAACCCGAATAACTCGATTTCATTTCTTGCTTTCCCCTGGATGACTTTGGGATCTGACGCAAAGTCACTGCTCTTGTTCCTGGATTTTTCCAGAAACATCCAGATGCTGAAAAACACTGCAGTGAAGAACGGTGCATCTCGTGGTTTTGGCTAACGACCCTGCTGATGGCCGTACCGGGCTGCATGGAGGTGTCTACCTGGAGGAAAGCCCAGCCCCGCTTCTCACAGATGCCCTGTGGGCTCTGACAAGCCCCTGCCCCTCTCCGGGCCTCTACTTCCACCTTGCCCACTTGAGGAAAGTGGTCTGGAAGGTTTCTGAGCCCCTTCCAACATGGACACCAGGAAAGTCCAAAAAGCGACCTGGTTTCTTAGAATAAAAATTAAGGACCTGTTACAAGCACGTGGGGGATGATTATGGGTTAAAAGAGATTAAAGAGAAATAGCAACCAGCCATTGTGTGGGTTCTCCCACAAATTGTAAAGACATTTTGGAGATAATCAGAGGATCAACACAGACTAGAAATGAAAGGATATTAAGAATCATTGTTAAATGTTTTAGGTAGGATAATAGTATCATGGCTATGTTTTGAAAAGTCCTTATCTAGTAGGAATGCATACTGCAGTATTTATAGATTGAAATGAGATAATGTCTGGGAGCTGCTTTAAACATTATAGCAAAAAAAAAAAAAAGGGTGCAGTGGGTGAGTAAAGATAAAGCAAGATTGGCAAAATGTTGATGATGGTTGAAGCCAGGTGATGGGTACATGGGGTTTATTATGTGGTCCTCTCAACTTTAGGGTCTGTTTGAAAATTTCTATCATCAAAAACAAAAATAATGCAAGCTTTTTCAGAATACTGGAGGGGATTGAACCCCCACCCTCATACTTCCATGAGCCTCTCAGAGTCACGTGGGGAGACTGAATAGCCTGAGAAGTCATGCAGTTGAGAAAAATATTCTAAGTTGAAAATAATGTTTTCACAGAGAAGTGTTTTCTATTGACTCTGCTTTCTCTTATCTGGAACATCATACTTTCATTTCTTTTGATGTATTTTATTGCAGAAACACAACATCCCCGAATATAGAATTCATCAACTAGAAAGAATAAGCACCAGAAAGCCTACCTTGAAATTGAGTAAATTTAATGGTCCCCATTCTCTCCCCATTCCGGAACACAACTTGACCCTAAAAACAAAACAACACAAACAAGAACAAAAGAGAAATGCCATATTAGCTCAAACACTACTGATCTCAACTGCAATTCGTAAGTGGTACAATGTGATTACTAATATTGGGGAAAAAAATAGATTCCCGTGGGGCTGCAGATGCAAAATTAAACTAACTGTTTTAAAACTGGTTGTGACTTTACCTGGTTAACTGGAGGAGAACAAAATCAATAACAGAACTAACACATGTGAATTAAAGCTGAGCTATGTGTCATCATTACCACTGTGATCATCCATGAAACCCCCACGTATCCTGTGTTATCTTGAGACAAGGTCTTCCAGGGTGCTAGAAAGATGGAGGCAGAGATGAGGCCCACGGGGCCTGGCCCTGACTCTGCTCCTGGTCCTCACCCATTAAGATGCGTGGCTCTGCTGAGGCTGTTTGGCGTGAGAACCAGAAGGGGGCTGGAGGTCAGTTAGTATTTCTTATTAAGGACAGAGAATGTTTTTGTAAGTTCTTCCTGAGTGGTGACATCAGCCCCAATTATAAATGGGCTACGGGGCAGCACAAAATGAAGGTTCTTGAGCCAGCGAGGCCTGTGTGTCACAGGCAGCTGAGCATCCCTCGTTAGGGGCCCCGGGGGCTCCAGACGGCATCATCTGCAGCATCTGCCTTGCTGGCTGATACCGGGCTTCCATATGCTGCGCTAAATAAATCGGGAACATAAAGAGGGGGTGGGATCTCTCCTTGCTAATACACGACCCATCAAAATTCTGTAACCGTGCCAGGAAATCGACACGTTATATCAATGAATCTTTTTGACAAGCTCGAGTGGAAAGGGGGATGATCCTCATTTTACAGATCAAGAAACTGAGACCAAGAGAGGTTATGCGCTCTGTATTAGGTCCTGTAGGTGAGGCTGCTGGGAGTCAGATCCAAGTTTGATTTTAATGCCCAGGCCATTTCACTACAGCATGTTGCTCCTCAGCCAGAAATAAATTCCTTTCTCTCTTTCCATTACCGTGCAATTAGGAAAAGCAATGGTCTTAAAGGGACACCGCTTTACTCTCACTATGCTCTTACGTCATCAGGTCATAGCATAGACGATACTTCAGATCCCACTCAATGCTCAGGACAAAGTGCCAAGAAGTATCTTCCCTAGGTGGAAACCCAAAGTCTGAGGCCCTGCGGCTTTTCGAACAAAGAGAATCACTCAACCTGATCTCAGAACGAGAAGCACCTCAGAAGGCCACTTTGACACCTCTTTGAAATCCTGTAGACAGCCGCAAGAACTTTCAGTTTGAAAGTAATGGCCAGCAAATTCCATATTATTCAGGTGATGGCACGCAATTCCCGGGAGTGTGAAAACACTTCAGTGTAAGGTGAGATGGACGCTGTGATTTGATTTCTAGGGATGATTGAAAAACACAGAACATTGTGCAAAAGGCTCACTTTTATGCAAATAGAGCACTTTGCAAAGCTGGGAAAGACACAGACGGCGGGGGGGGGGGGGGGACAAGGAGGACACTTCTTGGTTTGATGAAGGTGGGGATCTAATTTGCCCACCTCCTGCCACGCTCTGAGGAACTCCAAAGGCTTCTAGATATAAAATGTGGACAAATTCTGCAGAACCTTTATTAGTTAAATGAAAAAGGACATGAAATGGTCTTTGAAGCTTGGACGGAATGACACTGGATTGGAGTACGAGGTGGGGAAGAGAACCTCCCTTTACTTGGTAAACAAAACAAATTAGTCCGTCTTTGAAGTGAGAGCGGTCACATTTTATTTTCCTCACGATAACTATTTTTACTAATGTGGCTCCTTAAGCTCTCAGATAATGCAGTGGAAGGAGGCCCGTGTCCGAGGATCCCAAACCCGGCTTCAGTGCCCCCTTGGGCACGTTCCTGAGCACCCGAGTTACGGACCTAGCACAGCTCCCGACCTACAATGGGCACGCAGTAAATGGCAGTAGTAAATTTTTATTTTAAAATGTTTAATAGCAGAGAGCTGAAATAAAAAAAGACTTTAAGCACCAGGAAGCTTTCCAACCCCTGGGAGGAGATTTTCCATATCACATGGTGTCATCCGGCAAAGGGATAAACTGTTGGGTCTTTGCCCAGGCATCCTCACCTCTCAGAAACAGAAGCCCCCAAGTGACTGCGTTCTCAAACCACACGAGCCGCCGTGAACTTCATCGGCGGGTAATGAAGGACGCACAGATGGGTAATTGGGCTATACCGGGTGGTCTGCACAGAGAAGAAGCCAGGAAGCCCCCTTCTGAGGGAGATGTGTCTTCTGGTTGTTTCCTGAAGAAGTTACCATGGCACCCACTGGGTCTGACCGCTAAAGCCAATTCTGCCACCGTGCCCGTGGCTGACAGGATGGGGACCACTCTCCCAGCCAAGTCAACGTCGACAAGGAAGCCCACGTGCCAGTCAGATGATTTCCATGAAATTCTGCCCTTCCACAAATACTTGCCTATTTTGGGCCACGTACTTAGCTTCCAGGTGCTGATTCCTGCTCTTGGAGAGCTTTGTGTTTGATGAGGAGAGACAAATGAAACAAGTTCTCCAATGAAGGCACAAGATGACTTTAGTTCGTGGTGAGTGCCGTGAAGAAAGTAAGAGGGAGCGGCTGGGCGAGGGACGGGTCGGTTGTGCAGTCAGGAAAGAGGTCGCCCAAGAGCTGATAGGAGAGCCACAGGCCGCAAGGCGAGAGGGGGCTGCTCCAAGCAGAGTGCGAAGTCAGGGCAGGAACAGGAAGGGCCGGCGTGGCGAGGGCGCGGGTAGGTCAGCAGGGGCCAGGTCACGTCCGACCTGGAGGCCACGACAGGGCTCTGGAGGTGATTTTAAGTGCAGGGAAGAGCCCCGGAGTTGGGGAGGCTGAGCAAAGCAGTACTATGATCTGATGTAAGATCTGGGAAGATGGTTCTGGCTGCTGGATGGAGATGGGATGGTTGTGTAGAAACAAAGACACAGAGAAACTGGGGCCTCTGGCAGCCAGTAATCCCGGTGTGAAGGGACAGCGGCTCAGGCGAGGGTGGTGGCCGGATTCTCTCTCTTGCCAGCGCAGGGGGCACCGCCACGGTAGCTGGGCACTGTGGCCTGGACAGGAGTGGATTTCCACCCTACTCCTGGCCCCTCTGTCTGACGGACGCTGTCGTGTGCTGCCCCAGGGCCCCCTTGGGATGGAGGCACTCATTTCGCCAGCCGCCGGGCATCTTGGCTGCTGCTGAGTTGCCCGGCACCCACACGGGGCTGTGCCAGGGACGGTTATGCCCCCTTCCTGGGGGGCAGCCTACATCCAATGGTCATGAAGGGACAAGTTCTACCCCCTTGCCTCAATTCAGGACAACTGTGAAGGACCGTGGATCCAGAAGTCCCCGTGGGATGACCGAGGCCATGGTTACAGCTGCGTTATTTCACTTGTCCCTTTGCTACATCTTGCTTCACTTCCTCTCTCCCAGGTCTTGTTCCTGAGAGCCCTCCCTGATCGACTTCCTGTATGCAAATCTTTGTCTCAGAATCTGTTTCCAGGGCAACCCCACCTAAGACCCCCGCCATCAGAGGTCACTGGGACTCTGTCTTTCTTGCCACCTGAAGGAGGCTGACTGAGAAGGCGGTGGGAACAGAGGCGGTGGATTCTGCGCGAAGCCCATGCTTCAGCCTCACTGTGGCCTGGCATGTCCGCCAAGGAAGCCGGGCTGGCTTTGGGCTCTTAAACCCCAGGTGGAGCGGGGATTTGTTTCACTCTTCTCCCCGCCCACGTACTCTTTATGTATACATAAATGCCATGACTCTCCTTAAGCTTTCGCCGTGTGCGATCCCAGGGCCGTAACTGAGGATCATCACGTGCACTTGAGACCCATCCATATGATGTGCGGAATTCTAAGGCAGTGGAGTTTGGTAGCTCTGGCCGGCGTGGTGGCCGAGTTCTGTCCGCGCTGGCTCACAGCCCGCACTCGCTCTTTTATACCCCTCTCTGTGTTGCCGGGGCCCGAAGTCCAGAAACCACATTTCCCACCATCCCCTGCCAGCTGGTTTCCATTTAGGTTCTGCTAATGAGAAGCATTCACGGGAGATTTAGAAAGTACGCATAAGGGAAAAGCTTTTTTTTTTTTTTTCTGCTTAGGCTGTAGCAGCACGAGTTCTGAGTGCCTGCAGGTGTCTTTGGGTCCCAGCAGCCCCCCAACTGTCAGCGTGGGGGGCTCTGAGCTGACTGCTCCGTGGCCGGTGGGGGGATCCCCACAGCAGCAGAAACAGCAGCGGCAGGAGGCTCAGAGGCCAGGGCACTTGGGTCCCCATTATTTTATCTGCATTCCTAATCGGCTCTGGGGGTCATTCTTTTTTTTTTTTTTTTTTAAAGATTTTATTTATTTATTTGACAGAGACACAGCGAGAGAGGGAACACAAGCAGGGGGAACGGGAGAGGGAGAAGCAGGCTCCCCGCTGAGCAGGGAGCCCGATGCGGGGCTCGATCCCAGGACCCCGGGATCATGACCTGAGCCGAAGGCAGACGCTTAACGACTGAGCCACCCAGGCGCCCCGTCTGGGGTCATTCTTATAAACTCCTCGGAAGTTAGAATCCATTATCAATCAGCATGCCGTCTAGAAAACAGAAACCACTTCGTGCACTTCGTGCATTTCAGAGGCGGTGGCCACACCGGTTCCCTTTTTGTTCCTGCAGCCCAAGGGGCTTGGTAGTTTCTGTAAATACTTATCTCCGGTGACAGCACCTTCCTGTTTCGCTCCTCCGCCCTTTTCAACAAAGTTGTAACCAGTTCCCGGTATTAAATCTCCCTCTGAAATGCCTGAAGTGGTTTCTGTTTTCTCAACGGCATGCTGATTGATAATGGATTCTAACTTCTGAGGAGCTTATAAAGAATGACCACAGAGCAGATCTGGAATGCAAATAAAATAATGGAAGTAAAGCCGCCAAGTGGATAATTTATAAAGAACTTTTTTTTCCTGAAAGAGATGTCGCTAAGGTCCACGAAGGCAGTCTATTTCATAAAAGTCGATCCAAATGAACAGCTCAGGTTGAACCGGGAGCAATAAAGCTGCATCTCTTTGTCGGAGAAATCTTCAGAATGCACAGGATTCTGTGCATGGAAAAAACTTACGTTTCAGCATTTACCAGACAAGAGTCAACACTGCCCCCAGTGTGACCCCGGATAGTCACGGAGTGTTTGAGTGTCCATTCTCCTCTTTGAAAAATAGGAAGCTCAATACCTACTTGTCAGGACTGTTTGTGAGAATTGAAGAAGGTATTTATGAAAAAGGCATAACCCAGAGCTGCTGCGTATAAAGGGTAACTCATAATTCCTCCAGGTAATCCTAGTTAGCAGAATTTCACCTGCTGTCAGCTCAGAATCCCCAAGAAAATCAGTGGAGAGTGAAATATACACTAAGGATCCCAGCAGCCTGCTCTTAGAAAAATTGTTTCCATTATTCATTTTTAATATTTCACTACTAAGCACGAGTAAGATCTATGCTAATAGCAGTTTATGAATTGTATGGGTCAAGCCCTACGTTGGGACTTTTTTTTTTTGGGGGGGGGGTCTCTTTCAATTTCACAGTGGAGGGCAGGGATGCCCAGCCCCGGACGTGATCTGATGTCGGGCTGGAGCTGGAGGCTGGACAGAGTGAAGACTCCCTGGTCTCAGCCTAATTGCGTGGTGCCCTGGGACCACTGAGGGACACAGTCTCTCAGATCATGGCACATTTAGGGAAGGATTTCCGTCTTTAATATGACCCTAAGTGCACTCTTGTCTCTGGCAGTCCTGTTTGTCTCTGGGAGGTGTGAGCATGCATGCTCATCTGAGTGCTTGGTCTGTGCTGTGGGGAAACAGGACCCGCCCTGACATGTCACGCTGCTATCTGTGTAGATGATCCAAGTGTACCTTGGACGGTTCTGCTGCCAGCCCTCCAACCAGGACGATGCTGGTCTCAAATAAATAATGAGAACTTGGAGAAAACACTGGGGTCTGAATGCTGGTCAGATTTTCCATCAAGGGTAGAGACCCTCATCATGTAGGCTTAAAGAAGAAGGTGCCTTCTGTTTTCCAAGGGATGGCAGGACTTAAAAGAGAAATATCAAACAATTGTGTAGGTCCACCCACATATTCTACAAAGGTGAAAAATTCTTTATTTTCTGCCTGTGCCTCAGGCTAAAATAAGTCATATTTTGCAGACTATTTAAAATATTTTCTTAAATGAAACGCTTTTGATAGGCCCAAGCCTGGAGAAAAGTTTGATGTATCCATTGAGTTTTGAGCTATGGGTTTGTAGGGAATTAAGAGGAGGGGCAGGATGGAAGGTGTAGCAAGCCCCAATGCTACCCTTCTGCTGGTACGTAGTAAATGGAGGGGCATCCTTCTGAGAGACCATGAGCAGATGGCCCAAAGGGTTCCAATGGTCACCAGCCACAAAGCACGTGGTGGCCTAAGGCAAGGCTGGGTGCAGGGGAGGGGAGACAGATGAAGAGAAGATGTCGGGGTAGATGGGCCAAGAGAGGGGGGACCAACTCCTCTTTCCTTCCAGTCATAATACAGGAGTTAAGCTTGTTTAGAATAGCAAAATATCAGACATGAATGAAATGTCCACAATATAGGGCAATAGCCACATACACAGTGATAGACACGTGATGAAATATTATGATACATGCTTTCAATCAACCAGCACTGTTGAGCACCTAACATGTGTTGGGCACGTGCTGGGCGGGCACCAGATAAAGGGTGTGCAAAGTCAACATGGCCCTAGATTGCATGGAGTGTGTAGTCTGGTGGGAGATGCAGACATTAAACAGTAAATACACTGATAAATATATAATTACAAACTACAATAGTGATATGAAGGAAAAGAACAGGGTGCTACGAGAGAGAACTATAACACAAACCTAATGTAGACAGACTGTGAGCTAAGGAGGGCTTTTCTGGGGAGGTGGCATTTCCACTGAGATCAGAAGGAGTTAGCTAAGAGTGTAGGAGAGAGGGTCCTGGGAAGAGGGATTGTATGTGCAAAGTTCCCAAGGCAGGAGAGAGACTGGGAAACCAGAGGACCTGAAAGATCCCAGTGAAGATGAAAGAGGTCATTGAGGAGGAGATGAGCATGGAATGTGATTGGCAAGGTGGTCATGTGGAACCTTACAGGCTGTATCAAGGATGCTGAGCCTAATTCTGAATGCAAGGGGAAGCAACCGAAGGGTTTTAACCAAGGGGTGACTTGATCTAAGTTATATACACTTGAGCATTCAATTACAAATTGAATTACAAAAGACTGGAAAAAGTGATTTCTGACTGTACCAGACACTGGCTAGCTGTTCACCAAATTCATTTTCTTTTCCTCTTGGGCACATGGTTAAACTGCATTTTCTAACCACCTTTATTTATTTATTTATTTTTAAAGATTTTATTTATTTGACAGAGAGAGAGACACAGCAAGAGAGGGAACACAAGCAGGGGGAATGGGAGAGGGAGAAGCAGGCTTCCTGCGGGGAAGGGAGCCCTATGCGGGGCTCGATCCCAGGACCCTGCGATCATGACCTGAGCTGAAGGCAGACGCTTAATGACTGAGCCACCCAGGTGCCCCTCTAACCACCTTTACAGTTAGGTGTGGCCATGTGACAGTTCCAGTCAATGGAATATGGGTAGAAGTGTCATATGATGTGCCAGATCCGGCCCATGAAAGCCTCCCACAAGACCTTTCATGCTCCTTCACTTCCCCATCTGCCAACTAGATTCACAAGGTCTTTCAGTGAACTCTGAGGCCCAAGGAACAGAGGGAACCCGAGGTGGAAGAACTTGGGTCCATGAATCATCATGTGGAAAGAATTTCCACCAACCAGAAACATCCACTTTGGACTTTGCATATGAGGAACATCAATTTTTACTGTGTTGATCCACTAAGATTCTGAGATCTCTTTGTTATAGCAGCTGATTACTTATCCTAATAACATAAGTAAAAAGGGGTAAAAATTATATTTATAGTACGTTCACAATGATACAAAAATCACTCCCACCAAATACAAATGTTTATGCTAGTTGGTTTTTAGGTTGTGTGATTATGGCTTTTTCTTCTTTTGACTTTTCGATATTTTCCAATATCCTATAATAAGTATGTATTATTTTCCTAATAGGAAAACTTTATTAAAAACTTTTCTCAAAAAGACGTTATAAGGAGGCATTTTTTTTTTTTTACAGGCAAAAATAGCAACATCATCACCAACAAAATAATACTCCGTCTTGGAATAGATTAATTTTTACTGACAGCTTTGAGTTTTCATGAATAAGAGCCAGAGATCCGTGCAGGCATAAGCACGTTTCCCCCTCCTCTTGGAAGAATGTAAAGAACCATGAGCAAGGGGTCTGAAGACACAGAGGCAGGCTGTGCTCTGCGTTTTCTCAGGAGGGTACCTGGGATGAATCTTTTCTTGACTCTGTCACAGAACACACAGAGATAACACCCTTCAAGTTATTTTTAGCTCTGCTGAAACATTTGTGTACATTACCTGAGATTTTTTTTTCAGGGTTGTTCTTCATGAATCAATTCTCAACAGCAACCCCAATGCGGTGCACTGTGTGTGATCATTATCTCTGTTTTACAGATGAGGAAACAGAGGCAGTGAGAGAAGAAATTTGCCTGGGGTCATGTGACCAGTGGGCAGAACCGGGATTCACTCCAGATGAGTCGGACTTCAAGCTTACGCTTCTAACCACATGCTACCCTGCCTCCTTATGCAAGAACCAGCCACTGATGGGACAATGAGCTCTTTGCAAGGGATCAGAGGGAGGCCCAAGCAGCCTTGATGGAGAGTAGGGAGCAGGGGTGGAGTAGGTAGGTGGAAGAGAAAAGGAAGGTAGCTAGTCAGGGATGTGTTGATAAATGTTTAACAATGGGCTCTTTGGAGGGGGGGAGCCCTGGTTTATAGTGCTAGAGAATTTCCATGGTGTAAATACTCTCACCAAGGCAGACTTCCAGCTCTCTACCATTTAACACCTGGCTCATCAATTCTGGATCATTTAACAAGTAGCTCTTGGCTCTCTTGGGAGCCTGTAGGATCCAGCTCTAGCACATTGGTGGCCAAGCCAGTCCCCTTGGGTTTCCAGAGTAAAAAAACATGAGGAGGAACGCAAAATGCTTAGTTTTTACCTGCACAAGGGGTGGGTGAGAATCTCCTGTCAGAAATGGGGAAAGGAAATTCATATCAGAGCAGGAAGAGCTGCAGAGAAGGGGCTCGGGCTGGTTGCCTATCTACTGCCTCAGTTCCCAAAACCGCCCTGCTCCACTCTGCTCTGAACCGAGAGGGATGAAGAGCCCAAGGCAGAGGAGCTGGTTATCATGAAGACCCAAAGGTTATCACAGGCTGGGAGATCCAGATAGCCCCGCAAGCTGTTGGTACTGGGGTCTGTGTCCCCCGGGGGCTGAATGATGTTTGCTGAGGCTGTTTCTATACAATTAAGCCAGAAGGGGTTCTGGGCTTTGAGTGGGAGGTTCAGGGCTCTAGTTCTAGTCTTGTCATGAACACCTGTGTGCCCCTAATTATGCTCCTTCCTTTCTCTGGGCCTCAGTTTCCTCACAGAAAATGGGGGAACAGGTGCCGTACACTGTTGTTGAGTGCTTACTCTGGGACAGGGCATGCTTATGCTAGACCCTGGGGAAATGCAGTGATTAAGCCAGAGTCCTAGTCTTCTAGAAGCCACAGTCTAATGAATGTGACAGGCAAAAAAAGAGATAGTTACAAGGCAGTGTGACAGTTGGTAGGAGACGGTGGGTACAGATGTATGAGCACAAAAGGAAGAGCACTCTCTCAAGGAAGGGCTTGGAGGGGACAGGAAAGAATGAGTGTCAGTCAGGCAGGCAAAGAGGATGAGAGAGGAATATTCTAGGCAGAGGGAAAAGCATATGCAAAGGCCTGGAGGCAAGAGAGAGCTTGGCTCTATGAAGGACCAGAAGGAAGGGCAAGGCGGCTGGTGTTATGCAAGGGGTAGGGAGGTTGTTGGAGGCAAGGAAGGCAAGAACCATATCAGGCAGGGCTTTGGACCTCATGTTGCAAATGGGGGCCGTAGAAGGGTTATTATAAACTGGGAGGTAACACGTCCAAGGTCCTCTTTAAAAAGAAGGAAATCCTGTCATTTGTGACAACATGGATGGACCTGGAGGACGTCATGCTAAGTTAAATAAGAAGGACACAGAAAGACAAATACTGCATGGTATCAGTTATGTGTAGAATCTACAAGAGTCAAACTCCTAGAAGCAGAGAGTAGAATGGTGATTGCCAGGGGCTGGAGGGAGGGAGAAATGGGGAGATGTTGGACAAAGGGGACCTATTTTCAGTTATGCAGGATGAATAAGTTCTGGGGAAGCTAATGGACAGCATGGGGACTATAGGGAACACTATCATACTGTAAACTTGCAAAGTGCTAAGAGGGTAGATCTATAAGAAAGCAAGAAAGAGAGAAAGAGAAAATGAAAACTGTGTGAGGTGATGGCTATGAGGGCTTTATTAATTAGCTTGACACTTGTGATCATTTCATAATACATATGTATATCAGATCATCACAGAGTACCTCTTAAATAGATATAAATCCTATTTCTTAAGTATGCCTCAATAAAGCTGAAAAAAAAAAAGCTACTCTGGTGCTGTGTGGAAAATGGATGGGCATAAGGGGGAGACTGGGTGCAATGAAGCCAGTTGGAAGCCATTGTGGAATCCAAGTGGATGGACGGATGGATTGCGGAATCCAGGAGGATGACATGGCTGGAGAGTAGTCCATACTTCCCAAGATGGGAAGGAGGTGGAACCCACAGGGCTCAGAGATACCCCATGTGAGGGCTGAGGAAGGTGGAGAAGTGAAGAATGGCTTTCTGGTTTGGCAGACAGATGGTTGTACCCTCCTTACCTGCGCCCAGTGAGTGGGGTCTTTGCCCAGCTTCTGGGGTGAGCTCTGTCACTCTAAAGCCACACATCACGAGACCCTCCCCCAGGCTTTTTGCCCCCACCCCCAGCCCCTCTTCGAAGTTTCCTGGTCATTTGCAGATGCAAGCATCCCCATGATTAGAAATACTTAATTTTGCTTTACTGTATGTTCTATTTTTGTTCAGTAGATTAGTCTCGACCAGGAAAACCAAACTGCTGACCAGTCAACCTGAAAGTCTGAGACAGGCAATTTGCAATCTGTTGGGATTTTCACTTTAAGCCAGGGTGGGCTGCAGGCTGGCCTGGGGTGGAGGGAGGTGTGGGCCTGCAGCTCAAACAAAGCAGCTGGTCCTGCAGCAGCCCAGGCGCAAGGCCAGAGGGCTTGGGCTGCAGGGTGACCAGGCAGAGCGAGAGAAAGGTGCCCAGTAACAGTACAGGAAAAATGGGCAGGGCTGCAGAACTCATGGACAGGGGCTTCAGAAAGGGCCCTGTGTGGGGAGGCGGGCCGCCCGGCTTCTAGCTTGGGGCCCCCTCATCCCTTGGTGGTAGTCTCCTAGTGTGTAAGGAGATCAAGTTTGTATTATCTGAAAGCTGGGCCCAGAATTCCTCCTAAGAGGAAATGATCTTGGTGTAGGAAGGAACTTGATTAGCCTCCTGGGTGGAAGGTAAGAACCTCCGTTGGGAGAACAGGAGGGAGCTATCTTCTCTGCAGAGAAGAAGGCCCAAGAGGGGTGGGAGGCCTGGTGAGACCACCGCAGGGTAAGTGGCCCCTAAGACGGGGGAGGGTGTGTGTGGGGGGGGTGGGCAGAGCATGAACAGGATCAGGAATAAGTAAGGTCCAACTTGAAGTCATTCAATGACATTCTATGGTACAAACCCCCTCCCCCTGACCCCCAAATCTTCCCTGGAACCCTTCACAAGTCCTTATAAAAGGGGATGGCTTTCAGGTCTGTTTGTTTTTGTTTTGTGTGACTGTCATAATGGAGGACGGGTCTGCATTCCCGGCATGGATCATTGGGGCCCAGAGCTGAGGGGAAAAAAACATCAGGGATCTGGGATGGTCCAAATCCTGAATGAACTCAGCACAAGCAGGACCATGAGAGTGCAAGCCCGCAGGAATGTGAAGAAATCTTGAGGTTGGTTGTGGTCATCCCTGAACTGAGAGATGGAGCTTCCTGAGAACCTTTCCAAGCTCCCAATGGCTGACATCAAGTTACACATAGAGGCTGGGGTTGGGCAGGAGGCTCTCTCAATCTTGAGTGTGTCTTGGTTTCTCCATCTGTACAATAGTCAGGGTGTGAGTTTGCATCTGCCAATGTGCGGATGTGTCTAAGTGTGTACACGCATGAGGGCATGCATACGCATGAGGCAGGCCAAGGGCAAGGAGAACTGACGTGACAGTCTCCCAGGCTCCTCCCAGCCCCAGTGGCCCTCAGCTCTCAATCCCGATGAGTCACCAGTCCCACCTCCCACCTTGGAAACAGCGGGTGGGGCTGGCAGGAAGGTGTCCCTGGCATGACTGATTGAGAACCCATTCTCCCTCTTGGCTCGGCTCACCCATTTGAAACCCAGATGGCTCCATATGGGGATTGGGGACTATTCACTTGGCTTCATGGGCTAAGCCTAAAAATCTTCCATCAGTTAAAAAATCTTCCACTAATTCTCCCGGGGAGGAAAGAGACAGTAGTCAGCAGGGGGGAAAATCGGAAAGGGAGGGAAAAGCAGCTGGTGAAAGCCCCACCTCCTGAGGCGGTCTCAGGCTGAGGGCGGTCAGGAGGCTACTTCTAGCAGCAGACCAGAACGAAGGCTGGGAAATGCCAGGCGTGGACCAGGAACACACACAGCGTGTGTCTGAAGCTGTTTTCAGACCAGAGTGGGGCCAGCTGAAGCTCGGAAAGATAAATCTAGGAACCTTTTTGCTTCAGATGGGTTCTCTCTTCCCTCCTGCCTCTGGCCTGGGCTTGAGGGGGTCTTCACTCCCAACCACAGGGGCTCTTCTAAGACCCAACTTATGGGTCCAGCTGGTGAATTTAGGAGTCTCAATTCCCTACCTATATTGATAGGATTTGCACCTGGTTTATAGCCATCAAACACTGTGCAGTGGATATTTATTTTTCTTGCTCACCAGCTGATCCCACTTTGAATGATAATAGTACCCTGATTTTAATTTAGAGATGATGTTGGTCAGGGGCTGTGAGAGCCACTCTCTAAGATGGCCCCAGTGATTCTTACCTACGGGTATTCACAACCTGTACAGTCCCCTCCCACACTGAACAGGGCTGGTCTGTGTAACCAGTAGGGTATTACAGAAATGGCAGAGTGTGACTTCCAAAACTAGAGCATACAAAGACACTGCAGCTTCAGTCTTGCTTTCTTTTGGATCATTTATGCTGGTGGAAGCTGGCCACCATGTGGTGGGGACACCCAAGCAGCCCTATGGAGAGGTCCATGTGATAAGGACCCGAGTCCTTCTGCCAACAGCCACCCTTAATTTGCCAGCCATGTTAGTGAGCCATCTTGGAAACAAATCTCCAGCTCCAGGAAGCCTGACGATGACTGCAGTCCCATCTTGCCTGCAAATAATATATTAAAGCCCCCAAACCAGAACCTTCCAGCTAAATCACTCCTGAATTCCTGACCCACAGAAACGACATGAGAAAATAAATCTTTATTGTTGCTTTCAGCCACTACACTTTGGGCTAATTTGCTATGAAGCAACAGACAACAAATACAGGGTCACAGGAAGTAAGAGAATTCACCCTGGATGGTTCTAAGGAAGACCCTTAATTAAGGACTACTACAGAGTCGGGGAACAGATTATGAGGGCAGACAAAAGACAGTGTTGTGCCCATAGAATAGTAATAGCAGGAGCTGTTATGTAACTCAGAGCAGAGGAACAAGGGAAGAAATAGTGTCCTCAGAGCTTCACAAGAGTGGGAGACACAAAGGGGGAGCCATAGCCTTGGAAGGAGGGCACATTTATTTCAAGAGATACAGCACCAAAGCAAGGCTGAGGGCTGCACCCTGATCTCTCTCCTCTTGGCCTCCAATCTCCTGCCCGTACTCCCCACTGGCTAAATCCAACCAGAAGCCGAGGACAATGGATCCCAGGTGATGTCGACCATGGGAACAGCTTCCCAGAGCACAGAGAAGGGCAGAGAATGGATCTGCGGGAGGAGAGGCAGAGAAGATAGAAACGCCAACCCTGAGATTCACCTGGCCCCACTCTACCTTGAAGTTCTATGAAACTTTCTCTAAGCAGGGCTGAATCACATGACTTAGACTAAGCCAATCAGTGTGGTCCTCTGGTAATAGTGGTTTGTTCGGGTATGGGCACGTGACCCAAGCCAGCCAATCAAGGGGGACTCACTTCCAGGGATTTTGTTGGCACTACTGGGGAAACGAGCTCCCTCTTTTGCTGGACTTGCTGCAGTGATGATGGGATCCAGAAGTAACTGTGCAGAGGCTGAGCATGGAGCTGGCACAGGAGGAAGCAGTCCCAGCGATGGCGAGATGGAGAAGCCTCATTCTGGACTTCACTGTTATCTTTGGGTAAGGACGGTTTCCTATTACTTGCACCAGAAGAGTCCTGACAGCATATTCTCATCTAGACTGCCTTGATGATCCTCACTGTAGCTCTCTGGGGTATGCTGGGCAGAGAACATTAATCCCATTTTACAGATGGAGAAAATGAGGTTCAGTTCTCTTCATCACTTGGCAGCCAGTTCATTTAAACTCATTGTTATGTTCACTATACCACCCTAGGTTTTTGGAATATATTTCGTCCTCACATTGTATGATTTTAGATTTCTGACTTCTGTTTCAGTGGCCTTGCTGTGTATATGCCTGTTATTGAAAGCTGCTCCAAACTCTCTTTAGAAGTAGGTGGCACTCCATTATTAATTTTCATCAAACAAGCAAACAAGTCATGGTGGTTAGGAAGATTTTCCAAAGTCACACATCTTTTGGGGGCGGGATCTGAGACTGGAAGGCAGGACTGATGAAGAAGGTCCTCCAGATCTTTCTTGTCCCAAATGGGAAATGTCCTCTTTTCAGTACTTTTTTTCCCCCCCATACTCTCCTCTTCTTCCTGCTTCTGCATTGAGCCGATATTCCTGGGAGTACAGTGTGAAGGCTGGTAGTGGGCAGGTGTGTGCTCAAGGCTATCCTGATAAGGTAGGGCCAATTGCTCCATGGTCCCCAGCGAGTTTGGAGCAAAGCAGGGGCACGTTTCGGTCTGGTAGGGGAGGTAAGAAAGAAAACATCTTCTCCTGACTACTGAGTTAGCCAAAGACCTTGCACGGCTTACCAGGACCAGTGAAATCTGGCCTCTGATTTCTCTGGTGGTGTCTCTGCATCTCCCCTCACTGACACCGTCCAGCTACACTGGCCTCCTTGCGCTTCCCACACACTCCAGCTTCTTTGCCTGCTTGGTAATTCTTGATGAGATACCAGACCCATCATGGGGTGCTAGATATTTTTGAATATTCCTTTAAATATTCTTAGGCTTTGGGACATAATTAAGTTACTTGGAATGACTTTGACCCTTTCGAGGCTTGCTTCAAGCTTTCTTGGGTGGGACCAGAGGTACCTTTAGTCTAGGGTTGACTACTAGGACAACAGCCTTCTGAGTACCTCCCATTCTGAAGTTTTTCACCCTGGCTGGTGTGAACATGAATGATTCCTGGCCTTGCAGGAGATCTGAGGATCCTTCTGTCTGTTCCTTTCTGCTGGTGCGTTCCCTGGTCTCAGGTGGTTTCCTCACTACATCAGCAGGTGCCGATGAGTCCGCAGCTGAAGACCTGAGGCAGCCCCTTGGAGCCCTCAACTGCCCTGCCTCTCTTCCCTCCGCTATTCTGCCTGCAAATTCTAGCCTCCTTGGTCTCTCTTAATTCAAAATTTCAACATCTCAATTCACATTGTCAACTTGGCGGACTGTGGGGCTGTGTCTGGGCCACACTTCCTGTGCCACAAACTGCAAACTCTCCAGGCAGTAAGCTGGGCAACTGTCAGGCTCACAGCCTCTGTGTCCCTTCTCTCAGGAGTCACTCTCCTCTGCTGTCTGTAGTCTAGGGTTGGAAAACTGTTGTTTCCCATGATTTGACTGGTATTTTAGTTGCTTAGGGCAAGAGGGTAAATCCAGTCCCTGTGACTCCTCCATCTTGGCCGGAAGTAGAAACTCTTCCTACCCCACGTGCTGAAGACACTGTCAACCATGGCTTTCACACTGCTGTCCACCTGCCTGGATCACTTTTCCCCTGGTATTGCATGGATCTCTCTCACACCTTCTTCAAGTCTTTTCTCATGCACCACCTTCCCAGTGAGGCCTCCTCTGGCCATCCTGTTTAAAACTTCTCTTGGCTCCCCCTCCACGGGTGCCATTTCCAGTTCTTCCCTTCCCGCACATTTCTTTTCTTTTTCTTCTTAAGTAGCAACTGCTGCCTTCTCACATACTATATAATTTACCTACTTAACATGCCGATGATTGACTCTCTCCTTGCACTAGATTGTCAACTCTTTGAAGGAAGGGATTTCTGTTTGTTTGGTTCACTGCTGTATTCCTGGCCTCCAATACAGTGCTTGGCCCATAGTAAGTTCTCAAAAAAATTACTCGTTGAATAAATGCACGGTTGAGAAGATAGTAAAAAAAACCACAAAAAACCAACAGCCCATAGGCACAGCTGTGAAGGTTGAAAAGTTGCTGTGTGTGTGGGAGAGCCACTAACATCCCTTCTGTATGAGGAGCAGCATGAGGAAAAACAGCTGGCAACACTATGGCTGGGGGTGAGCTCCCAAGGCGCCAGGCTCCATCTTGTAGGCAGTGCGGGGCCAGGGAAGGCTTTGAATAAGGAATAACGTGGTCAAAGATTATTTAGGAGGAATCATCTGGTGAGTGTGTAAACGTGAGAGCCAGAATAAATGAGGGGCCGACGGGAGAGAGAAGAGAGGCGGGGAGTTCACGGCAGAGGTCAGCAGGTGGAGGGAGGAGTCGAGATGGTAGCTGTATAGATTTTTCTGTGGAAACATGACAGAGCGAACTGAGGTTCCAAAGGATTCCACTGAAGGAGGTGGGGGAGTGGATGAGAGTGTAAACAGGACATGGGCATTAGAGGGGGTTGACATCAGGCCCAAAACCTGGACTCTGCCCTTCCCACCTCGTGAGCCTGGGCACAGTTGCCACTTCCCACGTTGTGAACCTGGGCACAGTCGTCACCTCCCAGCTCATGAGCCTGGGCACAGTTGTCACTTCCCACGTTGTGACCCTGGGCACAGTTGTCACCTCTCAGCTCAAGAGCCTGGGCACAGTTGTCACCTCCCAGCTCATGAGCCTGGGCACAGTTGCCACTTCCCACGTTGTGAGCCCAAGCACAGTTGTCACTTCCCACATTGTGAGCCCAAGCACAGTTGTCACTTCCCACCTCCTGAGCCTGGGCACAGCTGCCACTTCCCACGTTGTGAACCTGGGCACAGTTGTCACCTCCCAGCTCATGAGCCTGGGCACAGTCGTCACCTCCCAGCTCATGAGCCTGGGCACAGTTGCCACTTCCCACATTGTGAGCCCAAGCACAGTTGTCACTTCCCACATTGTGAGCCCAAGCACAGTTGTCACTTCCCACCTCCTGAGCCTGGGCACAGTTGTCACTTCCCACGTTGTGAGCCTGGGCACAGTCGTCACCTCCCAGCTCATGAGCCTGGGCACAGTTGTCACTTCCCACGTTGTGAGCCTGGGCACAGTCATCACTTCCCACCTCCTGAGTCTGGGCACAGTTGTCACCCCCAGCTCATGAGTCTGGGCACAGTCGTCACCCCCCACCTCGTGAGCCTGGGCACAATTGTTACTTCCCACCTTGTGATCCTGGGCACAGTCATCACTTCTCACCTTGTGAGCCTGGGCACAGTCATCACCTCCAAGCTCATGAGTCTGGGCACAGTTGTCACTTCCCACGTTGTGATCCTGGGCACAGTTGTCACTTCCCACACTGTGAGCCTGGGCACAGTTGTCACCTCCCACCTCGTGAGCCTGGGCACAGTTGTCACCTCCCACCTCGTGAGCCTGGGCACAGTTGTCACCTCCCAGCTCATGAGCCTGAGCACAGTTGTCACTTCCCACATTGTGAACCTGGGCACAGTTGTCACCTCCCAGCTCATGAGCCTGGGCATGCTACATGGCCTCTTGAACTGGGTTCCTCTTGTATAAAATGGTACTAAGCATGTCTGCTCCACAGGCAGGGCTTGCTCCCAGGAAACTCAGTACTTCGGGCGCTTAGTAATGTTGGTTCCCATCTTGAAAACCTTTTCTCTTTCACTACTTCAGAGTCACAAGAGGCCTCAGGGATCGGAGAGCCCCTGCTCGGACCATGCCAGCCAACATCCCCATCATCCTACAGATGAACTGAGGCACAGAGCTCAGCCCCAGCTGAGGTCCATGACTGTCCCATGGGGGAGACGTGATAAATCCCACTTCTTGTGATGGTCACTACTCCTCATACAAGTTGGGCTGAGGAGAGTGAGCCCAAGAAGACACCAACCTG
>NC_138382.1:51339643-51349588 GCF_054177405.1 Leptonychotes weddellii
CCCTCTAGGTCACTGTTTTATCACATACCGTGGGCCTGTAAAAATATACATGTACATGTATTATGTATGTAGAGCATACATACATACGCATATACAAAATTCTGCGTTCTTCATATTATCACACTAAGGGTCTACTAGAGCCACAGTCTAGAGCTGATCTGTCACAGCAGTCATTCATTGCATGTACCCTAAGGTCTCAAACCTCAAGAGTTTTTCAAGCTGGCCTAAGGCCTATGGTAGGCACCCTCCATGTTTTTTTCCTACATACTCAGATTAAATGACATAACACGCCCTCAGTTAACTGGACCCCAACTAGTGGGGATCCAACTCACTAGAGTTTGGCATTGAGGAGAAAGAAGTTCCTCTAGGCTCAGAAAATTGAAGCTCACAGGAGAGCAGGACATGTTCAAGGCCTCTCTGATGTTTACTTCCATCTTTTCTCCCTTCCCTACTCCATTCATTTCTAAGTGAGAATCAGGGTTCATCTAAGATAGAATGGGACAGAAAGGAGAAGAGTACCAATAATGGCTGAGAGCCTACAGGTGCCAGGAACTGTGTCATCTAGCCATGTGTCATTTAGTCCTCATGACAACCCTTTGAGCCAAGTATTCATATATCCTCTTGTACAGATGGGGAAAGTGAGTCCAAGAGCTTATTAGCTAAAGTCCCTTGGCTAGTAAGGGCCAAGACTGGAATAAAATGTAGGTCTTTTAAAGTTAATATGTTTTTTAAGTCTTCCTTTTTTTTTTTTTTTTTAAACCAAGATCTAAAGTAATATATGGGGGCACCTGGGTGGCTCAGTTGTTAAGCATCTGCCTTCGGATCAGGTCATGATCCCGGGGTCCTGGGATCAAGCCCCGCATCAGGCTCCCTGCTCAGCAGGAAGCCTGCTTCTCCCTCTCCCACCCACCCCCCCCCCAGCTTGTGTTCCCTCTCTCACTGTGTCTCTCTATCAAATAAATAAATAAAATCTTAAAAAAAAAAAGTAATATATGTCCACTGTAGAAAATTTGGAAAGGAGAAATAAGCAAAGAGAACGAATTCTACCCAGAGACACCACTGCTAAGATTTTGGAGTACATTCTTCTGGTCTTTATATATTTAAAAATTTGTTATCAAAAGTGAAGATTTGCCGTGAAAACCTTTGCAATCTGCCCCTTTTCACTAAACAATGTATTACAAACAATCTTCTATGTCATTAGATAGTGCTCTGTAACAACTATTTCTAATGGCTGCCAATAATTCTACTGTATAGATGCATCCAAATGTATTTAGCTCAGTCCAAGCATTGGGCATTTCAGTTATTTCTAGTTTTTCCCCTGCCCGCACCAAGACAAACCATGTTTCCTTGAGTGCTCCAGTAGGGCCATGTTTTTGCTCATATCACCACTGCTTCCTGAGGAAAACTTCCTAGAGGTATAGTTTTTTTTTTTAAGGTCTAAAGGGATGCACTACTCCTCTTAGAGGGCAGGGTCCGAATGCTTATTTCTATAAAACATTCTCCTCCCTGCTCCCACTGTCTCTGATTTTCCAAACCTTATCTGTCCTTTGAGGTCCAGCCCGACTGTCTTGACTGGAAGTCTATACCACTGGGCCAGGAGCGACTTCAAAGGTTAAACCATGGTGACCAATAGAATATGAGCCGCATATGTCATTTTAAATCACCCAGCAACCATATTTAAAAAGTAAAAAAAAAAAAAAATGGGTAAAATTAATGTCAATGATAAATTTTTTAACCCCATATATCCATAGTAATATCATTTCAAATGTAATCAATATAAAAATTATTAATGAGATAGTTTATATATTTGGGGTACTAAATCTTTGAAATCGGTGTTTTTTTACATTTATGTACCAGCCACATCTTAAATGCCCTTGAATGAGGCTAGGGGTGACCACAGTGAGCATCACAGGTGTAGAATGTGTCTTACTTTCTCCATATTCCCATGAACACAGGGCCTGGTATGAGTGAGTCGATCACTGAAAGATCCACTAATGGCCTCATCCTATCTTCTCCAGCAGGTATGGAGTCTCTCAACTATGACCCCTTAGAACCTTGAAATATTCCTCTTGGTGTCTCTCCAAAGTACAGGGGCGCCTGGGTGGCTCAGTCGGTTGAGCGTCCGACTCTTGGTGTTGGCTCAGGTCATGATCGGGGTCATGAGATCGAGCCCCGTGTAGGATTCCATGGTCAACTTGGAGTCTTCTCAACATTCTCTCTCTCCTTCTCTCTCTGACCCTCCCCCGACTTGTGCTCGCGTGTGCGCACGCGCGCTCTCTCTCTCTCTCACAAATGGAATAAAAACTTTAAAAACAAAACAAAACAAAAAACAAAGTATATCCAGTCTCTTCCAACATGCAGCAATGTAGTTACAGGGGTCCCTGCTGCGCCTAAGCCAGGACTCAGAGCCTACCCCTGTTGGATGCTTTTTGGGGCCACAGTCCCTGGACAATGAGATGTTTAACGTACTGGTACTCGGGTGTGTTATGTAGGGAGTGGGAGCTGAGGGGACAGTGTGGTCACTGTCTCCAAGCCTGACCCCAGAGATTGAATCTAAGGGCACCGTGTTCACAGGGAAGCTTGTGGGGCCCAGGACACAGCCGCTGAGCTCCGGGCTCAGTCAGTGGCGTGCTGGGAACTGCTTAACCACAAGCTCTCCAAGGGGAGGACAAGTCCTGATTTGTAGCATTCAAGGATTACTGTGGTGTAAATACTCCAAGTCACGGCCAATTGCACGCTACTAATGTGACATCACAGAACAGGAAGCTGGGAAGACAGGCGCACAGTTGGCTCTCACCAGCCGAGACAAGTGAGCTCCCACGTACTACTGAGGCCAGCTGTGCAAGGGGCCGAGTGGCCTTGCCCCCCACTGAAGACTGAGGCCATTACAGCCCCGTGCGGGCCCTGAGGAACAAAGATCTGGCAGTAATGTGGGGAGAGGCCTCCATGAATGGCTTGCAGGCACTGGATGTCACCAAGGAGCTGTGGCACTGGGCCAAGCAAGGAGCCATTTGTGAAGACACGGAAATGCCTCCAGGGACACAGAGGGAAGACTGGAGGAATGGTGGGGGTGGGGTGGGGTGCCGGGACTTGAGGTCATGCTGTTCGGCAGGTAGGAGCAACACCCCAGGGAGATTTCCCTGGTGCTGGTGTAACCTCATTTGTAGACAGGCTGGAGTGGGTTCTGGCCGCTTACATTATGTCTGCTTCCCCACGAAACGTGAGCACCTAAAGGCTCAGATCAGATGTGTCCTGCACACTTGCCTTTTTGGTTTTTACCGAGCACATCTTTGGGGTCCTGATCTCTGCACGCGTGGAGTATTTTTCTGCAGGCTCGGGAAGGGTAAGTGCTGCATCCAGTTTCCCCTGGACCACCATGAAAAATTTCAGATTATCCAGATGTTACACTGCACAGAATACCGTAGAGTCTATAGATGCTTTTCTTTCATTTACTGTAGGAATGTTTACAGTGTATGTAACTTGAGAGACATTCAGTTTAAAATGAAAAGTAACTCCATTAGAAGTACATCCTTGATCACCTCATTTCTGTCAAGACTGACATTTTTTTTCTCCCCAAACATGCCTTGAATCCACCTGCTTCTCTCCCTCCCCACTCATCACAGGTTAGTACCAGTGTCCTGCAGGTGCTCTTACTTCTTTCCAATCTGTTCTCTCCACTGCAGCCAGGGGAACCTTCTTAAAAACAGCAATCAGTTCACTCCCTTGCCAGACACCCTTCTACAGGGTCTCACTGGTCTTAGGATAACAGGTGCAACGTGGTCTAGCTTCCACCTAACCCACTCCGGCCCACTCCCCAGGTTCATCCTGTCCCACTCTGTTCCAGCCACATTGGCTTTCTTGTGCTTTCTCAAAGGTGCCACACCTCCTCTCACCCCAAGGCCTTTGCATTTGCTTTTGCTTTTTCCAAGAATGCCCTTCTGACCCTCTTTGCCCAGTTAGCTCCTATTCATTCTTCACTCTCAACTCAAAGTCATCTCAGGGAAGTCTTGTCTTTTTTTTCCCCTTTTCTTTTCTTTTTCCAGGGAAGTCTTTCCTGATCCCTAGCCTTGGTCAGGACTCCATTTCTAAGTTCTCAACATGCCCTGTGGCTTTCTTCAGAGCACTTTCCACAATCTATATTCAAAGAGTTATTCAGATGAATATCTGCTTACTATCTGTCTCCTCCTGGGTACAAGGACCACATTTGCCCTGCTCAGCGCTGTGTCCGTAGCAGCCCCCTCCCCATGCCTCTCACACTGTAGGTGGTAGGAAATATTTATGGAAGGAATGAACGAGCAAAGGGAAACAGCCACTTCCCTGCGGTGGTGCCAGGTTTTTACGCAGTGGTTCCATCACTGATAATAAAAATCCCACGGCCCAGAAGGGGTGTTTTATTAGTTCTTGGACATACAGTTAATTTTTTCACTATAAATATCTGATTTCTCCTCTTGTTTAAGCAAAAAGCAAAACAAAACAAAGAGATACATGCTGTCACCATGGTGCCCATGAAAAAGACTGGAGTGAAGGGGGGCAAAAAAAGAAGCAAGTTCTGAAGTTGAACTCTTACCCCCACCCCGCCCCGTAGAAGATAGAATCATGGATCCTGCCAAATTTGAGCCATTTCTTCCAAAGAGAATCCAAGTGAATGGAAAAGCTGGGAATCTCAGTGGAGGGGTTCTAGCCATTGAAAGGAGTGAGAGCAAGATTACTGTAACTTCTGAGGCGACTTTTTCCCAAAAGGTATTTGAAATATCTCACCAAAAAACATCTGAAGAAGAATAATCTATGTGATCGGTTGCGTGGAGTTGCTAATGGCAAAGAGAGTTATGAATTGTGTTACTTCCAGATTAACTAGGATGAGGAAAAGGAGGAAGAGGAAGATTAAAATTCATTTATCTGGGGACGCCTAGGTGGCTCAGTCATTAAGCGTCTGCCTTCGGCTAGGATCTCGGGGTCCTGGGATCAAGCCTCGTGTTGGGCTCCCTGCTCAGCGGGGAGTCTGCTTCTCCCTCTCCCTCTGCTGCTCCCCACCACTTGTGTTCTCGTTCTCTCTCTCTCTTTCAAATAAATAATAAACATCTTTAAAAAAATAAAATTCATTTATCTGGAATATTTTGTATGAGTTCTGGAATAAAACTTGGGAACCAAAATAAATAAAATGATATAGATGAATTATGGCTTTCTTTCTTCTTCTACTGGGGACCCCTCACCTGCCCTCTCTCCTCAATCACACACTGCACTTTACAGTTTGTAACGCACTTTCCTTAATTCATCTCCAGAGCAACCGAGCAAGGGGCTCTGGTCACTGGTCTCATTTTGCAGCACAGAATGCAAAGATTAGAGACTTCCCCAAGGTCACCACTGCTAAGATGCCGGGGACATCATGCAAACCTAGGACTGCAGACTCCACGTCCAGTGCTCTTTCTGCCGCACTGGGCTGCCTCTGCCAGGAAGGTAAATGAGCCACCCAAATGAGATGGTGTCACTTCAGTTTTGCCTGGAATTTTTCACCAATGCTTTCAGAATCATTTTTGCAACCGGAACATTTCTTAAAGGAAGAAAACTAGTTCATCACAGTAATCAAGTCTGTCATAGAGGATGTGTGATGATGTTTGAAAATATAATCCTATGAACATCAGAACTGACAACTCTGAAACATCTCTAGGCTAAATCTGCTAATAACAGTCTTTAGCATTCAGGTTGGCACTCACATCAGTTGGTGTGATACATTTCACAGCAGAAATGCCCTAACAAGGAACTTCCTCAAAGAGGAACTGGGTAGAGGACAGATTTTAATGAGGCCGGATTCCTGAAAGGGTGAAGTGTGAGTGAAGAATAATGGCATGAAATGAAACATGTATTTCCACGAGTCAGATGACAATATGGGGTTTCACATCAGAAAATGCAGCAAACGCTTTCTAGAGGTCAGGACTTGTACAGAAGAGGAGTCAAGACATCAGGGCCATCACCTCTGTAGATCCTCCCAGAGAAAATGTGCTTTGATTAGAACGAAGCCGACACATATGAATTGTCATTACCTCTTCTGGGCCTGCTGTTCACCCACTCATTCCTTCTTACCCACCTATCTACCCACCAACTCATCCACTCATTCATCTTTGTCTGACCACTGACCTGCCCATCTACCCACCTGCCCCCGCTCTCCATCTATCCACCCATCCACCCACCTATCCACATAACTATCCATCCATCTGCCCACATACTCATCCATTCATCCATCTATCCTTGTATATACCTGTCTCTCTCTCTCTCCATCATCTCTTCCTATATCCATTCACCTACCCACACACCCATCCAGCTGCCGTTCACCCATCCACTCAACCTTCCAACTGTCTACTCACCCGCCCACCCCTTCACCCATCCACTCACCCATCCAACCAGCTAACTAGTCTTTCCTGTGTATCTACTGTGGGTAAAGTCCTTAAGAGATGTCGAGGAGGTGGGGGACATGTGGTAATAAAAATCTCTGACGTATTTGTTTACTGACCGTGAGCTGAGACTCTAGGAGAGGCCAGACTGTGAGCTAGCAACTGAGAATGCAAGGGTCTTTCTAAGACCTCACGTTCAAGGAGTGGGTAGGAGAAGACTCCACCATTAAGCTAACCAAGTACTCGGAGTCGAGATGAATGGCACAGCCAGGACGAGGGCAGGGATTTCCACACTGTGCTGGGCTCTAGGGCCAAGTTCCATCAGCTGCCATAGGCAGCTTACCCAAAGCAGCCCGGCTCTTGTCTGTTTAATGAACACCCACCCCCTGCCAAACACCATTTTTTGTTGTTGTTGTTGTTATGAACACACAGAATGTGGTGAAAGGGCATGCAACAAAAAGGCTATTAATCCTACCACAAAAATCTCGGGTGTAAAAGTACAATATTGTTTGCTGCTTTGGTGACTAGACAGGCCACCCGCGATGACCACTGTTCTGCTGTTGGTTTCTCTCTCTCTCCCCCACTCTTCTGTGATTCATTTCTTCACCTTTGAAGAGGACGGCCAAAGTGCCTTTCCAGATAAAGATAAAGCAGTAAGAAACCCCCATGATATGTGTATCACCTTAGTGATTTCTGCAGCCTCCACGTACCATCTGTGCTTTTCTTTACTAAATATCTGCCTCTTTTTTTTTTTTAAAGATTTTATTTATTTATTTGAGAGAGAGAGAATGAGAGACAGAGAGCATGAGAGGGAGGAGGGTCAGAGGGAGAAGCAGACTCCCTGCGGAGCAGGGAGCCCGATGTGGGACTCGATCCCGGGACTCCAGGATCATGACCTGAGCCGAAGGCAGTCGCTTAACCGACTGAGCCACCCAGGCGCCCGATATCTGCCTCTTAAAAAACCTTAAAAAGTAACCCCTTCTTGCTACCTTAAGTGCTAGTTATATTTTTATTGTACACATTAAAATCAAACACAGCTATTAAAATAAAGAATGTAGGTCTGGGTCCCAGCTCAGATCGTGCCCTCTCCCACCTCTGAGGCACTGTGCATGGACCTGCCATCATGGCTTCTCTCCTCCCTCCCGCCCTGCCTGGGTGCTGACCGGGGTGGGCTGACCCGAGGGCCCAGGCTAGCTTCCCCGTTACAGCTTTGCTTCATCTTTGTTACTGCAGAAATTGGCTTGCTAATTTTTTAATAAACGAGGAGGGTTAATAGAGGAGTCTTTGAAGGAGCAATTTTTTTTTTTTTTGAGAGGGAGAGGGAGAGAGAGAGAGAGAGATAGAGAGCAAGTGGGGGGAGGGGCAGAGGGAGGGGGAGAGGATCTCAAGCAGGCTCCACATGAGTGTGGAACCCGAAGCCAGGTTTGATCTCACAAGCCCAAGATCATGACCTGAGCCAAAATCAAGGGTCCGACGCTTAAGGACTGTGCCACCCAGATGCCCCCCAAGAAGCAAATTAAAAAGAAAAAAAATAATGTTAAATGTAATCTTATGTTAACTGAGGGGCCATGATATTGGGATTCTCTGTAAAATCTCTTTTGGAAAACAAGTTTGAAAACAAGCAGAATAGACTGATAAATAGCTACGTACGCGAAGACTATGAACACCCATAAATCACATAGTTAGGGGTGTGTGTGTATCGTTTTGGAGTCCATGTGAGGGCATTTGCTCGTGTGCATAGGACTGTGAGAATGGGAATTCCCAAAGACGGTAAGAGCTGACAGAATGCAGCTGGAGTAGTGACGTGGGGACCCGCCAACCCCGTCCCTCCTGTAAAGTTAATCACAGGTGTTTGCGGGTCTAGAGGACTATGTGCAGCTGGTATCGGGATGTACCCCTCCTTATTGTTCTTGTGGTAATTTAACTTCCATCGTGTCCTGCACCCTACATGCATAAACCTCTTTAATCCCCACAACCCTATACAGTAGGCCCTGTTGTTATCTGTAGGGTATCCTTGTTATCTGTAGGGTATCTGCTTAGCTCTCCTCTTTACAGCTGAAGCACCATCCTCCAGCTCCTGGGAATACTGGAGACTGAGGGTCCCAGCTGGGTCTCCTACTGGGAATTACCCTCCACCATGGGGAACCTCCTTGCCCATGGAAGCAGCCCTCTGAGGGCCCGGCCATGGCCAGTCACTGGCGGATGGGAAGATACAAAGGCCCGGGCTCCATGTCTCGCTGTGGACAACTGTGAGGGCCATCCCAGCTCCCGAGTGCTCCCAGCATCAACTGTAGCCTCAGCTACAACCACATTTCGGATCAGCTTCTAGCTCTGCCCCAAGTTGCCGTCCTCACTCCCTTACAGTACATTTCCTGAGTTCACCCTCCCATAAACCCGCCACACCCAGTGTTCTGGCTCAGAGCCTATTTACAGGGAGCCCAATCTAAGGCATTATCCCCATTTTACACACAAGGAAACTGAGGCACAAAGAGATTAAGCTCTTGCCCAGGTTTACCTGACTAGCAAGTGGAGCCAAGGTCTGAACCTAGGAAGTCTGTCTCCAGAGTCTGTGATGCTAAGCATTTCACATTATTGATGGCAAAGGTGGGCAACCCCACCCCACAATCCTATCCCTCCCACACCCCCTTCCACAGTTTGCAACTGAGTAATTTGCCAATTACTGCTTATTTATTAAGGATTTATTTATTGATTTGAGAGAGTGTGTGCATGTGTGCGAGCCAGGGAGGGGCAGAGGGAGAGTGAAACTTAAGCAGGCTCCATGCCCAGTATGGAGCCCAACACGGGGCTCGATCTCAGGACCCTATGATCATGATCTGAGCCGAAACCAAGAGTCAGCCGCTCATCCAACCCCGCCACCCAGGCACCCTGGCCAGTTACAATTTGAACAATTCTTGTTTAAGTAAGAATCCCAGGATGCTTGAATTCCAGTGAGAAAGAAAGGGGGTTACAGGGGGTTGCAATTCCAGAAGAAGATGGATCTTCCCAGCTCCCTCTGCTCCCTGACACAGGGCTGGCCTCACACAGGGTCACATCCACGTGTGTGTGAGTCACCGCTGTACTCGCACACCCAGGTGGAGCTGACATCCACCAGCTGAAATTTCTGTCAGCTGTCTCCTGATGGCAGAAGGCCTCCCTCCCACTTAGCAAGTGCACAGGCTAACATACCTTGACACGCACTTGGGGGTGGTATTCTGGCCTCATGCAAGGAGAAATGCATGTGATGTGTTACGGGGCTCTCCAGATTTGCTTTTCACACAGGATCTGAGTCTATCTTTATCTGAGTGTTTTCCTCAACAGTGGGGATGTCACTCCTATTTACCTGTATTTTACTTTAAAGTAAACTTTGTTTACTTTAAAAATTTTGCTCACGGTATTCTCAACATTTTAAAATGTACATTCTTAAATTTCTGTATGAAACTTTTACTAGGCTAATGACTATTTGGTTAGCAGTAGCTTGCAAATAACTTTCCTCTAAAATTAGTTAGCACACTGCTTATATCTTTACAAATACTTTTCAATATAAATAATAAATAAATTA
>NC_138382.1:51349688-51391592 GCF_054177405.1 Leptonychotes weddellii
AAATAAAAATCTTTAAAAAAAAAAGATTGCACCTAATGGGGGGGGGGGTTAGTGTTCAATGGGTACAGATGCTCAGTCTGGGAAGATGAACAAGCTCTGGAGATTGGGGGGCTGATGGCTGCACAATGAGGAGACTGCTTCATGCCACTGAACTCTGCACTTACAAGTAGTTAAGGTGGTAAATTTTATGTATATTTTATCATAATAAAAAAAGAAAGATGGGGTTAAAATGATTGAGGGCCACTGTCATAGAAAAAGCTTTATAATGTGAGGGATCAAAACAAATAGCCGTAAAAGAATTAAAAAAAAAAAGATCACAGCTGAGTGTGAAGGGTGGTGCTTCAAGTGGGCCCGTCTGAATGACGAAGTTACGGGTGATTTTGATTTTCTTTTTGGTGCTTGCCTGTACTTTTTACATTTTCTTTCTGATCAAGTATTATTTTCATAATCCGAAAAGGAAACGTATAGGTTATTTTTGAATACATGAACGAGAAGAAAATGGAACACGGGGTTGCAAATACCCTTGCTCCCCCAGTCAGGGAAGAAGTGAGTAAAATGTAAGGAGCTGCTTCTGGGACTGGCTGGCCACACTGAGAGGCATAGAACTTTCCCCTGGGCAGTAGAAGCTGGACGTCAGGGAGAGTTGCCCACCTAGAGATGAGGGGCCAGGGCCCTGGCTCCAGCCCCACCTCACACTAGGGCCGCAGACTCCCCACCTGCACAGTGGGTGATAAGACATGCTGGTCTCACTGGCTCCTTTCAGCTCTGTCCTTCTCTGGCTGGGATTCTTTTGCCCCCTAATGGAGGAGAGCTTGTCTAGGTGTAGGATAACGGTTAACCGCGAGGGTTGAAACTTAGCCCAGGCTGTGTCTTGTGTCCAACCTTGGGTAAATTATTTAACCTCTGAGTTTTCTCACCTGCCAAATGCTGGTAACAACAGTCTCCATTCTGTGGGGTTGTATTAGTTTGCTAGGGGCTGCCTTAACAAAATATCATAAACTGGGTGGTTTAAACTATCTAAATGTCATGTCTCACAGCTCTGGAGGCTGAAAGTCCAAGATCAAGGTGTCGGCAGGGCTGGTTCCTTCTGAGGGCTGTGGGGGAGAGTTGGTTCCACACCTCTCTCTCCAGCTTCTGGTGGTTTGCTGGTAATCGTTGGTGTTCCTTGGCTTGTAGAAGCATCACCCCCTCTTTGCCTTCATCTGCACGTGGTGTTCTCCCCGTCTGCGTGTCTGTATCCAATTTTCCTCTTTTTATAAGGATGCTAGTTAAATTGGATTACCCTACTCCAGTAGGACCTCATCTTAACTAATTACATCTGCAATGACCCTATTTCCAAATAAGGTCACATCCTGAAGCACTTCGGGTTAGATATGGATTTTTAGGGGGACACAACACAATTCAACCCATCACCAGAGTTATTATAAGTATCAGATGAGATAATGCATTTCAGAGCTTAGCATAGCACCCGGCATATAGTGAGCGTTCAAAATTATAGCCATTCCCATTATCATGACATTTGTCATTACAGTGATTGTTACTATGACCGCCTTGTCACTGGCTCCTTCCTTTGTTTCTCACAGAGACCTGGACAGTGTCTGTACATAGGGCTTCTGTTGAAGCTCTCATGAGACGATACACTCCCCCACACTGCTTTTCATAAGGAAACAGCTATTTTTTCCCTGACTTGAGAAAGTCAAACTTGCAAGCTTTGGAAGGCTAGGCATCAATTGAAACAAATTGCTAAGCCACATTATTTTGATCTTTCAAATTTATCTGACAGCAGAAGGAGTAGGTTTCTTTCCTGTGCTGTACATTATCTGCAGTCATTTGTAATTGTGTTTAAAGAAACGGGGGCGGGGGGCAGCCACGCGGCGCCTAGGAACACAAGATTTGGAGACACCTGCCTTTAGAATCAGAAGAACTAGGATGTGATGCTGAACGAGGCTCACCAGTAACACGGGGGGAGCCCAGCAAAGCCGGCGGAATTAACAGAACACCTAAATGGTGAAGAACATGGGCTGCTGAGTTAGCCAGATTGCACAGTTCTGAATCAACTCTTGTCACTCGCTGCCTGGAGGATACTGGGTACATCATTTATCTTTGCTCAGCCTGCTCTTAAAAAAATCTATGACATGGTCATTAATTATCGAAATCCTTCATTCATTAAACAAAGATTGATCAGGTACCTAATATGTCCCAGGCACCCAGCTCTAAGTCTTACAGGAGGCCCTGTGGGGGGAAACTGTGGTGAGGCAGGATGAGGGGGTGGGAGCTGTGATTTTAAATAGGGTGTGGGCGAGGCCTCCCTGACAAGGTGACATGTGGGCGAGATGGGACAGAGGGGAGAGAGCAGGACACAGCTCATTGGGAGGAGGCTTCGGGGCATGTGGAATTACCCATCCCCCACCTGGTGGCTGTTTAGAGCATTACATTCAATGACATGGGTACCATGCTTAGGGTGCTGCCTGGGATGCAGTAGGAGCTCATTAATTGATAGCTATTATTAGCATTATGTTAATAAATGGAATTGCACTGAACAATGAAGGCGACTATAAATGTACTCTGTGCACAAGGGTAGTCACACAGTGATGATGATGATGATAGTTATTTATGGCTAGCAATTACCTCTAGAAAATACTCCTGACAGTCTGAAGTCACAGAGGGCCCATCAGCAACCCCTCTCCCCCTCAGGCCCTACGACTTGAGCCCCAGAGAGACAGGGATGGGAGAGACCAGGGAGCGGGCTGGAGGGTGGGTTTCTCTCCTGCCTCTCTCCTGCCTCAGGAGCCCTGTCCCCAGCCCCACACATACACGCTGGGGAGATTTCCACAGCCTGTGTGAAACTCTGATGCCGGCCATCACAGCAAGACTATGGGGATCATTATTAGCAGATTCAACAACTATAGATCCTGTTAATACTTCTCTTGTCAGTTCTAATTATTTATTGGGCAGAAGTCTTTTTAGTTTCTAGAAGCCTGGAAGGCAGCAGACTGGGAGAGTGTGACGGAATTTCTCAATCATGTGTGGATGCTATCCAACAAAGTTAATTCAAGGTTACCAGTGGTGAAGAGCTTCTACCAGGTGTAAAGTGCTGGGTGCAGAACGGTGTGACCAGAGGCATGAAAAGTGGTCCCTGCAAATCTGGGAGCTGCTAATTCATCAGAGGAGGCAAGTACGGCTCTCCCACAGGCTGATGGCAATGGGCAGGGCCAGGAGTGAGAGGCAACTGAGCATACTCAGGGAGAAGAGTCCAGAACCCTCTCCCCGGTGTGAGGGAGGTGACGGGGGAGGGTTGCTGCTAAACTTAAAGGCAGAGATGACAATTAGGTTACAGGAAAAATTCCCTCTTGAGAATGTTTACATTTCCCATAATGATACCCGGGTGTCTTCAACTGGGTCCTCCAGAAGCTCCAGAAGCCCAGGACAGGGAATTGTGTGCAAGTGATTTTTTAAAAGATGTGTTCTCAGGGGCGCCTGGGTGGCTCAGTCGTTAAGTGTCTGCCTTCGGCTCAGGGTCCTGGGATCGAGCCCCGCGTCGGGCTCCCTGCTCGGCGGGAAGCCTGCTTCTCCCTCTCCTACTCCCCCTGCTTGTGTTCCCTCTCTCCTTGTCTCTCTGTCAAATAAATAAAATCTTAAAAAAAAAAAAAAAAGATGTGTTCTCAGGAGAAACTTGTAAGGGAGAGAGGAGAGAGAAAAGGCCAAGAATGTGGTTTCGGGTGAGGGCCAGCCTCAGCCTAATCCCACGGGGAGCTCTGGAGAGTGCCTAGCCCTGGTGTCATAGGACCACACCAGCTAGTCACCGAGGCAGGTCGCTGGGCTATGGTGTGGGTCCCAGGCACCTCCAATCACCCAAGGTGTGAGCCACCAGCAGGGAGACCTGCATAGCTAGGGGCTGGGCAGACCCGACCAAAGCCCTAAAAGAGATCCCAGGAGATCTGGCTGGGACACCAACAGGATCTGCTGTAGCTAGCTTTCGTGTGTAATGCTGAGTGCTAATTCTCGGGGCCGCGGGAGTTTGAGCCAGACTAAAGAGAGGAACGGAAGGGGGTCTGCAAGCAAAAACCTTCCACTTCTAAGGTGAGTATCAAATCCCCAGAGTGAATGGCAGCAGGTAGAAAACTGGAAGTGTTCTTGCTTACAGGCAGGGTTGACGCCATTCTGTTTTGATATTAAACCGCCACAACCTTAATACAAGTTAACTGATTTATTATTGAGACAATTAAATAAGATAGTATATGTATAAACAGACTGGCACTTAGTAGGTACAGAACGATTGTTTTGCTGGACTTGATTCTGAATACTGCTTGATTAGACCCACATAAACTCTGTTCTTTGAAAAGTCACCATGGGGACAGCAGTAGTAATAATAATAGAAATAATGATGTTGCAGTTTGGGGAGCTAATCACCAGCATTACTTATCCGTCTCAACCCTATGAAGTAGGTTATATTTCCCTCCATAGATGAGAGATAAATAATCTCCCTGAGGGCACAGTGGACTGTGGCCTCCTTTTGTCTGACTTCACAGGTTTGCATTTCCTGTTGTAATTCATCACTGCCATGCCCCGGGCCATGGTACATTTTATCTGAGTTTGGGGCAGGGGACAGGGGAGGGCATTTGCCAGGTTCTCCAATCAGCTCCTCGGTAAAGTTTGTGTCTGATACAATTCCCCGGAGCTCCCAGAGTCTGGGATGGGGCGGAGACAGGTGGGGCGCAGCGGCAGTTGGGGGAGGTGCTGTGGCTCCTGGGAACAGCCAACAGAGACTCTTGAAAGCAAGGCCCTAAAACAGGAAAGCTTGAGTGGCGTCGGCAGCTAGCGCGACGTCACTGGGACAAGCGCCATTTTCTAGGACTTACGGTAGACACATCACAGTCAGACTGCTGCAGAGCTTCTGACAAGTTCCTAGTGATAGCCTCGAGTACAAAATCGAGAAACAGCCAGAATCCTGATAGTCCAGGGGATGGAGTCAAGACTGGCGGAATGACCAGTCCCAGAAGGAGTCAGATCCGGGATTGGTCAGGTTTTCTCTACTCCTGGGTCGACTTCCTAGTGCTCTGTTTCTTATCTCACTCAAATTCAACTGGAAATGCTGATACCAGATACAAATCACAAATGGGTGGCTGGTGCAAAGCCTGTAGGTTAACATGTCTTAGAGAATAAGACCAGGAGTCCGAAAGATGGGACAGGCAGGCGAGATGGGCTAACTCTAGCAAGATGATGTTTCACTCATTCGTGTGTGTGTGTGGTATGAAGTTTCCTATTTAGATAAAAAACCAACTGCACAACTTCAGCATCCCAGTAGGACGAGGCAGCAGTGTGCGTGACATAAAAAAGGGGCTTCAGCTAACATCCCCCTGGGACGAGGATCTCACTGGCTTCCCCTAACTACCTACAGTCATTGGAATTCGAACCAAACTGAGTTTACTCTGGCATTGCCACTATCCAGGCAGGATGGCAGGGGGAACACGATGGCAGTATTTGAGTCTTAGTGGAGATAATTTCTTTTATACGAATCTTGCATAATGATTTGAAGTTTAAGGGACACACCAGCGGAGGCTGGATTCCTGTTCACCAGCAACAAAAGCAAATAGATCAATAAACTCTGCAAATCACCATCTGTTGTTCTTTGTCATCTCCTTGGTGTGACCATTTAGACATAACTGCCATTAGACGTGACATGCCCGAAGCTGAGGCTGCTGGCCTCCCCCGACAGATGTTACACCAAGATGTCCAGACCCATAGGTGGTTGAGAGGCTGGGCAGACGATGAAGAATGGGGCTATTATTTGGAGGAACTTTGGATTGCTTCTACATTAGGTCCATCCATGGGGAGTGAGGAGGCAATCACAGGAAATAGTTTAGAAAGAATGGGCCCTCTTCTTATAATCAAAGATACTCCCCAGGAGCTTCTTTCAGTTTCTCCATGGCCAAATGCTCTTGAAAGCCTCATAGCCCCCAAGCAAACTTGGTGCATACCCTCAGTAACTTTCCAGGAAAAATACAATGAGATTATATTAATTTAGCCTCCATCCTAGGTACCAGGAAGTAAATATGATGTCATTTTAAGAGACAAATCAGAAGGAACATTTACTAAAGGGGGTATACTGTGAGTTAGAGCCATCATATCCTAGGGTGACATGCCTAGAGGATTTGTCCACTTGAGATCTGGTATGTCATCCTTGTTTTAAGAGACTGGAAACTGGAAAAAATTAAAAAGTGATCACCTGGGGCACCTGTGTGGCTCAGTCGGTTAAGTGTCTGCCTTCAGCTCAGGTCATGATCTCAAGGTCCTGGAATGGAGCCCCCAGTCGGGCTCCCTGATCAGTGGGGAGTCTGCTTCTCCCTCTGCCTCTCCCCTGGCTCATGCTCTCTCTCTCTCTTTCTCTCAAATAAATGAAATCTTAAAAAAAAGTGATCACCCAAAGAAAATGAAGGCTTTGATTTTTACCTGGATACTTAGCACATGTTCCCAAGCATGTTTTGAAGAGTTATGGATATAAGCTGGTCGATGAATTTAGTAAATCCTTGGTAGGAACACCTAATTAGAGGGCATCTGTTAAATCGCAGTATATCACCATCAGTCCTGGGCATGGAGGAGCCCAGCATTGCATCCTTGCTACCCAACACATGGCACAGTGTGAGAACGCAGAGCATGGGCACCTTGCAATTATCCATACATGGAGTTCCGCTTACTGAACTGCAGGAAAATTGAGGACAGCCCTCTGGTCTTTACTCCCATAAGCTGAATGGAATCCTTCCTCCAAGGGCCTTGGACAGACCTTAGATAGTGACCAGCCATTATTCATCTACTTGTCTATATCCCCCACTGGGCAGGGAATTCGTAAGGGAGGGACCATACCATTAGTCCTTTCCATGCTTCCAGCTCCCAGCACCCAGCCCAGGGGCTACTAAAGGAGTGAATAAATGTAGGAACAAATACATCTCTGACAGGTTTAAAATCAAAAAGTGTGTGTGCATGCGTGGGCACATATATGTGGGGGCACATCCATCAGAGCCCCAAGCAATTCTCAGGGTTACTATCTGAGAATCACCAGGACTACTTGTTAATAATGTGAATTCCTTGGTCCTACCACAAAGCCACTGGATCAGAAGTTCTGGGTGGGGCTGGGAAATCAGAATTTTTAAGGAAGTTCCCTGGGAGCTTCTCATACGTCTAGAAGGTTAGGAATGTTGCCCTAGAGGAAACCTGCTGAGCTGGGATTCTCAGAATGCTCTGGGCTTTTGATACCTTAAATAGCCAACTCCAGCCTGAGTTTCTGTTCACACATTTGGCAGAAGAGAAGTTTCCACATGGGGAAGCATTCTGAGATTTGCAGACCATAGAGAGGTAAGAGATAATAATAACAGGACCCAAACTGAGAACAGCACACTCAGGGAATCAGAGGCAGGCGGGACCCCCCCAGGCCATCAGTGTGCAGGTGGGGACACAGAATCCACATCCCAGTGCTCACTGAGAAGGGTAGCTGGGAGGAGAGCTCCTAAGAAGGTAAAACAGAGCTGGGCCCCAAGCTAACGCCAGAGTTCCCATTTAGGACGCATGGAAGAAATGGAAGAAATCTCTACTTTAGCATGCCAACCAGGAACCACAGGCCCGGCTCCCAGACCAGAATGTGCACACTGAATCAATTGAAATTGAGTCACGGATATAATTAATTTAATGTGTTTAAACGATTTTCCGTATAGTAAACATGCTGAATGAGGGTGACCCAGAATAAAGTGCCTGCCTGAGAGTGGAAAAATGGACACCACATGTGCCGTATAATGAAAACCTTTCAGCAAATAGAAAATGCTGCAATTTATTTCCGCCTCCTGTTCCTTTCCTTTCCAACTCTTTATTTATGGCTGAACTTGGCCTTCTGTGGTCTCCTTGGACCACAGAGACACTTTATTTTGTCAGAAGACATCCTTTCTTCTCTGATCAGAAGACAATTTTAATGAAACCTGTCTGCGGCCCCGTGACAAGCACATATTAATATGTGACAAAGGGGATCAGGACGAAGGGGAAAAAATAGTGCAGAACTGTGTCCCTATTGTAATCCCTTTCTCCAGTAAAGGGGACCGTGCAAGATGAGAAGGGAAAGGAGGTGGCACCGGGGGTGGTGGGGACAGGACCCAACTGAGCCACCATCCTGGCTCTGCCAAACCGTCCCTCCGTGGGACTTTCCAAGCTCCCTCTCTGGACCTCAGATACTCATCTACAACACGAGGGGGCTGAACTTGAGGATTTTAAAGAGCGCTTTCAATCCTGACATTCGCTGAGTTAGGAATTACAAACCAGAGCGGGCGTAAATGTGTGTCAAGGAATTTCTCATTAAAAAGAAACTCATCTTAAAGCCACGTAGAGTGTTGAGGCGGTCTTATCTAATTGCTCATCAAGTGGGGATTATGTGTTATTTGGCTTAGATGAAAGGGAGCACTTGGAAGTGGTTAAAAATGATCTCCCACTAAGAAACATCAGGCATCTGGGCAAAATGCCGAGTGCTAGGATGAGGAGGGGCGCCGAACGCTTCCTAGATTCTGTAGCTCTCTATCCAGCTGTTCCAGCTGGAGATACTATGGATTCCTTCTATTAAATAAGAAACAAAGTGTGGCAGAAGTGTACCCACATTTTCAGACAGCTCTGCCACAGTGCTCCTGGTGGAACAGGCGAGTCCCACCCTCTCTGAGGCTCAGTCTGTGTTTGTACCAGAAAAGGGAGGACCTCTGGGGTACCTGTGGGGCCATTCTGGGGGCGGGGGGCTGGGAGAGGGTCCTCAGGGGCTGCAGGAAGGGAGGTCGAACAAGCAGGGCCCTGGGCTCCTCCTCCTTTCAACTGAGAGGCTTCTCTCTAATCGGTATTATATACCAGCACCACGTGAGATTTTATAAGAGGATCTGAGGATAAAAAGTTTTTTTTGAAACCAAATTTTTGAAAGCCACCCAAGTTTACCGTCTGAATCCAGGCTGCGCTATAAACACGGGTATTGCCCGTAACTATTCAGAGCCTTGACGTCTGAACCGTGGGAACAGAGGCCAAGAGCTGTTGGGTCCAGAGTGGCTCTAGTCTGGGATTTTGGAGATCGCCTTGTTTTCAGCAAGCCTCCGCAGCTTCCCCCGCCCCCCAGCAGCGGCGCTCAAACTCCAGTGCGCATTAGCACCACCTGGAGGGTCGGTTGCAGGGGGGGCCCCCACCCGAGGCTCTGCTTCACTGCATCGGGGTTGGGCTGGAGAATGTGCATTTCTAACCAGCGCGCAGGGTGCTGCTGGTCGAAGCGCACTTTGAGAATCAGCGGCCTGTAAGCTGAAGGCCAGCCTCCTCAGCTTGTTCCTTCAGAAGTGCGCCCCAACTCACCTTCCCAGCCTCACCCTCCTCCTTTCCAATTATCCCAACAAAGTAATTGTCCCTGCACACACTCACGCATATCTCCCTCGCTCACCACGCTCCATCTGGCCAGACTGCCGGCCCCCTCTCTGCAAGCCTAAGGCAGAGCACTAGTGTTACCTCCCCCAGAAAGCTCCCTGACTTTCTCATCCGTGGTCCCAGAAGCCCCTCTGGGCTCATACGCTTTCTCCCATGGTGCCGAGCCCTTTTAATTTTTATTATCATCTGTGTCCAGCTCTCGCCCCTGCACTTGGACCGCGGGCTCCCATCTTATTCACTCGGCATCCACATCATTGTCTACACCCTCACTACCCGCACCACCCTGGCTACCAGACCAACAACCAGCAAGCCCGAGCGCGCACACAAAGGAGTATGAACGTTTAAGAAATACACCAATCAACTCATCTTGTCTATTCTTCTTACTACCCCAAGACAGACTGATTCTCTAAATGGCTCTTTAAGTTAGAACACAAGACAGGAGTTTAGCCATTTTAACCTATTCTTTAGGCAAATTTCCCTTATTTTCTGAGAGCAGAATCAGTAACAAATACATCATTATGAGACATGACTAACTGCCACTTACGTCCACTACCAGCAGGTAGTATAATGCAGCAGTTAAGAGCTACACCCAGGTTCAAATCCCAGTTTTACTTCTGATTGGCTGTAGAACTTAAATGCTCTGCACCCCAGGCTCCTCACCTCTGATGGTAATAATAACAGCATCTACTTCCTATGGATGGCATATGGGTGCAATGAGATCATTATTAACACTAACAACCCTAGCATGGGCCTAGCATCGGGCATACATTATTGCATCTAACCTATCTGAAGTGCTTAGTGAAGTATGTAGCCCATAATAAACATTAAAGAAACATTAGCAATTATTATCATTGCGAGACGTATATTATTATCCTCATCTCCCGGAGGAGAAACTTGAGGCTCAGAGCAAGTAGCCTGCTCAACAAATATTAGCAGTTCTTACCTTATAATGGTCAATCTTTATACCTACCTCATGAGGTAGGTACTATTTCCATTTGGGGAATGAAAACTCTATGGTTCGGAGACGGTACCTCGAAAGACCCAGGATTTGAACCCGACTTTGGGTCCAGAGCTCTTGCTACCCACCCCATCCCCCACCTGGTGAATTTCAACTGCTCTGTGTACAGTCAACTCACTACGCCCTTTGTAATCCGTGAGCTATAGAGAGGCATCTTCCCAGCCTGTCAGAGAGCATCACTGAACCTGTCCCTCATTTCGGCAGCCGGGCAATCCTACAACCCATAGGAAGTATTTCAATGATCGGAGAAAAGGGACCTCGTCTCAGAGGCATGTGACTCAGCCCCTCTTGCCTTGTACATCTCCAAGGGGCACGAAGGAAAGCACAGTCTGGGGCGTGGGACTCACCGTGACCCCGAAGAAATTGGTCTCATTCATAGCATTGAGGATGATCCTGCCCAGTGTGTGGTCCGTGTAGTTGAAATCCTGGATCCGCTGGTGCCGGCTGCTGGCGTGCAGCGTCTCCATGGCCCTCTGCAGCGTCTTGGCAATAACCCAGATGCCATCGTAGGCGTACCCGTGGAACTTGCTGGGCCCCACGCCTGACCGCTTGTTGTTGTACTCTCTCTCATACTGCTGTGGCGTCTGTAAAACGGGGCGGGTGGGGGGACACCAAGTTATAGCCAGCAGGGACATCAGGCACGCGGTGCCAAGAACGGACGCTCTCCAGTGCTTACTGCAGGCCAGGCCCGGTGCCAGGCTCTTTGAGGCCATTGTCTCATTTAATCCGCACAATGACCTCATACAGTGGGGACTATTATTGTCCCCATTTTACGGATGGGAAAACTGATTCAGGGAAGTTGACTTGCCCAGGATGACACGGCCAGTGAGTTGCAAGGCTGAGACTTGCACCCTGGCTGTCTCGCAAGGCTAGGGTGAAGGGATAATGCACCCGCAGTGGGCCTCCTTGTGGTATTTGCAGGGCCTGGAGCTATAGTACCAGTGGAGGACCACGTTCCCTATGTTCCTAAATATTTAAGTTACGGACCAGCAAATAAACTGCTCGATAAAATATTTTCTATCTCCCCATCATAATGAATATATCTTCCTAATGATCTGGAAGGGCAAGTTTGAATTCAGCATTCCGGGGCTCCTCCGAGCTTCAGGCGGGACACAGGGGCACAGGGGGAGCCGGCCTTGCCGTGGGGCCCACCCCTGCAGCCCAGCCAAGCTCGGTGCACACCTCCTCCCCTTCCAACATCAGAGACCTTTAACTACCCCAGAAGTGCAGCTCAGCCTCAGGAGGGCCGGCCCTGGCAAGAGGCTCCCTGGCTCTGGAAGTGGTTCCAGCTGTTTGGGCAGGGCATTCAGGGTGTGATGTAGGAGGGAGGGGGTGGAGGCTCGGGGGTGGGGGGTATGTCCCAATGGCTTGTGGATTCTGAGCCCCCGGGGCCAGAGCGAGGCCTGCCTAGAGCATGGGGCCCAGGGCCTGTCCCAAGTGCCCAGATGTAAGGGCTGTCCTGACCCTATAATGTGCCCCTCCTCTTTCCTCTTCTGTAATACAGCAAGGTCTGTGAATAATTCAGCATTTTGTAAAAAAGCATTTTTTTCCTCCCATTGAACTGAATTTCATAAAAGAATTTCATTGGTGATATTAACATTCTGATTGTAGCCATAAAGTCATGAAAACCTTTTTACTCCAGTTGCTGAGGCTTACACATCCAAAGGGATGCCACCCCAGGGAAACCCATCACCCTCAACCTTTCCATGGGCCTCTCAAGTCACTTCTGAACTCCTCTGCCAGAAATGTCATCAGAGCCCATGGCTTAGTCTTCAGAAAAAATCTCTTTGGGAACAAATCACATGTAGAAACCATTGACTCATTGTCAGTTTATATTGGGAAGGGCTCGTAGAGATGGCCACACATGCTCCCTCCACCTGCAGCCTGAGGCACAGAGAGGTCCAGAGACTTGCCTAAGGTCACACAGCTTGTGTGTGTGTGTGTGTAATTACACTGGTCCCATTCCATCTCTGCTCCTTCATTCCTTATTGACTTCTGAGGGCATAATTGTTTTTTGAAAACTACCCCGAGTTATTTGGGGCCAGGTCTAGTGCCCAAGAAGGGTGGTGAGGCTGAGCCCTCGAGGGCTGGGTGCCCGGGTGAGTCTCTTGCCCTTGGTTCACTCACACGTGCCTGGGGACAGCCAAGTGCCTCCAATTGTGGACCCTGTAGGTGAGGAATTCTGCCTGGCCAACCGGGAATGCTGGTCTCCCAGCAATAGCGCTCCCTCCTTCTTTGCTTCAGCTCCCACTGGATGACTCAGGTCTTATCCCTGTTGACAGTTTTCCTTGGAAATGTGTCATGTCCAGCCATCACATTTGTTCATCACTCAAAACACACAGCAGAAGCTCCTAAATCCAAGGGTTCCTCAAGGAGGCAGCACTATCTCTGTCTCTAGCCTCACTCAGGGCCTTTAGCGGCTCCTCACTGTCCCTCATACCCTCCACCCTCCCGCTCTCAGCTCTCCACCCTCCTCCCTCCTCCCCGCGGAGCATGCGGGGTCCCTTATGAGGCGCACTCTCTCCCTTAGACCTCTTGGGTCCTTTGATCACATCAAGTTTGTTCGTACCTCGGGGCTTTTGCACCAGCTGTTTCCTCTGCCAGAAAGCTTCCCCAGCTCGTTGCATGATATTCTCCGCATTCAAATGTCAACACTTGTCACTTCTCAGGGGTGGCTTCCCTGACCCACCCTTTCTAAAAACCCCTCACCCCAGGCATTCTCTATCCACTGGTTTGATCTTCTTAACTGCACTTTTCACTGCCTGCAACTTTCCTACTTATGCGTCTGTTTGCCCATTGTCTGTTGTTCCAGCCCCCCCCCCTCCTCCCCTCCCTCCCACAACTAGAATTAAGCTCCATGGGGTCAAGATGTTTTCTGTCTTGATCGCTGAGGTATCACCAGAACCCATGGCGATACCTACAGAGATCCTTCCCAAGCCTCAATTTCTCCATCTGAAAAATGAGGAGGTGGGATCAGGTGATCTGGAAGTTTCCTCTTGGCAACATAGGTAGGAGCCTGGCACAGTGGTAAGGACAGAGGATTTGGAAGCAGGCAAGCCTGCCCTCCAGCTTTGGCTCTGTGGTTTGCTAAGTGTGATGTGGGGCAAGGTCTTACCTCCTCCAGGTCTCTGTGTCCTCCCTTGCTGGGTGGCCATGCGGATTCAGTGACATGACGCGTGCAAAGTGCCCAGCCTAGTGTCCAGGACATGCTGCTGCACCACAAATGTCACCCACTAACAGTAGAGGTGGCTGACTGGACCCGGCCACCCAGGATGCCCCGAGGAGCCCAGGTTGCGTTGACATCTGTGCTCAGGGGGGCCAACAGTTCTCTGGTGCATGCACGCCCTACCTTAACTTCCTTAACCAATCTCCAATTATTGGACATTTAGGCTGTTTTGAATTTGTCCCAATTACAGGACTACAAAAAGCATCCTTGTATCTAAATTTTCTGAACACATACTGGTACTTATTTTTTTCAGAATAAATTCCCAGAAGTATAATTGCTGAGGCAAAGAGTATAACAAACTTAAACACGATTCATCCATATCTGGGCCAAGATAGTCTCCCCAAATATGAGAAATTAAAATCCCCCTGGGTATGAAAGTACCCATTTCCCTGCATCCTTGACAATAATAGCTATTACAATGTTAAAAATCTTCAGTTTGTTAGGTTAAGAAAAAAAAGTGCATCCACTTTTAATTTTAATTTGCATCGCTCTGACTAATGAGTAGAGTGAGCTCCTTTCAAGTACGGATAGGCAATTTTTATTTCTTAGGTGCTTTTCTTTTTTCTACCATAAATGTTATGGTAATAGTCACACCTGTCAATGTTTTGTTTAAGTGCATTCTTATTATTTTTCCATCTTTTACTATTTGACTATATTTTCTTTGATTTTTAAAGATGATTTGGGTCTATTTCTGGTTATTAATTTAGCTATTGGCTATGTTAAAAGTATTACAAATTACTTGAATTTGTTTTCTCTAATTGCTTTAAGTATAAAAGTTCTGAGGCCCCCTTGACTTCTTCTCTCCTGGATTTTGCTCCTGTGAGCTTTCTCTGATTAATACAAAAGCATCGAGGGCTGCTGGTGTCTGTATTGGAGTCCTGTTTTTTCAACCTAATAATTATATTCAGATGATGTTTCCAGACCTCTTCCCTACCCAGAACATGCCACTGGGTCATCCTTCAAGGTTCCTATGATCTTTTAAAGTCAGGGGCCCAGACCTGAGGCAAACATTCTCAGTGTGGTCTCACCAAGGGATAAATGAGTATAATCTTTTAACTTCCTTAATGTCGTTTACTGGGGTCATTTTTTGTGGAGACAGTAGGGGGAACAAAATCATACCATTTATTCAGTTTGACCTTGGAGCGAACACAAGCCCCTATGTATACTTTTTACATGTGTACTTATAAATCCACATCTTTCTCTTAACACTGTTCTTCACCCAGGGGGTGGGGGGCAGGAGGTAGGGGGAGAACAATGGAAATATGGCTGTTGACCTCATTTCTGTGGGAAGAGTCCTTGGAATGGGACAGGTGTAGCTAAGCCCCGCAAGGTGACCTCATTCTCACTGTCTTAGCAAAGCACTGAGTTGAAGTCATTGCCACCACATTATATCCCAGGCCATTCATCACTTCCCAGGTGAAGCCAGCACCAATCTCCCTTGGGCAAAACAATGACAGCAGGAAGAAACACTCTCACAATTGTCTGAGAAAAAGTAGTAGTTGTTCTTCAAGCAGGCCTCTGATTATTCAGGGCAGAAGAATTTCTTCCATTGTAGAGCTGACACTGAAGGCTGATTAATTACTCATTCTCTGAGGTCAGGTTTATCATGAGATGCTAAAAGTTTCTGAGCAAATAACTTTATATAGATAGTCCCAATTACTGACAGGTTGTGCTCCAGCATATTTTTGAAAGGCAGTTGTTGGAACTTGGAACATATTTTTCCACAGAAACTATGTTATAAATAGTGGTTAGGCTCCCAGGCTAGCCCACACAAGCTTGCTAACCCACAATGTGACTAAACCTTATGGGTCTGTCATTCCAACAGAACCAAGCAGAGTCCTGCTTTCAGGGAGAGAGGAGCCTCATGGACAGAAGACAGCAGAAGGTGAAGAACCCATCCCCTTCCACATCTCCAGCTGCCATCCCCAGAGTGGCAAAACTGGCAGAGTTTCTCTCTAGCATCCCCTGTGGGATTTTGGAATCCCAGAGTCTCATTTGGGAGGTACACTAGGGGGAGTTATTTAGTCTCCTTGTTCCTGTACCCCAGTCTGCAGATAGCCTGGGGACCTTGTTAAATGCAGACGCCAGAGCCCTACATTTTGATTCAGTATGTCTATGGGATAATTTCAGAATCTGTATTTCTATCAACCTTCTAAGATCTCAAGAATATACAATCGGTTACCACTGATTAAGTCCCTCCTACAATCCGATTATTGGATCTTCTCAATACTAACTTCTAGATGTTTGCTGAACTCCATCTTAGACTCCTCCAGGGCTGAGAAGCTCACCCTCTCTTCAGAAAGAGCTTCCACTTAAGGAGTGCTTGCCATCTAGGAGATTTGTGTTCTGGATGCAGCATCTGCAGCACCTCCCTATGACCTGTATTCTGCATGCAGTGTCTCCTTGTGGAGCTGCGGTAAACATGTCTGTTGCCTCTTATGCATAACAGCCCCTCAGAGCTGAAGGCAGTGGCAGGCTACCCTGTCCCCAGGGTGCTGTTTTCTACCTTTGAAGCAAAATCGTCTCAGTTCACACTTCCACTCTGACGGTGATGAAATGGCTTATATCAGACCAAAGCTCCCATGAAGAACATTCAGAGACGCAGAATAAAACATAAAAATAGCTATTCAAAGGCATCATAGAGCAACCAGGACATCTAGGACTTGAGGAGCAAGATGCTGGAAAGAAGAGAATACTTTGAGAAGAGTCCAGCAATCTTTGCTGTTTCCCCTGGAGGCATTTGCTGATTTGTAGGTAGGAAAGTTAATTGCAAGAAAACAAAGCACTGGGTCAGAGTCCCACAGGGAGGGCAAGACAAAAAACTACAGTTCAGGGTTATCAGGATAGCAAGGCTTGTAGGACCAAGGTGTTAGAGGAAAAAGCAGCACAGAAAAGTGAGCCCAGTATTCAGACTGGCCTTTGCACTTGAAATATTTCATGATAACTAAGCTGCATAAAGCAAGAGGCTGAGAAGCCAAGAAAAAGCAGTGGCTGAGGGGTTTAGAAATGAAACAGAAGTGTTTGGAGTCTCACAGTATCAGGGAAGACAAAAGTTGAACTCCAGGGCCAGTAAACACCCCAGGATTTCAGCTGATAACAATGAAGGGCAAACACTAGGAGTAAGAGCAAACCAAAATAGACCAGGTCTATAAAAACCAAAACCAAGGGGTGCCTGGGTGGCTCAGTTGTTAGGCGTCTGCCTTCGGCTCAGGTCATGATCCCAGGGTCCTGGGATGGAGCCCCACATCGGGCTCCCTGCTCAGCAGGAGGCCTGCTTCTCCCTCTCCCTCTCCCACCCCCCCTGCTTGTGTTCCCTCTCTCGCTGTGTCTGTCTCTGTCAAATAAATAAATAAAATCTTTAAAACAAAAACAAAAAAATAAAACCAAGACTGGAATCATTCAATTGGAATCCAATCAATTCTTGATTGGATTAGGTGATCTTCCCCTAGTCTAGCTACCTTCTTAAAGAGAAATAAATCTTCTCTGAAGAAAGATAACACCATCTGTAGTCTCTATATTTTTTCATCTCCAATTATATTAATAAAATGTAACAGGTACACCAGGAAATAGGACCAAATAATAAAAAGAGAAAAGGAAGGAAGGCAGGCAGGCAGGCAGGTAGGCAGGCAGGCAAAAAGTAAGGAAGGGCATAAGGAAGGAAAGAATAAAGGAAAGAAGAAAAATAGACAACAGAAACAGACTCACAGATGATCCAAATCTTGAAGTTATTAGACATGACTTTAAAAGAGGAACATTTATGTGTTCAAAAAAATAGATGAAAAGATACAGAATATTACCAGAGAATTGGAAGCTATGAAAAAAAAAAAAGAATAAAATGAAGAGTCTAAAAATGAAAAATACGACAACTGAAATTAACTCAATAGATGGATGAAGCAGCATATTAGACAGAGCAGAAAGTAGGTTAGTGAACTAGAAGAAAGGGTAGTAGTGGTAAATAGTTAATAAATATTCAGACTGAAACACAGATGGGAAAAAAAGAGTAGAAAATAAGAAATGAACATAAGATATATGGAATATGTTGAAAATGTCTCACATATATAATTGTTGTCTTGGAATGTGAGGAAAGAAAGAACAGGGAGAAACAATATTTAAAAGGATATTATGCTAGAATCTCTCCAAACACGTATCAATCCACAGATTCATGAAGTTGTATGAACTCTGTGAACTACAATCAAGATAAGCCCAAAGAAAGCCTCATTTTAGTACAGCATAGTAAAATTGCTGAAGACCAAAGCAAAGACAAAATCTTAAAAGTAGTTAGAGAAAGGAAGATGCATTACCTTCAGAAGACCTGACTTAATAGAAACAATGGAAGCCAGAAGACAAATAATGGACTATCTAGAATTCTACACCTCAAAATTAAAGACAAAAGAAAGAAAATTTCAGAGAACCAGAAACTGAGAGAATTTGTCTCTAGCCAACCTGCAGTAAAAGAAAGACCAAGAGGAGTTCTTCAGGCAGAATGAAAGTGATCATAAACAGAAGAACAGAAATGCAGGAAGGAATGAGAAGTAATGGAAAGTGTGAATATGTGAGTAGATCTAAATGAAAAATGACATCAGGGCCAGGAACATCCAGGAAAATCTTAAAGAAGAAGAACAAAGTTGAAAGATTACATGACTAGGTATCAGGTCTTATATAATAAGGTTTTAGTTATTAAGACAGTGGTATTGGTTAATGGATAAGGAAATGGACCAATGGAAGAGAATGGAAAGTTCAGGAACAGATCCACATTATATACAATGATTAATTTATGACAAAGTTGTCACTATAGCATGGGGGTGGGTGGATGGTGAGGATGATGGACTTTTCAATAAGTGGTCCTGAATCAACTGGTTATCCATATGGGCAGAAAATGAATCTTGATCTTACCTCACACCATACATAAAATCAATTTCATGTGGATTTTATATCTAAATGTGAAAAGGAAAAAAAAACTTCTAAAAGATAGGAAAATATTTTCATGATTGTGGGTAGGCAAAGATGTTTAAATAGAACACAGATATACTAATCATAAAGAAGATGAATAAACTGGACTACATTAAAATTAAGAATTTCTGTTCACCAAAATACATCATTAAGGAAGTGAAGGTGTAAGTTCAAGAATGGAGGAAGATATAAATAATACATATAACCATCCAAGGATTCATATGCAGAATTTAAAAAGAACTACAAATCATAAGAAACAGGCAGAGAATCCAAGTAGAAAAAATGGGCAAAAGACTTGAACAGGAAATTTGTAAAAGAGGTATCAAAATGGCCAGTAAAGATATGGAAAGATATTTGACTTCATTAGTCATTGGAAAAATGTATATTAAAACTCAAATGAAATACCACTACACACCCACTAGATTGGCTAAAATTAAAAAGCCAACAATACCAAATGTTGGTGAGCATGTGAACCAACTGGAGCTCTCAATCACTGCTGGTGGGTGTGTAAATTGGTACAACCACTTTAGAAATCTGTTTGGCAGGGTCTACTAAAGCTGAACATATGCATACCCTGTGACTCAGAAATTCCACCCCTACGTATGCACCCAATAGTAATTTGCACATATATTCACCAAAATACCTCAAATACCTAGAAATAAACCAAACACAGTATGTGCAAGAATTCCATACAGAAAATTACAAAACATTTCTGAGAGAAATTAAAAATGACCTTGGTAAATGCAGGGATATACAAAATTCATGTTCATATATTATTAAGTCAATTTTTCCTGCATCAACCTACAAATTCAGTAAAATCCCAACAACAAGTCAGAGCAGATTTGTGTATATGTGTGTGTAAACTGACTCACTGCTCCTTTCCTCAGCTCTGAGGCTGCTGTGCTAATGAAGAGACCACAATTTGTCAAGCACCTATTATGTGTTTGGCACTCTGCAAGATACTTTTCTCCGCTTTACTTTATCTAATTCTTATAAATCTTATAAAAGGTATTATTACCCCAATATTGTAGATAAGAAACAATTTCAAAAAAGTCAAATGACTTGCCCAATGTCATTGTATCACTATCACTATGTCACCCAATTCAGCTGCATATAACTGAAAAAAAAATTATCAGTGACTTAGAGATGGTTTATTTTTCTCTCACGTAAAAGATGTCCATACGTTGGCAGTGCATGGCTGCCATGGCAGCTCCATAGTGTAATCAGGGACCAAGCTCCTACCTGTATGCAACACTACCCTAGAATGAAGCTTCCTTCTCACGGTCACTTCTTGAGCCAAGATGGCTGCCAGAACTCTAACCATCCCATCCACATTCCAGCTAACATAAAGGAGAAGGGAAAAGAAGGGCAAGCTCTCCCCTTAAAGGAGACTTCCAGAAATCCCATATAACACTCCTACTTATATTCCTTGGCCAGACTTAGAATCCTGGCCATATCTAGCTACATGGGAAGCTGGGAAATGTCCCTTTTCAGCTGGGTGGCAACATACCTACTTAAAAACCAGAGTTGTGTTACTGAGGTACACCGGGGGGCTATGGATATCGGTATGGACAACTAGCTATCTTTCAGTCTCCTAGCTGGGAAGTGGTGGGGCCAAAATTCAAATCTAGCCAGTGCCCTTATTACTTGTGACCCTCCAGAGGCTACCACACCTTTCCTCTGGAGCCCATGTTCCTCTGCCACACTACCTGTCCCCCATTGAAGTGAATTCCTAGGGAAGCAAGGGGAACAGGAGCTTTGTGGGGAAGGTGGGAGGCAGAGGGAGCAAGGGGAACAGGAGCTTTGTGGGGAAGGTGGGAGGCAGAGGAAGCAAGGGGAACAGGAGCTTTGTGGGGAAGGTGGGAGGCAGAGGCAGTGGCCTTGTGAAGGGTGGCCTTGTGAAGGATGACCTCCCCAGGGAGCACGCCTACTTTTCCATGGTCCCTTCCCTTCCTCCTCTTTAGACCCCAGAGCTTCCCAGAAGTTCCACGTTCTTTGTCAGGGAGCTCACTTGGCGGTGACGATGAGATGGGTGCAGCTTTTCCTGGGTCATTGGCTCTCCACTAAGGACTCACTTGATTTGTGTTTCCTCCATTTCTGCACTGTTAAATCAACAGTCACGGGTGGTTGCAGAAGCTTCTTGCCAGAAAACATTACAAAACTCTTCCAAAGAATGAGCCTGTGCATTTGATGGGGGATTGGGGCCTCTGAGGTCCCCAGTGATTCCAGGGTTCTGTGAACATCTCCATCTGGTGCCTTGGTCCAGCTGTCTCAGCAGGAGAATGGGAAAAATGTCCAGAGAGGCTGAGCCATCACCAGAGAAACCTGGCCAGAGTTGTAAAGGCTCACAATGGAAACAAGCCTAACGGGACATTGGAAAGGGAAAGCTGACGACGGAAATCACCAATGTCAAAGAGTTCCTATGGAGGAGCGGAGAGGTAATGGGGAGTCTCAGTGAGTAGAGCCAAAGCAAGTGCCCAGAGACTGTCCTCATGAGGTTCCAGAAGACTGAGCTCTGGATGTGTTCGGGGAAGCCCGAAGGTCTGAATTTGTCTCATCATTGGAAATTCCAATAGGAAGAGACTGATGAATGTACTCTGGAGACCAAGGCCTTGTTATTCCTCCTACCAGAACTCTCCTGGGTGCCAGTGAAAGAGTTGGGGATGGCCTGACTGGCAACAGGTGTATGGGAGGGGACACCTCAGAGAACACATTCCAAGAGGGGCCACTGTTGCCTGATTCTACAACTTTCTCTACCAGCAGTCACCTTTATCCCAGGGATCCCAAGGCTAAAGTGACTTACAGCCTTGTCACACAGCACACTGTAAGAACCCAGTACCATATTTACACAGAGCCAGAGGACTTAGCTGTGAGAGGAACCCAGGAGTTATCTGGTCCAAATCTCTCCTTTTCAGTTGGGAAACTGAGGCTGGGGTGGGGGTGGGGGGGAGGAGAATGACTAACTGTTGGAGGCAGATTAATTGGTGGGAATGCCAGGATTTGTGCCAGATCTCCTGAGCACCAGACCCATGCTCTCCTGTATGCCACCTACTAGTGGTGGCTGGCTGAGACAGAAAGGGCTGATTTCGGTGCATTCTGTTCTAAGCTTGTCACAAGTCTTGGGCGGAGAGCATGGCAGAGGGGAAGGGGCTCTGGGTAGGGAACAAGCCGTCCTGGCTTCAGGTCCTGGGGCTGTCTCTGACCTGCTGGGTGACTGTATCAGTTTCCTGGGGCTGCCATGGCAGATTTCCACAAACAGAGTAGCTTGAAACAACAGAAGTTTATTCTCTCCCAGTTCTGGAGGCCGGGAGTCCAAAATTCAGGTGTCGGCAGGGCTGGTTCCCTCTGGAGGCTCTGAGGGAGAATCCATCCCATGCTTCTCTCCTAGCTCCTGGTGGCTGCCGGCTATCCTTGGCATTCTCTTTCTCGTGGTGGCATCACTCCAGTTTCTGCCTGCGCCGTCACATGACCACCTTCATGTGGCAAACCTCCCTTTGCCTTTCTCTTATTAAGGACCCTCGCCATTGCATTTAGGGTTTACCCAGGTAGTCCAGGATGACCTCATCTCAAGATTCCTAAATTAATTATATCTGCAAAGATGCTTTTCCCAAATAAGGTCATGTTCACAGGTTCCAAGGGTTAGGACACTGACCTATCTTTTTAGGGGCCACTATTCAACCCACTACAAGGACCTTGGGTATGACCCTTCCCATTTCTGCTACTTAGCTTCCCTAATATGGATGGCAAGAGCTCACTGACTTGCTTCTACAAGTGTCTGCTTATCTTCATGGATACCGATGGACCCCAAAATATACGCCTCAGCTCAGCAGCCTGTGCCAGACTGAGCACAGTCCCCAGCAGTCATGTATAACACAAATTCAAATTCAAGAACTATTTCCCACCTCTCTAGACCTTCCTTTGACCATATATTCTTGGAGATGAGTAGGGGAACTTGGCTGTGGTCAGACCACAAATAAGAATGCTTTATTCAACCGTGGGCCCCACACCCCAGGGAGAGAGCATTCAACAAGAACAAGCACAGAGGATGGGCTGAGTGGGGAAGGAGTTTGATAAACACAACCTGTTCAGGGCCAGGACTGGGGGGAAGACGAGCAAGGTGTGAAAACGAAGAGGGAGCCAAATACCTCATTAATCAAGAGAAATGACATTTTAAGGCAGTATTTTTAAAAATCAAAATGAATGCAAAAAAAAAAAAATCCATGATGAACAAAACATCAACATTTTAAATAAAGACAAGATCCAGTCTTGCTATTGTGTGACTTAAATCACTTAGTTCTCCCTAATCCCAGTCCTGTGAATTTTACCTTTGTTTAAAATGTTGACGTTTTGTTCATCACGGATTTTTTTTGTGTGTTAATTTTGAGTTTTTAAAAAATATTGCATTACAATACTTTTCATCTTGATTACTGAGGTTTTTAGCATTACCTTAAATTTTGCCCTTAGGTTCTGCACTAGGCATGTGAATTACAACTGGAGGGACTGGGGCTGTTTAATTTGGACAAGGATTGTCGCTGGGGAGATGGTCACCATCCATAGGACCTGTGTGGGCCCTGAGGGACCAGTGGGGGAAATTCAGGGAGAAGTAGTGAGTCCTCTGCTACTGGAAGGATCTGAGAATCTGATGGGAGGTTGGTCTAGATAATCTGTAGGAGAGCCCTAAAACTCTGATTTCAAGAGGCAGATGCCTCAGATTTTCTTGCATAACTTCAATCATCTTGTAACCTCAGGATAATGTAAGAAATGGTGTCTCTTGCTTCAAACACTTCAGAGGCAGGGGCTGGGTGTCCTGGAATTTTGGAAGCTGCCCCATGCCGGGAGCCTGGCACTGTTCCATCCTGGGAGGCCAATGAGTAGGTCACCCACACTGTGGGGTGAAGTGAACAACCCCAGGAATACCCACAAAGTGTTCCATTCCCAGGCACAGAGTTATGGGGGTGAGGTCAGCCTCAGCACCAGTCCTAAATAAAAACCATTAAAATGAAGAAAATTAAAATGCAGGTCAGTGACCTGGGAGATGTTATAAAGTCAGAGCACTACCTCTAAAAGATACTGCAAAAAATGAACTTCCTAAAACGCATTCCCGTGTACTGTTCATATCCGTGCATTGCTCACCCACCCAGTAACATCCATGCTCCTTGGAACGACATTCAAGGCCCTTCTCATGGTGTCTTACGACCCTTACGCTCACAGATTTTGCATGTAATCATTTCTGTCTTTGGTCTCCTAAAGTCCTCAGTTCAGTTATGCTGTCTGCGGGTGTGGAATTTTTTTTCTTAGTTTTTGTATTTTCCTCAAATTTTATATTATTTTGAGATTAGAGTCCAGGGTGTCCCTGGACTCAAATTTCTGCTAATAAACTACAAACTTTGACGTCTTTAAAAATAATACTTACTGAAATAAAATGAGTTCTTTCTGCACATTATTCAGCATCTCAGAAAACTTTCTGTATGCTCATTGATTTTTGCATGAAAATATTTCTTCCAACATTTTCTAGCCAGAGTGTTTTTCCAGCATCCCTCAGGTGCCAGCATGATCTAAAGAGTTGTTTACAAAATGTGTCCTCATGATTTGCCATTTTTTTTGAGAAATCAATAAATCATTCTTATAGAGCTGGCTCTGATAGAGATTAAGTAATAGCTAAAAAATTATATACAAAAATTTTATATAGCTTTGCCATGAAGTTTAATTCCTTCAGTGGAACTGGGGTCGGGTGGAGAAAGGAACCATCTGAGCTCAGAGAAGACAGAAGGGAATTGTGTGCACTGCTCTCCTCGATACTGGCTGGCGGTTAGGACTACGAGATAGAACCGTCTTCGTTCACCAGGGCCGCCATCCCCTGATTCTTGATAACATTTACACTGACAGGTAACGGTGTACTTCTGAAATACTTTTACGTATGTCACATTACCTGGCCCTCTTGCAGCTCTCCGGGATAAGCGGGGTGGGGGGGTGGGGGGGGGTGGCAGGGGTTAGTAACGCCCATGGGAACATGTGGAGCGCCCTGTCCAAGGTCCTGCTCCCAGGAATGACAGCACTGAGGGACCGGGCACCATGCCAGTCACATTGCACAATCTGCCACCAGAGGAGGGTATTTCTACCCTATTGTACAGATGAAGAATCCGTGGCTTGAACAACTCAAGCTCAAGTTCACACAGCTGGTAAGTGGCAAAATGGGGTTCAAGCCAGTCTGGCTGGTCTACAGCTCATGTTTCCCAAAGTCTACTTGAGGGGGTCTGTCCTCTCCTCTAGGCTGACAGGAGCACCAGTGAGCCTGAGAAATGACATTCCAGGTCCGAGGTACATGGAGTGAAAGCCCGACAAAGTCTGAAACACCGGGCCTGTAGTTGGTGCTGTCAAAATCATGATTCCATTGCTTACGTGTTTTGTGCTTACAAAGCACCCTTACCTCATTTGATTCTCAAGTTCCTTAGAGGGGCATGCAGTAGAGGTCTGGCTATCCCCATTTAACAGGCTCAGAGAGGTCAAGTGATTTGCTCAAAGTCACACAGCAGAGGCCAGAACAAGATCTGGGTACTTTGTACCAACATCATCAGACAAGATGATCAAAAGAGATGGGCCTGGGGGCTGAAGTGGGCAGACCATGGCACTGACCTTTCCTGAGATGGTCTTGATCTGCTTGGAGCTCAGGGGCTCGAAGTCCACACCGATGTAGCCCTCCATGGCAGCAAGCAGATTCTTCCGGAGACAACGGGATGAGTTGGCTTCTGTGCGCACCTGCTCCCACCACGAAGGCTCATACCAGCCCGGGATGATCCACTGGTATTTGCTACCATACATGTTCTCCTCATATGCCTGCAACAGATGGGTTGACCATGAAGGTACCAAGAGTTAAACATTTGTTCAAGGCCTTGTGCCCTGTGAGACAGGTGAAGGGAGCTCAGGCCTCCTCTTACCAGAGGGTTTATTAATTTTTCTATTATTCGCTTTGTTATCTTTCCTCATCATCTCTCAATAGACCCAAGGTAGTTTATTGGAAACATATATAATAAAATAATAAACACTGAATAAAAATTGAAACATGAGGGCCTGACCAAAGCCGGATAAGGACACTATAAGAAAAGAAAACTATAGACTGATATCTCTGATGAATATAGTGGCAAAAATTCTCAACAACATATTGGCAAACTGAATTCAAGAACACATTAGAAAGATTATACACTATGACCAAGTGGCCTTTATCCCTGGGATGCAAGGATGGTTCAACATACACAAATGAATAAATGTAATACATCACATTAGTAGAATTAAAGATAAAAATCACGTGATCATTGCAACAGATGCTCTCTGTGTACTGTGATGAACTGTGCACATTTTAAAACATGACCCTTAAATGATCCTGCAGTACATTCCTGGAGAGCCATGAACACATTGGGAAACAGTTCATGCCATGCCCCGTTGGGCTCCTTGGCCTACAACAGAGACAGCACAGAGGCCAAGAGGACGTGGCAGGGGAGCCTGCAGGATTGCTTTGGACTCCAGGAAGCTTCTGGCTGCCCTCCACTTAGGCTCTGGGTTGTTAGCCAGGCTCTGTCCACAGCAGGGTGGGCCAGAGACCCTAATGGCCTCTGTACATTAGAGAAAAGTTACAGTCAAGTCTGAGAGTTGGGGGAGAGATCCCCCCCATTCCTACATCTGGGGAAGCGACTCTTCTAGAATTCTCTTAACACCTAAGAAAGCCCATCCTGCAGCATGGGCAGTGGAGCATCTCACTGGGATAAATGTGAGTTAAAATGTTTGTTCCTTAACTTAAGCTTAGATAGCATCTCCATGGCCTCATCTCCTTGGTTCAGTGAAGCCTCTGGAGATTAAACTGAAATTATTTAATGAAAGAGCCCTTCAACTACTTCAAGGCAGTGATCACACTGTGTTTTCTCTAGACTCCTCTGATGATATGGGACCTTGACCTCCCCAATTCTAGATAATATACTTCTCATAATGCAGCCTCAGATCATAGTCATTTTTCCAGCAGCTACATTATAATGTTGCCCCTATCACAACTGTTGTAGAAAACACAGCCCTCATATTTCAATTACAGGATAAAATCCCAGTTCAATAAAGGGAGGCAATCTCCTGATCTTCCCTCTAATAAATGGGATTTAGTCCAAAGAATCTTTCTTTTGAAGAAAAGATAATCTGAGATCTGTTGAGGGGCTAGATTTTTGAACAAAAGGCTCATCCCAGTGATCCCAGGTCACTGTATGAACGGCAGAACCTGTGAGACTTTACAACTCTCGTCCTTCATAGGAAGGGAGGAACTCACATATCTTGAGCCCCTATTGTGCTTGGCCAGTTATACACATTATCTTATTTTATTCTCACAACAACCCTATGAGGTATGCATTATTATTTCTAACTTATAGATGATGAAACTGAGGCTCCGAGATCGAGGGATTTGCCCAAACACATACAGCTAAGTCAAGGGGACAAGATTCAAAGTCCATTTTTGGAAGTTCCCCTCTTTTCTTAGCAAAATAAATAAAACAAAACTTTTTGGAAGCTTTCAGGTTGAGGCAAGAAGAGTGCCGCCCTTATTAGGAAGGTATGTTAGGTAGGAATCAACAGATACAGAGTAAGGACAACAGGACTTCTAAGCAGACACAGAGGCAGACCTGCATCACTCTCTGAGGACAAAGACCTCGTGATAACTTAGAGACAGCACAGAGCAGGAAGTCAGAAGCCGCCCAGGGATCTGCTGTGACAGCTCTTTGACCTGCCCTTGTCTAATTAGGAGCTGTTCCTTGTGAGTGAATTTTCCAGAAAATAGAAGCTTAGCCCATTTGAGTGACAATAGATTTTGTTTAGAATGTTATTCAGTTTTGATGAAGATAAACATTTTCCTACTGACCTTCTCAAACAAACAAAAAGGGAGATTACAGTCAAGCAGCACCAGATTCTCTGCCACATACCAGCTGGGTAACTCTGGTGCCCAACTCCTCGGGTCTCACTTTTCCCATCTCTAGCCTGTGGAAAGCAAAGCCTATCTCACTGGGTTGGTGTAAAGAATTAAATGAGATGACACGTGTACCATGCCTGGCCAACTCTACATCCGGGCACATTTTAGCAGCTCCTTCTCATTGCCTTCTCCTTTCTGTAATGCATGGTTTTATTCTGAACACCAGTCACTGTTACGGGCCGTGCACAGTCATGCTGCTGGGTCTACGGTGGCACTTTTCACTGCCATTGAGCCCCTGCCTTCTCTGAACTTGCTGCTTTTAAACTGTTATGGCTTGGAAAGCAGGGCGGCTGGGTGGTTAAACATGTGCAGAGCAAAAGTAAATAGGCTTTGAGTGAGGGTCTAAGAGGCTTCCCTGCAAGGTAGGTGAACTGGTTTAAATACACCATCCACCATCTAAAGCACCTGAGGGGAAGGCTCTGGGCCTCCATTCTGCTATTCCCATATTCAGACGGACTGAGCATGTGAGCTGGGAGTAAAGGAATGCTCTCTGTCTCCTTTGCTGGAGGGGGAGTTTTTGTAGGGTGGCGTCCACTCTTCTGTGGATCTCCGGTGCTCAGCACAGTGCCTGGTGTGCCCAGGGCACCCAAGAAGTGGTTGCGGAATGACTGAACACATTTCCAGCTTCCTTGGTCACCTTAGTTTTCATTTTCCCTGTCTCTGGTAGGAATGTGATCTCAGGACCTGTGGCCACCGGTGGGCCCTGCCATGTGGCGACAGGCAGTCCTGAGCTCACCTTCTTCAGTCTCAGGGACTGCTTTGGTTCTTATTAGTTGCTGACAGGTAACCATGATATGAATTATTTTTAAAAATCCAGTTTCCTCTTTTTATTATGTTTCCTTTCGCCTCCTCCCCTTTCCATGCAAGAAGGACATTTCCCTTTTCCTATTACGGTCACACCAATGATAGTAATAAACCCTCACGTCAAGAAGGCAGTTCACAGTTGGGATGATGGTCTCCTTTCGTGGCCTTATTTAAGCCTCTTGCCAACCCCGTGAGGCCGCTGGGGCAAGGACTGCTGCTTCCATTTTGGAGGTGAGGCAGCTAGAGACCAGAGGTGTAAGGTGACCTGCCTGAGGTCACACAGCTGGTGGAGCTAAAACCAGAACCCAGGCCAGAGTGCTTGAGAATTTAGAATAGACCCCCGAGGGCGGAGGACAAGACAAAAGCGACGGAGACATGCTCATTCTGTGCTGAAGCCCAAATGAACATTTTGCCACAGGGCTATAAATAGGTCTTGCATTTGCTGGAGTCTGCTCTTCCATTGGGTGGCGGTTCCAATCTCAAGAACACAGCAACATGCTGCAAAGTTTGCACTGCGGCATTTGGATGGCAAAGATACGGCTGTTTCCACCGGATCTGCACTCTGACCCTGACGAGGAGAGGAAGGCTCTTTCACAGGGGTCTCGGCTCTGAGCAGGCCCTCCCTCTGTCACACGCCAGTCTTGATCCAGTAGGAAGACATGGAGCAGACTCTCCTCAGGATCTTCCAGACCTGCCAGAAGAATTCCTTCCTAACCACGTAAGAGGGCAGATGGCTTCCGAGGGTCTCGAATAAATACCCAACAAAAAAACCTGCAAGGAATTTCTCAACAACCAAAGCCACCCGCAGACTCTGAGAGGAAGCCCATTGCAAAATGTCCACCGTCCAACAAGAGGAAAGTAGGATGAGGAAGTGGATGGTGTCCCACGCCATGTGGAAGGCAAGCAGCCTGGGGCTTTGTGTCGAGAGGAAGACAGCCACACCGTCTGTTCTGAAGCAGAAACCATGGCTGGAAATGCCACTCGGAAAATAATCCCAGTGCATGGCACAGAGTGGAATCACAGCCACGCCCCCACTTGGGTTTGGCTCAGAGAGGAGCATGAGGTCTGCTTCCAGTTCTTAAAAAAGGGAGATGGCCAGCGATCTGTGTGGTGTCTTCGTGGATCATGTTTATTAATTTATTTCTCCTGGAGTTATGACCCACCATGCACCAGCTGCTTGCAAGGCCTTGGGGATATGGTGAAGGGTGGGGAGGGATAGGGATAAAATCCAGTTTCTTCCCCAAAAGAGATTCCATTCTCCAATATGGAGCATTATTTTCCTTTTAATTTTATTTTTGTAATTTTTTTTAAAGATTTTATTTATTTATTTGACAGAGAGAGACACAGCGAGAGAGGGAACACAAGCAGGGGGAGTGGGAGAGGGAGAAGCAGGCTTCCCGCCGAGCAGGGAGCCCGATGCGGGGCTCAATCTCAGGACCCTGGGATCATGACCGGAGCCGAAGACGCTTAACGATGAAGCCACCCAGGCGCCCCTATTTTCCTTTTTAAAATGGGCCACTTCGGGACCTCAGATGGTAATGTACAAGGTTTTATGATAAAGGTTTATGAGTAAAATTTTATGAGCAAGGTTTTGAAGCAAAATGTATTAAATCCATTTGCTCCATTTTTTCAATTTTTCTCATGTTCATCCTTAGATTTTCATAGGGAAAGACCCCTTGCTTCCCTTAACTGGAGCAGAGGATGCTTCTTACCATCTTGTAAAGACCATCAGATAGGAAACTCACCAGCCCAGCAGTGAGCTCCATTCTCACACACCTGAGACTTTACATAAACAAACAAAAAAAGACCGCGGACATTTACCGAGGGCTCACTATCCATCAGGCACCGTGCAGTGTTTCTGTTCATTCAATCTCCACAACAATCCTAGGAGACTGGTACTATTATCATCCCCACTTTACAGATGAGAAAACAAAGGCTCCAGAAGTGTCAACAACAAGTCCAAATTCAGCAACTAAGCCGCAGACTGGCTCCTGAGCTCCCAACTCCATCCAGGATCCCCAGTAAATCAAGAGATGATCAGGAGGTTCTCATTTTGTTCTTGAGCCTTCGGGATGAAACAGCCCCGTGTGACTGTGGCTTCCGGTCACCATTCTGTCCTCACTCCTGGTGCGCTTTGAGTTCCTGCATCTCTCTGGAAAGGGGTAGCAGGAGCTGAGAAGGATACCCCAGGCAGTGCAGACAGCAGAGGGACCACCTTCCCTGGGTGTGGACATGCAGCCGGAGGTCCCCTTGGCTCCTCAGAGTTATGCTTACCTTGGTGACTCACAGCAACCCTGAAGTCAACCAAGACCCCAAAGTCTCTTCTGTTCTAAATGCACAGTCCTCCTCAGCTATGCTCTACCACCTTGGACACAGGCAGCTTGATTTGTTCTAATGTAACCTTCCATTAGGGCTATGAGATTTAACCTTAGACTGAAGCAAACATTCCAGCCTGTTAGGGTTCTTTGCAATCTTGGATCTGTTTCCAATATATTTCACAACTTCCAAAATTCCTACAAGTCTGTTTTTTATAATCTCATCCAAGTCATCAACAAAAGATCAAAGAGAACGGAGGCCTATGGCCCATCACTAGAGACTACACCTAGAATAAGCTCACTCTAAGTGGAAGCGCTTATTGGGGAGACAATGACTCCCGTGACTGGGCTCTCATTCTGTTGACTCTTCTCCTGACCTGGGGTGGGGGAGAGGGAGCCAGGGCATCAGAATGGAAAGACTTGGTTCCTGTGTTAGAACTCTCACAAGTACGTAGGCAGAACATCATGTGGAAAGAAGTTGATTGGACTGGGAATCAGGTGATGGGGATGGAAGCCTTGGCTCAGCCACGAGCTGGGCCTCTATTTTCTTATCTCTAAAGTGGGATAATGATAATTGTGAGTTGTGTCACATGGTTTACTGAAAAGATGAAATGAGATAAGGTATAAAAAGGTACCTTGTTGCCTATCACGCACCAGACAATTGTAAAGAATTCAGGGGTAGATACTGAACACTTGAGAGAACATTCTAAAGTTGAGACTCTGAGCCCTGCTCCAGGGCCGGGAGGGGGCTCTGAGGTAGCTCAGCCTTGCCGGGACGTCTGGCCCCTCCCACCCTGCCGTGCACACGGCCCACCTCCAAGGCTAAGAAGACAGGCAGGGCATTAGCTTAGACAGGGCGCTGGCGGGGAGGTTGGGCCAGCTGAGGTCCTTAGGTCCTCCCACGACTGCACTGTTCTGAACCCTCGGGGTTTAGCTCCCTGCAAAGAGGAAAGAGCAGTGACCATAACATTTCTGCTTCCAACAACCCGGACTCCAGTTCTATATCCCGCTCAGACCAGGCAGTGAGAATGAGTCTGAGAAACAGCTTCGTGAAACTCCCCATAGACGCAGTGACACGACCAAAGTTTTACTTACACAACAGAACACTTTTGCTGCCATAGTCTGGTCAAACTGGCCGAGGATGATCCTCACGTCATTGCCCTGTGGACAGAAGGACATGTGTGTGAAGGAGAGTGGAGGACAGGCACACTCGAGGGCTTGAGGCCACGGGCAGAGAACATTCGTGCACCCCCAGGTCCCCAGCCAAGAGCCCTGCCCTCTCACCCCAGCACGGCCTGGATGCTCTGGCCCTCTCTGAGGCCAGCTTTCCCTCAGCTCCTGCTGCCCTCCCTGGTCTCCACGGCACACCCTGGGACAAATCTGCACGGGCTGGAGGCTTTGTAAAGCTGGCGGCTCTCAGCGGTCCCAGCAGCATCCCTGATTCCTTCAACAAGGGCAGGCCAACCCTACAGGGCACCGAGACAGCATCTAATCTTCTTCCTCACTTGACACAGGGAAACTGAGGCCAGGGAAGAGAAAGGAGCTTCTAAGGTCCCCAGGGGAGTTGGTGGCTGAAATAAGACTGCAGCGCCCCCCCCCCCAGCAGTATTCTAGACTTTTCTATACCTTCCTGGAACCCACAAGCCTTCCCAATTAAGAAGTTTCAGAGTCTCTGAGTTTTGAGCTTTGTTCAAATCTCAGCTCCACCCACAAGCCTCAGGGCGCCTCAGGTGGCTCCTATATGCATCTTAGCCTCAATTTCCTCACCTGTGGAATGTGGAAAACGGCAGTACCTACCTTCCGGGAGGACTCCCTGACGTGACCCACATAAACTGCTTCACACAGTTCCGGGCACATAGCGAAGACCCAATAAGTGCTAGCTAGTATTAGGATTTTATAACCTCCTCCCAACCCATTTTTAACTCCCAAAAAAACTTATATTTGAAAACTCTATAAATAGGACTGCATTGATTATCTCGATGTGTGCCTTGCACAACAGCTCCTGTGACTCATTTATTCATTCAACAAACATTTACTGGGAGTTTTCCTGAGGCTCCCTCCTGGGTCAGGTGAGGGGCCCTTGCTGCTCTCTGGGGGACAGGGATCCAGGCGGGGCCCAGCCCCATCGAGAACAGGCTACAGGAGGATGTGCCAGGCAGCCTGCAGGAGACCAGCCGGGGCCCTGGCCCCCCGGCCTGCTCCCCACCCCAGTCACTTCCTGCCCTCCGCCCTGAGGCTCAGGCTTGCAGGTGGTGCCACCTTCCCGCCTCTCCAGCAGGCCTCAAGGCCCTTTGATGCATAAAGAAGAGAAACATGCCTTTAAAGATCAGTTTTTAGCATCTTTCAAAATTGGAAAGTGCTGACTGGGAGGCCATTTTACTCATCATGTACTTTAGCAAAATAAAAAAGGCTTGGATTCTAAAATCATCCTTCGTTTGCAAGCAAGAATGGAAAGAAGAGAAAAAAAAAAAAAACAACCCTGCTCTGAAAGGACTTTAAAAGATCGTTAACAGAGCAGTTGAAGGAAGGCAAGCCTTTGTCATCACCATGTCTGCAACGCTATAAAAAGTTCTAAGCTGCTTCCGTTCTGTGGACAATGCTCTCAGGCACACTCCAGGGGTTTTTTTGCTTGTTTGTTGAAATCTTTTAGCCTTCTTTGCTGCTAATAGTATTCATCCATCCAGCCAGCAAACACTTACTGAGCATCTACTTTGTGCCAAGCTCTGTGTTGCTAAACATGGTATAGTAGAAATAGCTTATCGGGTTTTAGAGTTAGGGAGACCTCAGTTCAAATCCCAGCTCTACCACTGACCAGCTGCGTGAACTTGAGTCTTAATCCCCTGGAGCCTCAATTTTCTCACCATTGAAGGAGGGATAATCCAACCTACCTTGCCGGGGGGCTGTAGGATTCATACTAAGGAAACCCAGCCATTGGCTTCCATGATGCTTCCTCCTGGCTCCTTCCTACCTCCTAGTCCCTCCTGCTCAGACTGAGTCAGCTCACCATCTTTCTGCACATCCCTACATGCTGGTGTTCTACACAGTTCTGCCCTTAGCTCTGTGTCCTCATCACTCTCCTGGGCAGCCTCATTCAAGACCCCAGCCACAACTGCCCGCCGTGTGCTACGGAGGCCCGATCACTCTCCCCACGCCCAGCTTTTCTCTAGCTGCCCCTGGATCCCTCCACTTGGATTCTCCCACGTACCTCAAGCTCAGCACATCCCAAGCTGAACTCATCATCTTTGCCAACGAGCCCTTTCCCCCTCCTGCGTGGTCCATCTCTGAGAACGGTGTCGCCAACCTCCCACCCACCCAGGTTCACTTGCCTCCCTCCGAGCCCTAACCAGGACCCACCCGCTGGTTCTGCCTGCCCACCAGTGCCAAATCACCCCCACCCCTGCAGCTTCACCTCGCTGGGTGTGGCCACCATCATTCCTCCTCGGTAAAATACAACTGCCTCCCGGCTGGATCCCCACCCTTAGTCCTGCTCCATCCACCCTGCTCTCCACAGAGCAGATTAAGGAATCATTCCGAGATTCAAATGTGGTTGTGTAAAATCTTTCCATGGCTCCCTGAGCTTTCCAGGTCAACTGAGCTCCTGAGTAGGACATTCGAGATGCTTTACCAGCCGACTCCTGCTCAGTCTTTGCCAGTCTTGCAGGGCATGAGAATGAGCTACCTGCAGTTCTCTAGAAGAGGGCTGCCACTTACGTACTCCTTCACTAGCTCATTCCCCCACCTGCTCCCCTCTTGCTTTCTGCAAGCTCGTCCATCTTGAACGCCCTTCCCTCTCACCTCTGCCTGGAGAGCTGCCACTCACCCTTCATGCTTTAGCTCAGGCACCCCTACCCTGAGAAACCATCTGTGTCCTCTGAGGTGCTCATTTGCTCCTCTGTGGGCCCAGAGCACTCTGTGCTTCCCTCTATCATGGCACAAGTCCACTTGCTTATCTGTCTTCTCCGCTGGACTGAGGGTAACTTGACTCATCTCTGGGTCCCCAGGTCAGGGGGTCAAGGCATGACACATATATAACCACAGGTGTTGAATGCACAATTAAGTGAGCGAATGCTCTGTCAAGTACCAAGCGCAGCGCCTGGCCTGCATTCCTTATTCAGTAACTGGTAGCTATCATCACCACTGCCCTGATATCCTGCTAGCCTAGGGCCTCGGCACTCACTGGGTTCACTATGTCCGTTTCTTGAATGCACTGAGGAGCCCACATCTTCACGGCTGACCACCTGACCACCTGCAGATAGATAAATAACCGGCTCTACCACTTGTGGACCATTTGGTGTCTCTGTTGCCATGACAACCAAGTCGCAAGGACCATTTGGTGCTATGCTCCCAGACTGTTAAAATTGGGCAGAACCCAAGGGATCGCTGATCTAGTGAACCCCTTCCTAGAGAGGCAAAAGGCTTCCCCCAACACTGCCCAGTGGAACCAGTGCTCTCACCTTGGTGGCCCTCTGACCATCAGAGGACCTGGAGAAAGGTCCTGGCCAGAGCCAGGTTCTGCCCATGGTAGGGAGCGACTCACACCCACTCTGATTCCAGCCAGTGAGAGGCAGCAAGATGCTGCAGTGTCTGGGAGGGAAGAGCCAGCATCCAGTGCAGCTCCCAGAGAGGGAAGGGCGTTCAAGATGGACGAGATGGAATCCCGTGTGGGGAGTGGACAAAGGGAGATGCAACTGGCCTGGGATGCTCAGCAGGAGCCTTGAGAGCGGTAGAAAGAACTGGAAGGGCTTCTCAAAATGGGATATGTTTCCTCCTGAAGCATGAGTTTTCCTGAGAGTATGAGAAGCATGGATATACCTCATTCTTCTTTCCAGAGTAGCAATTTATTGGAAGATTCAGGGGTGAGGGAAAAGGTTTTGGATTCCGGGAGTCTTTTTTTTTCTTTTTAAATAAAGATTATTTATTTATGAGAGAGAGAGAGAGAGCGAGAGAGAGTGCAGGAAGGAGGGGCAGAGGGAGAGGGAATCTTTTTTTAAAGATTTATTTATTTATTTGTGCGTGCGAGAGAGAAATAGAGAGAGCGTGAGCAGGGGGAGAGAGAATCTCAAGCAGACCTCACACTGAGCATGGAGCCGGATGTGGGGCTCCATCTCATGCCCCTGAGATCATGACCTGAGCTGATACCAAGAGTCAGATGCTCAACCGACTGCCACCCAAGCGTCCTTGGATTTCCAGAGCCTTAAAAGTTTTTAACACATGTGTCCTCTCACAAAAGTTCCAGAACCACGCTGTTCAATGTTACATAACTTGTATCTTTCCCTGAAAATCTGTTAAGTGGAAAGAGAAATTTTGTCTCGGCAGTGGTTCCTGCTTCTGGCCACACCTCCACGTCCCTGCCAGGGGCCTGAACACTTGCTCCTTTGCCATGGAAAGGACTCTGGGGCAGTGTGGGGAGAACAAGGGGTAGAGGAGGAGAGCCCTGAATGTCCCTGAGGCTGAGAGCGACAGAACAGAGTTGGGACAGTACAGTGAACCCAGAATGTGGCAGAGGGCAGGGTCCAAAATTCCTGTGCCCTTCCACAGACTCTTGATTCTGCAGGGGGCCACCTGGAGCAAAAGGTGACCTGAGGTGGGACAAAGGACACCTTGTACTCACATGGCTAGATCCATGTGTAGACCACACAGAGGCCTGTGTTCACAAGAGGCCTCGCCTACAGGGAAGGGGCAGACACGGGAGGAAACAACGATGGGGTGGGAGGTCCAAGCCTGGATGGATTTCCTTCCCTCCTTCCTGGTCCTTCTCATCTCTTGCCTAGAGCCTCTTTGTCTCTGGGACACTTAAAGTGAGCTAAGATCACACACACACACAAAAGTGACACTTCAGAAACATGACCCAATTCAAAGACTTTGTGTATAACCCCTAGGTTGCAGGGGATCTTAGCAAATAAAAAGCAAGGACAGTTCCTGAGCTCTTTCTAGCTGTGGGACTAAGGAGTGCATCAGCCCCGCCCAAGGAGAGGGGTGTTATTACTACGTCCACTCCGGAAAGTTTCACGAGTGAGCTGAGCCCCAAAGAATGAAGGAAGTTTCTCAAGTGCGGCACATCGCCGGCCCCGCTGGTTCCTGCACTCGGGACCGGGGCGTCCATCCCCGTGCAGGGAGGGTGGGCTGCTTCTAGCTCGCCCCCCTCTCTAGAGAACTGCCCCCAGCGAAGGGACTTCAGGCGGTGCCCCACATCCTGCAGCACCCAGTGACCGCCTCCCTGAAAGGCGGGGCCCGCTCTGTGGAGCAGGCTGTGTTCCAGGCAATCCCGCCAAGACCGCAATCTGGCCCGGCTCCCCGCTTGCCTTATCCTGCATCTCTCTCCCTTCTCCGGAGCACGCTCTCAATAAATCACTTTGACCAGACTCTCAGGCTCTGTTTCTAGGGAGTGCAGCCTAAGACACCAGGTCCCACAGGTAGGAAGTGGTGGCGCTGGCCTCCACCCCGGGTCGGCCTGGCCCCAGAGCCTGAGCGCTTGACCTCTCAGCCCTACGTATTGCCTCCCCGGCTGAGAAAATACCCAGTTTGTGGCACTGGCTTGCGGAGGAAAGTGGGGTAGGCTTGGACGTGAAAGCACTGCAACAGCCGGTGTGATCCTGAGACACTGAAATAGCTGGTGGGCGTTGAAAAGAGCAGGCGAGCAGAAGCCACCCTTCCCTGTGGCAGGAGCGCAGGGTCCCGCTGGAACGGAAGGTCAACACTGGCCTCTGCGTTACCTGGCCTCTCCTGCCACCCACGCATCCGGCTTGGTCCACCTGCAATCGCTCCCTGGCTTCCCAGGTGCCCAGTCCCACAGACCCACTGGGCTGCTGGAAAATCAGGTAAAACTATGTGCAGTGCTGTTGGAAGGGAGGCTGAGCTTTAGAGGCTGGCCATGATGGGGCTGGGGGCTGGCCTGGGAAGGGCTCTGGAGCCCAGGCCCACTCCTGCCCCCTGACTCTGGCCGTGAGACCTGGGGTAAGTCCAGCAGGGTTAGCCTAGACACTTCCCAAAGTCCCTCCTGGCCCGGACACACTGTTCCATACCCAGAATGAGTACTTTCATTTAGTTGAAGTTAGTTTTTCTTAGACATTTTTCTTCCTTACCAGAAATATGCCTAAATTTAGGCAGAGAAGCAGGAGACTTATATTCTTTTGTTGCTGTTGTTACGTTGATCTTTTTATTCTGATTAGGCCTCCCGTTTATTTTTCATTTTTATCTGTCTGTCCGCCTGTCTACTTATTGGAGCGTAGTTGACATAAAACGTTATGTTAGTTTAAGTGTACAACATAGTAATCGGACAAGTCTATACCTTAAGGAGACATATATTTCTTTTTTAATTTTTTAGGGTTTTTTTTTTAAGATTTTATTTATTTATTTGAGAGAGAGAATGAGATAGAGAATGAGATAGAGAGAGAGAGAGCACAAGGGGCGGAGCGGGAGAGGGAGAAGCAGACTCCCCGCCGAGCAGGGGAGCCCGACGCGGGACTCGATCCCGGGACTCCAGGATCATGACCTGAGCCGAAGGCAGTCGCTTAACCAACTGAGCCATCCAGGCGCCCTATTTTTAAGATTTTATGTATTTATTTGTCAGAGAGAGAGAGAGAGAGCACAAGCAGGGGGAGCTGCAGGCAAAGAGGGAAGCAAACTCCCCACCAAGCAAGGAGCCCGACACGGAGCTTGATCCCAGGACCCTGGAATCATGACCTGAGCTGAAGGCAGACGCTCAATCGACTGAGCCACCCAGGCATCCCAAGGAGACATATGTTCTTAAAGAAGGAAGTGAAGAAGGAATAGCCCATAGCATGCCACTTCTGTAAAGTTTATTATTTTATCTTGAAAATTCACGTATATTTAGCATTCCAATAACGTATTTATGTTTATCTCAAGATAAAAATAATGCTTTCCTTCCCAGGTTTCTGAGCAAAACTGGCCTGCTGGGAAGATGGACGATGTTTATTCTGTAGCTTTGCATCCCCCTGGGGTGCCTGTGTGAAATGTAGTTTCCGGCAGTCAAGCAGGCTCCTGGCCTGTGGGGTCGGGGGGCAGCTCCCACGAGGCCTCTCCCATGGAGCGAAGGGGGCAGCAGTCCACCTGAAGGCCTATTTTTATGGTCTTCCTATGATAGGCAGACTGAGGCCCCCTCACCCCGGAATGTCCTCTTTCCTAATCTCCAGAACCCGGGAATATGCTCCGTGACGTGGCCAGAGGGAAAGAACGCTGCAGGTGGAATTAAGGTTGCTCATCGGCTGCTTTATAAATTAGGGAGACTATCCTGGAATCTGAATCCTGAATGATGGGCTGGGGGCGCTGCTCCAGGGAAGGTAGATAAAGCAAATAAAACGAACAGAGCATCTGAAGCCGGGCACTCTCCCCCACGGGGCCCAATGCTTCAGAGCAGGCACCCTGGAGATAGCCAGGGGCAGCCTCCGCCCTCCTCCCTGCACAGCGTGGCAACAGTTCACTTGCAAGCCCCCGTGTTTGGAACAGGCCTGGAAGGAGCTGAGAGGCCTCGGGTCTGCGTCACACAGAGATGGTTTCATTTCTTGACTTCCTTGGGGTGAACTTTGGTGCATATGCGCTAAGTCAGCCTGATGAATTTCACGATTTGGTTCCTCTGTGCTTTTGCGTATTTTCGCCTTGGTGATCTGTCCAAGACTCAGAGTGTTATGGCTCCCAGTGCTGTTGTGTTTCTGTCAATTCTCCTTTGTATTTTAATAGGCTTTTCTTTATATATTTCAATGAGATGCAATTTACAGCAATAAGGGTCCATGAGTGTGTTATTCTCACGGTGAATCGAACCCCTATCTATATAGAATGACTCTCCTTCATCACAGCTGGTACCTTGAATTCCCTTTGGTCTCATATGAACACTGGGGTTCTTGCTTGGTTTGGTTTGCTTGATCTACCTGTGCCCGACATTTTACCTTTGACCTTTCTGGGTCATTTCCTCTGTTGTCAATAGCTGTAGTCAGTTCTTGAAAAACATAATTCTCTAAGTCTTTGCCTTTTAATAGGGAGATGGGCCCATTTGAATTTATGGTCAGAATGGCTCTATTTGGTCTGCAGTTATATGTTAGGCTTTCAGGTTTTCAATACGTGGACTAAAATTTCCCTGCTTCTACCTTCTCTGCCAAAAGCTTTGGGTTCTGTTTGCGTTGTAGTGTATTTACCATCAAGTTATTCAAAGCCTTCTTTAGCGTCTATGTTTATTTAGGAAACTCATGAGCAAGGTGGGCTCTGCTGAGTCCCTCTTTTACTTAAGACCAGGAGGTTACCACCCATATGTTTTACTCACCCCTTTTTGGGGCTCTGTGAATGGAATTTGGATTTTTCTATCTCAGTTATTGTTATTAAAGTATCTATTTTTGCACCTGATGTATATGTACGTTTGCTTTCAAAACGAACTTCTGCATCTGTGTACAATTTTGTAACAATGATTTGGACTGAGCTCTCTGACCACGGGTTGCATTGGCCCCTGATCAGCCGTCTCCGCCACGACCTGCTATGAAGTTTGCCATTGTTCTCGGCTGAGCTGATGTAAGACTTGAAGGATTAACTCCAAGAAGGGCACCTGGCTAGGACTTGAGCCGTATGCATGGGAGGATGTCTCCCAGCTGCTCCATTGTCTCTGGGCTTGAAAGCTGCAGAAGAGTCGAAGTGGCCTGGTTTTTGCATCTTTGTGGGAAATTTGCTTTTTTCTGGCCTAGATACTTATAGATTTTTTCCCCCTTTATGTTTGTACTTCAAAGATTTTGCCAAAATGTGTCTTGGTATGACTCTCTTTTCACCAATTCTGCTAGAAAGTGGAAAGGCCAGCTAGACAGTGCATGTAACAATGTGCACATTTCCTTTATGAAATTGTTGATCTTGTAGTTCCAAATGGTTGACTATTAGCAATTTTGTCAGTCCAATCTAGCAGGACTCTCTTGAGCCCACTTAAGTGTGTCTCCTTTTTCAAAATAAACTTCTTAAGTTTTAGATTTACAGAAAAGTGACAAAGAAAGTTGCCCTATGTTCCTCACCCAGCTTCCCCTATTATTATTTTATGTTAGTGTGGTACATTTGATACAATTAATGAATCAATATTATTATTAGCTAATGTCCATACTTAATTCAGATTTCCTTAGTTTTTTTTTTTTTTTCTACTGTCCTTACTCTATTCCTGGATTACATCCAGAGTACCACATTATATTTAGTTGTCATGTCTACATAGGCTCCTTTCGACTCAGACGTTCCTTATTTTTGAAGACCTAGACAGTTTTGAGGAGTATCTGGAAAATGGCCTTCACCTGGAATTTGTCTGACGTTTTCCTCATGCTTAGGCTTAGGGCATGGGTTTTGGGAAGGAAGGCCACAGAGGTAAACTGGCCTTCTCACCCCCTCATATCAAGGGTGCCTCCTATCAATGTGACTTATCACTGTTGATGTTGACCTTGTCACCTGGCTGAGGTCGTGTTTGTCTGATTTCTCCACCATCAAGTTACTCTTCTCCCCCCTTTCCTCACTCTGGAAGGAAGTCACTTAAGAAGTGGTTTGTCCTGCTCCACCTCCATGAGCATGAAATATCTACATAAATTATTTGGAATTCTTCTGTATAAGAGATTTGTCTGTTCTTTTCCATTTATTTATTCATAGCAGCACAGACACACGGATATTTATTTTTATACATTGGGTTATAATCCAATACTATTTTATTTTGTTGCTGACATTGTCCCAGCTTTGGCCACTGGGAGCTCTTTCAATTGGCTCGGACACCCTCCCATGAGTGTGTGTTGTTGCTGTTCTGAATACTCCCTTACTTTTCTTTTCTTTTTTAAAGATTTTTTATTTTTATTTATTTGAGAGAGAGAGAATGAGAGAGAGAGAACACCTGAGAGGGGATAGGGTCAGAGGACGAAGCAGACTCCCTGCCGAGCAGGAAGCCCGATGCAGGACTCGATCCAGGGACTCCAGGATCATGACCTGAGCCGAAGGCAGTCGCTTAACCAACTGAGCCATCCAGGCGCCCCTGAATACTCCCTTACTTTTCTGGCACTAAAAGATGCTCCAGGATCATCTTGCATATGTCCTGCCCCAGTCCTAGAATCAGCCATCTCTCCAAGGAGTCCTGGATCCTTTTTATGGAGAATGGGTATTAGAAACCAAGATCTGGGTGCGAGGTATGCTTGTTGCTACTACGATGTCTATTTTGTTT
>NC_138382.1:51392092-51437487 GCF_054177405.1 Leptonychotes weddellii
TTTTGGTTCCGTTTCATCCATCCTCGTTTTCCCTTAGGATCTCCCTTCCCCAGTGTCCCTGTTACCTCTTCCCTTATTAGATTGACCACTTTCACCATTTCCTCTGAATTCTGGGAAATATCTCAAGTTTGTCCCTCACACTATTGATTTTTATTTTTCTTGGCATTAACTCTGCTCTCTAATACTGCCAATGCAGATTTTAATTCTGCTCTTTGGTATTTAATTTTCTTCCTCGTCCTCTGTACCTCCTTTTCTATCCTATCCCACAGTAAACCAGAGATTTGCCTTTTCTCTGAGCTTTCCAGAAGTTACTTTATTCCTGAGTATTCTATCCTTGTGTTCTCTGTTGGCTTTGTCTGTTCAGACTTGGCATTTTATTTACACACACTCAAATTAATTTGATTCTGGGTGATGGGGAATGACACAGTGAGCATAGCAGACAGAAACTCCTGCCTCCCAGATCTTAGGTTCCAGTGGGAGGAGACAGAAGATAAAACAACTAGACAAAATGGGCAGTAGGTCAGATGTTGTGAAGGGTTGAATGGTATCCTCCAGAGATATGCTGAACTCCCAACACCTTAGAATGTGACATTATTTGAAAACAAGGTCACTATAGATGTAATTAGTGAAGATGAGGTCATACTGGAGTAGGGTAGACTTGTAATCCAACACGACTAGTGTCCTAATAGGAAGATGATGTGAAGAGAAAGGGGAAAATGCCCTATGAAGTAGGGACTGGAGTTATGCGGCTGCAAGCCAAGGAACTCCAAGGATTGCTGGCAACACCAGAAGCTAAGAGAAAGGCAGGGGAGAGCCCCAGAGCCCTCTAGAGAGCATGGCCTTGCCAAACCTTGACCTTGGACTTCCAGCTTCCAGAATGTAAGAGAATACATTTCTGTTGCTTGAAGTCACATAGTTAGTGGTACTTTGTTACAGCAACCCTTGGAAATGAATACAGATATCCATCAGTGAAACGGAGCAAATCAGCACGAGGTGGGCAAGGATTTAACTTTTTTTTTTTTAAGATTTTATTTACTTGTTTGACAGAGAGAGAGAGAGAGTGAGAGAGAGAGCACAAACAGGGGGAGCAGCAGAGGAAGAGGGAAAAGCAGGCTCCCCACCAAGCAGGGAGCCCAATAATGGGGCTCGATCCCAGGACCCTGGGATCGTGACCTGAGCCGCAGGCAGACACTTAACCGACTGACACACCCAGGCACCCCAAGAATTTAACTTTTAAATGAAGCATTCAGGGAAGACCTCTGGGAAAAGTGAACAACTGAGCAAGAAGGAGAAGAAGGCTGGGGAAGGAGCCATGCAGGTCTCTGGGGCAGAAGTGCTTCCCCTACAAGGACTCCTTCGCCAACAGACAGACTGGGCTCCGCTCCCCCAGCTTATGTGATGCTGGAATCCTTTCTGGGCCCTGCAGCTGGGTGGGGCGCTGGAGAGACCTGAGCTGCCCTGTCACCCAGATCCAGGCTTGAATCCAGCCCCACCGCTTTCCAGCTGCGTGACTCGGGGTGATCCTTAGCCTCTTTGAGCCTCAAGTTCCCCGTCCGTGACACAGGGATGCAAAAACACCCTCAGTCCCAGGGCTCTGGGTAGGACTGAACGAGCCAGTGCAGGTCAAGGCTCTGCATCAGGGCCTGGCTCTGGGTCAGGGCAGCGGACAGGCAGGCTGCCACTTCCATCATCAGTCCTGTCACTCCTACTTCTGTTGGAGCCAGTTGGTTGAAGAGCAGAGCACCTAGTTCCATCCCTAATTTCTCGCAGGCTTTCAACTAGTGCTTCCGCTCCACACACAGAGGCTCTTTAAGCTTGAAAGCCCGCAGAACTCCGTGGGGCCTCTGAGGCGAAGGAAGAAGCTATTTCAAGGGCCCACCCTGGGGAGAGGCTGCCCTGTGTGGCAGGAGGATGTTGGCACAGCATCGGGCTCCTCTCCCCACCCCCGGCCCCACCCCAGCTGTTCCCTGCAGAGTAAGCACTCCACGGCTCGGGGTCCTCTGGACCCCACGGCCCAACTGGACCTTGAGGCCACACAGCCTTGGGGGGAACAGCGTGGGCACATCCGGCCCCAGCTACCTGGGCTGCCAGCAGGCCCTCCCTAGCTACAGTTTCCTTCTCTGCACGGGCTCTTAGGGCTGAAATGTCATGCACAGGCATGGTGGCTGCTCCTGAGATTAGGGGACAAACCGCTGGTGCTCTGCTTCCCTTGTTCCCTGGCTCTGGGCCTCAGTCTTCCCATCTGTGAACTGAGGGCTTTGGAAGACAAGAATTCTAAACGGCCACCTGCTCTGACAGGTGTAACCCGGAACCCGCCCAAGATGGAAGGGGGCATACCAGCAACTGGCATCTGGGGTCTCCATGCCAAAAGCCCTAAATGTGAGCACGAGGGAATGGAAGAGCGGGAAAGAGGAAGGTAACGCTGCTTATAAACTATGTCTGCACTTGCTTATAAACCCCTAGCACCTCCCACTGCCCCCTGGATAAAAGACCAAACTCCTTAGCTCGGCATTCAAAGCTTGTGGAACCTGGCTCCAGGTTCTTTTTTCTTTTTTCAGCCCTGACACTCCGGTGCCGGTGGAATTCCTGCTGGTCCCTGGTGCATGGAGAGCATGGCCGCTCTGCCTTCTTACCTTCAGCCCTCCTTCCCTGCTGGGCACCTGCAGGCCCCCATCCTGCTCATCCTCCCTAGCCAGGTGCAAATGCTCCTCAGTAGCCTTGTCTGAACCCTCTCCCTGGGCGGGATGAGTCACTTCCTCCCTTTGTTCCCAGGCCCCTCTGTTCCTGATCCCCAGAGAGGTAACTGGCTTCCTCACCAGCTGTGAGCAACGTGAGGACAAGGGCAGGTTGAGGACAACCAGCTGGTTGAGAGAGTGTGTGGGCTGAGCAGACAAATGGCAGACAGAGACCACTTGCAGCTGGGCAAGCTCCTAGCTGGCCCTTTCCGTTCCTGGACTGAGAGTCCCGAGAGGGGTTGGGAGGGAGCCAGGGCTTTCAGTCCCAACAACTGTACCTCCTTGCTGTGACTTTGGGCAAGATAATCCCTTCCTCTCAGCCTCTTGGCAACAAAGAAGGTAGTAACTCTCGCCCTGCTGGCCTCTTAGGCTCGGTTGAGAGATACAAAATCACCGCGGAAGCTCCTTGTGGCTGTGCACGCACTCAGCAACCAGGCCTCTGGCCACGGCTGGCCAAGCCAGGGCGAAGCCAAGGGAAGCCAGTGCCTGGGATCCTCTCCCCACGCGCGAAATGCCAGGATGAGATGAAACAGCCGAACTCGAGGCTATTTCAGAGTCAGGGATGTGGGGAAGCCCAGGGCGTGGCGGCCGTCTGTCTGTCCTCCCGGCCACGGCCAGCCGCACCTACCTTAAGCTTTTTGACACTGGTGCAGGGGTCGTTGGAGAAGCTCTCGGTGTCCGAAATCTCGATGTCCTCACCATACAGAACCCCAGTCAGGTCGTTCCTCACCTGTTACAAAGAGAAAGCAGTGGGTGGGTACACTGGCGGCCACGGGAAGGAGAGGAAGGGTCTGTTCAGAGGGGTCAGCCCGGGGAAGCAGCTCAACCGGGCTGGTTTTCTCCATCAACAATGCAAAAGGAGTGATTTTCCCCCTTCATTATAAACCAAGACGGCCCTGTGAGTCCTGGGAGATGCACCCATCCCACCGGGCAGGGGACACAGGGGCACAAGGACAGCAGACTGGGATTGCACAGGGGTTTCCTGGGAGAGTCAAGATGGGCATCCGAATCTCTGGCCTTTCATGCTGGTGTTTCTTTGCCCTTTCACACAGTCTCCAAGTCAGACTGTTCACATACACCTCTATTTATATTTTGTATTATTTGTTTGCAATACTATTTCACTTCTAGGATGAAGAAAGAGTAAGACACTCAGACAGACGGTGCAGAATAGAGGAGAGAGTAAGGGGCTATGGAACCAGCCTGGGCTGTTACACGTGACTACTTGTCCACCGACACACAGACGGCTAACATCTATGTGTTTGTAAAGCAGAGGTCTGCAAACTCCAGGGTTCGCCGGGTCCGGCCATTGTGTGAAGCAGTCCGTGTAGAAGGATGTCAGGGAGTGGTGGGGACAGCAGCAAACGGGTGACCCCATGTCCCATCTAAGGTGGCAGCTGCCCCAATCATGCAGTGTCAGAATGCTAGTCTGGGGTCACTAGACCTTCTGATTTGGGGGCCAGAACTCTGAAATCTAGGTTTTAAAAAAATATAAGATCCTTTCATATCTTAAAATATTGATACGATTTTGAATTATTTAAACACACACACACATACACACACACCCACCCCCCAAAGTAAGGACCAAACCAAAGAAATGTGAAGTTTGTATCTAGCCTGTGGCCATGGCTGACCACCCATCTCAGTAAAAACAACTTAGGTGGGGGGTAGGGGCCCCAGGTTCTAGGTTCTGCTCTGTCACTGACTTGCTTGTGACCCTGGCCTCGCTGTGTGACTCTCTTGTCTCAGGGCTTCAGTTTCTTCTCCCTTAGGAGAAGATGATCCTTACAAGCACTTCTTGTTCACACGCATTAGGATGGCTATTATCAAAAAACAGGAGACAGCAAGGGGCACCTGGGTGGCTCAGTTGGTTGGGCGACTGCCTTCGGCTCAGGTCATGATCCTGGAGTCCCGGGATCGAGTCCCGCATCGGGCTCCCTGCTCGGCGGGGAGTCTGCTTCTCCCTCTGACCCTCCCCCCTCTCATGTGCTCTCTCTCATTCTCTCTCTCTCAAATAAATAAATAAAATCTTTAAAAAAAAAAAAAAAAGAGGGCGCCTGGGTGGCTCAGTTGGTTAAGCGACTGCCTTCGGCTCAGGTCATGATCCTGGAGTCCCTGGATCGAGTCCCGCATCGGGTTCCCTGCTCGGCAGGGAGTCTGCTTCTCCCTCTGACCCTCTTCCCTCTCGTGCTCTCTGTCTCTCATTCTCTCTCTCAGATAAAAAAAAACAAAAACAAAAACAGGAGACAGCAAGCACCAGTGAAGAGGTAGGGGAATGGAACCCCCTGTGCACAAAATGGCACCACCACTGTGGAAACAGTAAGGCAGTCCCTCAAACATGAAGCATAGAGCACTCTATGAGCCAGCACTCTGCTTCTGTGCATATTCTCAAAAGAACTGAAAACAGGGTCTTCAAGATGTATCCATATACCCACGTTCACAGCAGCATTATTCACAAAAGCCAAAAGATGGAAGTAACCCAAAAGTCTATTGATGGATGAAGGAATGAACACATGCGGTATGTACATGCAATGGAACATTACTCAGCCTTACGACGGAATGAGGGTCTGACCCATGCTAAAACGTGGATGAAATGAAAACATTATATTAAGTGAAAGGAGCCAGACACAAAAGGATAAATATTATAGGATTCTACCTGCATGAGGTACCTAGAGGAGTGAATTCATAGAGACAGAAAGTAGACCGATGGTAAAGTGGCGTTGGGGAGGAGGGAACGGGGAGTTAGTGTTTGAGCAGTACGGTGACTGTCTGGAAGGATGAAAAAGACCCGGGGACGGACGGTCGTGCTGGTTGCGTGGTAGTATGAATGTACTTAATGCCACCGAACTGGACACTTAAAAATGGTTAAAAGGGATGGGGGCGCCTGGGTGGCACAGTTGGTTAAGCGTCTGACTCTTGGTTTTGGCTCAGGTCATGATCTCAGGGTCATGGGACTGAGCCCTGTGTAGGGCACGCTTAGTGTGGAGTCTGCTTAAGATTCTCTCTCTCTCTCTCCCTCTGCCACTTCCCCCCCCCAAAAAATAAGTCAATCTTAAAAAATGGTTACAATGGAAATTTCATGTTATGTATATTTTATCACAGTAAAAAAAGTACTTCTTGTTTCAACAATTGGTAGAGTCTTCCAATGTATATATCAAAGTGTTTGGAATAATTTGGCCCTAAACGTTACAGGACGGTCCCTGGGAAGCCACCACAGTGGAAGGGAACCAAGAGGTTTCAGTGGGAACTGCTGTATTTTATTTCTTTTTTTTTAAGATTTTATTTATTTATTTATTTATTTATTTATTTATTTATTTATTTGAGAGAGAGAGAAACAGCATGAGAGGGGAGAGGGTCAGAGGGAGAAGGAGGCTCCCCGCCGAGCAGGGAGCCCGATGTGGGACTTGATCCCAGGACTCCAGGATCATGACCTGAGCCGAAGGCAGTCGCTTAACCAACTGAGCCACCTAGGCGCCCTGTATTTTATTTCTTTAAGACAAATATGACATATGTAGAATAAAATGTGAACATCTATTAATTCTGGGTAATGAGTCCATGGGTGTTTGCTATTCTGTGTTTCCTGAATGCCTGAAATACTCTGTGCTGAATGTTTTGTACAAAAAACGAAGCTGCCACAGTCAGGGTGAACCCTGTCCATCCTTAGTTTTTACCTCTATTTTGATGGGAGATGGAACTAGTTGACTGGACAAAAAAAGTTGACTCTGGCGTTACACTTTATTTCTGCTGCCACAAATCCTTTTTGGATGCAGGTGGAGCCCCGTTGTTCGTTTTGTGTGTCGGGGGGTGTTGTGGAGCAACAACGATTATTAGATACAGAAATTGTGCAAAATCACCCCTGCTAGATGTAATGCAGGTGATGCACGCAGCACCCGGCCTGTTCGGCAGCCCTCGGCTTGCTCACCACACACACCCGCAGGAACGGTTAGAGCTCTCTTGAGCCTCCGTCTTTGCACCTCTGAAGTGGGCACAATACAGCGTGTAATTTACAGGGTTGTTTCGGGGCCCAGCAAAAACACTGAGGTTGGGGAATGGCTTTGTAGACTCTCAAGTTCTTTACGCGGCTTAAAAGCTGGAATGATCATATCCAGGCCTACGGCAAGCCGTCCAGGTGGTCAGTGGCTTGGGGTGTCTCTCTGTGAATAAGAATGTGCACGAAAGCTGCATATAATTAGGGCAAATAAACTATCATTTTAGGGAGTCAGAACTCAAAACAAACAAAACTAAAACACCCCTGGAAGTCATCTCACTCTGCCCCTAATTTCACAAATGAGGAAACTGAAGTGTCACTCCTAGTCTTGTGCTCTCTGCATGCTCCCAGGCTGGCCCTTCTGGGTCCTGCCAGCTGTGGACAGTTCTAGAAGGCTGATGAGCCAGAACAGGTCAGAACAGATGGTGGTGTGATCAGCCACCATAATTTTAGCACCAAGAAGTCTGAGCTCAGCTCAAGTATTTATTCTAATGGACCTCTTTAGAGAAAGCAAATGGAGGAATTCAGTAATAAATGGTATTTTTAAGAAACCAAAGCATGGAAAAGAAACAATGGAATTGATGTAACTCCTAAGGAAAAGGACCCACAACCTCATGTGTGAGATCGGGAGGGCCATTCAGTCCACTGGCCAAAGATGGACGACATGAATTTGTAAACGCCTATTTTTCCTTCTGGAATTGCAGGTTCTCTTGTTTAATGGGGCCAGTGTCTTGCTATAAACTGCATTTCTGCACACTGAATCCCAGGTTTTCATTCACCTCCGTTACAAAAGCAGAAATACGTTCTTCTGGGCAAAGAGTAACTCTTAATTTCCAAGACAATAAAACACACACACACACACACACTCTCTCTCACTCCAGTACAGCTGGGGTCCCACCAGGGGACCTAATATGCATGGATGGGACAGAGGGGAAGGCTGCCCCATTACCGGAAAGGACGAGCCAGGACTGCTGGGGGGCAGCGGTGGGGGGAGTGAGCAGGGTCATGGGCGGGGTCCCCAGTGTGCTAGAAGAAGAGTCAGGAGGGGTTGAGTCCTTCAAGGCTGGGGCCCCGGGGCCAGCTCACAGGGCTGAGGTCACAGAGGGGAGAGTTCTCCCTCCTTCCGGAGCAGTGGATCTGAGCCCAGGCTGCTGGAGGAGCTCCTGGGAGCCCAAGTCACTTGATGCCACAGAGACGAGCCAGAGGGTCAGAGCCCCATGACTACATAATCTGGGGTAGGCTTGGAAGCAACAGCTGCTGACTTCCCTCCTCCTGCCTCAAGAACTGGTACGGACTGGACATGAGGTCATGCCAGGAAGCATGTCCCTAAAGCAACGGTTCTCAAATAGGGCCCCGGAGGGTAACATCGGTATCACCTGGGACCTTGTTAGAAATGCAAATTCTCAGGCCCCACCCAGACCTACTGGATCAGACACTGTGCAGTGGGGTCCAGCCACCTGTGTTTACTCAGCCCTCCAGGCGATTCTGATGCTCGCTCAAGTTTGGAAACCACTGTCCTAAAGGAAGCAGGATAAGTTTTACAAGAACCATTGATCACAGTGTGAACAAATGTTTCCAAGGGCTTGGATATTTTCCCCCCTTGATTAGAAGACCAGAATGTGTTAACTGAGTGAGGCCACTGCCAAAAGGGTGAGCAGGACTGGGAGCCACATTTAGAAGGCATCACATCTAGAATGAAGGAGGGGACAGGCACCCTCTGGTCTGTCCTCTGTCCATGTCAGCTCATACCTGGAACACTGGGCTCAGTTCTGGCTGCCTTCAGGAGGGAGAGTGAGGGGCACCTGGGTGGCTCAGTTGGTTAAGTGTCTGCCTTCGGTTCAGGTCATGATCCCAGGGTCCTGGGATCGAGCCCCGCATCGGGCTCCCTGCTCCGCGGGAAGCCTGCTTTTCCCTCTCCCTCTGCCTGCCGCCCCCCCTGCTTGTGCTCTTTCTATCTCTGTCAAATAAATAAATAAAATTTAAAAAAAAAAAAAAAGGAGGAAGAGTGACAAAGTGGCTCAAGCTCAGAGGAGAGAGGTGTGGCTAGGACAGGGACCAAGGACCCTTTAGGGAGGTCACGGACTCAGGGGGCTGGGGAGTGTAAAGGTTATAAGGGATGACAACAACGTCTCCTAAGGGGTCCCAGGCTGCCTTGGGAATCCAAGATCCAAATCCAAGAATTTCAACATTTAAGCTCAGACTTTAAGCTCTAGGGAAGTCTCTAGGCAGAATCAGCAGCGCTGGGGGAGCCCAGAGCCATGGGGATGGTCCTGCTCAGGGTGAGCAGGCAGAAAACCCCGCCAGGTCTGATCAGCCATCTGAACAGCAGGCCCAGTAGGTATGCACACCGTCTCCCTCCCAGCTGGGTCACAGGGCTGAGGGGGAAGGCGTGATGGGGACTTGTCACTCCAATGAAGCCATCACACTGGCCTCACTCTTCCAACTGACTGAGGCATCGGGGACATAGCCTGTCTGTATCCATCCTGTGAGATGCAGGGGGAGAAGCAGACAGGTTGGAGGAGGAAAAGGAGACCAGAGGACTAGGTATGTCAGCTGGCTAGAGATCTTCCTAGATCTCAGGCTCCCAGTCAGGGCTCCTGCTTCAATCCCAGGGCGGGAATTCCATCTGATCTGTATTCATCATCCACAGCTGTGTAACAAATTTTCCCCAAACTCAGTGGCTTCAAACAAGAAATATTTATTATCTCACAGTTTCCATGGATCAGGAATGTGGGAGCAACTTAGCTGGGTGGTCCTGGCTCAGAGTCTATCGTGAGGTTGTGGTGAAGGTATTGGCTGGGGCCGCAGTCACCTGGAGCCTTCGGGACTGCCTATCAGAACCACTTGGGGAGTTAAAAGAAAAAAAATACTGATGCGCTGGCTGCATCCTAAACCAATTCGAATTCCTAGGCTAGCACCTGGGCATCAGCATTTTTAGAGTTCTCCATGTGGTTCCCACGTGCAGCTAAAGATGGAAACCACACATTTTAGGGGTAAAAGCAACAGGACTGCCAGGCTCACAGCAGGGTTGTCAGCCTGCCCGAAAGCCCCCCACGTCACTGTCCCCACTTTCTCCAGGTCTGTGGCACCATCTTCCTTTACAAAAGCTTCCTTCACCCCTCCCCTGCCCCTTCCTGCCCCAGCCCATAGTTAGGTCTCCTCTTTCATCCCCAGATCCTGCTACTCCTGGCCCCAGTGTGAGAAGCAGGTCCTGACCATGTCAGAAGCAAGAACAGAAAGAAGGAAAAAAGGGAGAAGGCTTAAGAGACAGTAAGAAAGGCAGAGGAGGAAAGCAGAGCGTTGTGACAGCTTTAAGTGATCACTGTCTGACCATGCGTCTCAGGCAGCGAAGGCTCTCACGGAGGACGGGAAGAGCAAGGTGGACCCCATGGGGAGCATCAGAGACCCCGGGACACTTGGCTTCTGTGGCCAGGAATTCCCTGGCCGCCTTACCTAATGAGGCTGCTGCACCAGCTGAGGAATCATCTAGAAAGGCAGAGATCCAGGTAAAGGTGGGGAGAACCAGATCTGCGCCACATGCACTTTACAACTCTTTGAAAATTCTAATTAGGTTACAAAATGAACTTGAGAGGAAAGCGAATTCCCAGCTCTCCTATGGAAGTGGAGGTAACCTACTTTGTCATTCAAATGCACTCGCTATATATAGCCCTGGATTGTGCCAAAATGTCACTCCTCTTACCTGACTAAAGCGTATAATTATAGATTTACTTCTGTTCATTCATGAAATGTGTCTTCCCTTGATTAAACAGTTCATTCAAGTAAAATCCATTAAAATATGGAACATGTTAAAATGTGGCTCGTTAGAGGCAGAGGGCACCGCTGTAGTTAAGATGCTAATTAGGATAAACAGGCATTTGAAACACTCAAATCTTTGAATAATTCAGGTCACTTTTACTGGGGCTGGAGCTCCCCAGGAACCACCATTAATTTAAGCTAATTAAAAAATTAGCCTGCAGAAGAGAAGACCAACGCAGGAAGTGATGGCTGGGTTTAAACTCTGAAGGGCTCTCATGTGGAGGAGAGGGCACCTGGTTCTGGGCACCCCCATGGCAGAGGAGGGACCCACAGGCAAATGGTTCAGGAAAGCAAACTTCGGCCCAAAGCCAAAAGTACTTTCTAGTGACGGAGAAGGCTGCTTTGACAAGTAGTGAGCTCCCTGTCATCAGAGGTGTGCAAGGAGAAACTGGTTGGGATGCAAGAGAAGGGAGTTTTCTCTCATCACCAATGCATGTGGTTCCAGGAAAACAAGGGTTTCAAAATTCCACCTGCCCCTGCTCTGTCTTTTTGAAGTACCCCTCTGCATCTCTGAAGTCTTTCAAAGATTTGGGACATGCACTTAAATTCCCATGTTCCATGTGGCTGTATTTCCACTTTTCTAAACCTGATGAACATTCATCGAAGAAAGCATTCCTTTAAAAAAAACAGAGCCATCTAGCTTTCAGATTTCTACAAATGTAAGCTCTTAGTAAGCTATAACCAGAGTTGAACACAAGTGAAAGTTTTTTTTACAAGGGCAAGTACACAAGCGAACATGTATTAACTCTACTGCAACCATGGGGCATTTGCACAGGGTAACACCTGTGGGCATATATGCAGCCGTGTCCATGTGAAGACCACACGTGTGTGGGGGACACCTGTGTGCTCACCCGGCAGAGCCAAAGGTGACCCCCACAGAGGTATGTCCAAGTCCTCGCCATCAGAATCCGTGAATGTGACCTGATTTGGAAAGAGCATCTTTGCAGATGTGATCAATTTAAGGCCCTTGAGATGAGATCATCCTGGACTACCTGGGTGGGCCCTCAATCCAATGACAGAAAGGCGGAGAGAGATTCGGGACACACAGACGTGAGGGACAAGGCACGTGATGACAGAGGCAGACACTGGAAAGGTGAAGCCACAAGCCAGGGGCCAGAAGAGGCCAGGAAGGACCCTCCCAGGGGGCCAGCGAAGGGAGCCGGGCCCTGCTGCCACCTGATGGCAGACCCTTGGCTCCAGAAGTGTAAGAGAAGGGATTTCTGCTGCTTTAAGGCATGCAGTTGCTGGGCATTTGTCGTGGCAGCCATGGAAACAAAGACATTTGGGGCCTCCCGGGACCCGGCCCCTTGCTGGTCCAAACCACGATCCTGTGGAGCAGTCGGGCTTCCTGTCCTGCCTCTTACCTGTGCTGTCACCCTGCTAAAGTTTCCCTCTACTTGACAGCCACTTGTCTGTCCCAAATAACAGTGTTTCTCACTTCCCCAGCATTACCAAGAGCAGGACAGCAAGTGCAGGATCAGGAGCTGCCAAGTTGTGAGATGCGGGGACCTAGGTGGGGCCGCCGGCCTCATGGGCCTCCGGGGCAGGCTCAGCAGTCCAGGCTGCTGACTTCGAGCTGGCCCCCAAAGAGCTGACCCGTGAGAACTGGGGCTGTCACGTCTGCTCCCTAACTAACACGGCAGCCCCGCGAGGTAAGGGCTGTTTGATTTCCTGGATCTGGCACGGTGCCTGCATGCAGTAGGTGCTCAAAACTATGAGACAGAGGAGAGAATGAAGAATCACACAGGTGGCACCACATCCATCCGGGCTTCATGCAGAGGGCACATATTCTGAGGCTGAAAGAGTTCACGCTGAGACCATCGGAGAAGGTGTTGCAGGGGTGGGCCGAACGCCCAGCACTGGCCTGCAAGCCTCAGCCTGAAAACGCAGCCCGCTGACAAGGGGACTGGCCCTGTGGGCACTCCTGGGGGCCAGGGGGCACGTAGAGCTCCCGGGGGCAGTTCCCTGCTGTCCTCACTGTGGCACGGGCTGTGGGGACCTGCGACCTGAGCCTGCCTAACCACTCACATCAGACCCTTAGGACAGCGGTCGGTGGACGTCTGACCAGTCCACACGGTGGCTGGGAACAGGGAGCCCAACTGGCAGAGTTGGCCAGTGACAGGCCCCGGTACCCAAGATCCCCCCAAGACATCTCCCTCCTGCCTTGCAGCTGCCGCCATCGCCGTATTACAGCAGTCCATCAGAGGGAGGGGGAGAACCTGCAGGCCACGCTCCTCTGCCCTGGTGCCCCACGACCTCCTTGGGGGCCCGTCTCCCAGAACCACACCTTGCAGGGCGACAGGACACCCTAGGCCAACGAGCACGGGCTGGGAGAAGGGACAGATGACTCACAGAACCAGGGCTCTCTGGCTCTCAAGCTCCTCTTCCCACCATCCAGCCTGGCACAGTTTTAGAAATTCCAAAGAGTAAGTGTGATAGAAGAAAGTCCCCTCCCAAAGGATGCACACATCCTCCTTCCTGGAATCCTTTACCTCACATGGCAAAGGGCATTCTGCAGATGGGATTAAGTGAAGGGTCTTGAAGTGTGGAGATTGTTTTAGATTATCTAGGCGGGCCCAGTGTAATCCCAGGCGTCTTCGTAAGGGAAAGAGGGAGGCAGTCCCAGAAGGAGACCAGACAACAGCGGCAGGGGTCTGAGAGAGATGCGTGTGACAAAACCACACGGCGGGTTCTGAAGGCGGAGGATGGGGCCATGAGCCAAGCAATGAAGCTGACCTCTAGCAGCTGGAAAAGGCGAAGGAGCAGATTCTCCCCTCGAGCCTCCAGAATGCACCAGTCCTGCCCATACCTTGATTTTGCCCTAGTGAGACTGATTTTGAACTTCCAAGGTTTGTTACTGTAACATAACAAACTGTTTGTGATGTTTTGTTACAGCAGAATAGGAAACTTATAAATCGGCTCTGACTTTAAAATCCCACACATCCTCAAACACCCCCTCCTACGGGAAGCCTTCCCTCATGCCCAAGCTGGTGGTGACCCCTCCTTTAAACCGCATGGTCCTGTGCTCAAGGCCGCTCTCTCAGGCGAACCAGAAACTGTCCTGAGAGTCCACACACCCTCCCTCTGGGACCCCCGGCGCCCAGCCCCGGGCTGCCTGAGGAAGCGGGACCAGGCCCAAGTACCCTTCTTGGATATGCATGCAACCCCAGCCAGCAGTCCTCCCTTCTTCTGCCATTTCTGCTGCTCTGTTAGCTCCGTGAAGTCAGACCACGCTGAGCTGTGGGGGAAAGAAATCAGCCATCGGAGCCTGGCTTCTTTCCTGTGACAAAGCGCCCATCACTCTAATGGCAGCAGGCTTGTGGGACCCAGACCAACAGTTACAGAAATGTTTAGATATTAAACAAACAGGGATTATCATCCAGCTAAGAGGAGGGACGTTAGCGAAACCTCACTGGAGAGCGCCGGAGGAAGCAGAACGCAGAGTCGCTCCCTGGCTGGCAGAGCTCCTCCCCTGCTCCCCAGCACCTGAGGAGCTGCAGAGGCGATGGGGAGGGGGCCGCACGGCCAGCAAGTCCCACCTGCATACCCCGAGGAGCTGTCACCGAGACTAGGGGACCAGTGTGGCCCCCAGGGAATGGCCAGGACCAGTGTGGGAAGCCACCAGGAAGTAGCTTTCGGCTCTCTCAGAGGCAGAACTTTCTAACAAGGACGGAAGGAATTTCTGTGGCAGGAGAGTGAGCTTCCCGTCACTGCTGGTATGCAAGCAGAGATGGGTTTGCTATAGTAGGTATTTCAGCCTCAGATGGAGAGACAGAAGACACAGCTGGAACCCTGAGGAATATCTCAGGTTCTCGAGCCTCTACTCCAGTTACGAGGGCGCAGATGTCAAGGGCAGCCCAGCCGTAACATAGTCTCACCCTGCAGAAACGGGACAGCTCCAGGCAGCTCAGGAAGCTGGCTAAGGCGTGGATCCGTGTCCACCCTCTCACTGCAAGGTGGAGCTGAAGGACTCCTCAGAGACCCTAGGGCATCTCTGCCCTTCTCACGTGCAAATTTCCTTCCAGTCCTATATTCCAAAGTGGGTTCTTTGTCCTCCGCTCAGTAATCTGCCCGGACGTCCTATGGCCCTCGCATTTGAAGCCTTCCTCCTTTGTCTACGCGGCCTCCCTCCCTCCTCCCAGACTGCAGATTGGCCGTGTGGGCGGGAGAGGAAGAGAAGGCACCCCTCTGCCTTCCCCCTCCCGCCCCTCACTCCCAGCCCTCGGGGAGCAAGCAGGCTCGGGGGCTCGGCAGGATGACTCTGGAGTGCACAGCATCCTCTCAACAACTTTATAAAGCAGATATCATTTTTATAGATGAGGGGCTTGGAAGGTTAAGTGGCTTTAGTCAGTAAGCCGCCGGGCCGAGATTCAAACTCGTGTTTTTCTGCCCCCCTGAATCCAGGAGGATAGACGCAGGGAGAAGAGGGGTTGGGGGCGGCACTGCCCCTCAGGGTGGTTCCCACGGTGACAGGACCCAAGAAGGCTCCAGGTATCCGTGTGAGACACAAAGCGAGCAATCAGGACGTTTGGGAGAGAGAAGAAGGCAGAGCTGGGCACATCCAAGGGACAGGGCATCGAGATCAGAAGGTGACAAGGAGGAGGCACCTGCCTGAGGTCACTACAAAGGGACGCCTCTGGCCAGCAGGCCCACTGCCCACATCCCCGACACACTGACCCACCAGCCCTCACCGGACAGCAGGGGAAACTGAGGTCTGGAGAGGGGCAGGGACTTGCCCCAAGTCACAGAGCTGTCTAGGGGCAGAGCTGGATTCAAACCCAGCTTCCGGCCTCCCGCATCGATGCTGCCCAGAGCCTCGTCTTTAATAGCAGCAACGGAACCATAGCCCCACGAGAGCCCCGAGCTGTAGCCCTTCCAGGCCCCTTTCCCGAAGCATGCCCGGCCCGGTTCCTTGACGTTCCAGCACCTGGCACAGGGCTTGGTGCAGAGCAGCTGCTCGGCAAACGTTGCCCAGGCCTGGAAATCTTCCCTGACGTCAGCCACACTCGGCTTCAGAGTTCTTAGGAGCGTGGCCACAGGCCTGCTTGTGCAACGCGCCTCCCTGGGAGCTTTGTAGAAATGCGGATTCCCGGGTCCCACCCAAGAGATTCTAACCCTGGCATGGGCGGGTAGGGAGGGAGACAGGAATGTGTCTGCATAAAGCACCCTGGGGTCTTCGTTATACAGCCACATTTGGGGACTACTGGCCAAGTGGTGCCCTTTCAGCTGTCCTGGGCTTACCGGGCCCGCTAGTCTAGACTCCTTCATTCCCAAGGGCCCTATAACAGATACTGTGCTGTGTTGCCAGAACCTTCCATCCTCCCAGCTGCTGGGAGTGTTGGCTACTAACAGCTGTGTGTCTCTCTCGGGGATTTGCCCTTGACTCAAAGGGCGGCCTTGTCCAAGATCACACCCCTCCCCAGGGCAGGCCACACCGGTGACTGGCCCAGTCTTCATGCCTGATTTGGGACATCCCTGAAGGGCCAGCTCAGCTCCAGAGCTCCCCCTGGGTTCCGCTGAGGCCTCTGTTACCACTGCATTTTGTGTCCAGGGCTCTCCCTCCCGTGGGCGTTCCCCAGTAAGCATCCTGCAGTCTTTTTTTTTTTTTTAATTTTTTTTTTTTAAAGATTATTTATTTATTTATTTGAGAGAGAGAAAGAGCACATGAGAGTGGGGAGGGTCAGAGGGAGAAGCAGACTCCCCGCCGAGCAGGGAGCCCGATGCGGGACTCGATCCCGGGACTCCAGGATCATGACCTGAGCCGAAGGCAGTCGCTTAACCAACTGAACCACCCAGGCGCCCAAGCGTCCTGCAGTCTTGAGTCCCTTTCCTGGGGAACCCGACCCGGGTCAGGCTCGCCCACGTGTGTGCTGACTCAGCCCAAACCAGCACTTTGGAAACCAGAACTTAAATGACAGGCCTCCGGTGCTGAGAGCTCACGGCTGCTGGAGAAAGGCACCCGCTTGCTTTGGGGTTCTTCAGCGGTAGGACCCTCGTGCTGGCTCAGACCACTTAGGTGCTTTCCACTCAAAGACTTTAAACTCTGCAAAGTGACTTCTACACGTCACCTCAAGTCTGAGAAAAGGAGGGTAAGATACAACTATTCATATTCCCAACACACTAAGCCAACTAGTACAATTTCTTGGGTTGGTTGCCCTTCCCCACACCCCCAAGCCAGTCTCTGCTACTCTGTTTCTGGAATGTGACTTCTACGGACTGTCACTTGAGCTCCCTGTCCTCTGACTTCCAGATGGGCTGGGCCAACCAGACGCCCCAGCTGGAGTCAGAGGGTGGGAGGAGAGAACACCAGCCCTGGGCAAGTGGTCCCTCCCCTTGTCCTCCAGTGATCACTCCCTCCCCTTGTCTTCCAGGGCACATGGGGGTCACGAGTCTCTGGTGCTGCATTAGCTCTAGTTGGTTCCTATGGTCCTGCCCAAAGTACTTCTAAAGTAAACTTTCCTCACCTCAGTCCTCTGAATATGCCGTCTGTCCCCTGTTAGGCCCTTAACTGGTACAACAGGTTTTTTTTGGTAGAAGTCATCAAAGCGTCAACAATTTTATATCCTGATTTTTTTTCACCTCACATTTTATCCTATACCTTTATAATTCATTTTTACCACCAAGCACATACACTAATCACTTTAAGTTCTTGACCTCTGCTCTTCTCTGTCAAAAAGTCCTGCTTGCTGCTTTAAGCCCCACGGCAAACAGCCCTTCCTCCATGAAGTCCTTTGGGATTTTCCAATGAGCTGCACCTGAATGCTCTTCCCTCTCTGGTCCATGCTTTCTTTTTTTTAAAGATTTTATTTATTTATTTGACAGAGAGAGAGAGAGGCAGGGAGAGAGGGAGCACAAGCAAGGGGAGCAGCAGAGGGAGAAGCAGGCCTCCCGCGGAGCAGGGAGCCCAATGCGGGGCTTGATCCCAGGACCCTGGGATCATGACCTGAGCTGAAGGCAGATGCTTAACGACTGAGCCACCCAGGCGCCACCTGGTCCATGCTTTCTTGACCCTGTTCTAGAAGAACTGGGAAGTTTTTTGGGTCATTAACACCCCCAAAACAGCACACAGCACGAGGTCTCCTTTGACCTAGTACGGGTGGCCAGGAAAGAATGTCAGCCTCACAGACTGATAGAACGGAGCTAAGATCAACAGCTCCTCCAAGGTCAGGAAAGACAGTCTGCCCTTGCCCTGGCTCAGGGCTGGCGGAGCCAGCCTCAGCCTGGAGAGGTGCTGAGTGTGTGCCCTGGGAGGGAGCTGGCGGGTCAGGTGAGCCGACCGCGTCCTGGGGTGGACACGGCATCAAAGTGCTGAGCAGGCCAGCAGCCCGGGAGTGGGGCCGGACGCTGTGCGAAGCTAAGCAGTTTTTATAATGTCTCTTCCTAAGAGCAGTATCCAGCAACTCCAGGGAACAGGTATTCACTGTGCACCGTGCAAGGGGAATTTTCCAAAGGGGACCGGAATCTGGAGGTACTGGGACTGTGGTTATTGTCATAACCTACTAACCCGTCCATCTGCCCCTGGGCTGAGAGCTCCAAGAAAGCCCGAGGCCCTGTCTCAGTGCCTGTCAGGTTCCAGGACAGCGGCCTGGCTCAGTGAACACTGGCTGAATGAACGAACAAGACCAAGAGTGCCCTGTCCCTGTTCATTGGCCAGATGTGAGGGCCACTGATACCTGCTGCCCAGCCTTCTGGGGAAGCTTGAGAAGCATCTGTGTTTCATCTGTATCACAGGGTATCAGAAAAGATGAAGGGTTCTTAGACAAAAATGCCAGAATGTTCCAGAAAGGAAGCCACAGAGAAAAGGTGGAGACTGCTGCACTTCTGGGATAGGGAGAGAGGTAATGATGACAGCTCTCAGTTACTGGGCATCCCTCCTCAGCAGAGCCTGCACCATGTGTCATCTCACTCCTCTTGACCGCTGGGTATAAACTCAAAAGGTATAATTTTGACCAGTTAATGGGTAAGTAAAATGAGATTCAGAGATGTTGAGTCACTTGCCCTGGGTCACACAGCTGAGAAGTAGGGAACCAGGCATTTAACTTTAGGTCTCTTTCCACAGCCTGTGCTGTAAACCAGGGGTCAGCAAACTTTGTCTGTAAAGGGCCAGACAATAAATATTTTAGGTTCTGCAGGCCAGTCTCTGTCACAACTACTTAACTCTGTCTTTAGGTTGCAAAAGCAACCCTAGACAATGTGCAAAGGACTGGCTATGGCTGTGTTCCAATAAAACTTTATTTATAAAAACAGAGAGCTGGATTTGGCCCAGGGGCCCACAGTTGCAGATACCCACTCTAAACCTACAAGAAAGAGCCCGTGGTTCTATTTGCCCCTGTAGGAAGGTGGTGGGAGAGGGCAGGAGCTCACACTGGAGTCAGGTCGCTCCAGATGAGAACACTGGCTCTGCCCCCCGCTGGCTGGGCCACTTGCAGGGAGCAAGGAAACTCCCTGAGAGCTTCTCTTTTCTGTAAAACGGGCGTGACCACAACTTATCTTCACACCATGAGGCAGGTTAAAAGAAGCGAATGCATGCTGCATGTCCAGCACGGCTAAGGTCCCATGAACGGTTGCATTTATTATCAGTCAAGAAGGGGAGGTGGAGGAAACACGACGTGAAACTAACCTCCATGGGTGTGTACTCTCACGAAGGCTGGTCACGGGCTTCCTGCAGGAGAATGCTATTCCATGCCCCATGAAACCCCGAAGGGACTTCACAGGCATCGCGGTGGGAGGAATCTTGTCGCCAGCCCCGGAAGGAACAGCTGTGTGGTGCTTGGTGACTCCCCAGGAAGGGTAGGGAGGCAGCTGTTCACAGACTTGATATGGCAAATTGTGTGATGTGCTGTCTTCCTGGGGTGGGCAGCCAAGCAGGGATGGGCGGGGGGGGGGGGCTCTGCAACCCCTTCCCTCGCCGCCAGCTGCCCACGTCTGCTGATTCACGCGGGAGGGCCGGGGTATGCCAGAAGGAATCTGAAATGGTTCTCCAGTGAAACGCAAGGCTTCGGAAGGAGACTGTGGACTTGGGGGCAGAGGGACGCTTTCTTCTCTGTTTGCACTTGAAGGTCATCACTTTGGCAGAGAAAGGAGGATGTGGGGAAATTCCATCAATATTGCTAAAAGCCAGGATGTGGCTTACGATGCCAGATGCCGAGCCCCCGGCAAGGAGCAGCGCTCACTGCTCCAAGACTAGCAGTACCACGTTTGACAGAATTCCTCGTCTGATTGAGAGGATGCTACCGACATTTGAGAGGGACAGGAAAAGTGCCCGGGAGAAACTATAGCAGCAGATATGATGAGGGCTGGGATACAGGAGGAATCACAGAAAAGGAGAGGCTCAGGAACTGTCATATTTCTGTATGCCAAAGTACAAAGTATGGGGAACGATGTTAACTATGAAACTTTTGGGAAAGATGGTAAAGCTGAGCACAGATGTCCAACTCCCACCTAAGCTACCTCCTTCTGAAAGTGACAGAAAGGACCAAGGGAGTATAAAAATAGGGGGGAATCTGCTTCAGCATTGGATAACAGGAATGAGTGCCATCAATATGCCACCAACTTTGAGGAATTTCTGCTAGGTACAGTGCCAGTGGAACCAGATTGAAGGTTGACTCACAGCTTTCCTTCCTGAGAGAGCAGTGTGGTGCTGCAGGGAGGGTGGCCATGCTCATAGGACCGACTTCCCAGCCTCTGAGGGTGAGTGATTGAGTGCTGGCGGAGAGGCTGGGTCACGGGAGGGGTGCAGAGCCTACCCCAGGGAGCCCCCATCTCTCATGTGCAGCCCAACGGCCTTCTGGAGTGGCTGGGCCCTTCGATCCAAGAACAAGCAAAGCCCATTCAAGCCTGCGTTCCCCATGATAGGCCTGGGCATCTCCCAGACATAGCAGGCAGGAGAACAGGGGAGAGGCCAGGAGGATCACTACACATCTGGAGCGATGTGCCAACAGACTAGAGAAGAAACGCCCACAGCACAGAATGCCCCCCTCTGACCCCCACCCCCGGCTGCTGGTCCCTGGCTGGTAATAAGAAATTTCACCATCCAGTCTTCCAGATTAACGTCTGAGGTGAAGAATCTAAAAGCATCTAAGTCACATGATGAGGGGGGCCCAGGATAACTGACCCAGTTATAGGCAAATACCAGGTCCAGGGAAGACCTAAAATACACATGGAACCCATGAACACTTCCCGAAACAGAAAGGAAGCAAACAAAGAATGCATGCACAGCAAGAACATCGCCTCCAGAAAGATCTGCTACAGGAGCTAGAAGTAAATTGTAGCATCTGTCTTGTACTTCAAGGAGATTATGAAGACCTGGGCTCTAAGATGTAAGAAGTGGAATATGCAATAAAAGACAGATAAAAACCAAAAGAGACCTGGCAGAGTTAGGAGAATAATGACGGGGAAATGAATAAAGTTAGGAGAATTTTAAGAAGCATCTGAAGCAGGAAAGAGCAGAACCCCACTGGAGAAAACGGATGGGTGCTGTAGAGGGCGACAAGGGTGAGATGCCCTCTCAGAATGTAGACGACAATGACTCAGGTGAAAATGACCAGAGAGAACATAATAATATGGAGAATAAATGACAGAGACTCTGTGAATTACTGGTTTTTCTAAAAAAGATACCAGAACAAAAGAGCAATAACTAAAGATATAATAGAAGAAAACTTCTGCAATCTGAACACTCAATTCTTCAAATAAAAATAGTAATCACATGTTAGACAAAATAGGCTAACATTCGACATGTGCTGTGTTTTCTTTTTTAATTCCAAGGATTGGGAAAGAATCCTACAAGCATCCAGGATAGAGCGAAGAAAAAAAAAGAAGACGTATCTACAAAAGAATCAAACCAGATTGCATCAGACGTCATCACAACACTGATGTAATGTCTAGAGAGGTTTGAGGAAGATTATGATCATAAAAATCTGTATTTCCTAGCAGAAGTAACAGAGAGAAACTGAGATCCGTGGAAGACCATGGTAGGTATAAAGCCCATATGGCCTTCCTGACAAAGATGACTCAAAGTTGTATTCATGCCGTGGAGAGACAAATCAAAACACACAACTCATGAAAGATCCGTCAATAGAGACTGAAGCCATATAAATGTGGATCTGAATCTTAAAATCAGTTATTATAACATAGTTTTAAAATAAAATTAATAGCTCAAATAACAACTGAAAAAGAATATCCACAATGTAAAGAATAAAGTCAAATAAAAACTCAAATTATAAGAACACAAAATTAGAGGTGATGAGGGACGGGCAGTAAATAAAGTGCTAATTTCTGTAGCTAATAATATATATTGCATCATTATGTTTCATACTGCATTTTATGTACTTAGAGAAGTAGAAACCTAATATTTTAAACTGAAAATGCAATTATAGACAGTTTCATTATAATGAAGATGGCATACCGTTTAGCTAAATGTATAGGATTTGGCCAAAGCTGTAATCAAAGACAAATTTATTGGCTTAAATTCATTTGATAGCAACTAAAAAAGAGTAAAAAATAAGTGTGTGAATCAAGAAACTAAAAAGGATGGCCAAACAAGCGAACATAAAGTAGAAAGGTATTCATAAGGATAAAAGCAGGAACAAATAAATTAGAAAGCAGGTAAAAAGAAGCAGAGCCAATAAAAATCCAGGTGATGGTTCCTTGGGTTAAAAAAACAAGGTAACAGGATCTTTCACTGAAGATTTAACTTGGGTTTTTTGCTGTATGTTCTTTAGTGAGAGAGAGATCTTATGTCTGGTAGGAGGAGTACTCTTTAAAGGGGAGGCAAATGGATCCCCCAGAATTAACCAAGGTGTCTGCTCCAAGGAGGATGGCCTCTACTCGGCTGCAAAAGACAAGAGCACCATTTAGGGGCAGGTTGCTAAAAGAGACCCTCTCGGACTCTTGGGGATGTGGCTGTCAGAGAAGAAAAAGCCAATAGAGGTTCTGGATCCATGCGAGCAAAATGAGCAAATCACTCCTGACAAAGTGTTCCTGCATCCTGGGAGGGGCTCTATATGGAAGTGAAAAGCAGTGGGTGGAAAGTTGCAGGCTGGGAACCTAGTGAGGAGCTTGAGGATGCCCAGAAGTTTGTCCAGGGACCTGGATCAGTGGCGGTCACCAGTTTGACCAGTGTCGACCGCAAGTGGTGACAGGTGGCAAGGGCTGCAGAATGCAGGCTCGCCCATCTCGGTGACAGAAAAACCACCAGGGCTACTGGCCATATTGGAGGAGGGAGACGCTTTGAGAGGCAAGACAATGACCCCGGCAAATCTGGTGGCAGGTGGCATACTTGATTCAGATTTAATTTAATTTGGAAAAATAAGAAATGGGACCGTTTTTTGCATGCTGAATTGAAGATGGTAATATCAGTTAAATCAATAAAAAAAGCCAAGGAGCTAGTTTAATCAAGGGGGAAAGTGGGGAAACAGATCTGTAATGAGAAAGAGCATTTGACAAAAGACACAGAAATGAAAAATAATGCTACTCAAACATACGCTAATAAATTTGAACATCTCAAGGAAATGGACTCTTTTCTGGAAAATGTAAGTTAACTAAAATCCACACAAGAAGTATAAACCTGATCAAGAAGCTCAGCAGAAGCCGGAAAGACAACTTGTGAAAAGGGTAAGGTGGGGGATGCAGAATTCCTGGATGGTTTTGTAGATTCATCTTTTGATTTTCAAGGAGCAGCTAATTTGTAGATTCTATAAACTATTCCAGGGCATCTAAAAAGACAGGAAGCTTTCTAATTCACACTGTAAAACTAGAATTACTCCTTCAGCTAAACCTGATCAGAGGTGGCATAATCAGAGTAAAATATAAACTATTACCACATGTGCTTACAGGAAAAAAAAACAAAATAATTAAATTGATTAAAAGAATAATGCAGCATAACAGAAACAGGTTTATTTCAGGAATGCTAACATGGTTTAATGTAACTGTGAATTCCAGATCCATTTATCTGACTACCTAGTCAACTTCTCCATCTGGATGCCCAGTAGGCATATCTAAACTAACTGTTGAGTTCCCTCCCTAAAACTTGCTCCTCCACATTCTTCCTCAAGTAATTCATTCCTTCCAGTTGCTCATATTGAAAACTTGGCACCACCCTCGGTGCCTCACTTTTTTCACATCACACATACATTCCATCAAGAAATCTACTTTGTCCGTTTTACCATCAAAAGTGATCCAGAATCTGATTGGTTTTCATTATCTTGTCTAAGTCACCACCTTCCACACAGCAGCCAGGGTGATCATTTTAAAACGTAAGAGATCAAATCTTTCTTTTATTTTTTTAAAGATTTTATTTATTTGACAGAGAGAGACACAGCGAGAGAGGGAACACAAGCAGGGGGAGTGGGAGAGGGAGAAGCAGGCTTCCCGCGGAGCAGGGAGCCCGACGCGGGGCTCGAACCCAGGACCCTGGGATCACGACCTGAGCCGAAGGCAGACGCTTAACGACTGAGCCACCTAGGCGCCCCCAAATCTTTCTTTTAAAAAACTCTCCAGTAGTCCACAGATAAATCCATACTATTATGACCAATTGGTTTTCAGTAAGGATGCCAAGCCCACTTAATGGAGAATAGTCTTTTCAACAAACAGTGCTACAACAACTGAATAGCTTCATACAAAAGAATGCAGGTGAACCCTTACCTCACACCATATACAAAAATTAACTCAAAATGGACCAAAGACCTAAAAGTAAGAACTAAAACTATAACACTCTTAGAAGGAAAGATAGCTTTAAGTCTTCATGACCTTGAATTAGACAATGGTTTCTTAAATATGACACCAAAACACAAGAAACAAAAGAATAAAAACCAATAAATTGGACTTCACCAAAATTGAGAACTTTTATGCAAAGAACCCATTAAGAAAGTGCAAAGACACCCCACAGGATGGGAGAAAATATCCGCAAATCATATCTGATGGTTTTAGTATCCAGAATATATAAAGAACTCTTATAACTCAATAGCAAAAGAACAAACAGCGCAGTTGAAAACTGGGCAAAAGTTTTTTTTTTTTTAAAGATTTTATTTATTTATTTGACAGAGAGAGACACAGCGAGAGAGGGAACACAAGCAGGGGGGGTAGTGGGAGAGGGAGAAGCAGGCTTCCCGCCGAGCAGGGAGCCCGATGCGGGGCTCGATCCCAGGACTCTGAGACCATGACCCGAGCCGAAGGCAGACGCTTAACAACTGAGCCACCCAGGCTCCCCTGGGCAAAAGTTTTAATAGGCACTCCTCCTAACTTATTTGAAGATATACAAATAAGTTAGGCTCAAAATGCCACAAAATGCCATATATTGTATGATTCCTTTTTTTAAAAAAAAGATTTTATTTATTTATTTGACAGAGAGAGACACAGCGAGAGAGGGAACACAAGCAGGGGGAGTGGGAGAGGGAGAAGCAGGCTTCCCGTTGAGCAAGGAGCCCGATGGGGGGCTCGATCCCAGGACCCCAGGATCATGACCTGAGCCGAAGGCAGACGCTTAATGACTGAGTCACCCAGGTGCCCCCTGATTCCTTTTTTTAATCTTATCGAGATACAATAGAATTATTCAACTGATGTTGTGTAAGTTTAACATATACAACATAATGACTTTACATATGTATACTTTGCAAAATAATCACCACCACAAGTTCACCTCACATAATTTTTTTCCTTGTGATGAGAATTTCAAAGACCTACTGTCTTTAGCAACTTTCAAATACACAATACGGTATTGTTAACTATAGTCATCATGCTATACATGGGGATATATTATATCCCCAGAATTCACTTATCTTATAACCGGAAGTTTGTACCTTTTGATCATTTTCACCCATTTCCTCTACCTCCCACCCCTAGGATTCCATGTCTATGCAATATCTGTTATAGGCCAATCCATAGACCTAAAAAATAGATATGCGACTATTGGGCTGGGACGAGGGGGAAATGAATGTTAATGGATATGGGATTTCTTTTGGGGGTGATAAAAATGCTCTGGAATTAGATAGGAGTTATGGTTCATGTCATTGTGTACATACCAAAAACCATTCAATTGTACATTTTAAAATGGTTAAAATGGTGGATTTTATGTCATATGAAATTTTTCCTAATAAAAACAAAACAAAACAAAATACCCAGTAGATTCTCAGCTGACTCAAAGTATAAGCCAAAGTCCTCACAAATGTCTTGTATGGGCTGGAAATCGGCCCCCCCTTCCTGCAAATCCCAGCTCTATTCCCTCTCACCCACTCTGTTCCAGCCATAGTGGTCTCTGTGATGTGGCTCCAGCACCTCCAGCATCAGGACCTTTGCACATGCTGTTCTTTCTGTCTGGAATGCTCTTCTCACAGATATCCTATAACTTGCCGCTCACAGCCTTCAGTGGTTTGCTCAAATGTCATCTTATCTTTGAAGCTCTCCTTGGCCTCACCCCACCCCATATGGCATACCATACCCCCTTTACCCTAGCCCTTATTATTACCTGATGTATTATGGATTTATTTGCTTATCGTTTTTAGCATCTGTCTCCCCACACTAGAATACAAGCTCCTTGAGGGCAGGGACACATTTGCCAATGTGTCACAGTGCCTAGAACAGTGTCCAGCACATACCAGACACTCAAATATATGTCAAATGAATGAACACATTACAGAATGAACATGAGGAAACTGAGGACTATAATTTGTCACACCAATAGAGAAAAGAAAAAAAATGCATAGCTATTGCTAGAGGTTCCAAAAAGATATCTGACTTCTTCAGCATGTGTATCTGGTCAAACACTGAACAAATAGAACTAAAAAATCCCTTAACGTGATGAGGAATGTCTGTTCTTCTAACAGACATCATCCCTTACAAACAGCATTCTCATTAAAGTCAAGAACAAGACAAGAATATCCACTATTATCACTATTTTTAAGGATAGCTCTAAGATATTTAGTGAATAAGGCAAAAATAATAACACTACTAATAGTTAATATATATTGGGTGCCTTTTTGGTCACTGTTCTAAGTCCTAAGTGCCTTATATGTATTAATTATTTTACTACAACAGCCGAGGTAATATGCGTATGTCTCCATTATGAGGGACAAGGAAAAGTTACACAGCTGGAAAGGTCACATGGCTGGAAAGGAGCTGAGCTAGAATCAGAGAGCCCAGCAGTCATTCGGTTCTAACCACTATGTGGTACCACCTCAGTGAAAAATCATGAAGATACAGATGCTGTAACAGTGGAAAACAGAAAACACATTTATTCTCATTCCAGATGGTATTGTTGTCTACCTAGAAAACCCAAGGGAATTAAGTGAGGAAAAATTACCAGAAGTAATAAGAATTCAATACGGCCAGTCAAAACATGTATATACACTGATCAACAGTGTTCCTCTATTCCAGCAATAACAACTTAATATTAATAAGGAAAATAGATCTCATTTCCCTAAAGCAGTAATAAATGTGGAATACTTGAAAATAAGCCTGACATGAAATGGAAAGGATCTGCGTGAAGAAAATGACAAAAGATCACTGAGGACCTAGTTAAAATTTTTGAATGGAGAGAAGTTCTACGTTCATGAATGGATAGACTCAATATTATAAAGATGTCAAATGTTCCCCAAATTAATTCTGGAATCACTAAAATTCAAATAAAATTCAAATTGCATTTTTGCAAACTTCTAAAAATTAAATTGGTGAATATAAAGGCATTGTGACAAAAGAAGGAAGGGCTGCACATTAAATCGTATTCTACATGAATAATATTTCAAACATGGGGATGCCAATTCCAGAGTAGATAGATCAATAGGACAAAATGAAACAAGAACCTGAGAACAGTCCTACACTGCACTGTCCAATATGGTGGCCACTCGCCACCTTGGTTCCTAAGAATTTGACATGGCTAGTGTCACATGTTGAAATGATATTTTGGATACACTGCATTCAATAAAATATATTATGAAAATTAACTTTACCTATATCTTTTTACCTTATAAAATGTGGCTACTAGAAAATTTAAAATCACAGATATGGCTTCCATGATATGTCTATTATACAGAACTGGTCTCAAGTATAAAAAAATGTGTATTATTTTCTAAAGATAAAAATTAGCCTAGGCATTTTACTTTATTTTTTATTTTTTCAAGTTTTTATTTGAAATCCAATTAGTTAACATAGAGTGTAATAATAGTTTCAGTAGAATTTAGGGATTCATCACTTACGTACAATACCCATGCTCATCACAAGTGCCCTCCTGAATACCCATCTCCCATTTAACCCATCCCCCCTGCCCAGCATAGGCATTTTTTAAAAAGATTTTATTTATTTAACTGAGAGAGAGTGAAAGAGCACAAGCAGGGGGAGCAGCAGAGGGAGAGGGAGAAGCAGGCTCCCCACTGAGCAGGGAGCCCAACGTGGGGCTCGATCCTAGGACTTGATCATGACCTAAGCCGAAGGCAGACACTTAACCTACTGAGCCACCCAGGCGCACCCCCAGCACAGGCATTTTAAATGTGTCAGAGAAAGATACATTAATGAAATGTTGGAAGAATTATGGAGTGACTATGGGGCCAGGAGAAATACAGGTTTGATATTTCAGGCTGTATGCTAAAATTCCAGATAAATTGAAAAATGAAGCAATAAAAGTACTAGAAGAAAATGTAAGTGAATATTTACAACAATCTGGGGGATGAAAAGAGCATGCCAAGCCCAAAATGAGAAATGAAAAAAATGGTCTTAATAAATTTGATTATATAAAATACTAAAGTTTTCAATATTATCAAGTAACATAAAAAAACACAATTGAATGTTGCATGAAACATGAGGAGATATCTGCAACCAATGTGACAAATCCTTACCTTATAAAGAGCTCTTATAAATCAGTAAGGAAAAGAACACTCCAATAGGAAAATGTGCCAATTACATGAACAGCCAATTTACAAAAGAAGAAAGAGAAATGAGAAAGACTCCTCGTAAAAAAGAAATTCAATCTTAGTAGTAATCAAAGAAATGCAAATTAAAATAGCAATTGCCAAGGATCAAAAAAGAATAATATATAATGTTGGCAATGAGAGCTGTCATATACCGTTATGCAACTCTAAATTGGTATGATCTTTCTGGAGGACAATTTGGCAACGTGTACAAAAGGTTCCAAAATGTGCTCACGCTATTTCTAGGAATTTATCGTCAGAAACTAATCAGAGATGTTCACACAAAAATACAAGCATGAGTTTCCTGCATTGTTGTTTGTAATCAGGAGAGATTGGCAACCATCTCCATGTTCCATAGCGAGAGCTTCCTTGAGTACTTTTTAGCATATCCATAGGGTAGAATTTTCTCAGCAGCTCTTGGAAGAAACTTCAACAGAGAATATGCATCTACCTCCTGTCCTATCGCAAATTCCTCAAAATGGTCAAGATTTCTTAAGAAAAATGTCTGAAAGAGCTCTGGAAAGCAATGAAGAAGATTGACAGTGGACCGCATATTTGCAGAGCTCTTGGAAGATAGGAAGGAAGGGAATAGACCGTAGGATAAAAAGGACTGGGGGGAAGCCATCCAAAACACACAAGACTGTGGCAGAGGTGGGGTAGCTCATGGGGTCACTAGGCCCAGTGGACAGGCTGTTATGAGTTACAGTGATGGAGAATACCTGCTGGACTGGAAGAACATTGTCACTGGACTGCTAAAGAAGCCATTTCTATTGGAAGAATGTGTATTTGTTTATACATATTCACTCATACACACTGAGAAAACTGTACAGACATTGGCTATTGATGTTAACGATGACCTTTCAGGGGCTAGGTTATGGCCAATTTTTAACCTTCCTTTTTGCTCTTCTGGGTTTTCCAAGTTTTCTGCACTGAGTACATATCGATGTTACAGTTAGACAACAATAAATGAGTATTTTTAAATAAAGAAGCAAAAAAAAAAAATGAAAACAAAAAGAACTTGAAATTTTTCTGTACGAACATAACTACAATCTTATTAGTTTTCTTTTGAGTTGCTGCAGTAATGTCCTGGCTGGTTTCTCAGACTCTGGTCAGCTGAAGATTGCTACCATCTCTCACTTGCTACTTAAAAGCCTTCCATGGCTCCCTACTGCTGATGTTCAAGTCCAAACGTAGAGGCATGCAGGGCCTTCACCATTCTTCACTTCTCCCACTACACACTGGCTATTTGCCATTTTCTGAAGGTCCCACACACCTTCCAACTCCACTCCTTGGCCCCTGTTGCCCTGGCACTAACCTACCCTGGCAGGTGGGCTTTGGGGGGAAAACCACAGCCAGAAGGTACCAGAATAGCCCTGGGGACCTGCACACTCCAAGAGGCCCTGTCAACTAAGAGGCCCAGCTGAAACAAAGCATCCTGGGATACTTCAGCAGGAGCAGGTGTGGAAGGACAGAGCTAGGCTCTGAGATTTCGGAATCCGGGAAAATAATAAAAATTTAATGCGGAATCCCATGGCGAAAATTGCAGGGGACTGCAAGGAGCTCTCCTTGAGACATGAGTTGGTTGGTCTATATATCCACCTCCTTGCTTCTGTGGTGGGGGTTGGGGTGGGGATTCTGGCCCTGGCTGGTGGTCTCCTCTCCCCGAGTGGGCACAAACCTGGGTTTATACCTCCACCCCCCACGTGGTGGCTGTGAGACCTTGGCAAAGTGGTTTCATTCCTCCTGAGTCTACTCTACAAAACAGAGCTCACCCCATTCTGGGTGACTGAATGTCATACCTGCATGCAGTCCCCCCACCACCCCCTAAATGGCAGAGATGATGTTATAATTCCATTTTCCCACCCTGAAAGTTCTGCTTCAGGGCTAGAGTCATGCTTCGGGGACCAGGCCCAGGGGCTAGGTAGGCAGCCCTAGGAAGTGTCCCCTGGTGAGGGCTCTGAGGTCGCCATGGATGGCAGGACCCCCCACCCAGAGACCTCTAGGATCTTCTTCTGGGCCCTCACTCACCCCTGTGCTCCAGGATCCATGTGGCCTGGGAGGGGGTTGTATTTATCTGCTATCACAGCCCTAGTGAGCTGAAAGACTGTCCCTCTCCCCAGCCCGGGATGAGCCCTGTGCTCGGCACGGCATTCCCACAGCCAAGCCTCCTGTCCTCTCTAAGCAGGGTCCAGGGCAACTCCTTTCTTCTAAGAGTTGGGGTGTGTGCGGTAGTAGGGTACTCAGCTCTGGGACCTGCCGTGGAGTGTTAGGGAGGATGCTTCCTCCAGACCCCAGGGTCTTTCTGCCACAGCACGGATGGGGCAGCCATCTCCTCCATGTTCTGGAGTGGAGGGAGGAGAGCTTCTGAGGGCAGAAGCTCTGAGGCAGACCAAGGGCATCCAGGCTGGAGATGTACTTTTTCTTCAGAAGTCCTAGTCACTGCAGCCACCACTGGATAGAGAACCCTCAGTTTCCTCCCAGGTGTGTGCACACTGCCATAGAACACCGCCACCGGGATGGCGGGAGCCCTGCAAACCGCAGGCCCTGACTGGGGATGGTTCTCACGCACATGGGAGATGGGCACAGCAGAGCACTTGCTAGGGGGCTGCACTCTCCCCGGGGGCGCTCGCAGGAAGGAACAAGTGTTGCTTGAACCCTAGAGTCTGTCCCATGGAGCTTCAGCCTCAGAAGGCTGAAGGTCTTCAAGTTCAGTCCTCGACCTTGACCTTGACCCATTAAATATCTGCACTGGACCAGGGCTGCAAGGAAAAGCTTATGACTACCAGTAGCAGCAAAGCCAGTCCTACCCTCCACCCCTCAGCCCCTGCCGTCTGTTAAATGAACAGGCAGCCGGATGGGTTTCAATCCTCCCGGTGGTCCCCAAGCTTCAGTTCCTCCTGTACCGCCCTAGAGATAATTTCACCACCTAAGTGCACCACCCAGGTGCCTGCTAGCTTAGTTTTTTCCTTTGAACAGTCTCACTTTTTATTTTTTATTTATTTATTTATTTATTTTTTTAAAAGATTTTTTATTTTTTTTATTTGACAGAGAGAGACACAGCGAGAGAGGGAACACAAGCAGGGGGAGTGGGAGAGGGAGAAGCAGGCTCCCCGCAGAGCAGGGAGCCTGATGCGGGACTCGATCCCAGGACCCCGGGATCATGACCTGAGCTGAAGGCAGTCGCTTAACCAACTGAGCCACCCAGGCGCCCCAGTCTCACTTTTTAAATGAAGTTTCCATTCTTAACAATAATTCCAATGAAGTGCAGTTTTGATGAGCTAGTAATCTCTCCCCCCGGTAGATAATAACATAAACAGGCAGCTATTAAAATTGTACAAAAATCCTATCATATATACACACACCCTGGGAAATAATGGACCCCCCCAAACGCCGAAGAGGCTGCCACAGATAGCTGTGTCGGTGTGGGTAGGTGGATATGGAGCCGTCCCTGCCGGCTGGCTCGAAGGCCAGGTCCCTCCCAGGGCTGGAGGTAAGGGCCCAGAGAAGGAGAGGATGTTTCTAGCCTAGGGGCAGACAGCCAATCACCTAAAAGCATTAGCGAGTTTTCAGATAAAAGTTGGGGCACAGGATGGGGCCCTAGGACCATTAGGATTAGAATCTGGTCTGTCAGGAGTCCCCTCCTGCCTCCTAACGATGGAAGATCTGCAGCTGTGGGCTGTGTGGATGGCCCAGGTGACCCCGCAGCCCGGAGGGATGCCAAGGACAGAGAGCAGCGGTGCCTCAGGCCTTCCAGGAGGCCTGGCCCGTTTCTCAGATAAAGGAGGCCTAGGAGCACAGTGGCCTCAGCTGAAGGCTGCCCTTTTTCCTCCAAGACAGGGGTTCAAAAACTTCAGCAGACTGGGCCCCACCCCACAGGGTCTGATCCAGGGTAGCCGGGGTGGGGGTGGGGAGAGAGCCCTCAAATCTGCTTTTCTAACAAGTTCCCAGGGGACAATGACACAGTGCTGCTGGTCCAGGACAGAACTTCAAGAACCACTGCTTTAGAGCATGCGATTACCTGACCCTGGTAAGACAGGATTCTGAAGTTCAGAATGAACGTCCCAGGACGACACAGCCAAGAAAAATAACTCAGACACAAACTACAACGCGTGCATTCCAATGCCCAACATCACTGCCACCCAGCAGCAACCACGAGGCAGGTCCCTGGCCACTGCTGGTTCCAGTGGCTGGCCCAGAACGTTCCAGTGAGATCTCTGGCAGAATCTCCACCACTAAACAATGCCACGTCCAAAAAAAAAAGACCCAGCTGAGAAACGACAGAATAGCTTGGCTGCGTTCTGTGGGCATGTGACTTGCTGACTGTACCAGCTCCTCCCTCCCCGACAGCCCCCGTGACTCATGCTAGGGCCAGGGGTCTCTCTGCAACACCCCCCCCCACCCCACCACATCCCATCATCCTGGGTGCAGGCAGACTGAGGGCCACGGAGCGGAAATCACTGCATTTGCCCCCAAGAAGCTGGCCCACTGGATCAGAGAGCCACTGACTGAAATCCTTGCTGAGCGTTCGGCCTTGTGTCAGGCAGCGTGCAGGGTGAGGGGACAGAGAGCCTGCTCTGGCTCTCGTCCACAGGGGCTCCCCGGCCAGTGGTGCTGGGCGAAGAAGCAGATGCTGGATCACGCTGCACTGGGCAAGGAGCAGGTACGGAGGGCTGCCTGCGGTGGAGGGAGTTGTGGGGAGCACGGAGAGAGCATGTGTCTTCCAGCCTGGGGAGGAAGGTTGGCCAGGTGTGGGGGAGGATGCTCCTGCAGAGAGAAGCCAGCATGGGTGTGGGGCTGCAGCAGAGGGGGAAGTGACTGGAGGTGACAGAGGAGGAGGCCTTGGGGGACCACGGAGGGGCTCTCCAGCCAGGCCAAGGAGTTCATTCCCACTTAGGGCTGCAGAGGAGGGGCTGATGCCTACGAGGGCTGGCTCCTGGATTAGATGCAAGCACGACGGCCCTGTCCTTCGCTGCAGGAGTGTCCCCCAAGCGACTGCTCCATAAGAAAAAGCAGTATCTTTAGAGAAGGCGACCAGAGACCCCTTGGGTGGGACAGCCAGTGACATGGCAAGCCTGGAAGGCTTCAAAGGGCCAGGAGGGGCTGCGGAGGGCTGAAAGGGCTGGTGCTTTCAGGAGGAGGAACTCTGCAGATGGTGCCCTTTCGGTGCTGGACAGATCAAGGGCCTTGGAGGGTCCCACCACTTGGGGGAGGTCTCTGATATGGAAAGGTCAGCCCCAGAAGCCCTGAGATCACTGAGGACCAGCAGTGGGGCAGGGAGCCTCAGAGCCTGCCTGGAGGGCGTGCAGGAAGGGCAGCCACACAGCTGGGCTCCTGAGCGGGGGCAGCCGCAGGCTATGGAGACAGATTCGAGATGATCATAAAAATAACAGCCACCTTTGCATGATGCTTCTTATGAGCCAGGCACTTCTCTCAGCACTTTAAGTTTCTAAACACAGTTAATCCCCACCAACACCCGAAGAGTTAGGTACTGTTGTTATGAGCCCCACTTTCAAGATGAAGGAATTCAGGCACAAAGAAGCGAAGTAATTCTCATGGCCACACCCCTGGGAGTGGCAGGAACAGGGTCAAAGACCAAAATTCTTTGAGCTCAGAGAGGTCGTTGAGGTCAACTGGCCCCACTCCCTTACCTGTAGAAGGGGAAACTGAGGCCTGGAGAGACTGATTCGTCTAAGAGTGCTTAGCTGGCTAGTCGCATCATGGAATTGGGAACCTAACAAATAACTTGGTGAAAGTAGTTCCGTAGACCAAAGGGCCTGGCACTTGGGGGGAGAGGCCCGAACACCCCTGCTGCTGTCTGCTGGTTGCCCAGGCAGCCCTGCTCACTGCCTTCATCTCTACCCCAAACCCTGCCACCATCCTGTGCCTGCCACGCCCATATGGACGTCACGCAGCACTCTGGTCTCTCACCTCCTCGTCCCCAGTTCCAGTGACACCTACCTCCAATCCACTTGAGCCGTTCACACAGAGCCAGCACCTGGCCCCTCAATCCCGACATCCTTCCTCCAGTTCTGACCACGTCTCCCCCCTCCCAGCTCCCTCAAACTTCCCAGAGACTTCCAGAGCTCCACTTCCTCCAAGCCCACGGGCCATCTGTCTGCTCATCCCTCTCCATCCCGGGCCCCGGGAAGCACCCACTCGGCAGCACCCTCAATCTTCATCACCCGCCCCCACCGTTGGCTTCCACCTGGCAGAGCCCCGGCGCTGGGCCACGGCCACCCTCCACCTTCTCCACCCTGCTGCACCCTCACTGGGTCACGGTCACCGCACCTGCGTAGACCGGGGCTACTCTGACAGCAATGGTCCCCGCCACAAGAGGGCGCCATATCCCACCCTGAATTCCTGACTGGGCCAACTGGGAACTAGGTGCACATTGAGGGCTCATTGAAACCACCTGCACAGCTCACACAGGGCGTAACGCCGAGGTCATCAGATGTAACAAGATTGTTCTGAGGGGTGACCCGGGCATCAGGCTTTTAAAGGCTCCCCAGGTGATTCTAAAATGTGCCCTATCCACACAGGGCAATACTACTCAGCTGAACAAAGAAACAAGCTACTCATACACGCTCCACGGATGAACCTCAAAAACATTATGCAAAATGAAAGAAGCGAGACACAGAAAAGTACATGTTATATAATTCTACGTATATGAAATTTCCAAAGCAGGCAAAAGTAGGGAGCAAGTAAACGCCCCTGGGGCTGGGGGTGGGCCTGACTACAAGTGAGCACAAAGGAATCTGTGGCGTGACGGGCGGGTTCTAACACTGGGCTTTGGTGACGGCTGCATAACCATATCAATTTACTGAAAATAATTGAACTTGTACGCTAACAATGGGTGAACTGCACGGTATACAAATTATATCCCAGTAAAGCTGTTAAAAGTGGGGGCAGAGGGGGAACCTAACATACTAAAAAAAAAATTCCCCGGTGAGTCCACTGAGCAGCCAGAGTAGAGAACCCAGCGAAGGAGACCTGACACCCACTGAGCCCGAGGCCACGTCCATTCCTCCCTGGCCCTCCGCAGCACAGGGCCCGTGCCCATCACACACCCTAGCACACCGGAGACCACATTATTATTCTTTGAGTGAAGGGATACACATTCCTAGAGTTTGTCCCAGGAATCAGTGGAGTGGAGGATGTCCATTTAATGAGCACTTACTATGCAGAGGTCTTTCATTTTCTCATTCTAACTCTCTCATCTCCGAGTCCCTGCGAGGTTGGGATAAATATCCCCGTTTTACACAAAGGGGACTAGATCTCACTGAGCTGAGGTATATTGCTTGTGGCCACACAGTCCTTGCCTGGCAGAGCTGGGCCTAGAGATCAGCCTGCTTGATACCAAGTTCTTCCCTCTTTCTCAACTCATTTAAATCTTGGCTCCAGAGAGGGCAGGGCTAAAGCAAGTTCTACCTTTTCGGCTGCTGGTGTTCACTAGGGACCCTTGTTTGTCTCCAGCTCCTATACATCCAAGTCAACAAGATGAAGGAAATTGTCTGGGCCCACACAGCCCTTGCTTGGCAAAGTGAGATCTGGACACCGGCCCATCTGATCCAAGTCCCAGGCAGCCTCTGGGCACCATACACTAGGTGGGATGGCTCTCCATACACAGGATCAGCCGGCCCCGAGGTGGGATGGCTCTCAGCCCTGCACCCCTTTCAGTCCCAATGTAATAAGCTTCTGGGATTAAGCTTCTCCCCCCCATCCCCCTCCAACTTTAGGATTGCTTTCATTTGATGATCCTTCCAGTGCACCAGTTCAGAACAGAAGTGCATGACGCTGCTGATCGACCAATTTCATAAAAGGAATCCAGTTTCCCTCGCACTCATGAAAAGCTGTTAGCCCCTGGCCAGCTTCCAGAGTCTGCAGGCCAGCAATGCAGCCCAGACATCGGGAGAGGGGTGCCAAAACCCTTGGGCACACAGAGTCGTCAGCTGGGCTGTGAGATTTAAATCAAGAGGGGTCCTTGCCAGCAACACCACCAAGCAACATCCTGTCCTCAGAGAAAAGGTTTCCTGCTGAGATGCCCTAAAACCGCAGCTGAGGGCCCTAACACAGCCGTGTAGGGGTGGAGATGTGGTCCCAGACCGTCGATACTCGACCCCAGTGAGGACAGCCTAACGGAGAAAGCAGTGGAGGGTTAGGCGGGCAGCGGGCCCTTTATCGGCATGTGTCCTAGAGGAGGAGGCCCATCGTCCTCTGCAAACTGCAGTTTCCTCATCTGTAAAATGCGAGCAGAACCCCTCCCTACAGGGCTGCTGGCTGTGAGAGTGTCTGGGAATCTATAAAACATCAACCAAGACTGGACAAACAATTTATCTTCTTTAAACCAAGGCTTTGGGGTATTTCAAACCTCCAAAGTTACAAGCAGTTCCCATGTGACAACAAGACGTTCTAGATGCACAGAAGGAGCAAGGGGAAACCTGCACTGGGAGTTAGGATCCCGAGATTCAGTCCCGACTTTTCTGTGAACAATCTTTCACGACTTCAGAGGTGCTTGGAAACCCAGAACTCTGTCCCTTCCCCTCTCTGGCCCTTGGTTTTCACTTCTATACAAGGGGGAGGTTGGGGGAGGTGTCCCTAACGGCCCAAGCAGATCTCTCCAAATCGCTGCCGAGTCTGGTGTCAATGGGGCCACAGGACTGCACGTCCCCACCCTCCCCATCAACCTGTCTGACACTCATTTTAGAGTACTGGTCACTGCTGTAAAGAAGACCGTCTTCCCGCCAAAGCCGCTGCGGGGATCGGCAATGAGTCACAGCCACTGCAGGTCCCGTCTGCTTTATGCCTCTCCCTAGGGACTGAGAAAGAGAGGTGGGAAGACGAGGCCCAGCCTTGCCTGCGAAAAGCCTGCCTTGTTTGGACAGCCACAGACCATGGGGCCAAACACTTCTGCTTCTCAAGCACCTCCTAAACATCCCTCTCTGTGCATGAACTTTACAGTTTACAAAGCTCTCTCAAATCCGTGACTGATTTTGGCAAGAACTGCAGGGAAGGCATGGGAAGGGCCACTGTCCCCATTTTACAGGGGAGGAAACCACAGCTCAGAGAAGTGATGTGACTTCTCCAAGGGCGAACAGCCAATGCATGGAGTGGGCTCTCCTTCCCACGGGAGAGGTGGGGCAGAGCCTCGGAGATAAATGTGGAGCTGCAGCGGGAAGAGGTGTGGTGACTCCCCACCCACCTGCCTGGACACACGCCCCGCCTGCTGCACAAGGGGTGAGTCCTCTGAGACTCCTCCCACTGAGGTCCGCCTGGACACCCGACTCCCACACTGTCTCCCCATGCGGCTCACAGTATTTTCTCTTGGGTTGCTGAGCACATATGGAATGGCCTGCCTTGCTGGGATGATCCGAGTAGCCAGAACACACGTGGGAGAAAAAAGGAAAGTAGCTCCAGGGAGAATGGGGGAAAAAGGCAAGAGATCATTTTGCACTCATCCAAGTAGGGAAAACTTTTTAAACATTGCTAATATCCACTGTTAGTAAAGAAGTGTGGAAATGAGGATTTTCAAACACTGTTGGTGGGACTAGGACTCAGAACAGCCTAGGACTCAGTTTGTTGCAATATTTTAAATGACCCAATAATTTCACTTCTAGAAATCTACTGAGAAGATGCACACCGAGGCAGGAAGGTGCTATGGTATCAAAAAGCTGTACACTTTCAGGAAATTACCACCTATCCATCTGACAGAATACCATGACCCACTAATAGGAATGTGGTCTATCAAGATCTCTAAGATCCATAGTAAAGTGAGAAAACCAACATATATAGTATGAAGTCATTTGGGTTTAAACGAATATGCAGAAAAAGTTCTGGGCAGATGAACAGTAAACTGAAATCAGGGGTTCACTTGGGCGAGAAAGCGGGTTTTAGGGGGATCGAGCAAAACAATGCTTTTATTTTTTTACTATCTATATTCAACTTTTTTTCTTTTTTGGCAAAAACAAAACCCTGAAACAGCACGTATGATGTATGCATGTAAACCATTAAAATAAACCACCAAATAAAACCCCAAACAAACCCACCAATCCAGGGTGAGCCTTCGTTCCAAGCCAGCCCCTCCCCAAACTCCCCTCACAGTAGAGACGCTTTTGGTGGCACATCGTGATTTTAGGTGGTCACTCGGCATCCGTAATGAGGACAGCAAACCTACAGGGGCAGTCAGGGAATGAGCCACAGGATTTAGCCGAGAGGCATGACAGAGGGAAGGTTTCGCTCCTGAGCTATCTGGGATGGATGTGTTCACCTGTCCTGTGCCCAAATTCCTCAGTCACCAGCTCTATCTTGTCCGTGGTGTTTCAGCTCTGAGCCTGCTCCTAAAAGCGTGCTTAAAGGTCCTGCAACGTTACCCGTCCTGATGAAGCCATACTGCCCCCTGGCAGGAGACAACAGCTGACAGGCAGGTGTGGACGTGCCCTCTCGGCACACATACCTCAGAGAACCTCTGCACGTCTTGGGTCAGCGTGCCCACTCGCTTCCACTGGTAATGCTTGAGCAACTTCAGGATGGCTGGATTCACCGCATTATCTGATGGGACAGTCCGAAAGAAATAAGGGTATTTTTTCTTATCGGCTAGGACGGGCGTGGTCGCAGCAAAGGAAAGCTGGAAAACACAAAAGAGACATCACCTTTATTGGTGCGCTTCACAGCTGTGTGCCCAGAACCTTTGGAACAGAGCCCCTAAGCCTGACGTGGGGTGCAAACACATGGGGCAAGACATTTTTTTAAAGATTTTATTTTTAGGGGTGCCTGGGTGGCTCAGTCATTAAGCGTCTGCCTTCGGCTCAGGTCATGATCTCAGGGTCCTGGGATCGAGCCCTGCATTGGGCTCCCTGCTTGGCAGGAAGCCTGCTTCTCCCTCTCCCAATCCCCCTGCTTGTGTTCCCTCTCTCGCTGTCTCTCTCTCTCTGCCAGAGAGAGAGCACAAGCAGGGGGAGCAGCAGGCAGAGGGAGAAGCAGGCTCCCAACTGAGCAAGGAGCCCGATGTGGGGCTCAATCCCAGGACCCTGGGATCATGACCTGAGCCGAAGGCAGTTGCTTAACCAACTGAGCCACCCAGGCGCCCCGGGCAAGACATTTTTTAAGCCCTTTTGTTGTGAAAGTGATACATTATAATTGAAGAGGTTTTAAAAAATGCAAAATAAGGAGAAAGAAGGAAAAACATGGACCAGTAATTTACTCCTCGCCAATGAACCACCATTAACGTAGTTTATTTCCTTCTGGTCCTTTTTCCATGCACGGTAATTTTTTTAAAAAGAGATTCTTGAGATCATTCTATGTACACAATTAAACCCCTCCCTTAATATTATCCCACAAGCCTTGAAACCATCTTGTTAAAAAGAAACTCCTTGCAAACATTTTAATAGCTGCATAATACTCCAGCATATGAACATACCATAATTTACTGAATCATCTCTAATTTGGGGGCATTTAGACTGTTTGCAATTTGTCATTATTGTCATGTTATTCTACAAGCATCTTTGTGCAGAGCATCTTTTTTCCACATTTTAGGCTATTTCTGTAGGATAGAGCTCATGATATAAAATTTCCCACACAAAGGAGATGAGCTTTTAAAGATTTAATACTTATTTCCCCCCAAAATTATGTCAATTTACACCCCCACTACCAGGTATAATTAGAGGGCCAATTTCACTAGTTACCAACAGAGAGAAATAGAACATTTTTCTATATAATCTTATAATGGTTTATCACTAAAAAAATGAATCATATTGCATTCATGGGTTATGCATAATGTTGAGCTTATTTCCATGGGATCGTTAACTAGTAGTATGTTCTATTTTAGGGGTTGCTTTGTCATGTCCTTTGTTTATTTTTGAGTGGTATTCTAATGCTTTTCTTACTGAGCCTAATGAAGACTTTATAAGTACAGCATCCAAAGTCAGACTATTGCCGTTACTGCAAATATTCCAGTTTGTTTGCTTTTACATTGTGTGTGTGTGTGTGTGTTTTAATTTACACTCAGTAGTCAAATCTATTTTCCCCTTCATTATTTCTTTTCTTTCTTTTAAGTGCCAGTAAGTTGCTAAATTGGGTTTTAATTATCTGTCCTCCAAGGCCCAGCTCAAATGTCACCTCCTATGTAGCATTTCCTCTGATCTCTGTTCTCCCTGTCCCCCGGCCTCACCCAGAGAAGGTGCTTTATCACAATTTTTGATCTTTGCTGTGTGCTAGTGAAAACATGATATCTTATAGCACTTCTAATTTGCATTTACCTTACTATAAGCAAGGTTGAGTACAACTTCCTATGCTCAAGAGCAATTTGCAGTTTGTTTTGGAAACCGTTCACATCCTTTACCTGTTTTCCAATATGACTCTTAGTCTTTTTCTTATCAGTTGGTAGAAGTGATCTTTTATATTAACGAAACTAGACCTTTGCAATAGAAGTTGCTAATTTCCCCCCAGTTTGTAGTTTTTCTTTTCATTTTTCTTATAGTGTCTTCTGCCATAGAGGCCTTTTTTTTTTAAAAGATTTTATTTATTTATTTGACAGAGAGATAGAGAGAGAGCACAGGTAGGCAGAGTGGCAGGCAGAGGGAGAGGGAGAAGCAGGCTCTCTGCTGAGCAGGGAGCTGGACGTGGGGCTCGATCCCAAGACCCCAGGATCATGACCTGAGCTGAAGGCAGCTGCTTAACCGACTGAGCCACCCAGGCGCCCCGAGACCTTTTTTTTTTTTTTTTAAAGATTTTATTTATTTATTTGAGAGAGGGAGAATGAGAGAGAGCACATGAGAAGGGGGAGGGTCAGAGGGAGAAGCAGACTCCCCGCTGAGCAGGGAGCCCGATGCAGGACTCGATCCAGGGACTCCAGGATCATGACCTGAGCCGAAGGCAGTCGCTTAACCAACTGAGCCACCCAGGCGCCCAACCTTTTTTTTTTTTAATGTGGTTGAATTTATCAATTTTTTCCCTTTTATGTCCTTGGGTTTTGTGTCATATTTAGAAAGGCCTTTCCCCCTCTGAGACTATTAAATAATTCCTGCATGGTTTCTTTCAGTCAGTCATCCCCCCTCCCTCCTTCCCTCTGTTCCTCTCTTCCTTCCTCCCAACCTTCCTCCCTCCTTCTTTTTCTTTCCTTCTTTTGTTTCACGTAAACCCTTCGTCCAGAGAGGGCACAGTGGAAGCAAGCTCACTCTGTCGCCACTGGCTTTCTCCGGGAGCCCATGTGGTCCCAGCAGCAGCTCTAGACCTAATACATCCCAGAGCCCAATTTCAGGACCCAGAGAACGAATATCCAGGTGCCCTCAGGCTCCAGCTGAAGATACTTTTTACTGCCTCTCTTGTCACCTGAGGAAGTGCTCCTTCTTTTCCTCCCTAAGACTTCCACAGAGTGAGGCAACAGAGATCTTGTCCCTCTTCCTGGTCTGGCTCAGAGGGTAGACAACCACTACGTAGGATCCCTGCATCTCTTGTGTCCAATCAGCAACCTCACCACATCCCATCTGTTGGAAATGAACACAAAATATCCCATCAGTGTCCCTTGAAGCTAGAGAGTACCTGTAGGGACCAGCTTCTAAGATCCTCATGGAGAGAGGGACATCATCCCAAGCCTGCTAAAGGTCAAGGGTAGGATGACTGTTTAGAAAAATTCTGAGTAGGGGCGCCTGGGTGGCTCAGTCGTTAAGCGTCTGCCTTCGGCTCAGGTCGTGGTCCCAGGGTCCTGGGATCGAGCCCTGCATTGGGCTCCCTGCTCAGTGGGAAGCCTGCTTCTCCCTCTCCCTCTCCCTCTCCCCCTGCTTGTGTTCCCTCTCTCTCTGTGTCTCTCTCTGTCATAAATAAATAAAAAAATCTTTAAAAAAAAAAAAAAGAAAAATTCTGAGTAGAAGAAGGACCAATGGGAAGAAGAACACACAGAGAGGCAAATCTCTGCTGGACACACTGAAGAACGCTGGCATTCAGAGTTGGCCAGCAACACAAGTAGTGAGATCCCTGCGTCTGGAGGTATGCAAAAGGAGGCTGGACCATGACCTAGTGAGAATACAGAGGAGCTCCCAGGTGTCTGTAAGCTCCTCAAAAATTACATGAAAAAGTTGTGTGAAGGTATGTGCATAGAGGCACGCCCATTTTTCTGAAAAGAGGATCCACAGTTTCCATCAGGTTCATCAAGAGGGTCCTATTACCGGAACAAGGTCAGCACCCCTGCCTGCAAGTGATATTGGGGTCCCAGAATGAGGGCAAGAAATAGATGCTCTCTACAGTCCCCTTGAATATAGTGTCTGTGACTCTTCTCTCAAAATTAAAACAAGACTTCAAGCCTCCTATGGATGCCAGTGTTAAGAGGGAGCTATTAGAAAAACCAGGGAGTAACTCTTTCAGGACCTGGGATGGTATGTGCCATCACATCCCCCCAAATGCTCATCTAACACAGTTTGGGAAATATTGGTTTTCTGATGTGATTTCTGAATCACACTCTGGTTGATACTTTATCACTATTGTCCCATCAGCTCCAGGTCCACAATTAATTGTTGCTTGAGCAACCTCATATGTTTGCCCTGTAGGTAATTACAGTGGTTACTGTTCAGTGAATAAATGGCCCATTGTGTTTACAATGGGTTTGGAGTACAATCTATGCCCCCGGTCTAAATCATGCTGGGTGCAAAATATTAACTGGTACCAGCATTTTCTGCCCCATTTGAGATAATGCTCACTCTGATTAGATTGCTCTGCATTACCATGCCTCTGGCTTTAGCCTCCTAAAACGTTCTTCTTTGGGCAAAGGCTGCAGGTGCCTAGGAGGAACCTGAGAAGTCATCTAGCTCTGGGGTTGTCTACCCTGGCTGCACGGTGGAATCACTTGGGGAGATTCAAAAAAAAAAAAATACAATGCCTTGGGGGCGCCTGGGTGGCTCAGTCCGTTAAGCGTCTGCCTTCAGCTTGGGTCAGGATCCCAGGGTCCTGGGATCGAGCCCCGCATCGGGCTCCCTGCTCAGCGGGAGGCCTGCTTCTCCCTCTCCCACTCCCCCTGCTTGTGTTCCCTCTCTCGCTGTGTCTCTCTCTGTCAAATAAATGAATAAAATCTTTGAAAAAAAAATATGATGCCTTGGTCCCACCAACTGAATCAACCAAATCAAAATCTCTGCGTCTAGAGCCTAGGTCTCAGTATTATTAAATAACTTCACAGGTGATTATGATACCCAGGGAGGGTTGAGAACCGCAAATATAGCTCAACATCCCTAGTTCTGAATAAGCAGGCTAAAACCTAGAAATGGGAGACATCGAGATATTTGCCCTAGCCAACAAGAGTTAGAAGCAGGACTCCAATCTGGGTCTACAGGACTCCAACACCTGTGTTCTTTCCCCCCTTGAAGGCTGCCCACCTGCATCCTATGTGCTTGCTAGGTCTTCCTCCCTGGCCCAGTCACTCAGCATCTGGAAACCCCAGGCCTGCTGCTTCACGGCCCTAACTGCAATGCCCAACTTTCTGGGCTCTCCTTCCTGCTTTCACACAACCAAGTTCATTTCCAAACACACTATGATTCAGGCTCTGAGTTATTGAGGCTCTGAGTTAATCCCTAACCAAGGATTTATTTCAGAGAGTACTTTTAAATTTATTTTATATTTTGTTATCATTTCTGGTTTTATTGCATTGTTTTAAGAATTTGGCATGCATGGGCGCCTGGGTGGCTCAGTTGGTTAAGAATTTGGCATGCATAGGGTCTGCTTTTGGAATTTATTGAGATTTTCTTTGTGGCCTATTCTACAGTCAATTTTTGTGAAAGTTCCATGGTGGCTGGAAAAGAGAAGGTAGTTTCAGGTTGTAAGCTATAAAAGTCTTTATCAGATTTCTTATGTATAACAGATATAATCAACCAAAGTAACTTAGTATCACATGCTCTGTATTTCTGTTTACTTGATCTGTCAAAGACTGGAAGGCTTGTTAAATTTTACTCTATCGTCTCTGACAATTTCTCCATCTATTTCAACAGTTTTTGTTTTATCTGCTTTGATTTTATGTTATTTTGAGCATAAATGTTCATTACAATTATATCTTTATTTTTTAGCAGTGTATACCCTTGCCTGGTGCCAATAGCAGTCACTTAATAATCATTACATGAAGTGAGAAATAAAATATTTATCAAGGTAAAATAAAACCCTCTGTCATTTTGTTACTTTTTTGGTCATTTTATTACTTTTTGGTTTATATTATATCATGCTTGATATTAATATTGAAACCTTTACTTTATTTCTGCTTGTATTTGCCTGTCATAGATCTGATCCTCCTTTTATTTGCATTCTATTAAGACTGTTTTAAAGTATATTTCTTGAAAAGAGCACATGGATTTTAAAATATGTAAGCTTATTGCTGTAATAAGTACTTGATCTTGCACTTACCTTGTTGGCAATCTTACTCTTTTTTTTTTTAAGAGAGGGAGAGAGGGGAGGCAGTGGGGAGCGGCAGAGAGAGAGAGAGAGAGAAAATCTTAAGCAGGATCCATGCCCAGCACGTAGCTCAACACGGGGCTCCATCTCACAACCCTGAGATCATGACCCGAGTAGAAATCAAGAGTCAGACTCTTAACTGACTAAGGCACCCAGGCACCCCAGCAGTCTTTCTCTCTTTGGATGCTTCCTATTTATTTCCTCTTGTTCTATTTAGTACTCAGACTATATGTCTACTCTTCTCCATTCTGGATATACCAATCTTGCTTCTTGTCTCAAACTGCTGGAGTATCTTTTTTTTTTTTTTTTTTTGATGTGGCTTATGGAAATTTTTCCTTTTTTTTTAATTATTTTTTTTATTCTTATGTTAATCCCCATACATTACATCATTAGTTCTAGATGAAGTGTTCCATGATTCATTGTTTGTGCAAAACACCCAGTGCTCCATGCAGAACGTGCCCTCCTCAATACCCACCACCAGGCCAACCCATCCTCCCACCCCCCTCCCCTCTAGAACCCCCAGCCTGTTTTTCAGAGTCCATCGTCTCT
>NC_138382.1:51437987-51506141 GCF_054177405.1 Leptonychotes weddellii
TTTTTTTTATTCTTATGTTAATCCCCATACATTACATCATTAGTTCTAGATGAAGTGTTCCATGATTCATTGTTTGTGCAAAACACCCAGTGCTCCATGCAGAACGTGCCCTCCTCAATACCCACCACCAGGCCAACCCATCCTCCCACCCCCCTCCCCTCTAGAACCCCCAGCCTGTTTTTCAGAGTCCATCGTCTCTCATGGTTCGTTCTGGAGTATCTTTTAATATTCTGAAGAAGGGCAAGTGGTTGAAATCTTATTGAGGAAGACCCTCTGTTGCCTCAACAATGGTAGAATTTAGCTGGGTCTAAAATTCTTGGGCTACACTTCTCCCCTTTGAAACTACAAAGTGATGCAGAGGAGAAATATGGGGCTAGTTTGACTCTTGTTCATTTGTAGGTATGTGGTGTCCTCTGCCTGGATCCCCGAAGAAGGTTTTTTTCTTTATTCTTAGATTTCAAAAAATTTGCCAAGATAGATCTTGGTGTGGCACTCTTGATTTTATCTGAGACCCTGGGAGTCCTTCAATCTATACATACAAGCTTTCAACTCAGAAAAAAAATACATACGTATATACAAGATAAATGTAGTATTATATGTAATAGTATATTGATTATATTATATTCGTATATATTCTTGTCTTTCCTCCAAGAAAGCCTCATTATTTAGATGTTGTCTCTTCATTCTTCTATTCCATATTGCTCTTATTTCTTTCCATGATTTTATCTCTTGGTCCTTGTCCTCTATATCCCACAAGAGCATCTCATTTTATTCCATATCTTTTATTATGGGGTATGTGCATATTTAGGTTCACTAATTTCTGGTCAAGTGGCTGGGTTATCCACAGTCCCGGCAGCAGGGCACAAGGGTTCTTGTTTCCTCATATCCTGGCCAATAATTGGTATTATCTGCTTTCCTACTTCTTGGTAACCCTCCTGGGATATGGTGGCACTTCATTATTATTTGACTTTGCAGCCCTTTGACTGTAATGTGGTTGACTAGCTGAACATAAGCAATTTAGCCTTTCAGGTTCTTTGTTCTATGAGTTTGTTGATCTGCTTTTCAACAGCCTCACTTTTAAGTTTTACTGTCTCTAACATACTTTTATTATGTTATTGAGATTTTCCATCTCCTAAAAGTTGTTTAGGATCACACTCCTTTTTTACCCTGTTGTCTTATCTCAGGCTAGTTCGTGGAGACCCTGTTTTTTCTGCATATGATTGAGGATGCTAAATGTTTTTCTGAAGTTTTCTTCTTTATTCTGCAATAGATCATTTTCAGAGGCGGACTCTTCCTCTGCTTCTTCTGGGTATGATGCACCTTTGATTATTTTTGCAATACTTTTTCAAAGGCTGAATGTTAGCTGTTTCTAGTGTACTCATTGTCAAAAGCAAGGCAGGTCTTTTCAGACACGGCTTATCAAATAACACAATACACGGATTGCCCGTGGCCCCGTTTTCTGTCTTTTTACATTATAATTGAATATTTTTCCCAGAAAAATGGGAAATAAGTATTTGAGCACAGTCTTTAGCACCCAGGAGACTCTCTTTTTGCTGTTCTACACTAATGAGTGACATCTTTGCCCTCAGTGCCTAATTTTCTGATGCTCTGAATCAACACAGTACATTTCCATCATGCACTGCTGCCAGGGATTTTCTTTCTTGCCCATAAAATTTTACTTGAGAGGTTTCTGCTTCCCAGGATGCAATGCACTCCCAGTGTCCTCCTGTCGTCTTCCTATTCAGCTTTTCCTAGGAATTTATAGGTCTGTTTGAATTTACAAAGAGAGATGAAAATGAGAAGAGAAGAGAAGAAAGCATCTTGGTTGCTTCAAAGGTCAGCAACTGTGAGTAGAGGTGTAGCTGTCCAATATCTGGTTGGTAAAGCCCTGGGTCTCTAACTCAGATTATGGGAGAGAGAGGGAAAAGTCTATTATTTTTCAGAACAATTACTGTTTTATGAGACTACTGTTCAGAGTGCCAGGAGGCAAAGTTTCGTAGGATTTTATCAATCTAGCTCCATCTATTTTAAATCACTGAAGCCGCCGAACATCTAGAATATCAGCTGGTCTCAGGGCCCCTCGGTTCTTTGGGGTAGGAATCACCATCCATTTTACAGCTGAAGAAACCATGGAAAAGAAAGGCGATACGGTTGTGCGAGGTCAGTACAGGAACGGCGGAACTGGCCTTTTAACTTCATATCTCATTCTCTTTCTTCAACCAGCTCTGAACGGCCAGTCCCAGCAGAGATGGGGCAATGATCCGGGACTTGCTCCTTCTTCTGAGACCCCGTAGCACAGGGGCGAGGCAGCTGATTCCAAGGCTTCCAGAATCTCTCACACATAGCAAGTTTCCATGGTGGGCATGGCTGGTCCTGCAAGATTCTGGGGGACTCACCTTAACCAGCAGAGTGAGATGGGGAGAGAGCTGTTAGCATCTCTCTCCAGGAGGGGAGCTCCAGTCTGGCACGAAATATTTTGTGGGTCTGCTTATGGAACCACAAGTCACTTCAATTTTTTTTTTTTTTTTAAGCATAGAGAGGTTAAGCTCCTTTTTTTTTTTAATTATTTTTTGAAGATTTTATTTATTTATTTGACAGAGAGAGACAGTGAGAGAGGGAACACAAGCAGGGAGAGTGGAAGAGGGAGAAGCAGGCTTCCGGCTGAGCAGGGAGCCCGACGCGGGGATCGATCCCAGGACTCTGGGATCATGACCTGAACCGAAGGCAGACGCTAAACGACTGAGCCACCCAGGCGCCCCAAGTCACTTTAATATTAAACTGAGGCCACTACAAGGCCACTTTAGGGAGTTGGGGAACACGGGCTTAATTAACCCTGTCTCTATGACTGTGAGAACAAGGACATCATTTCTTCTAGGTGTCCGTCACCTCTGAATATGATGGACGAAGGATTTCAAAGGTTCCTTGCAACCACACAATTCTGCTTTTCTCTCCAGCAATTGAGGAAAATGATGAAGTCTGTTAGCTTTGTGGGGGTATGTGTTTCCTTTGCTCTGATTTATTCAGATAATTGCCTTTGTATCTCACTTCTCTTTGCAGATGTAAGCCCAGATGAAAAATGTAAATACACCTCCCAACTTTGGGATCTTTATTAAATTCCAAGCCACTGATGAATTCTTGCCTAAATGGAATTCATTCTTTCCCTGGTTTCGGGCCTCTGAGTTTAACTTTTCTGCGGAGCAACGGCATTTTTTAGGTGGAGAGTACGACCAAGAGCGGCCCTCGTTGCTAAATCCTAGGTGCGAGACTCAGGCCAGAAGCAAGGGGGGCAGAATATGATGGAGCCTTGCTCTTTTCTCTGCTCGGTTTAATCTTGTTCCATGGGTTTGCTGACTGTTTCTGTAATTAAATGAGGGAAGTATTTGTCATCTTGGGTCCCTTTCAGCTGAGATGAATGGAATGCAACTTTCTCAGGAAGCTTCTGACAAAACCCTGCTTGTGGCCAGTGCCAGGATGTATACAAAGGCACTGGGCTGGGTGCATTGGGAACTCGGGCCCGCTCCAGGTCTGCACCAGGTCGCTGCAGCACCCGAGCCCTGGCGAAAAACTGTTTGGACACAGAGTGCCTCTCCATAGATGCCCGTGAGATTACTGTGATGTGGAGTGGCTGCAAAGCATTTCCCGAGTTAACGAGGGGAAAGGAACGCCTGGCGTTGGGGTGAGTTCCTGAAGCCCCATTCCCACAAAAGGCCTGCTGGAGCGTCACACAGAGACTTGCTCTAAGGTTGGACGCCTTTTTAGTCCGGGGTCCCGGGCCGGAACCACTTGGGAAATAATGGCTTCTCCTTCCTGTTAATGAGCGTTAGTTTCTAAGCACTGAGAAGTGCACAGCAGCTCGGCTTTCACCACCCACCTCCGTGCCATAGTCTTCTGGGGAGCTCGGAACCGTGTGTGAGGGAGGCAGAGGAGGCATCATTGTCTTTGTTCTTCCTGGACTAACTGAGGCTCAGGGAGGTATAGTGACCTGCCTGAGACCATGCAGCTGGTAAGGGGCAGAGCTGGGATTTGAGCTCAGATAATCTGACTCCTTATTGCATGATGAGCACCTGCCATGGGGCAAACGCTGCATTAAGGGCTCAGCATTCACTTTTTCATTTAATGAGCAAAACAACACTACGAGGTAGACACTATTATGATCTGCACTTTTCATATGAAGAGACTGAGGCTCAGAGAGGTTGAGTCACTTGCACTTGGTCACACAGCAAGCAACAGGCAGAGCAGGGAGACTGCATGAGCCTTTGCTCATTCCACAGACTGCTATACTTCCTCTCTGTAATTAACAGCTTCTAAAACACATTTACTTCTTTAGTCTAACTTTGATCTTCACAAAAACCCACCATGTTGGTAAAGTAGACATTATGACTCTCATTCTATAAATAAAAAAACTGAAACTCAGAGAGGTTAAGTGACTTGCTCAAAGCTGTGCTTTAGCAAGTAGCAAGGCTAGGGCTTGAACTTGGGACTTTCGTTTTTGGCATGCAGTTCTCTCTCCAATATTCAAAGCTGTTTCTTAGGGAGGCACCCAGTAGAAGATGAGAAAGCAACTAGGGCAATTTAAAAGAAAGGAGAGAAAAAAAAAATCTGCTTAAAAGAAACAACAATAATACTGAATCACTGGCTTATTATGCTTTTGATTCCCTAGGGTGGTCCAATTCAATTATATGAAACAAAACTCATATGTGTATATATATATTTTTTTATTTAAGAGAAAATTCTTCATATTTTTCTTTTTAAACTTTTATCATGATATATAAGCTACATCTAACCGTGTAAGTGTATGAAATACATATGTTCAGTTTAAGGAGTAATAACAAAACCAATATCCAACTGCCCATCACCCAGGTTAAGAAATAGCTTTTATTTATTTGCAAATATTAAATTGTACAGTAATTTACTTTTCTGCTCTTTTATATATAACCTTGTGTGATTTTTACGTCTTCCTTCCCTGCCCCAGCATTTCTCTCATTATTTTACATAAAGAAGTTTGGAAAACAAATATTACTTCCTCGAATCCTTTCTTTCCTTTTTATTTAAGTCAGAAATGGGAGTAAAACAGAGAAACACCCAAACCAAGACAGTGCTGAGAAAGCAGTATGGTCCATAAGGTAGGGATTCAGGGCCTCAGTGCAGAGGGGCTGGGTCTGAACGCCCACTCCACTGCTCACTATGCAACTCAGGAACCCTCCTCCACTGTTTGGGGTCTGTCCCCTTCTCTGTAATGCAGGGTGACATACCCCACCCCACTCCCGTCTCCGGATCCGAGGAGAATGATGGCTAATGTCAGATCACGACTTCTAGACTCAGACGTTATGGGGATTCGAGGGTGTTTCTTACCCTTATGAAAGGCCTCTTATCTCACAGAGCTTTTCCCCTCAGTAATACCTCAACCCCAAGGAGGGCGGAGTGGAGAGGAGTTACACCCATTTCACAGATGAGATGCTTCGGTGAATGAATGGGTTTGCTCGCTGCGGCGTGGCTGCCACCAGGCAGAGACATAATTCTAAATCAATCGCCTTCTAAATCCTAATCGAGTGAATTTAAAATGGCTTGTTAATTTAAAAAAAAAATAATGATTATATTGCTTGTCTAATTGTGTACAATTAGGATGTATGTCTTTAATTTTCTCTTAAATTTCCCGTAAAATGTTCCATTTTCCCCTCACAGCCGTACAGGTGACAAATGTAGGAAATTAGCAAATTACATTAGAATCCTCTTTGGCTTCCTCAGCTCCTTTGCACTTTGCTTTCAGCTGATGTCTTTATGGGTAAGAAGTGCTCTTGTGTGATCGCAGCTGTGAAGCCAACAGCCTTTTAATTACCACCCTGCAAAAATCATGTCTCCTCATGTCAGTTTAGCACCTCTAATTAGTGGATAGGTTGCAATCACATCTATAGTGGGAGAAAGGTGTGCTGGGGCCCACCTCGATGCTTGCAGTGAAAGAGGATGTAACCTTTCTATCTGTTGGATCCTCCCATTTCTTCACAGCCAGCTCCTACTCATCCGTCCAGACCTGCTCATGGCCACCTCCTCCAGGGAGCCTTCCCTGCTGTCCCTCAGTTCTCTTAGCAGCTTTCACAGAAGAAGCATTCAAATATTTGTTGATAAATGAATGTATGAATGAATGCAAAGGGAGCAAACTTAGTGTGTGGGGTCCCAGAGAGAAAACTGGGATCCATATATGACTGTCTCAGGGAGCCTGATGTGGATCAATATACGGAAAAAATATTTAATAGTGAGATATTCAAGAAGGAATCGAAATCTTGCAAAGTACCGAGTTCTCCATCTGGAGATGGAGGTATTCAAGGAGATGCTCAAGAATCATCTATCTAACAGGGTTATGGAGGGGATTCCCAAACCAGCAGGGGGTTTGCACGAGTTGGTGTCTGCTGATGGCAAACCCAGTGATTTTAGTTCAGCCCCAGATTAATATTTTATATCTTAATAGGTATGCTTTCTCTTTTTTTACTTTTACACCGTCTTCTTAAAAATGATACTGATTTTTCATTCATGGTATTTAAATAAAAGGATGAGTGCATTTAAAGGAAAATCCTAAATCAGTTAACGATACACGTGGTAGACCCAAGGGTCTTTGAGGTCTGGGAAACACGGGATTGCAGGTTCCTTAAGGAGTCCTACAAGAATATACAGTCCTCAGAAATAAAAATCTCCTACTCAAATCTCCATCACTTTCCATTAAATTAAGTCATAATATTAATTTAAACAATACAGAATGAGCTAGGCTCTTATCTGGGCACTGGAGAGGGAGCACCATCAGAAGCGCCGCAAAGGGGGTAGACAGACCTCTCCAATGAAAGAAATGAATTACATTCAAAAAAGATACATAACTGTACAAGTAGAAATGGCCTAAGAGGGTTGCCATAGTTAGCAATACTGGGGACATACTTGTGCTAAAAGATTATTCTTTATTTGCCTGAAATTTAACTTGAACTGGGCACCTGGATCCTATCTGGTAATCCTAAGTCACCATCCACGCCAGAGACGGTAAATAGGCTCGAGCCTATGTGACGTCACGAGCAGGTTGATTGTGGCGGCGAGAGACGTGGCCTAAGTCAGTGAAGAGCGTGAGGGGATCAGTTAGTCATGCCTGCCATTAGCACAGGACTGGGAGGTGAGGGCACCAACGTCATTCATTTATCTGCCATCCTGAACTGGTCCAACTCCTGGTTTTACACACGGGGGACCAGAGCAGACAAGGGACTTGCCCAGGCTCACAGCCCGAGTCCACAGCTGGGCTGGGCTAACCTCATTTGTTGCTCCATGCTGCCTGCTCAGAATCAAATCAGAATGCCACCAACACCAGGATTATGTAATCTCAGACTCTCCTCAGCAAACATGACCACCCACATCACCGGCCAGAACGCACACAGCTCAAGCCTCCACCTGATCTGATTTATCATCATGACTACATTTGAATGCCCTAGAATAACACAAAAGATGTGAACAAAATCCATTTACACTAAGACAGTTCTGTGAAAGGCGATGTCGTTACGACAGAAAGCACTCAGGGGTCTGAACCCCTGCGCTCTCTATGTATTATCTCAGGGGCTCATGGTAATGCAATTTCACATTTGACTCTTGGTAGAACCTACAAACAAGTACGCTTTATTCTAAAGCAGATATTTCATGTACTGCTTACTGCATTGGATGGAACTGAGCTGAATGCGGGGTTTCTTCTCCACCTTTCTCCCAGCCCCCTCCTCTTTCGGGGCCTGGGGTTCCTTGCTTAACTGTTAAAATAAAGGAGATAGCACTGGGTGGCTTTTTATTTCAGCTCTACCCTTTCATGACTTTGCAATTCTGTGTTTGATTTACAGACCAAGGAGGAATTCATTCTTTCGGTGAGGGAATGAACACTGCTGCACTTAGAGACTTTGTGAGAGGGGCCTGAAGCCAGCCTCTTTCAAGACACTCAGTCTAATTGTTTTATGTCTCCATTTGGATATCAGCCTTTTTCTTTCTGCTCTTCTTAATCAAGTTCTTTCATTAGTTTTCTCACTCATTCAGGAAATACTTATTTTGTAGAAAAATTACAGATGCATTCCCTTGACCCACAAATCCCCCTTCCAGGAATTCATCCCCAATTCACACAGGCACGCATATGACAACGTGGCCCAGGTTATTCCAACAGACCGGAAACAACACAAATGTCCATTGATAGAGGACTGGCTGTCCAAACTATAGTCCATCCACATCGAGAAGTGCTATGTAGCTGTAAAAAAAAATAAGGAATGTCTTTATAGACTGACAAAACAGACAGCTCTGGGAAAATTAAGGGAAAAAAAGCAAGGTGCAGGACAGCGTATGCGGTATGCTCCCTTTTGCGTAAGAAAGAGGAAGAGGACTAAAAACACACATTTATGTATATCTGGAATGAGAAACACTGGAGGGATAAATGAAAAATGGCTATCTACAGGAAGGGCATGGAACAGAACAGAGGGAAGCTGTATGGGGTCCAGAAATTCTCTACTTATTGCATACTTTTTACTGTGGAATCATCTAAAAGTTGTAGAGGTTTTAAAAATAAAATTAATAAAATTAACTAAAAGAAAGAAACCAATCCCTAAGAACTGAAAACAAGTATATCAATCACACAGAGAAAAATCTGTGAAGAGACTTCTGGATACATCTTCGCTGTCCAACTAGGAGACATCTAGTGTCCTTCTACCCCCCCCACCCCACCCACACATACACACTCACAGCTTTTGACTGTGAAACTATTCAAACCTACAAAAAGGTTGAAAGAACAGTACAGTGAACACCATGTACCCCTCACCATGTATTTTCCCCATCTGCTTTCCTCTCTCTATAAATACACATATACATACACACATATACACACATACACAGAGATGCACACACACATACGTTTTTGTTTCTGACGCATTTGAAATTATAAACTTTGACACTTCACTCCCATCAGTCCAGAATGCACCCCCTAAGAACATTCCCCTATGGTATTATTACAGTGTCATTATCATGTTTACGAGAATGAAGAGCAATTCAGTACCATCCAATGGTTAGTCCACCCTGACTTCTTCAATTTCCCCAAAATGCCCTTTCAGTTGTTAAAAACCAGGATCTAATCAGCATTCGTGCCTCCCATTTGGCTGCTATATTTTTATAACCTCTTTTCATCTAAGAACAGTCCCTGGCCTTTATGTTGTTGTACTTGTTGTTTTCCACAACATTAACCTTCCTGAAGAATCTAGGCCAGGTGGCTTGTAAAATGTCCTAGATGGGTGTGATTATCTCCTTGTAGTCATCTTCAAATTTAAATGTTTTTGTTTAAAACATTAAGAAGTATATTTTCTAGTTCAGTCCACTGGAAAAAAGAAAAACCTAGAAGCAGTGAACCTCAGGAGCAACGAGCAGAGCTAGCCCCCAGATCTTGGTTCCTAAAAATGATGCCCCAGCAGAAAGAATCAGGAATGCTTGGAGAAATGGCTGGTTCCAAAGCTAAGGCAGATAAAATATTAAGTGACCAGACAAATGGAGGAAAAGGCAAAAGAGGGGAGAAGGGGGCAGGAGGGAAAGAAAGCATCAAAGAAGGGAATGCTCTTCTGTAGAGAAGAATGCCAGCTTCAGTGCCGGGGTAGGGAGTCGGGTCAGAAAATGGCCATCTTGCAGCCCTGATGTAACATGGCTCAGCCAGGACCATCAACTGATGCTCAAACCATCTGGTAAAAGATTATGGGGAACCAGGACATCAGCCTCAAAGTTTCACCCCACAGATTACTTAAGGGGAGGAGGTATCTTTACAATAAATCTAGCAGATGCCACCTTAGTCAAGGGATCAAATTTAGCATCATTGAGAATGGTTCAAAGGTGGGTCTCCTGACTCAAAGCAGCGGGAAGAACATGGTATATAAAAAAGGTAGCATTCTGGCCAAAACTGTTTAACTGGAATCTAGCTGTGAAGAAATGATCATACAAATCCAGATTTGGGATTTGGGAACATTCTCTAAAACAACTGGCTTGGGCCTTTTAGAAAGGTCAATGTCCCAAAAGCCAAAAAAAAAAAAAGAAGAAAAAAGTAGGAGATTAAAAGTAGTAGATTCAAGGAGACTAAGCACGTGACGGGACTTAGACTGCATGCTACCTGATTGGTCTCTCCCACCCCCAAATAAATGGCAATAAGAACATGCTGGGGACAAGGGGAAATCTGAATATGGGCCACATAATAGGTAAGATTATCGTATCACAGTTCATTTTTTAGGTGTGATCATTATATTATGGTGATATAAGAGGATATAATTGTTCTTAGGAGATTCATGCTGACTTATTTAGTGGTGAAGTGTCGTTACGTCTGCAAACTATTGTCAAGGGCTTCAACAACAAAATGAGTGGCGGGGGAGGCAGAGGAAAGAGAGGGAGAGGAAGACCAACATGGCAAAACATAGACAACTGGTGTCCCTACGCAAAGGGTATGGGATATTCACTGCACTTTCTTTTAATTTTTGCAGGCTTGAACATTTTCCAAAAAATTGGAAGAAAATTTAGAGGAAATTTAGAAATATTAAGTAGAGCAGCACAACACTGTGTTAAAAAATAATGTCTGTGGCTGACTGGAATACAGTCCATTTAATGTATTTTTTAAAGATCCGTGAATTCATAATGCTACTTGCATAAAAAGGAGAGACAGAAAGAACCCCCAAACCAAACAAAAACAAAGATTCCTGGAGGTTCTCCTAGATTCCAGGCCATATGTTGGGCTCTGGGGTTCCAACTGCCAACAAGGGAGATGCGGTCCCACCCCCCACCCCCCAAGCTGCCCCTGACGGAGGGGACTGATAATTACCAAGTAAGCTCTACACTGAACAGAAAATTGAACCTTCGATGACAAGGCAGGGAGATAGGTGTTACAGATGTGTCCACTGGAGGCCGTGATCTGGCTGGAAAGGCTTCCCAAAGAAGTGGTGATCGACCTGGGAATTCAGGAAAGATTCCTTTTTGCTAGTGGGGGCTGCTGGGCTGGACCAGGGCTGGTCCATGTCCCCATGACTCTAGCAACAGGCCTGGAGTTTCAGAAGACACTCAGAATGAACAAGGGTGCCATTCCCAGTACATGCAAAGCCCACATTCCATCTCAGAAGCAACCAGGACAGTGTTATATGGCAGCTCGTGTGGGAACCTGGGGGAAATCCGAGAACACTATGCTTGTGTTGGCATCTGGGCATAACGTCTCAATAATCATCTAACCCAGGATTGTTTGTCTCAGGTTGAGCGCTTCCCACTTTATAAAGCTCAGTCTCTGCATCAGGTAAATAATAAATTATTTAATTTTCTTGGTAAACAGAGCCAAAGCGAAAGTCTTTTGTATAATTCAACACTAAAGTAGGCCAGGTTCTATTAAAAAAAAAGCAACCCATTCATTATAAAAACCAACCAGAGTAGAACTCTAAGTACTATATGCTTGAAATACTTAGCATAGTTACTGACCTTCACCAACAACCAGTCATCTAGTTTTTGAGTTCAAAGGAACCATTTATTTTTTATACACAAGTTACTGGACGAGGAATAGGTTTAAAAGTGGTGTGTGTGTGTGTGTGTGTGTGAGAGAGAGAGAGAGAGAGAGAGAGAAGAGAGAGAGAGAGAGAGAGAGAGAGAGATGAAGGATTTACAGGGAGAACACAGGTCTGCACTGAGTTCCAGCCAGCCTGGGTGGTCATTTGCTGCCAGGCAGGAGCCTCCTCACTGAGGTAGACTAGAGGGGGATCCCAGGGACACAGAGGGAGCCTATGTGGCCTCCAGAGATCCCACTCCCACAGCCTCAGATCTGTTCACAGCAGGAAGCAGGGCAAGTCTCTTTGATCTTTGCATCTTATTTTCCTCATTCTATTTTTTTAAAAAGATTTTATTTATTTACTTGAGAGAGAGAAAGAGAAAACACAAGCAGGGGTAGGGGCAGAGGGAGAGGGAGAAGCAGACTCTCTGCTGAGCATGGAGCCCGACACAGGGCTCAATCCCAGAACCCCGGGATCCCAGACCCAACCCAGGAGCCCCTAGAGGAGGGAATTACATGCAAGGCATGAGAGGGAAGACAAGAGGTTTAAGGCAGGTGCTGATGACTTTGAGCTCCAAGGTTTCGGGAATAATGACACGGCATCATCAGCTGGCCCAACCCTTCACCTTTATAGTAGGAGGCCCAGAGAGGGCAAGGGATGCGCAGAAGCCACACAGCTAGTCCCAGAGAGCTGATCCCAGATCCCAGGACCACCCCCCCGCCATCTTCCTGGAAGGTAGACCAGAAGGCCACCTTGGTCCTTGAAGAGGAGGGAGGTGGAGTGCACTGCATGGTACCAGGAACCCTGAGTGTCTCATCTCATCCCATAACCAGCCCAGGGTTTGCCATTCCATTGCCATGTCACAGATGAGGAACCGAGACTGGTAGAGGCTAAGTGACTTGCCCTGGGTCGCCAACTAGTAGGTGCCAGAGCCTGGATGTGAGCCCCAGCCCATGTGACTCCAAGCCCAAGAGATGGTCCTTATTACAAGTTGACCAAGCACATTAGCCCCTCTGGGCCTCTGGGCACAATCTTACAGAATGGGATGAACAAAGGGCAGTCGGTGCCATGCCATGACACAAACCCTGTGCTTTTGTCCCAGAGCTCCTGCCAGCAGCCACCAAGCCCCTCAGGGCCCACCTCATGCAAGCATCAGCACAGTCCTAGGAGGAAAACGGAACTGTTATGGATGAGAGTGCTCAGGCTCCAGCGACAGGAAGTGGTTTGTGCAAGGCCGCTCAGCTGGGAGATGGCAGGGTCAGGATGGGAAGCCAGGTCCCCTCACCCTGACCCCGTGCCCTTTCCACTGCTCCTTACTGGGAGCCACAGGTCCCCTCTGTGTGCTCCTGGCCACTATGTGGTCAAGGGCCTTGCTGGCTGAAAGGACTCTCAGGCTGGTGTGTCAGATCGAGGCTCAAGCAGGACACGCTCTGTCCACACCGCAGTTTGACAAGAGTCTTTCAGGTCCGTGATGCTGACTGCAGGCATGTCCAAAGGTGGCGAAATACTGATTGCACCTGCTTTTGTCCCTGACATTCTGCAAGTAGATTCGGGGGCTCACTTGTAGGTATTTCCCTTATGTCCCCTCCAGGGTCTCAATACCTACCCTCAAACCCTTCTGCCTCAGCTGACACGCCTGCCTTCAGAGACCCCAGGCACCTTAAATCAGCAAGAATCATCTAGGATCTTGTCAAAATTCAGATTCAAGGTCAGTAGGTCTGGGGTGGGACCTAGGGGTCTGCCCTTCCGACACGCTCCCAGGTGTTGCTGCTGGTCCTTGGACCGTATGGCTTTAGAGCATCTCTAGGCCAGTATTTCCCCAAGTCCCCTGATGATCAGAACTATCCAAGGTGCTTGTTAAAAATCAGCCTCTCAGGCGTCCTCCCTAGGATGTGATCAGTGGACCTGGGAATCTTATTCTTAATTAAGCAAGCCCGTGCCCTGTCCCCACTCCTCCCCCTCCCCCCATGAGTCCTACGGCCAGGTACACGTGGGCAACAGTGCGGAGTCCAACCCCCTCATCTGGTGCCCTAATCCCCTCTCAGCATGCCCACCAGGCACGGCCCAGGGTCCACCCGAGGGTGGCCCGCCCCCCTCCAGCAGGGCCTCCCGCCCGCTGTGCGTCAGAGTCACCGGAAGCCGACGTGCCCGAGGCCCAGGCTCCCAGAAGTAGGACAGAGCCTGGCCAGGCTGACCAACTTGGCCCCGTGTGCCTGAGACTCTCCTGCTCCGCGTTTCCTGTCCACATTATCTCCATCCTCTCACCCTCTGAGATTGCTGTCACAACGTTTGACACGTCTGTCCTCCTGCAGGGAGTTACTTGCCCGGTTCCCTCTCTGGGTCTTCCCAGTCTCAACGTGTAATTCCCGACTCAACTCCATGTAATCTGTGGTTGTGCTGCTTACTAGCAGCATCAGCTGAACCATAAGTAGTGTGAGTGATCTATTTATTTAGAATGAATTATTTACACCCCGCATATTTCCAGAAAGGGGCTGAGGCAGAGAAAGACGCATCAGCAATGTGGCCATTGGGCTCACACGCCGGGAACCGATATTGCTTTAGATACCATGGTCTTGAATTAAAAATGGGGGTCAGAACCTTGAATTGAATCTTTTGCCAGCCGGACAGGAAGGATATGGGTTGGGTTGTTGGCAGGAATAGATTGGGAACCGCCATGCGCTCGCTCGATAGCACCATGCCCTTCTTTGCCTCTGCTTCTGTGAAAACTCAGCCCAAAAGAGCAGCTGTGCCTCTTCTAGCTGCCCTGGGCTTGTTTTGCCTCTCCGGCAAGTTCTCTGTTTTAATTTCACTCTTCTGAATCGCCTTCATGGTCTGTGATAGTCCATTTCATCCACATGACTTTGAATCTGGAGGCAAATGGAGACATAAATCTTCAAGGAATTCCCTGGCTGGGGCCTGGCGGCGCCTCAGACGGCAAAAGCACTGGTAACGGTTAATATTAACCTTAGTCTGTCGAGGGCTTTACAGTCTGCAGAGTGCTTCTACCCTGCTCCATGACCCTGTCCTGTCGGATGCTCTCAACAGTCCCTGGAGAAGGGCAGACTTCGCCCATTTCGCAAGCGATGCTCAGTGATGCTCCAGGAGGCTGCTGATTTGCCCAAGCCAGTTCTGGGCAAGGAGAGACATAGGACGGACGACCACCCAGAGCATCTGGGTTCAAGACCTCTGTTCTAGCTGCTCCACCAAACTGCCTCTCCACCGTGTCCACCTGCCCTGGGGTGGCAGTGCTGGGCAGTGGGAGGAACAGCAGTCTGCGAGAGCCTGGGTGAGTATACAGCAGACATCGTACCGCTTGAGTGAGGGAATGAATAAATACCTGTGAGCACGGGTCAGCGAGGGAATACATGAACGAGAACAGACCCCCTCATTCCCTGCAGAGGATCAGCGGGTCCTACCCGGATCCCTGGAGAGGGTTCCTATCTCCTCCGATCCATTTGTATCCACACCAAAAACTACCAACCTTTCCTGACCACACACATGACATTCAGCCCGCTCTCAGGACTGGACTTCCCCGCACCAGGCACCCAGTGACACCATCAGGGAGGCCCACCCATAGTCTCTGCTTGGCCCACGGTGCATGTCCTTAATACCCCTTCTCCCTCTCTCGCACCACCTTCTTTTCTTTCTTATGAATCCAGAAGGTGGAAGCATCTCATAGATTATTAATACACTAAAAGGCCCCTCTGGAGACCAGCGCCAAGAAATGGCTCCAGCCGGGCCTGGATTCTTGGCCTCTGCTGTCTTTCTTAGAGAGCAGCCGCAGGAGGGGTTTCCCGCCATGCTCAGTCACACCGCACCTCCTGAATGGTCTCCATCAGGTCCACGGCCTGGCCACCCAGCCACCCCTGGGTGTGGCCGCCCCGTGTGTGGGCTGGGCGGAAGCAGGATTCCGGCTGGGTGGGTTTTGACTCCCGGGGGCTGAGAAGTGGGGGCCGTGTACAGCCTGAGTGTCTTGCTAAAGAGCCCCCATCCTGCCCAGGATGCTTTGGTTTCAGGGTCTTTGGGGCCAGAGTAAACCACCTTGGTTGTTGATGCAAAATGGGGTGATTTAAAACTCTGAGCCGTAATTGGAGATCTGCTTCTGGTGGAGAAGTCCCTGTCACTGCAACGGTCACTACTGTTCTGTAGTCTATAGAAATGCTTTCATTTAAAAGGGAAAGCCTTCCGTGATTCTCACAAGGCATGAAACACGAGAGGCTGGTCCCATTGTACATAAGAGAAAAGCAAGGCTGAGAGAGAGAAAAATCAAACCATATTTTGGTGGAGATTGCAGAGCACTGGAGGGTGAGCTATGGGACCCAGTTCTGCTGTTACTGTGAGAACTGTAGAGCAAGGTCCTCTCCATGTTGGGCCTCTGTTTCCCAGTCTGTATAATGGGGACACTGGATCCGATGCTTGCCAAGACCCTACCAGCTGTGGCCTTCTATGAATCTATCTCAAATTCCACAACCCACAGCTAAGTAAACAACAACAACAACAACAAACAAAAACAACCCTTTGATTTCTCAGGCAACCTACAGCTTTAATACGATAATCACTTGAGACAATCAAATCAGATGACAAAATTCTTGTTCCTAGGATGCAAATGGCATTGACCCACAGTTTAGAACTACGCCAGAATTCAGTAAATAGCAAAGGGCTTGATTGGGGGGGTTTCACTGATTTGGTTTTTTAAATGTCAAAACCAAGCATGACTTAGATTTTGCAGAAATCAAGTCCTAAATGTTCTGGGCCATAGTTGCCAACACTTCAACAAACACAGAGTCAACATTCCCCTGTCTGCATGACCTGCTTCCCTCCGCTCCCTGGCAGGAGCGTCCCCATGGATTCAGCCCCATCACACAAGCTGAACCGTCCCTCCCCCGGTCCTGGAGGGAGCACCGCGGCGCGGGATGGGCTGCCGAGGGAGGCTGGGAAGGTGCCGGCACAAACGCATCTACAATTTAATATCTGCTGCGCTACCTTTTAAGGGACGGGCTCTGCGGGATACGGTTCTTGACGAAATAGTGTTTGCGTTTTCCTGCGAGCAGCCCTTTATCCCTTCAGGAATCTGCCTTTATTTTCATCAGCGAGACTATTTCTGTCTGCCAGCTGAGGCAGCTATCACCTAGCTCCCACGAAGGAAGGAATTTTGTCCTGGTCTCTGAGGAGGTCAACCCCCTCTCGATGCATCTCTTGTACCTTCCCCGGGCTCTGCCGGCATCTCTGGCTTCAGCTGCCCTGCCTTCATTCCCGCCCGCCACCCCCCGACTCGGCTCCAAATTCTCCTGCCTCTTCCCCAGGCCCCAGGTTCGCAGAAGGACAGCCTAGGTTGGGGGCAGGCCAGCAGAACTGCCTGGGAAAAGCGCAAGGTAGGGTCAAAAGCAAACCCCCTTCAGAACGCTGAGGACAGGATCCTGAGGGGGTCTTCATAAAAGTTAAAGGACAACATGGGGTCCAGAGACAGGAGATGTGGGCTGGGGCCGAGCTGGAGGCCGTTTAGTGTCTCCCTCCGCTTTCATTTACCAAGGGGCTGCAGGTGGAGAACCACTCTGGGTCCCTTCGTGTCTGGCAGGCTCTGATGATCTGCCCTCCTCTTTCAGGAGGAGACTGAGGCCTAGAAGGCAGGCGTCCAGGCCTCTGTCAGCAAGTACTCCCCCAGGACCCCTCAGCACGGGAGCCAGGCCGGCGTCAAGCCGGGCGCACGAGGCTGAATGAGAGCAGACCCCGGCCTCAGGCAGCTCCAAGCCAAGACGGACCCAGGCACAGGGCAGCACATGCCGTGGCGGGGGGGGCGGACTGGGGGGGGAGGATGGCACAGCACAAGGAATGGGGGACTTCACAGGAAAAGGGGCAGCAAACTGCACCAGAAGGAACGAGCACAGTCCTGCTGGGGGGAGAGAACTCTGTCTGGGGCCAGGGACATGAGGAAGCAGGGCAGGGTGAGAGCAACCTCTGACCACACTTGGGACTGTGGGCTTCATCCTGGCAGCCCTGGGATATTTGCCCCGCTTCTTCCCAACAGGGGCAGCATACCCCGAAGTTCTGGAGACCAGGAGCACTCCTTAGAGTCCCTGGGGTCCCAGGCCGTAGAGTCGCAGGGTGTGGGAGGTGAACGTGCCCGGTCTTGCAAGACTCCAAGAATTAATTGCATCTAAGTCGCCTGAGCTTAGGCACTGCAATGGCAGCTGGGGCAACAAGTGGATCTACAGCCCTTGAGGCATTTGCTGAATCCCTTAGCCTGGACCCGCTGAGTGGAGCCCAGGAATTTGCATTAACACAAGCCCATCCCCAGCCCCCAGAAGTGACTCTTACAATATAGTTTGAGAGCCTGGAACCTGGTCTATGCTCACTCTCTGTATTAGATCTCCCCAGCAGCAGGCCTGGATGAGACTGGAATGTTCGGGCAACTTCAGGCAACAGGGAACCCCCTCATTCACAGCCAGGCAGCCTGCCCCATTCTGGATACCTTCAGCGATAAGGGCTTGCTTGCAGGGAGTGGAAGCTCTGCTCCCCACTAACTTCAGCCATTGCTCCCCCATCTCCCCACCTATACCACTGAGAACCAGCAACATCTCTCACAGAACCATGCAGCTCTGGAGGCGAAGACTCCTGCGTGTCCTCCAGTCTGAACATGCTGTCTCCCAGGGCCAGACCCTGGCCCTTCCCAGATGCCTCCCAGCCTGTGTCCTGATAGGTCCCTGCCAGGGAGGCCCAGCTCTGAGCTCCCCCAGGGCGGCATCTGACCAGGTCAGGGAGGGACAGAGCCTGGACTCTAAGAAGGTCCTCGCATCTAGCTGGCTGAGCTGACGCTCCCCAGTGGCCGAGTGACTCACATCATGACTTAAACAATATTAGCCTCTCGACGCAGCAACCAGGAATCAAGAAGCCCGGCAAAAGGCAAAAGTTAAATTTAACCGATTTTGGCACCAGGCTGAATTTTCACCCCTCCGTCGCGCGAATCCCTATTTTTGTAGCACCAGGGAACAGAAACAACTGATTACACATTCCAGGCTGTCCAGCAAGCATTGTTCCCCCAAAGGGCAGTCAGAGCTCCTTTTCAATTACACAAATTACATGCATTTTCCCATTTGCGAAACTCTGTTTGGGAGCCCAGTTTTGAATAAGTTAAGGGATTACTGAATCCCTTGAGTGAATGTAGGCCCACTCCTCCAGCCCCTGCACCATCTCTAAAGCCAGCTCAGCCTCTCAGAGGTGGGGAGGGGGCCGGGAGGTCCCCAGAGTCTACCTTCCCAGAACGTGGAGGGAGGCAGAAGCTCCAAGGTTACTTCCTATCAAGATCCTGATCTTTGTTGCTCCACTTTCCTCGGCTGGCTCCACAAGCTGGGAGAAGTCTACTCTCCTGGGCTCATCCTGTGATTCTGCCTCCAAGGTCCCCAGAGCTCTCCAAACTGCCAGGCACCATCCAGTTCCCTGCCCCTTGGCGGCCCCATCAGTGTGCAGTTGGAGCCCTTGACCTTATGCAGTCCCCCAGCAGATCTCTAGGGTAGTGGTGGGCCGTGCTTGTCTGCAGCAATGCAGAGTGATCCTGTTGCAGTGGGGGCCGAGAATCTGCGTTCCCTCCCATGCCCTCCACCTTACCACGGTCACGTCCACGCTGGGAAGAAATTGTTGCCGCGGAGGGTTTTCAGGCTCCACAGCCTGCGCCCTGCACTTAGGTCAGTTCGGCGCTCAGTGAGGACCTGCTGGGTGCCAGGCCCTGTGCTAGGCCCTGGGAGCTGGGGGACAAAGAAAATGGGGGCCCCTTGCCCCCCAAGAAGCTTATATTCTAGCAGGGAACACCTGGAAGTAGAATAAACCATCTCCCACAAAATGTAATTCCTTTAATGACAAAATATCAGATGCAACAGACATGACGTAGAACCACGCTTCCCAATCTTCTTTTCGCCATTACTCTCCTGAGAAGCCCTTATAGACATGTTTTCCTATCCCTGCACCGCTCATGAAATTTTAATGCCACAGATACTATAGATCTACTTATGTACCGTATGTATCTCTGTGCTTTGTACATAAAAGGAGTAGGATGTTTCGCTCCCTCCCCACAAGAACCAATTTACACTGGCTTGTGGGAGATGGCCTTCACAGAGCAGGCTCTGTTGAGGAAGGAGCAATTAATTCACTCTGGGGCTATGGGAGGCACAGAAGGAAAGGGATCAGGGAAGGCATCACAGAGGAAGAGGTACTTATCCAGGGTTTTGAAGGATGAGCAGGAGTTCCTCAAAACAGACAAGGGACTCAGCATGGAGCTTCCTTTGCTGGGCAGCCTGCGATCCTGCCTCCTTCCCAGAATCCCTCCTTCCTGTGGTAGTCAGCCTTCAAGATGGGCCCCAGTGATTTTCACCTCCCACTACGGCTTGTATAGTCCTCTTCCACACTAAATAAGCGCTAATTTGTATGACCAAGAGAATAAGGCATAAATGACAGTGTGCAACTTCTGAAGCAAGGTCCTAAAAGACTTTTCCACCTCTGCCTTGGTCTCTAGATGAGTCGCTTTGGGGGAAGCCAGCTATCATGCCATGAGGACACTCTAGCAGCCTTATGAGAGACCTACAGGAGAGACACCGATGTGTCCCCCCATGTGAGGGAGCTGCTTGGGGGGCTGATCCTCCAGCCCCAGTCAAGCCCTCAGATGATGCTAGAGTCCAGTCTCCAAATCTTCCAGCTAGACCCCAAACATTATGGTGCAGACATAAGCCATTCTCTGCGTCTGAATTTCTGACCCAAGGAAATAATGCAATAATGATTATTGTTGTTTCAAGCCACTAAATTTGGGCATGATTCATTATGCAGTGATAACTAACACGGTCCCGACTTCATAACCCAGTCTCCTGTCTTGTCAACTTCTCGAAGCTGGAGGCCTTCCATGCTCATGCTGAGGCCAGGCCGCTCTGGCCGGCAAGCCAGAGTCCTCAGCGTTGTGCTCCCTCCTGGAGCTCCTCAGAGAATTCTGAGGAGCAAACCATTCCAAGTGAGGCTATGAAAAGGTCCGGAAGCTCCCTGGATTCCTCTCTGTGTGGGGACGGTCCAGGGAGCTTGGCCTGCCATGTCTGAGCAAAATGTCCATCTGCATGCAGGTCTTTCTACCCTCCATCCCTTCCTTCCTCCCTCCACCCCTCTGATCATTCAACAGACGCAGAATAATGTCTGTGGAGTGTAAAGCACTAGGAAAAACAAGAGGAACTCAGGGCCAGGTTCTGTCCTTACGGAGCGTACAACCCAGCTAAACATGCCCCCACAGGGGCAAAGCCCTAAGAGAGGGACAGGCAGAGGGCACGACGGGTGGGCTATGTACGTGTTCTGCTAGAAGTAAATGCAGGGAAGTGAGAAAAAGAATTTTTAGAGGGGCTACCTTAGAGAGTACAGTAAGGAAAGGCTTCTTGGAAGAGGTAGCATTTAAGCTGGGTCTCCAAGGATGGGTGACACACTAGGCATGGGGAGAATGAGGCATCTCGGGGGTGGGGGGACAATGTGGCAAGAAAGACCCAGAAGGCTGAGGAGTCGAGGTATTCAACTCAGGAAGCAGTAGGAGGCAGGGCAGGGGTGACAATGCAACGAGGAACACTTAGTGCTTAGGATGGGCCAGACCTGGCTCTAATCACAATTTCATCCCTGAATCCATACAGCCGTCCTATGAGATCAGTCCTCTCCCTCCCCTGATTCTACAGAGGAATCCCTATACAGGGGAATGCCTGGCCCTGCTGCCTAGGGAGTGGAGCGAGCTCTTCAGTTTTCAGGAAAGGAAGCTCAAACACAGAGAGAGTGACCCGACCAAGGTCTCACGGCTGTTTGCAGGAGCCACAGGGCTCGAAGCCAGGTGAGCGGCGCTGGGTCGCAGGCACGTGGTTAGCTCTGCACCATAGCATGCTGAGCTGCTCTTCGGGCCTCATCTCCTGCTGTATCCACCCACATTCAGCGTGGCCTGCTCAGGCCACAGTGAATGACTCACTGCTCCCCAGGCCCACGCACTCCCCCACCTCCCGCTCCTGAGCACCCCGTTTCCTCTGCCAGCAATGCTCTCCTGCACGGCTCCAGCTGTCCAACATCCTCTGCTCCTTTCCAGCCAGCCCCACGTTGCTCCTCTGGGAAGCCTTCCTTGCCCCTGGGCTGAGTGCATGGCCCTCCCTGGGACCTCACCCCCTTCCTCCTCATACCTCAGTCACGGGTAGCTCCAGCCTCCCTCTGAGCTGTGAGGTCGGGGCTCTACCCCCAGCACCTCATGCGAGCTCCTCAGTCAACAGGATTGCAGGGAAACCAGATCCTGCTGTGGTCAGGCTCCGCTGGCCTCCTCATTCTCACCCCGGCTCCCCACTGACCATGCTCCCGCCCCACTGCCCCGTTCTCCGCTCCCTGAATGAGCCAAGTTCTTTCCCAGCACAGGCCATCTGCATCGACTATTCCATCGACCCAGCCAGCTCCTTCTCACGCTCTGGGTCTCAGCTCAAATGTCACCGCCAAGAGGCCCTTCCTGACTGCCTTGGGGCGGTCACCACTAGTCCCATCACCCTGCTTATTTCCGTCCTGGCTGTTTCCTACCACAGTCTCAGCTCAAGACTCCCTGAGTTTAAATCCCTGCTCAGTTACCTAAGTGCTGAGCGTCCTTGAGCAAGTCACTAGGCCTCTGCGTGCCCGGGTCTTCTGATTTATAAAATGAGAATGATTTAGCGCTTACAGCACAGAGCAGGTATAGGGATTGCATCAATGCAAAGAAGCGCTCAGAACAGTGTCTGTTATGTTCTAAGTCTGGCACACGTATGACACAAGTGTTTGCTCTTAGATGATGACTTGCCTACTTGCTCACTGCCTACCTCCCTCCTAGCACGGAAGGGTAGGCGCCTATCTGTCCTGTCAGCACTGTCTCCCCAGAGTCTACCAAAATCCCAGGCGCAGAATTCTAGCTGTTGGATGTCTGGATGGCTGGATGGCTGAAGCAAAGACATGATCAAACTGCGTGGGCCACCCCTCATCTTTCCACACTCTTCTTCTCCCGTTCAAAACAACAGTTGACGCTGGTGAGTGTCGCCTACATCAGGCCATGCACTCCCTGGCTGGCTGGTGTATGACGTTAGCCAGTGTGAAGAGTGAACCCTGGCCAGGAGCCCCAGCAAAGGCTTGTGTGTGTGGGCGGGGGAGCAGTCTTGGTGGACAAGACCACGTCAGTGGGGGAGGGGGGCTTGGCAGCGAGTAGGTAAAGGCCCATCTGATTAGGAAACAGTGAGAGCAGGGCTCAGAGGCCCGAAGGTGCAAGATGCCTTTGGGGAAGGGTGAGTGGTTGCGAGGGGCCGAGGCACAGAGGGAGTGGCAGGGACAGCAGAGGACACTGGGCAGGCGGACTGGCTGGACACTGGTGACAGAGTCAGGCTAGGCCGTCACTGAAGGACTCCGAACATGCAGCGGAGGTGTTGGGGCTACCTCATAGAGACCCACCACGCGGGCCGTGCCAGCACAGGCCTGGGGGTCAGGCCAGGAGGTGGGGTGGCGGGGGGCTGGGCAATCATTCATCCAGGGAAGAGTCAGGGAGGCCTGAACTGGGCAACTTAGGAGCCATGTTGCACAAGGAACCATTCCTGCAAAAGACTGGTGGCCAAAGACAACCAAAGGTGAGACCCGGACCTTACCTGCACCAGATTCCAGCCTTGGAGGGATTCCGCAATGATGGATGTAACGGATGGACAGACTCCTCCAAACACCATCAAGTGGTTCGGTCCGTATTTTATTGCATCGTAGAAGGCTTTCAACCCTTTTGCATTATCACACTGGAGAGCAAGAGACAGAAAGAGAAGCCCGAATTAGAAACAGCTTTCCCCAGGGACAGGGGCCCAACGGTGGATTCACACAAACAAATTTCCTCATGGGAAACCTGCTGGGTTTCAGCTCCCCCACTTGGGAGGCCTCTCTCTAAGCCAGCCAGCAGCCCAGGCTATAAGCTCAGTGAGTGTGATGTTGGAACCCCCCCATCCTGGCTCTCCTCCCGCTGAGCACCTTCCCAACCCAGGACCGCTGGCTCTCCGGCAGAGCACACAGAGGAAAGGGCCCCCCAATGCCTCACTCTGGGGTCTCCCCCTTCCTGGAGTCATTTACATGTCAAAAGGGGACAAATCCACACCCATTAGAATGGCGATCATCAAAAAAGCACAAAATGGTAAGTGTTGGCGAGGATGTGGAGAAATTGGGATGCTGGCGCGTTGCTGGTGGGAACGTACAACATGCAGCTGCAGGAAGAAACAGTACTACAAGGCCTCAAAAAGGTTCACTGGGATTGCTATGCGAGTCGGCATTCCACTGCTGGGTAGACAGCCCAAAGGACCGGGAGCAGGGACTCCAAGAGGTATTTGCACACCTTTTGTATAGGGGGACAGTGATGAAGGGATAAACAAAATGCGGCATATGCACACAACGGAGTATTTTTCAGCCTTAAAAAGGAAGGAAATTCTGACACGTTCTACAACACAGATGAACCTTGATGACATTATGCTAAGTGAAACAAGCCAGATGCAAAAGGACAGTTACTGTAGGATTCCACTTAGATGAGGCCTCTAGAGCAGTCAGATTCATAGAGACAGAAAGGAGAATGGTGGCTGCTGGGTGGGCTGAGGGTGAGGGGAATGGGGAGTCAGTGTTTAATGGGTACAGAGTGTCAGTTTGGGAGGATGGAAACATTCTGGAGACCGATGGTGGTGATGGTCACACAGCCATGTGAATGTACCTATATGCCACTCTTTTGTGCACTTAACAAATGGTTAAAATGGTAAATTTTATGTTTTGCATATTTTATCACAATAAAAAAAGAAGGAAGAAGAGGAGGAGGAAGAAGGGGAGGAAGAAAAGGAAGAGGAGGAGGAGGAGAATCTAGGGGGAAGAATTCGCTCAGCAAACACTTGCCATGCACTGCTGTGTTCAGTCCTTTTAGTCCTTGTAGTAACATACAAGTTGGACCCGGCCCCCTGCCCAGGCGCTCACATCCTAGAGCGGAGAACCGAGCCCTAAAACAGATCCAGGCGATCCAGTATGGAAATGAACAAGGACATATTGTCCTCAAATATCGGGAGTCAGTTAGGACTCACTTCCACCTGCACCTCCATCATTCAAGCCATGTGGTCATCTCTTCCGTGTACAGAGGTAGGCGCCCAGCCGGGCTTCTCGCTTCCCCGGGGGCCCAGGTGAGCCTGCTCACCACCCAGCCGCCGTCGGAGGGTGCTTTGTAAAACATAAACCGGTCCTTCTGACTGTCCTGCTTTCCGTGCGCTTAAAGCCCAACTCCTAGCAGAATATAATTCTCAAAAGGTTAAAAACATACTTCTTATGAAAATCGATAGTGGGTACGTGTCAACCTTTTATTTAACTCATTAATAGGGGGATCTGCAGGATGACAAAGTGGATTCAAAAGGAAACCTGAGACAGGGATTTTTACAGTGAATGGAACAATAAGAAATAAGGTAAGATTGCCAAAATAGATACAAAACGAGTTAACGTCCTATAAGGCAATAAAAATAACCTTTGGGGACAGAAAAGAAAATCACTACAGGCTGGCACATCTTGTCAGTTGTAGAGAACTGTAAGGTGCCTGGGGCTTAAATTCCCCCAATCAGATGACTCTTAGGCAGGGCAGCTAGCAAAGGCTCTACGTGGTAGGCTAACTGGTTATATAATAACTATTTTGTATCATTTACAGGTTTGGTACCAGGGTCTGAACCTTCCCTGTCATAATGGATACAAGAAGACACAAGGTGCAACCTGCCTCCCACTCTGACCTGATTTCCCTCCACTCTCTCCCTTGCTCACCAAGTACAGCTCACCAGCCTCCTTTCTGCTCCTTGAAATGGAAAGCAATTTCCTTCCTGCCTCTGGGCCTTTGCACTTGCTGTTTTCTTTGCCAGGGACAGTATTCACTTGGTTCTCGACAGGGTTCCCTCCTTCTCATCATCCAGGTCTCGGCATAGCTGTTACCTCCTCAGAGAAGTCATCACTGTCCCCCTATACAAAATATCCCCCACCCCCAGTCACACCCTAACATGCCACCTTATTTATCGCCCTAAGGCAGTTCTTAAAATTATCTGAAATCATCTTGTCTCTTTCTTGTTGCCTGTAGATTGACCTCCCAACTAGAATGTAAGCCCCTGAAGGCAAAGATTTTTGTCACTGTTTTCACAGCGGTCTCCCCCAGAGCTCACCCAGGGGCCTCGGCAAGAATCCGTCACATGCATGACGGAGCCCTCTGACAGTCTTCCTGTATCTGCCCTCTCTCCTCTCCTTCTACGTCCACATCTTTCTCCTTATTTTTGTCTTCCTCTCCATTCTGTGTCCTCCTCTTCCTTTCTGCTCCCTCTCCCTTCCCCTTAAGGGACCATAATGTGGGACCAGAGGGGGTTAGTACTTGCTGCTCCATCCTCATTTGAGAGACTCTGACCCACAGTGGGTGCCAACAGAGCTGGAAACACGAGTGTGAGTGGTGGCTGGCCTCAGAGAGCCCACTGTCCAGCGGTGAGACAGCGCAGAGGTGGCCACGGCACATGGGGCACGGTGGTCGAGCGGGGAGAGGGGCGGGGCCCGGATGGCGGCAAAGCGCCCTGGGCGAAGGCTAAGGGGCCAAGTGAGGGTGTTGGATTGCAGCCTGCAGGGATTTGGGAAATAATGCCACTTTTAAATTTAAATTTAATTTAAAAAATGACCATGCTAATTTTTTTGCCGAGAGAGAGAGAGAGAGAGAGAGAGAGAGAGAGAGAGAGAGAGAGAGAGAGAGAGAGAAAACGGAAGGTGGGAAGGAAGGGGGGAGGGAAAGAAGAAAGATTAAATTCTTATTGCTTCCTGGGGCCCTCTATTAATTGTCCCTGTTCCTTGATTGAAAGCAACGCTCTCCACCCTCCGCAGAACACAGCAGACAGAACAGAGCAGGTCATGTTTTAATTGTTTCTACCGTGATTTACTGAATCATTTCCATTTTAATACATTCCTGTAATGATTTCAGCTTGTTTTCTAATCTGTAACTAATGACAATGATAATAAAGCACCATGAGATTTATAATCAAAGCTGCATTAAAATAATATTAGCAACAAGGAACTTAGGAATACTTGTTTGCTCTGCAAACATTTCCCCGGCACCTAGTCTGGGCAAGATTCTGTAATAATGATGATGTCCTGCCTTCTCCCAAATACACAACTTCTGAATGTCAATTCAAGAACAGGAGACTATTTGACAACCAGTATTTGAGCTGGAAGAATCTTCTAGTATTTCCAAAATGTTACTCTGACTCCGTTTTCACCAGGCTGCATGTGGAAGGCAGAATTTTGGCCCCCATGACCTGTACCCCTTGATCTTACTCTCATGAATATGTTATGTTACAGGCAAAACCTTTGCAGATATCATTAAGGTTTCTTATCAGCTGACCTTAAAGAATTATCCAGGTGATCCATGTAATCACACAAGCCCGGAAAAGCAGAGATCTTTCCTGCTCGTAGCGGGAGTGAAATCAGATTCCAAGCATAAGATACATTCTGTGTGCCTGTTAGCTTGAAGATGAAGGGGGCCACAGCTCAAGGAAATGGGGGCCTCAGTCCTAAAATCAAAAAGACCTGGCTCTTCCCCAGGTGAGCCTCCAGTTAAGAACCCTGCCCAGCTGACACCTTGTGAAGTCCCGAGCAGAGGACCCAACACAATCACACAAGGCCTGGACTTCTGGCCCCTGGGCTGTGAGCCGATCGATGAGTGGTTGTGGCGTAAACCACGAAATCTGTGGTCATCTGTTAGGGCAGCAACAGAAAACTCACACAGTGAAGTAAAATGAGAAAAGTAAGAATAATATAATGAGCTTTTCCTTAAAGTTAAGTGTATTCCCTTTTAAAAACTATCCTTAATTTACAGATACTTCCTAGTTTGTATGATGTTAAAATGTTTTTCTGTTATAAAATTACAGACGATAGATGGGTTTTGTTTTTAATGTCCTGATGTGACAAAATAAAGTTTTTTTTAAAGATTTTATTTATTTATTTGAGAGAGAGAGAGAGCACGCGCGCACGAGCGGGGGGGGGGTGCAGAGAGAGAAGCAGGCTCCTCACTGAGCAGGGAGCCCGATGTGGGGCTACATCCCAGGACCCCAAGATCACGACTTGAGCTGAAGGCAGATGCTTAACTGACTCAGCCACCCAGGAGCCATCAAAATAAAGTGTTTGTTTTTTTTTAATCTAAGTTTCTCTTCCAGGCCCCCCTCCCCGCAGCGCTCCTTTAGCTTTTTACTGATGTGTGAAATCCAAACACGTGGGCATTGCTCATCTAGCCAGCCCCGTACCTTCATTTTCAGATGCACACCGAGGACTAGGGGAGGGAGGGGGTTTGTCATGGTCCTGTCAGGATTAGGGGAGGGATTTCACGACTCCCAGTTCAGAGCTTTCTCAATAGTCTGGAGAACTCAGCTCATCAGGCAAAGGGGATATTAAAGCTAGCAGTGTTCTAGAAAGGACCATTTCCCCCAGGATAATGCTTCAAGCCCAGGCCTCCTCCTGATCAGCACTGTGGACCTGAGGCAGGATAAGCCACCTTCTGGGCACCCAGCACACTCCCTCGGCTCCCCTACAGAGAACACTTTGATAGTGACTACCAAATAAAAATCACATGGACATATCTGTCCCATTTTAGCTGCTATTCTCCCTTATCCTCATTTCTGGTAATGTATCTTCTTGCCTGGTACCAATAGTGGCCTAATTAGAGGGACTTTCCAGCTGACCAAAGCTGAGTCTTTGTGGTTGGACCAGCTTGGAGGTTGTCAAGCTCAGCCCCTCGGGGGCCTAGGACCTGGCAGAGATGTTCTAGAGCCAGCAAGGGGGCCTCTGGGCTCCTTGCCTTCGCTTCCACCAGTAGCTCTCCTTGCCTTCGCTTCCACCAGTAGCTATTCTGTCTTCAGCATCAGGGTTCCATGTGATGCTTAATTTGAGAAGGGCATTCTATTGCTAGCAGCATAAAATGCCTGGAAACCAGGAAGGGGAGCACCCCAGAGGTCCCTGCCCGTGTATGATCTTTGTCTTTGGCCTAGGGAAGGGCAGGTGAGTGGCCCGCCCGCGAGGCTGGATGAGCCGGTCACTTGAGCACACTCCCTCAAAGTTAATCCACTGCACATCAGTTTGCCCCATAATCAATTCACCAAATCACTGGGGGAATTTCTCTAAGTTTGAGTTTCCTGAGGGACTCCTCGCAGACACTTCACACGGCCATTTCACGAGGCTTCGTCCTTCCGGCTCTGGTGAAAGTCAATTTCACCTGTGTCTCACATTTCAGTCCTTTCTAAAGGCTGCACTCGGAGACGTTCCCCTAATGCCTGTTTATTACCGTCCTCTTCTTGCAGACTTCAGACCCGCCCCTGCATGAACCAGGGAGATGCCAAAGCTTCTCTACTCCCTCCATTTAAGGCGTCTGTCAGACGGCTTTTAGTGAGCTGGTCACTGGGCAAAACTATCATTCTGAGAAATTGTTTATGGCAAGTTGTCTTTGAGCGCTTTGGCTTTTGATGAATTGCTCTCAGAGCCCCCTATAAGGGGGTTCTTGTGTCCCGGAAGAAAGCTATGGGCTTTATCATGTTCTCCGACTTTCCCACCTCTCCAACTAGAGCCCTCCCACCCACTCACATTCTCATGCAGTAGTTCAAAGCTTATCGATGGGCCACAGCCTCTGATCTTCAGTTCTGCGACCTGGACATGGGCCCTGGCACACAGTAGACCCTCAGGAACTGTTGCTTCCCCCGCCCCCACTCCTCTTCCCTCTCCAGTATGTTTCCTCTTTGCCCTCCACGGACTCCACACCTACAGCAGTTCACGGTCACTGCCCCCAAACTCCCTGCCCTGATTTCACTTCCGATGGCCCCTTCTTCCTGGTAAGGACACACTTGTCACATATAGGCTCTTAAAATTCAGCACCTATAAATGGGAATAGATCCCAAAACCATGCAAATCCATTTTTTTAATGAAGAAGTAGAACTCGAATACATCCCATTTTTCATTTAAATCTCATTTTTAAAGAATTAAAATACTTTTTTTGACTTAAAAATTTCAAAGCAAATGTTGCTGAGAGTTAAAATGTAAAAATGCCAAGGAAATGTCAGAGTTAATAACGACCAATTTGAAACTGAGAATTACTCCGTACAGAATTTCAGACTTTAAGAAGAATTTGAACACTGATGTGTCCAACCTGCCCCAGATACAAAGCCCTCCTCCATGCCCCCTGCTCCAGGAGCAGTTGGCATCTGCTTACATCTCTCCAGTGGCAGGAGTCTCACTCCTTCACGGGGGAGCTAAGTTGTCTTTGGCCAGCTCTGCTTCTTATGAAGTCTTAAATATCACCCTCCTTTTGCATTTCTCTTTCAAGTTCTCATCCTAGAGCAAAGGTCAGCAAACTTTTTCTGTAAAGGGCCAGGCAGTAAATGTTTTAGGTTTTGGGGACCATATGGTGTCTATTGTGACTCGTCAACCCCTTGTAGCCCAGAAGCAGCCACAGACAATACATAAACAAATGAACGTGGCTGGCCACCCCTGCTCTGGGGCGTTTTAGAATTCGTACAGTCTTCCATTCCCACGAGAGCCCTTCAGACACCTAAACTCGGGCAGCCTGACTTGACTGCAGAAGATACTTTCAGGCCAAACGACCTCTTCTAATCATCCCCATAGGATATGGTGTCACACCCTTTCCATCTGTGGTCACCAGAGGCTTCAGAGGACAGACATTTCTAGGATGCACCCCCCACCCCCAAATACCTCCATCTGCCCGGCACAGAAAAGGGATGCTAGCTAACATGCATCATGAATGCATCATGAACTCACTCTGTGTTCGGCACAGTATTAAGAACTTCATGTAAATTACCCTATTTGTTACAATACTGTTATAAGGCAGGTATACTATTATTATTTCCACCCTTACAGAGAAGGAAATGGAGCTCCAGAGAAGTTATAACTTGTCCAAGGTCACATAAAGGGTAAGGATTCCATCCCAGGCAATGTCACTTCAGAGCACTATTTTATTTTAAATAATGTTATTATGAAATATTTGTAGAAAAGAATATACCATATACATACAACTTACATAAAATATGAAAAATAGTAATACGAACCTATGGTATACCCAACACCCAGCTTGTGTGGAAGCCTCTGTGTGGCCACCCTGAGGATCACCCCCTCCTTCACCCAGGGGGCACCCCTAGTCTGAATTTATCCTTCCTTGCTTTTCTTTTTTAAGATTTTATTTATTTATTTGAGAGCGAGAGAGAGCACAAGCTGGGGGAGTGGGAGAGGGAGAAGCAGGCTTCCCGCTGAGCAGGGAACCTGATGCGGGGTTCGATCCCAGGACCCCGGGATCATGACCTGAGCCGAAGGCAGACGCTCAACCGACTAAACCACCCAGGTACCCCTTCCTTGCTTTTCTTTATTTATTACATGTCTATGTTTCCTAAACACTATATCATGTAATTTTACTTGTTTTTGAATGTATATATATGTAGAATCATGCTGTATATTTTGCCTGAAACTTGAACCGAAAACCTCTTAATGGCTTTGTGTTGTTTGTGAGATGTTTATTGCTGAACACGGCAGTTCATTCATTTTCAGGGCTGTGTAGTATTCCAGGGCAGGAATATGCCATGGTTTATTTGTTCCTTGCCCCGCTGGTGGACACTTGGATTATTACCAGTATTTTGTTTGGTTGCTGTTGTAAATAAGACGGTTGAAAATTTCTGTATGTGTCCCCTGGCACATACGTGCAGAGCTCCCCTAGCGTCTAAACCTGGAAATGGAATCGTTAAATCACAGGATTTCCCACCTTTTTCCAAAGTGGTTTTATCCATTGACACTCCCACTGTCAGCGTTTGAGAGGACTCACTACTCCACATCCCTATCAACCTTACTTTTTGCCAATCTTGTACATACTGATGTCATTTCAATTTGTCTGTTCCTGATGATTAAAGAGGATAAGCCATCTCTTCATATGTTTATATGTGTTTTGTTTCTTCTTTGGGACCAGTGACTTTGCTCATTTTTCTGTTGGTTGTATTTTCCTTATTGATTTGTTCAGAGCATGCCTACACACAAGGCTAAATTGAACGAAATGATCACCTCCCACATTCTGAGCACGGACTTCTATTAATGCAACCTTAGAATGCAGTCCTTGTATTTGGCACCTACTTCACACAGACCTTACTATCAGTAAAAACTACTAAAGCATCACACATAATCTCTTGGTAACAAAACACCTATGAAACTTTCTTGGGGCGGGGGGGGTGGAGAAAAAGACTACTTGATGAGAAATGCAGCCAACCATAACATGACTCAAAACACAGATCTCAAGAACGGAGGCTTGTGGTTAACAAGGGGCAATTGTGAGTTCTGCACCCATTTCACACGAAACAACCGGTAAAGTGAAGAAAATAACATAACAAAATTCAGAAGGAGGAGGAGGGGAAAAGGAGTTGTAGGACTGCAAATTTCCTCTTCTTCCACAGGAAAACTTGGATCGATACCATCTACAATTGAAAACTGGAGTTTAAAAGCCAGGACTCTAACCTCACTGCTTTTCATTGTCTTTTATTACCCTTGATATTTCAGAAAACAAGACTGTCTGTAGTGAAGGCAAAACCGTTTAATGTGGAGTAATTATATTTCCTTATTTTCTCCTGTGGCATTCAAAAAAAATAAAACTTCACATCAGTTTTAAATAGCATGTAATAATGATCTCATTTTATAAAATGATTTCTGTCCATCTTTCTCCATATAACGTATGCATGGCAACATGTCTGGAATGAGACTCATCTAATGTTAAAAATGGTGAGCTTTTGAACGATTTGTTTTTACTCTCTTCTTTGTACCTATTTGTTTTGCTCAAAAAAAATTTTAAATGCACATATTATTTTTATAAAGACAGGAGGTCGTTTTTAAACCAGTAGGCTTCTCACACCCAGCCTGCTTTCGCAACCATGTTAAATCTTTCTCATTCTGTTCTTCTGGGGTTGACTTTCTGAGCTGAAGAACAGGACTTCACATTTCTTATCGTGAAATCATGTTTAAAATTAGCCCAGCACCATGGCCAACTGAATTAAACACTATCTTGTTTTCCCATGGAAATTCATTCATTCAGACATTTTCTGAGCCCCTATTAAGTGCTAGGAGAAACAAGTAGGTCCCTGTGACACATAAAATTCCTCGAACAAAGCAGATACTCAAGAAACATTTATTGACATACTACGTTTGGAAACATTAGGAGTAACAGTAATAAGACAGCATCTATTTGTACCAGGTACTATTCTCATGTCTTTATATATATATTAACACACTTAATCCTCACAACAACCCTGTGAAGTATGTCCTTTTGTTATTCGTATTTTGATAGATGAAGCAATTGAGGGTCAGAGAGGTGAGTCATTTGCACCAAGTATCAACAGTGAGGAAGAGGCAGGCAGAGTCTGGATAGGGACACCCAATCCCCGCTCCAGGGTATCTGTGTCCTGCTTTTCTCCCTAGGCACGAAGCGACGCTACATTCCACAGTCTTCCTCACAATCACCTGTGACCACTGAGCTTTGGGCAATGGCAGGTGAGTGAGGTGATGTGCGCTCTGCCCGGGATTGGCCTATGAAGCCCCTCCACGGGTGTCCTGCGCTCTCTGTTCCATCCACAGTATGAGTAGGGAAGACTCCAAGGTCCTACACGTTATAAGTGGTGGAGCGCCCCCACCCCCAAATCCCTGTGGTCATCATGGAAGGGCACTGCCACTTCAAGAGAAACTGCCAGAAGGAGGACAGTCTCAAGAGCTGATAGCCTCTGGGAGCCATGCCCTTGGGATACGCCCCACTCCTGCCTGGCAACCCAACGCTTGGCTGAGCCTGGCGGTGGAACCGGGGCTCACCGTTTCTGGCCAGCACAAGTCTCAATAGCAGGCAAGCTTGGAGTCCCTGGTCTGGCTGGGACTTTCTCAGAGCCACAATGCTACCTGGGCCTCTTTCTCCCCACCCTGCTTCCTCCGTGCCCTGCTTTTCATGGGGGCCAGATCTGCCCCCAGTCAGAAGACCTGTCCTGCCTTTCTCTGCTCCCTCCCCGCCGCCCCGTACCTTTCCCAGTGCACCTCTGACTCCATCTGTACCTTTCCCAGTGCACCTGCTCCCCAGAGGGCCCAACCAACACACCCTTCTGACCTGCACTTGACTATGACACGAGCAAGAAACCACCTTAATACATGAAACCACTCTCATACAGGAGTGTCTGTTACTGCAATTAGACAGCATCAACTAATAAACATTCCCAACCACCTGCTGGAAAAATTTTGAAATGTAAGAAATCAAAACACCTGGAAAACTATTAGAGAAAGGTGAAACTTTAAAGAGAGATAAAAAAAGACGATGACAGGAAAAAGTAGAAAGAAAGCATGCTGTGCATTTAAAATATGTCCCCCAGCGTGCAGGACACTGATGTCAAACCAGAATTGAAGAGACATAAGCAGCTACAGCTCAGATCTGGTGCACTGGGCTGTCTTAGTCCCCCCGCGTCCCCCGTGCCCAGCAAAGGGCCTGGTTCCAAACAGGTGTTTAATACATACTGGCTGAGCGTACCATGCCGCGTGGTGGATGCGGCCCCCGCGGGTGGATACAGCCTGAAAGAAGAGTAGTCACATCTGAATCTCTGTCCCAAAGAGCTTATTAACTCCAGCCATCTTGAGTTTTTCACACCCTTTCCTCGGGGTGATGGACAGACCATCTGCTTCTCAAAGCCTCCAGAGAGCCAGACTGTCCATCCTGGATACTGAGAAAACCTGGCATTTCTCTCTTCTCCCTGAAGTTGTCACTCTGCATTCTTGGTCAGCTGCAGACTGTGTTATTTGAGGATGTTGGGGCCACAGCCCACGTCCCTCCTCTGCACGGGGAAAGCCATCTACCCAAACCAAAAAATGTTTTTCAGACTGGTGGATACAAACTGCGTTTCTTGGTTAGCTCTCGATGAGTGCCCCCGCACAGGCAGGTGTGATAGTCTTAAAAGTCAGGGTCATGAACACGAAGCACAGGAAGGCTGCCGGTCGGGAGGGGGGAGGGGGCGGTGGCCGTTTGCACAAATATCACAACTTGTCAGCCCTTCCCCTGGGGATGGGGGCCCGGGTCACCTGCGTGCCACCAAGCCATCTCTGCCCCTCTCTGCCCCACATACGCCTCCACGATGCGCTTCTCTTCCTCGCCATTTGCTGAGGGAGGGCGGGAGGTGTGAGGGGGTAAGACTTGGTCCCTGCCCTCAGGGACGTGCAGTCTAGGGGAGGTGAGAGACACAGGAACCATTCGGTAAAATGCGGTGCGGGGCACAGCGGAGGTGTAGATCAGTCACGGGATCCTTTGCTCCCATAATACTCATGGGGGGCAATGAAGAGCCAGGGCCTGTGCTGGGTGCTGGGGCTGCTCCCGGCCGCCAGGGAGTGAGCGAGGAGACAGAAACAAAAAGCTGGAACACAAGGCCAGATAAAAGTGGGAACCACGGTAGAGACACAAGTCATGCAAAAAGGAAGGTATATTCAAGTCATGCTGACATGTTCTGCCCAGACTTCTTGGAGGAGGTGCGTTCAGGCTGAGCCCCGAAAGGTGTAAAAGAGACAGAGGTGACGGGGAGACGCAGCGGGCTGAGACTGAGCGTGAGCGAAGGCCCGGGATGGGGAAGTGCCAGGCACACGGGAGAAATGGGGCATTTGCTTTTGGGGCAGGAGCACTGGGTGCAGAAGGGATGGGTGGGGTGAGCCGGCGCCCTGGGGAAGCTTGGACACCAGGCAGGGCGTGCTTTCTTTCCTCTGGGCAGCAGGACGCCCTGCAGAACTTTAATCAGGGAAGTGCAGAGATGGAAGCCGGCTTTACACTGATGCCTTTGGAGGCTGGTCTGGAGGAAGAGGCCCTGGAAGTGGGGGGGAAAGGAGGTCAGCTGGGAGGTGGTGGCCATGGTCCAGATGTGAGGCCTGATGAGCAACCTGGCCCAGCACCCCTGGAAAAAACGAGTGCCCAGAGCAGAGCTCACTGGTCAGGCTATTCCGAGGCTTGGGTTTGACCAGCACCTGACGTCAACAGGACCCAGTCAAATGGGTCAATCTCAACGGCCTCCTTAACGGGACCCAGTGATGGGGAAGACCAAGGAGGAAAGAGAAGAAAGAAAGAATAAACCCAGCTCTGCCAAGCACAGGTTTCAGTCCTGCACAGGGTGGGGCCAGGCCTGCCCCTGCCTCGCCCTGTGACGTCTTCTTCACAGACCTTCGCTTAGAAAAAACGAGAAAGTCGAGTGAGCAGATTTATCAGTCGGGAGAGATTAGCCTATGCTGTGGCAACAACCACGCCCAAATCTCAGAGCAATACCCCCAAATCTCAATGGGGCATTCCAGAAAAAATGGATTTCTCTCTCCCTGAGGGGGGCTCGATGCATCCCAGTAACTCAGGGGTCCAAACTGATGGTATTGCCACCATCTAAATGCTGCTAGCTGCCAAAGGAGAAGGAAAAAGAAAATTCTCCAGAGACTCAACCCGCAATTAAATGGACCTCATTGGCCGGACTTGACCCAAGAAAGTCCCAGGGACCAAGTGCAACCTGGCCAGCAGGAGAGGGGGACTAGGTGTCAGGGAGCCTGCAAATGACCGCCACGGTTCGTCTCTCCGATTCCTTCAGGCCCTAACAATCTGTGTTTTGGTTCGTGCTCAAGGCCAGGTTTTGGTTCAACTTATTAAACATATCAAACTAACATTTCTCCGGCACTGACTTATATGCCAGGCACCATGCTAAATTCTTTACGTGCATGATCTCTTTCACCTTTCATAATGGATCTCATTTAATATTTGCAATGACCCTATGGAAAGGATACCAACATTACCCCTCACTTAACAGGGGAGAAAATACAAGTTCAGGGAGCTTAACTGACAAGCTCGAGGTCACATGACTAGTTAAGTCCTGATCCTGGGACTCAAAACCAGGCCATAATGCTCTAAACCTTGCCTCTGCCTCTTACCGTCCAAGCCGCCCAGAAATGGGGTCAAATGCCTGGGCAGACAGCGGGCTGCCCGTCACCATGGGTGTTCAGGGAGAAGCCTGCAGGAAGAGGCTGTAGAAAGGATTATTTCACGGAGTAAAGGGCTAAATTAGTAAAAGACTCTAATCCTGAGATTCCATGGGGAGAGACAAGGAGACAGGAAAAGTGGGATCAGTCTTGGGAAGAGCAAGTGGTTCTCTGGGTTGGAGCACTCCATGGGCAGATGAAAGAAATGACAGATGGATTGGAAGGGGGGGTTGAGCACCCACATACAGGGCTGCACCCTATTCTGGAGGCCCCAGGGAGCTTTTGTTTGGGTTTGTTTTTTTTTAACCATTTTCATCATTTTTAAGTGTATAATTCAGTGGCATTAAGTGCACCCACAATGTGGTGTGACCATCATCAGTATCTATTTCCAGAATGTTTGCATCATGGCAAACAGAAAAGCTCCATACCTATTAAACCCAGGGGCGTTCTTAAAAGGGCTTAACCTGATAACGACATCACCAGAGCTGAGCCGGGAAGACATCCATTCCCGACACCTGAAGGACGTGACTTGAAGGCAGAGAGGCTGGGCAAGGGGATGGTTCATGAGGCTAGTGTGGGGGTCCAGGCAGGAGATGGCAGGAGCAAGGGCTGGGCAGTTACGGGGCTGAGGGCAAGGACAGACGCAGTAAGCAGAGAAAGGGAAACCCCAGAGGGAGGGGGGAGTCCCAGCTTCTTCCAGGCCCCTGTATACCCTGGGCCACCAGGAAGTGAGCTGGAAGAGCCAGGAAAGGATGCGGGGTCTTGGGGACGCTGCCAAGTCCAGCGCTGGACCGGATGCAGGTTAGGGGCAGGCCAGCTACCCACTCTACCGACTTTCCCTGGGAAGCCACATCCAAGCCCGACAGTCCTTCCTGGGACACGGGCCAGAGCTGTCCCCCGGGGAACCCCCAGAGGTCTGCGGCCTGACACAGCTCCTGCCTGCGCTCAAACACTCACTGGACGCCCGCTCGGAGGTGAGCAGTGACTGCAGGCCCAGCGGGATCATCACCCCCTCGGCCCACAGCCACACTCATCACTCAGGAGACCCGTCCTCCGTCAGCAGCGGCTCAGCCGGAGTTAATTATGTGCCTCTCCTGTCCTCCAGCTGGGGACATGGCGGTCACTCCCCTGCCTGATGGACAGAGGCTGGGCCTCTGTCACACACCACCGTGACCAGGGGACTCTACTCAGGGACTTTCCGCTTCCTCAGTCCTTCCACCTCTGCGGCAGGCACCTGTCTCCAGAGTTCCTTTCTGGAGGCGATTTCCCCAACGCGTCGACACTCCAGGCCAGCTCCCCCAGCATCCCCGCCGTGGCCGCCTGACCCCACAGGCGGAGTGCTGACCTCACGTGGAAGTTGACTTCAGGGATCCTGCTTGCACAGGCAGCCTTGGGCCTAGCTGTGTCCCCATCTCAACACTTTGTTCCCATACCCCAGCTTCTCCAAGTCTGAAGTCCTAACACGCCTTCCCAGGTCTGCATCCCTAGGACCCGATCCTTACCTGCCCCCCACCCCCGTGGCTGAGATCCTGCTAAGTGGTCTCCAAGCCCACATGGCACTGCCCGCCCAGACTGCAGCGCCTGGGGCTGCCCCTGGACTCTGAAGGAGGTGAAGCTTCTCCCTGCCTAGAAAGTATGCAAAGGGGTTTCAGCTGGAAAGACAGCCCAGAAAACAGGTAACACCCTGAGAAGGAAGCAGGGAGGCTCTGGGAGAAGGAATTCTTTTGAGGAGCAGGACAAGGAGGAAGTACTGGTGGGGGCTGGTGGGAGGCGCCAGAAGGGGGATTCATTTGAGGGGTGGGTCCCCCCGGGAAAGGCTTCTGTGGCTGTTGGGGCAGCAGCTTGAGATCAGTGCATTTAGGAGTATGATCTACTCTGAGGAAGCCCCTCTGCAAGACCCCTGCCCAGGTGGCTGACAAAGCTCCAAGTACAGCAGCTTTTGGAAGGCCAGGGGGCAAGTGCAGGCCCTCCTAGCGCAGCCCATCCCAGCCGCAGTGGGGAGCTCACACCCTGCACCGCCCTTCTTTGTGAAACAGGCAAACAATGCCAAGAAAGCCTAACCCTTGGGCACTTACAGGGCTGCATGGGGTGAGCAGGGGGTGGGAAAGCATGCTACGAGTAGGGCGGCAGCTTGGGGCCTGGAAGAGGCCACCGAACCTGGGACCAGCAATCAGGGTAGGTGTCCTGCAGGAGGAGGCCCTTCTGCTGAGTCTTGAAACACAAGGAGAAATGAGCCAGATGGAGAGGGTGGAGGAGGGTGGCCTGCAGTGAGAAGAGTGTTCACTCAGTCTATGTGAATTTACTGAGCACCTGCTATGTGTCAGCCACTGTGATAGGTGGCAGGGACAAAGCAGGGAACAAAATCCCCACCCCTAGGGAGCTTCCATTCCAACCATCCAGTCAGGGAAGGAGAGGATAAATAAGTAGGATCTAAGTAAAATGTTAGTCAGCGTTAGATAGTGCAGCAGTAAGTAAAATGTGTTATATGATAAATGCTAAAAGGAAAAATGCACTGGGGGGACAGGTTGTGTGGGGTGGTGGAGGGGAGGGAGTGAACTGGGTCCTCTAGATTCCCTTTCAGCAATGACCGACACCCAGATGAGAACATGGGGAGCATAGGGGAGGTGAGAGGGTGTGTAGGACAGGGGTGTCACAGGAAGCATGGGAGGCCAATTTGGGGTGGGGGGTACGGCGGACAGCAGACCCTGGAGAGCATCATGGGGAATTAGTCACAGTAATCTTAATTATCATTAAACCAGCACCACTGCTATCGTTCCTAATGTACTACTGAAGGTCAAAGCAACTAAGAACCGTAATAATTTGGGAAAAGTTCCCCTCCAACGCCAGAAGCATCCAAGCCTTGCCAATGAAAACAGCCACTCAGAATCTGAGCATGTCTGAGGGATGGAGAACCCTCTAGATGGTCTCACCCCAGGCTAGGGTGACCTGCCAGGGGCAGAACAGCACAGGAGGTGATGGAAACACAGGCAGGAAAACTGTTGAGCTGGAGGAAAGGTCTTTGAGCCCTGCACCCAGGGCCCAGGGTACCAAAAGCAGTGCGTCTGCCAAACCAGGGGCCCCGGCCCGGTCCCCATCTTCTTCTGCCAACTTCTGGCTACTGCCTGCTGGGCAGGTCTCTACCCTCCTGAGCTTCTCGTAAAACAGGTCTAATGAGCCTCCCTCCCTCACAGGGCAGAGGGCAGGTCATGCTAGATGGGGCTAATGCATTCAGGGGCCCTGGAAGTACGTGCATGTTGAAGGGCCCTTGTTATCATTCATATCCCAATCCGAGGGCAGAGCCTGTCCTGGGACTGGAGCCTTGGGCTCCTACTTGTTTGCTATTTGCTGGGTGACCTTTGACTGGGCCCCTCCTGTCTCTGGGCTTCAGGATCCTGGTCCTGGGACAGCCTCTAGGATCTCCAGGCTCCAAGGTTCTGGGAGGTCTCTTACAGGTGGTAGTTTGGCATCTCCAGAGTGGGTCCTGCCAGAACCACCCCCCAAACCTAGGCCCAGTTCTAACCACGAGAGGACCTCCACCCAGCCCAGATACACGGTAAAAGTAAGGCTGCCCATGGCCTCCACACCGCCCCCTCCCCGGGATGCTACTCCTCAAACTCCCGTCATGGCTTCCTGGGCCCTTTCCCAGATGAAGGGCAGAGAAAAATTACCTTCATAAATCCTGCAAACAAAATAGGAGGATTTTTCAGGGTTTATTCATTTTCATGCAGAAAAAAATACGATTATTTTTTTCCCTGAGTAGCAACCTTGCTGTGAAATTCTTACTTTGTTTTCCTTTTAGGTTTAACAGATCCTTCCTGAGCCTTAAAAAAATTATTTGAATGCCGTTCTTCAAATTAAAAAAAAAAAAGCAAGCAGGAAGTGAAATGAGACGGATAAAAAAGGATAAATATTGCATGATTCACTTAGATGAGGGACCTGGAGGAGTCAAATTCATGGAGACAGAAAGCAAAGTGGTGTCTCCCAGGGGCTGGGGGAGGGGCACAGGGGAGTTAGTGTTTAATAGGTATAGAGTTTCAGCTTGGGAAGATGAAGAGTTCTGGAGATGGATGGTGGTGATGATCTCACAACAGCGTGAATGTACTTCATGCCGCTGAAGTATACACTTTAAAATGGCTCAAATGGTAAATTCCATGTTATGTACATTTTGCCACAATTTGAAATAAACAAGCAGGAAGGTGATCACCTCCTCCCCAGGACAGGTTTCGTGGCCTCTCCCTGGACCTCAGTTTTCTAATCTTAAAGTAGGAGATAAATCCATCCCTCCTTCCTCCCTGAGCCGAGGTATGGAAAGAGAACGCGTGCCTTTGTTCTCTGCCAGGCCAGGAAAGTGGTTTTCAAACGGCACTGTACGAAGAAACTAGAGAGAAATCAAAATGGAACTCCATAGCAAATACACAGAAGCACAAAAGGGCCCCATGTGTGGAGGGCAGGTTGGTGTGCGGTCGGTAGGCTCCTCGCCCAGCTACTGTCTGCCCTGTTTGTGAGGAGACTAGAGGGGAGAGGAGGAAGGTGCCGAGGGCATGTGACTGAGCCAACTGGGGCAGACTCTTTTGCCCCAGACACTATGCCCCGCTGCCCCGACAACAGACCCCGACTCCTTGGACCGCATGTGACTTCTGCACAACAGACATTCCACCTCCTCTGTGCTTGGCCAAGCCCAGCACATCTTGTTTCGTTCTGGAAGCTTCCACTGGGTGAGATGCCCTTTCCATGGGCTAACCCCGCACCCTCTGGAATGGAATGGCCCAGGGCAGCCCCCCGAGTGTGGCCCCCCCTAAGGACAGCGCTGTCTCCTGAACCTCTGTAGCATAATGGTCTAGGGTCCTTACTCGGGAGCCGGATGCCTGGTTTCAAGTCTCCCACTTCCTAGCCCACTGACCTCAGGCCGATTCTAGTTCAGTTTGCTCAGGACCCCCACTGTCCCCACCTTGCTGTTTGCTGACCACCCAAGCGGCGGGACGAAATGAGTCATGGCAGCCTTGAGGGTGGACACGGGCCTAGGAATTCCTTTCTGGGGCTTCAACTTTCTACAACAATGGAGACCCTAGGACAGTGCCCACCCTGTCTGGTCCTTCCTGAGGCAGCGAGAGCGGGATATCCTCATGAGTCCCTCACCTGTACTTCTCTAAAAGCCTGGGCCGGCGCAGCTCTGCCGTGGAAGGAGCGAGTTGTATGGTCACGACAGGCACCATATGGGAGCCCGCCCCTCACTATTTTGGGCCAATCTGTTGACATGACAACCAGGCTTCCCGACCCTGCCACGCAGCCTCCATCCTCGGGTCTGCATTGTGCCAGGTACATCCTTTACCAGCTGCCTCCCAGGTTGGAGAGGCATTTGCACAGATTCTGTCGAGACCCTTCCCCGGAACAGCAGCAGACGGGGACGTCAGGCCAGGCACCCCGGTGTGGTGGGCACAGGAAGCGGCAGCTTTGCTCTTCAAAGTCCAAAAGTGGAGCATAAACAGGCACCGAGGAAGGGGTGACCCCCGTCTCAGAGCTTTCCAGGAAACCCGGGGCTGACTCGCCTTCCCCAAGCAGCTGCTGAGGAGGGCCCACCCCCATGCCCTGCTCAGTCTCCCGATACTCCTATTTTAGGAGATGTCAGGCCAGGAAGGGCTCACAGAGGTCATCTGGGCCCAGTGGTGCACTGCACCGTTGGGGAATCCAAGGCGCGCGGCTTATTTGAAATCACACAGAAGCCCCAACAGGAGTCCCCACACCCCAACAAGAGCCCATTCATGCTGCTCTCAAATTGGTGAAAGAATGTGCTGGATTCTCCTGCATCACAACAGAGCACACAGAATTTTATTTTTAAACCAGCAACTTTGTGACCACAAACATCAGGCCAGGGACAACCCACGGGGACTGAGCGTCCACTAGGGGTGGCAATAACAACAGCAAAAACCATCATAATGATAGGTCTCACCTCCTGAGGCTCCCTATGTGCTGGGCAAAACCCTCAACTCTTCACAAACGTCATCTTAAGTAGCTGAATGCGTAGAGCACCCCCCTCTTTGCAGATTTGGAAACAGAAGCTCAGAGAGTTTAAGTAACCAACTCAAGGGCACACAGACAGCAGAGGGGTAGCTGGGCTTGGAGCCAGCCTGGCTAGGCAGGCACAGACCCATGACTTCATGAAGCCCGGGAGGTGGGGGCACCGAGGATGACGTGGTGGCAGGCATCCCTGAGTCACCTGGGGTGATGGTGCCAGCCAGGAAACTTCCAGCAATACCCTCAGGGAACTGAGGGAGAGTGAAACCAGGCAAGGGGAGGGGAAGGACCCAGGAGGTGGCGGAGAGTAGGAAAGAGTATGCATTTATAAATCGTTCTAACAGCCGTGCACAGAACTAGGTACCTTTGATGGCACCGTCTGTCCACCTTGCTTAAGGATTTCTTAGGGGACAGAGGGTCGGTGACGGTCCAGTGACGGGAACTGCAGAGACTGGCAGGGGCTCCTTGGAGGAGGAAGCTCTCTGTTTTTTTTTTTTTTTTAAGATTTTATTTATTTATTTGACAGAGAGAGACACAGCGAGAGAGGGAACACAAGCAGGGGGAGTGGGAGAGGGAGAAGCAGGCTTCCCGCGGAGCAGGGAGCCCGATGTGGGGCTCGATCCCAGGACCCTGGGATCATGACCTGAGCTGAAGGCAGAGGCCTAACGACTGAGCCACCCAGGCGCCCCGAAAGCTCTCTGACTGTTAAGACAAGGGGACTGCTTGAATTTTCCACAGCTCAGGGAAACGCGTCGCCTACTTCCCAGATACAAAGTCTGCAATATTCCACCCAGAGACCACACCCACACTAAATTCTCCACATTCTCTAGAAACAGCGGGACGTAAAAGGGGAGATGTGTTGTTAACATAGAGCGTGCTACAGGACAAAGGAATTTCACTAGGAGGCCGGCTGAGGCAGTCAGCTGAAATAAATAAATTAAAATGTGGCATTGTTGTCTCTTTGTATACGCTAGTTTTAATAACTATTTACTGAAACTTCACATGTGCAAGAAGAAACACAAACTCCCAAACTTGGGCATCATCATCATCAGACTCTGTGTTAAGAGATCTGCCCCGGGGCCAGGAGGGGGGAGTTGTCTTTCATTTTCTGCTGCGATGGCATGGACTAGCCAGGGGCATGGACAGTGGATGCTCCTCAAGCGCCTTGAATGTTTTTCCACATGGCTGGTGGATGCATGGATCGAAAAGCTCATCCACGGATCACGAATGCAGTTAACCCACGGGGCAGCACTGCGCCCCTCCACAGGCTATATGCCAGATGGACAGGGTTTCCCCGTCACAGCACACACAAGCCCCCGACACACCTGTTTCACTCTTTTCTTTTTTTTCTTTAAAGATTTTATTTATTTACCAGAGAGAGAGCGAGAGCGAGAGCAGGAACACAAGCAGGGGGAGTGGGAGAGGGAGAAGCAGGCTTCCCGCCGAGCAGGGAGCCCGATGTGGGGCTCGATCCCAGGACCCCGGGATCATGACCTGAGCCGAAGGCAGACGCTTAACGACTGAGCCACCCAGGCACCCCTGTTTCACTCTTTTCTTAACCAGCCTGTTGTTGCCATGGCTGGCTCCCCCACCCTACAAGTGGGCACACCTGAGCCATCTCTCTCGGGCTCTGTGCCATTTTGCCCATCTGAGCATGAGATAAGACGAGCACCCTCAGCTGTTGGATCGGCGGGGAGAGACATGGAGGGTCTCAGTCCTGGAGGGGCCTTGACGGTGAGGGATCCACCCTAGGAATCTCAAACTCTGTTCCGCAGGAAGCCCCTCAAAGTGGGCACTGACACAGTATGACCCCACGGCGCAGGGCTCTGGATCTCTACCACCGTCTAGCCAGGAGAGTTCCCTTCTACTGATTTTACACACTGGGCTTCTAGGAAATGTTGTTCAGACAGAGGGTTCGGGAGCTCAGCAGAAGAGCCGATGCCAGGAGACTGGAGGAGACCAGGATGTCTGCCATGAGACACTGCCCCTCACCATCAGCCAGGTCTTCGAAACCCACCTCCTGCAGTGGTACTCTAGGCTTCCGTGGCAGAAAATGCTCTGCCCCAAAAGAGATCCGGAAGATTTGGCCAAAAAGACAATAAAAAACACAACCAAACCTCCAGGAAACAAGTAGAAGCTTAGAGCGTCAACACAGGGTGAGGGGACCAGAGTTTTCCTTTGACCCGATGGGGACTGAATTACAAATGGCCTGCATCATACTCCATTGGGCCTGCTATAACAAAGGCCACAGACCTGGTGGCTCAAACAATAAACATTTATTCCTCCCAGGTCGGGAGGTTGGAAAGTCCATAATCAAGGCACTGGCAGATTCCATGTCTAGTGAAGGCCACTTCTCCCTGCTCCCTCACTGGGCAGAAGGGGCAAGGGGGCTCTCTGGGGTCTCTGATGAGGGACACACGCATTCACCTTGAACGCTATCCCAAGAGGTGCCACCTCTGTCCTATGAAACACGTAGCCCAGGTCCCAGGGGGTGCTGCCGGGCTTTGCACGGGGTACGCAGTCACACTGTGGCTGGCCCCGGGAGGCGCCGCCGTGAACCCAGGACGCACACCAGACCACAAGGCACGTTGAGAATCTGCCAGCTCAGTCTGGCTCAAGCGGACAGTATGAGAGACGGACAGAGCGGAGAATGCCCCGATGCGGGGGTGTGAATTCTAGAAGGTCAGTTGGGAAGGGACAGGCACGTGCTTGGTAACTGCTGAAGGAACACGAGCGATGGCTTCACAGAGTCTGTTTATCTCATCCTCCTGCGGGCTGTATCTGAAGTCATCCATAATAAAGAGCTCAGGAAAAAAACAAAAGGAAGAGTAAGAGCCAAGCAAACCCTGCATTCTCCCCTCGCCTCATTTCAATGATTCTAGGAAATACACAGCGCAACACCCAAATCAGCTAGGAAAGGAGGCACAGGGGGCTGGAAAGGCAGGACAGCTCCCACTCCGCTCTGTTGGGCAAAGCATGTCTTCTGTCTTCCCAGGCAGTATGTCCAGGCAATTTCATCCCTCCTACAGCATCAACCACCTGCTGCAGGCAGTAACCCCAAATCCCGACCTCCCTCCCTGCTGTCCCCCTCGGCTCCAGACTGCACGTCTCCACCTGGATGACCCACAGGTTCAAATCCAGACTCACCACCTTAAATGGGGTCAGTGTCCCAGAAGGCGGACGGCAGACGTGACTGGTAGGAGACCCTGAGAGCCAGACCCTGAGACACCTGTTTCTCATTCTGTGAGCCTTCTGCACAGGTATGGCGCTCAGCACACAGAAGAGCTCAGTAAACGTCAGCCATCACTGCTGTTAGTATTGATGTTTGCATTAGTATTAGTATTAACATTCCCCTCTGCAGGTCCCCCAAGCCAGAAAATCAGCAGCCACCCTAGACTCCAGGTTTGCACGATCCCTTGCACCCAGTCAGTCTCAAGTCCCGAAGGTTCTGCTTGCTGAGATCTGTGCAACGGGGCCAGCCTCTCTGTCGCACTGGCATGTGCTTCTCTCTGGCCTTGTCATCTCTGCCCTGGACGGCAGGCAGGCTCCTCTGCTCCCAGCCCTGCTCCTTCCCGCTGCTGCCCACCTTTCCCCCAGAAGTGAGCTCCCTAAATGAAAAGCTGGTCATGTCACTGTGCTCCAAGGTTTTCGTGGCCCTCTGGGGCCAAAGGCACTTTGTTCAAAGTCCTTCACCTGTCCCATGTGGCCTCCCGGCTCAACGCCCACACCGCTGGCTGGCCTCCCCTCTCCTTGCCTGGACTCCTCCTCAAGCTAGCGGGCAGCGTTCTCAAGAGCATCCTGAGCTCTGCTTGTCTTTGCTCAGCAACCTTCCTCCTCGAACGGCCGCTCCCTGGTGAGCACCCCCTCATTTGGCCTTCCCCTGACTCAGCTCAGATGTCCCTGTCTGCCCAGATCCTCCCCGATCGTTATGACCACCTCCTCCCTGTGCCCCATGGACCTCACCCTTGCTTCCAGAACATCACCAGTAACGGCAGGGCCCAGGCTCCTGCACACAATTCCCAAAAAGAACCAGACTGCCCGCTTAAGTTGCCATATTTTATTTTCTCATGTAAGGACATTAAAGAACAAAATAATATGAACAAACGGATCCTAACATCTTCTATCACTGCGATTTAATTGTAAAGAGGATATGCTAGGAAGGGAGAGGAGGAGGAGGGAGAGGAGGGGAAAGGAAGAACACCATCTCCAGGGAATGGATGTTCTTTAAAATAACAACGTTAGCTCTAGGAAAAACGCATCCTTCTTTTTCTCGTGTCACCATGGTCTGTAGAAGCTCTGTCAAGGCCAGTATGGGCTAAGGGCCGGTCATTATGAGCATCTCCTGTGGGAGACTGTGAGCCCCGGGGGCGGGGGCCGAGCTTGAGTGAAGAGGTGCTCCATGAGTCCACAGATGGACAGATGTGCCCAGGTCAGTGGGTGTCAGGGCGTCCCTGCTCCCCAGCTGCCTGAGAATGTGACTTCCAGTAACAAACGGTCACAAAACAATCCAGCTACAGCGAAGGCCCCTGGCTGAGCCGCTGAGTTGCTTTTAGAAAGATTTTACTTGTACAACCACTCCTCCTAGTATATCACTCAGGAAACACTCCTTATAATAATAATAAAATACAAACAAACCTGCCCAAGCACTTGGGAACAATTTGCCATTGTTAATTAATTCAGTGGGAGAGGGGAAAGATGCAGGAAAGGGAACCGAGTCTCATTAGAGAAGCTTGGCTTCTGTTTCTTTTTCTTTCTTAGCAAACTACCTTGTACCTGCCATAGTCTTTACTTTCCTTGAGCGCCGCCCCCAAGTAGCTGCTGGATTCCACCAAGTAGGGGACCACAGTCTGTAGTGGAGAGCCCAAGACGTAGAGTTGGAGCAGGCACGGCCCTGGGTGCTGCTGAGCGACCTGTGGGGAGGGAGAGCCGAGACATGTGCTCCACAGGCTCTGCACATTCCAGGACGGAGCAAATGCAAGAGATGGCTGCCCGGAGCACCGTCACTGTGGCCAACAAGACTGCTAATAAGTGTGAAACTAAGAAAGAAACGGGGTGCATACGAATAATTACCCCGCTCTCTCTGGCCTGCCTCACACGGCGCACCTCATTTCATCTGCCAAGGCATTCCCTGTTTCAGGGAGATAAACAAGATCCCCGAAGGCTGTACATCATTCTTCTGGCAACTTCCTCCTTGCCTGCTGCAACCAAGACCTGGGTGGACGTTCTCGGGCAAAGAATGTGGTCTGGAAGAACTTTTCCACGGTGTTTCCTCACTAGCCAGCATTCATTCATGCTGGAGAGAGGAGGAATTTAATATTTCTAATTACTTTTTAGGGAGTAGTTTACCCCTGGAAATGCTGTAATTGATTTTCATCCAGTTTCCCCTTGCTTGGTGTTATTCTCTCAAGACCCTGCCTGAGCCTGCCAACTACACTTCTTTTCCTCTTCTTCATATTCCAGCTGTGTGTTTGCTTTTTTTGTCCTCCCTCAAGGGCAAAGATCATGCCTGCGATTTCTGGATCCCAGCCCTGGGCCCGGCACATCTGTGGAGCAAAGCCCACACACTGGGAACAAAGACCAGGAGAAGAAATTATTGCCCATACCTACGCTTTCTCCAACTGCAGCTCAGAAATCCCAAATGGTTCGGGATAAGAAACTGGCCCAAAGCTAATTAATTTTGCAAAACAGACCTTACAGGGTAGCACACGGCATCTTCAGAAAGAACATTCTGGTTTTTACTTCCCACTGAGAGCTTCAGGGACCACAATTAGAGTAGCTTGAAACAACACGCTCAACTCTGGTTCACGAACCCCCAAGAACCTTCCCACTGACGGGCACAAAAATAACGTCCCGTTCCGTTTGAAAATATCACCTCCGAGTCCGATCTGTGCTTTCCCACGGTGGTCTGCGCATTTTTAAAAAGCTCCGTTTGGCTGGGTTTTGACAAGTGGAAGCTAGGGGCATGGAGGTGTGCCTCAGGCACGGGGTGGAGTTCTTCAAAAACAACGCTGCCAACTGCATCTGCCCCACCTGGGGTGGGGTGGGGATCCTTACAATGGGGCTTCCCAAGCACTATTCCACAACCCCCAAATAGGAATCCCTAGGGCTGGTCCATTTTTAAGTAGCAGCCACGATGACCTGGATGCACACTAAAGTTTGAGATGCCAACTCATTTTTCCGCCAAGGAAAGTTACTCAACAGCCCCTCCCCAGACACCGCACCCCTACCACACACACACTCATTCCTCAGCCTTTACTGAGTAACTATTTTTGCAGGACAGGACCTCAGTGGGACAGGACTCTGTGGGATCCCAAGGACTGCAGCCTCTCCAAAGTTCTCAGGGTCTTGTCTGCGGCCCAACGTTCCCCTTCACGCAATGGCCACCAGCCACCCTCTAAGCTCCTAGTGTTTCCTTTTGTTCCAGAAGAACATGTTTTCCAAGTTCCACTCTTCCATCTACAAGGTACAGAAGGCCAGGCACCAAGAGAGGCCCTCAGAAACTGCTTGTTGATTGCCCAACACTTGGCAACACCTTCATGGATTAGAGCCACTCACTGGAAAGTCGTTCCTTAAATATGTATTATTGAATGCTGACTGGACATTAGTGCTGACAGTGCTAATAACAGGGGCTCCTGGTGGGGGGGTTCAGCCAGTTAAGCGTCTGACTCTTGATTTCAGCTCAGGCCATGATCTCAGGGTCCTCTCTAAATAAATAAATAAATAAATAAATAAATAAATAAATAAATAAATAAATAGAATCTTTTTTAAAAATGGTATTAATAATGTTAGGGATAAGATTCCATATATAAAGCCCTTTCCAGCTTACAAAGACATGTCACACATTTTCCCTTTGACCCTCCTAGTCATTTATAATACTGCCAGAGCAAACATGATCATGCCACTTTACAAAGGGGAAACTGAAGCACAGAGAGGTTAAGTGACTTTCCTGAGCGCTTACAGCTAGTTGGTTGCAGGGTTGGTGCTAAACCCAGACCTTGTGACTCCCAGGAGTCAATCATTCTCTCTCTGATCCGGTGAATAATTATCAAGCACCCACCATGTGCCATTCACCACACCAGTGCTGGGGATGAAGAGCTTACCTTGTCCCGTGCTCGTCCTCCCACCCCAGGCTCCAGCCACAGTCTATGCACCATGCTCCTTCCAGCCACATGGCCACCATACCTACGGTCACCCCCATCCCATCCCTGATCTATGTAATTCCTACTTGAGCTTCCCCAGCAATGAAGATTGCCATAGATTCCTTCACTGCCTCGCCAGTATATCCGAGGAATGGATGGATGGATGGATGGACGGGTGGACGGACAGATGGATGATGTGCAAAGATGCTGAGAGCATCCCAGGCATAACTAATTGGACAAGGTATGTAAACCCAAGCCATAGGCTAGCCACTGACCTATGACCTTGTGGGTCAAGGAACAATGAGCTAGCAAGGCAGGGATCTCCTCTCTCGAGAATCTGAATTTTGAAATGTTAAGAAAATGAGGAAGTGCTCTCAGAGCACATGTTGCTTCCTCCCAAACCTGGTGAGGTTCCCCTTTATATATGCTCACTTCACCATGGATCTAGCCCTCATGCTCGCGGTCACACCACAACTGTCTCCCACACTAGACCCCAAGTTTCATGGTAGTCTTGTTTACTACCACATCCCCGGTGTCCTCAAGGTCTGAATGAATGAACAAATGAATGAATGGTGGTTGACCGAGGAGCCATGAGAGTCCACCGCATGACATGGCTCGCAGGTGCACGTATAGGAGAATGGGTCCCAGAATCAAGGAGGTAGGAAGCAGATTCTGGTTGATCCGTCTAAATCCACCTTTGAGGCTCCATCTAGGCCTTGCCTATGAGAAAGGGGAAGATGTGCAGTGTCCATGGCGGGAGCTATGTGGGGAGAGGACGGGCCATCAGATCCCATGAGTTCAGGCTGCAGAACCTGGAGCTGCTCAGCCTGGAGGAGAGCTCGCTTGGGGCCTGGTCATGGCCTCTACACTCTGATGGATTCTCAAAAGCAGAAAGCACAGATGTGGTTTGTTTCATTCTAGAGAATAAAAACAGAACTACATGGGGGGTGGAGGGGTGGGGTAAGAGAATCTGTAAGGAGGCAGATACCAGCTGAAAAAGAACAACTTTTTAAAAACCAGGGCTATTCAGAGATGGGATGAAGAGGAGGCAGGCCAGGCATTAGATGCCCCCGCTGTGGGACGGGTATAGAAGAGATTAAAGTATTGGAAGGTCCTCTCTAACCCTGAGAGTCTGAGCTTTTGTTCTCACTGCCACAATTATGTACATTCTGATGTAGCTGTCACAACCTCATCTGTTTCCTAAAGAATGTGACAAGCTCAGTTTTATGAAGAAAGTAAACATAGGAATCCCAGCCAAGGTGGTATCACAAATTAAATTCACATCTTGAAATCCCTTCCTCCCCACCATACCAAACACATAGCAATGATAGCTGAAATACAAAAATAGAAAATTTAAAAGATATAAATTACTCAAAAATAAGATAAAATTCTCAAAGAAAAAAGAAAAAAAAGCCCCATAACATGGTAAGTGAAGATGAAGCTGTGGGTTTGGTGGGCTTCATGAGCTCTGGGTGCAAAACAGCCAAAGGTACTTGGCAGTGAGAATTCTCCAGGACAAAAGAGACTCATAGCATCCCCCGATAATGCAGGGGCAGAGCCACATTCAGTGCAAAGGGGAACCAGAGCCAAGCTCACTATTTAAAGCAAAGCAGGTAGGGAACAGCTTCTGCTACTCATAAGAAAAGCTGGAACAAAGTTCTACCAACTGCTGCCTGGCACTGCAGGCCACACGAAGCTGCATGCTTGTGGGTGGCAAGACAAGGAAGCAGAACAGAAGGACGGACTAAATGCAAAAATGGCCCTAGTTATTCAGTCCTTTCTGTACCCATGGCCTTTGTAATATGACTTTGCATCTCCCTCCATCAGAAGGTAGAATCTACTTTCCCATCTCTGGAATCTGGGTTGGCCTTGTGACTTGATTTGGCCAAAAGAATACAACAGAAGTGACAGTAAGCTGGTTCCAGGCATAGGCCTTAAGAGCTGCACCAGACAAAGACAGTTCACAATGAATCAATAACCAGATGGACAGCAAACTTCTCATCAGCAACAAGAGATCCAAAAGATAAAGTTCTGAAAGTAAATCGCTGTTTGCTTAGTATTCTATACGCTGCTAAACTATTACTCAAGTGTGAGAGGAACACAGAGACATTTTAAGACTTCCAAATACTAGGAAGATCACCCTTGACCCCCACCATATGCACTGAGTACTACTTAAGGATGAACTCAGCAAGAAGAAAAGTGAACCTAGAAGAAATGGAAGGCAGGAAAAAAAAAAAAGTGAGCAAAGACGTTGGTAACATTTGTTGGCAAACATAATAGTTAACTAAAAACTAAAAACAACTAATTTTTTTAAATTAGTGGACCCCAAATTCTAGGAAACAAGAAATATAGAGTAGATATTTAGTGGGTTGTTAGGCATTGTGACAATTCTTGTCAAATTCAGTAGAGGAGAAAGATACTGTGTAACTTTAGATTTTAGGAGAAAAAAGAAATATAATTTAGAATATATGCTAAAATGTTAAGGGTATAACCACGTCAGCAGAGGGAAAAAAAAGGGAATGGCAGAAGGAACACCCAAAATAAGATGGTAGAAATATGTCAGCAATCACAATAAATATAAACCAATTAAAACCACCTATTAAAAGACAAACTAAAAGGGGTATAACAAAATGGAATGCAGAGTGTTATGTACAGTATGATGTTTATACAAAGCTTTAAAAATACTATATATTGTTTATGGACATGTACATCTGTAGTAAAATATAAAAATAGAGATGGGAAAAATACAACCAACTTCCAGACAGTTGTTATTTCTGTGGAAGGAGGAAGGGAGGGGAATGGGAAGGGGAGGGTTAGGAGGGGGCTTTGGTTGCATCTGCAATGCTTTAGTTCTCTGAAAAATGAGATCTGGGGAAAAAATATTCACATTTTTCAAATTGGAGCTGTAGGTATAAGCTATGTTGTCGCTGTATTGTTTTTTTCTTTCTGTATGTTTGAAATATTTTGTGATTTGTTTTCACGTTGGAAGGAGGGAGAAAGAGGTAAGGAAGGAAAGCAGGGAAGGAGGGAAGGTAGGAAGGATTCATTTTGACATATGGAGCTTTGCTGACCACCTCTCTCAGGGTTCATCAATGCCTAAAGATAATAAACAACTAGCCTGTGAGCCTTTTACACGCAAGCCGATCCAGAGCCCACACCCCCAGACTCTTCATTTTGGGGGGCTTTCACAATCTGGGCCACTATCCACATGCTCTAGTCACCCTAGACCCAGGTACAAGAAGACTGACCAACAGCCCTAAACCCCAGAGCCCAGGGAAGTTCTCCGATCCAGCCAATCGCAAGCTGCTTACCCTGCCTCGCCAGATCCTTCCCATGGAAACCACAATTAAGGCTCTTGCCCATGTTTCCTCTCACTCCCTCTGCTTCCTGGCAGACCCCGGGGCTTCCCTATGCACCCTGCCTGGCGTGGCATGCTTCCTGCATCTAGGGGACTTCCAGGGTAAACTCCTTCTTTGTGACAGTCATTTCCATGTCTGCACATCTTACTGTACCTGATAAAAAACGAAACAGGTAGCCAGAAGCAGGAAAAGGAAGGGAGGGAGGGAGGAATGAATATATGAAGATCAACCCTACAGAACGTGACCAGGAATTGAGGCCACAAACTCAGTTCATCCAGGGGCTGGCTCTTTCTTTCTTTTTTTTAAGATTTTATTTATTTATTTGGTGGGGGAGCAGGGGCAGAGGGAGAAGCAGACTCCCCACTGAGCAGGGAGCCCGACAAGGGGCTCCGGGATCATGACCTCAGCTGAAGGCAGACGCTTACTGACTGAGCCATCCAGGTGCCCCAGGGGCTGGCTCTTTCTGCACAGGATTTTATTGCCCAGATATAGACTTTCAAGGTAAATAAACCTCCTCTCTGCCTTACCATGTGTTGTTCTCTCAGCCCGGAACAGCTTCTCTTCCCTGATTCTCCCCCTACCTCCCCCACCCCAGAACAAACTGCTCCCCCAGGCTTATCCTTCAGTCCAACCCGCGGCTGGCTGGTCCACCTCTGACGCCGCACCCGATGGGCTCCAGAGACAGGGATGCTGTGTCCCACTGGCCTTCAGATCGCCCGCCCCGGCAAGTGCAGACACACCAGCCTGTACCATTCACGTCCACGCAGACGGACCAGATGACAGTTACAGCCCTCAGAGGCACGGAGAATGGCTCCCCATGTGAGAATTACAGAGGAAACCAGGGAAGACCACAAGCCCATGGGCGCAGCAACAGGCAACATCCACCATGGAACCATGAGACAGCGCTGACTGTTCCACTGGAGTTTCTAGATAACCCAAATATACATCTTCATAAGCCCAAACTTTCAAGCATTATTTGATAGACTCATTTTTACAATGCAATGCACATGTAGACATGCCTGCAGGTTTTAAACACGTTCTTATTCTTTACAATCCTTTCTCTTCCCCCCAGGAATGTTTTGTTTTGTTTTTTAATTGCTAAGGTAACACATGCTTGTAGAAAATTCCAACAATACAGTAGCGTTATCAGTCAAGTGGGGAATGCAAGCTCCTCCCCGCCTCCCTTCCCTCCAATCCTGCCGTCCAGGAATAATCACGGCCCTCTCCCCGCTCTCCTCTCCGATAGCAATGGTGTTGACAGCCCCGAAGCTTTAGTTTGACGCCTCGGTGTGTGCGGGTTAGCCCTCTCAACAGCTCGGGGAGGGAGGCGTGATTCTTGCTCCCCGAATACCGGCCATGGTCAGGACGGGGACTGGAGCCTGGCTGCCTGGCTCTGAATCCTGGGCCTGCCATTTGTGAGCTCTGGGGGCTGGGGCCGCTTTGCCTCTCTTCTGAGCTTCAGTTTCTCAGCACAAATAAATGATGCCTGCTTCATAGTGAGTTGCGAGAATTGAATGAACGGACACAGGTCAAGAGCTAAGAACAGTGCCGGATACACGGAAACCCAATAAATTGTTATTTCTCTTTTACGGATAAGCAAACGGAGGCTCAGAGAGGTTAAGGGGCTTAGCAAATCCAACAGATGATTAAGAAATCAAGTGTGGACCTGCCAGGGGCATGTGAAGTTCCCCCCGAAAGGCACAGGGCCTGGGGGTTATTCTGTCCCACGACTTTATTTCCCCACATGCTTGCTTAGCCCTTAGGTACTCGTCTGACATTTTCCTTTCCCTCTCGCCCTCTGAGTCAGGTAGTAAGCTGTCACTTCTTGCCGCTGGCTCCCTGCCTCCAGCAACCTGACACCACCTCCCAATTGGTCGACTTGCTGTCGACTGGGAACCCAGTATCACACGGCTGGCGAGGACAGCGAACAAAACAAGTACAACCAGGCACACGCAAAGTCCTAAGCTTTCATTCATAAACTGAACGAGTCTTAATAAAAGCCTGGGCGCCTGGGTGGCTCAGTCGGTTGAGTGACTGCCTTCGGCTCAGGTCATGATCCTGGAGTCAGTAAACCAAGCGCTAAAGTCACGGCAGGGACAGGCTGAGCACAGGAGCGGCGGTATGGTTCACAGGGTTGTCCCTGCGTGGGAGCCTAGGGGAGGGGTTGGTTAGGAATCCAGGCTGTGGCGCCCAACATACCTGGCAAACTGAGCCAACAGATGGGCTATACGAGGGTTGGAAGGGGGATGTGGCTGATAGGCATTGGGACCCTCCTGGAAGCACTGATCACCTTCGAGACCCGGACTTAGAGCCAGAGACTGGTGTCCAGTTTGGGTACACTACCTACCTGCAGGCCATATGGCCTGGAGCAGGCCCCCTCACTAGTCCAAGTCTAGATTTCCGCATCTATAAAACGGGATGCTATCCATCCCATCGGGTTGTCTCTAAGGACTAAAAGGAGAAAGATATGTAAAAAGCTTAGCCCAGGGGCTCCTGGGTGGCTCACTCGGTTAAGCATCTGCCTTTCGGCTCGGGTCATGATCCCAGGGTCCTGGGATTGAGTCTCAGGTCAGACGCCCTGCTCAGCCAGGTGTCTGTTTCTCCCTCTGCCCCTCCCCCTGCTCATGCACTCTCTCTCTCTCAAAAATAAATAAATAAAATCTTTAAAAAATATATTTTAAAAAACCAAAATAAAAAGCTTAGTCCCCAGGTAGCAAGCACTCCAAAAAAATCGCTGTTATATCTCCTTGCCATCATTAAGAAGTGTCTTTCACTCATGTCAGAGGCCCGCATCCCCACAGCAGTCAGGTCTCAGAGCAAACTGATCCTATGACCCCAGTTCTCTGGTCTCAGACCTCGGGAAGGGCGTCCACCTTTCTTCCACAAGATCCCTCTCAATGGCTCAGTAACAGGGGCCCTCAGAAGGGGAGCCAGGCACAGCGTAATTACCAGTCTCGCGCCTTCCTTGTAATCTTGACTTCGTGGGGACTGTCGGATCACAATAGTTGGGGGTTTGTGTGCGGTATTTAATTAGGCAGATGAAAGCATGTTGGAATGAAACAGTAGTATCTCTAACTTGATGGCCTGCTGTGCATCTTATCCCTAAAACCATAACAAAGGATGCTTCCATCTGAAGGAAAAGAGTGCCTCCCTCCCTCTCTTTTTCCCCAGCCGACATCCAGTTAACATGGTTCCCGCCTCACCACCGTGTTCTAGTGAATAAGCCATTGCTGACCACCCCTACTTTCTTGACGCCACCTGACCGATGGGATCCAAAGGGAAGGGCCTGGAGGGGGAAGCTCGGTACAGTGGTGAGCACCCCGGCTTCTGGCCTCATCTGTCCCCAGCTCTCGGACCCCAGGCCAGTCTCCCCCACAAAGGGGCAGCTTTATTTTAAGCCTACCCTGGCTTTTCTTTCTCAAAGTAAAATAGTTACTAGAACTTGGGCCTGTAGGACCAAGATTTGGAGGAGATTTATAAAATTAAACACGGTTTAAGACGGAAGAATTAAATATAATAAAGACAATGTCCAGCTAAAGAAGCATCCAGAAAGAGATATTAGTAGGTAACAGGATGATCTCAGAGGTCTTGTCTAGCTCTAAAATTCCATTATTTTAATTCTGGGTTGTAAAATGCCAACATTTACCCAAGTCAATAAACATCAAGAGACTGATATTTCATTGGAATCCAAGTCTGATTTTTCAATATTGATTTTTGTGAAGTCAATTTTGGTTTAAAGTGCCTTTTTAAATTGGTGCTCCTGTGGTGTCAAATGTCAACATTTATTTTTCCAGAACTCTCTTTCCTACGGGGACTCTGGTCAGTGAATGAAGCTTTTGATACTTGAAGTTCCTGTTTTTCTTGCTTTTGATGCAAGGTCCTGATTAATAGTGTGGGGTGTTTTTGTTTCTGTTTGTTTGTTTGTTTGTTTTACTGAGCCTTTGAGCTTCCTGTTGGGATATGAAAAGTAATTTCTACTCTATGTAAGAGTGGGGTGGGGGAAGGAGGAAGGGTTCATTTGTCCTCTAGTTGAAAGCTTCACAGGGACCTGAACGGCAGCTCACCATTCACCTGCTGTGTGACCTTGTGTTAGCCACTTACCCTCTCTGAGCTTTGTTAGGTTATTCACAAAATGAAAATAACAACACCTACTTTACAGAGAGGCTGGGAGAAACATATAAATAGCTCATGCCAGCGTCTGGCCCAGAGCCCAGCCCACAAAAGACTTTCAGCAAATGGAATTGTCCCTTGAATTATTTTCCTTCCACTGCTACGTTTTATTTAAAAATGTTCAGATCTACAGAAAACTGGAAAGAATAGGACAATTAACACCCATTTACTTTTCATCTATTCACCAATCATTATTACTTTCCCACATCTCCTTCTTTCTCTCTTTCTCTGGTTTTTCCCCCTGAATTATTGGAGTGTGGGTTGCAAACGTAAGACCACGTTGGGATGTAGCTCCTAGAAATATGGATACTCTCCCACATAACAACATTCCCACGGTACACCTAAAAAAGTAATGTTCATAAAAAATATTATTTAAAATAGAATTTGTATTTAAAACTTCCCCATTGTCCCCAAAATGTCATTTTTGCTTTTCTTTAATTCCAAAATTTTTTTTAAAAATTCACACATTACATTTGGTCATCAATTTGTCTTTGTCAATGTGCCCCCTTGATTTTTATGTGGTATAAGAACAAAGACACTCTCCAGAGCAAGCAGGGACAAAAAGCAGATGGTAATTTGGCAGAAAAGGCAAGAAGGAAACTTTGGAATTGGGTTTGACTCCTCTCTGAGCCACTGGCTCTGGGTAACCTTGGGCCTGATGCTTCCTACAGATGTTTGCTGCATCATCTGGAATCAGGCCCTGCACTGGCCCAACTCAGGACCCATTATCAGTCCAGTGGAGGGCGTTGAGGCTTATGAGCTTTCAAAGTCATACAGAGTCCAGTCTGAATCCTCCTTGCCTAGTGGTGTGACCCTCAGCATTACCATCTGCAAAATGGGTGTGCTAACTTTAGTGCCTACCTCACAGAGACACAATTCATAATCAGAACCAAACCTCCTAATTTGTGTGGAGCACTAGAACAGCAGCTGACACAGAGTAATGGCTCTATTTTTTTAAAATGATAGTTTAGTTTTTAATTTTCCAGAAATTATGGACTCTACAATCAATGCTCTTATCTGCACAGCAACTGCCTTTGGCTTATGAAGAGCCCTTCACCATTTATGAAGCGCTTTCTCTATTATCTCCTGCTTCCAGAATGCAGTCCGAGGAGGTGGCCGCGTGGGGAACAGCTTCCCCCACTTCAGAGAGGGGACCTGGAGGCTCAGAGAGGTTGAGCAGGTGGGCTGAAGTTACCCAGCTGGCTGCAGAACCCCGACTCAGAGGGGGCCCACCCTGTCTTGCCCTCCTGTTCTGAGCTCTTGTTCTGTTTTCGGTTTCCACGGCATCAGCACTGTGCGGCTCTCCAGCCATTTCTGCCTTCAGAACACACACCTTGTCTCATTTGAATGTCCACTCAAATCTGGACGCCCCTTGCCTCCTGCTATAGGACCGCAAAAAGGAGGGTCTGCTCTTCTGAGCCTCCGTCTGCCATCTGTGGGATGGAACGTGAACCCTCGGGTCCCGGCAGGCTGCTAGGGCCCTGAAATGCGAGGCAGGGACGTGCACTGAACTGCAGACGCTGAACAACAGAGTGGCCACTGTTAGCCTCAGACTCCTGTGGGCCTACTAAGGGCTCCTTCAGGAGCAATGCGTCCCTTTACGTGCAGAGCCAAAGAATTAGCACAGAAGAGTAGGGTCCCTTCCCTTCTCCCCGGCTTCATTTCTGAATCATAAACGACAAGAATCAAAGTCACTTTGAAAAATGGCTTTTCGTTTGTCATAATTTTCATTTCCTCAAAGAGAAGGCATATTGTCCTAGGCAAAAATCAATGCTTCCCCATAATAACGTGCCTACAGAGATCCGTTGCTGAAAGCCTCATGGAGAAGGAATGGAAGCTTATCTATAGGATACATCAGCCACATCAAGAATCTGAAAATCAATACTTTATGGGCTGACATTAAAAATGTACAATTTTTTAATCAAATTACAAAACAACTGACTATGAGGTTTTAAGATGAAAACTGTGTCTTGCCACTAAAAAACAAGGTCTGCAGGCATCCTGAGTGAAAAATGTATCCTCTTATCAACCTAAATATTAGAATTATCAGAGCATCCTCCATGTTGCAAGAACCTAGTCACTCCTCCTCCATCCCACCGATAGCACATATATCTCACAGCCACCAAGTAAGAACCTCTAACTGGGACAGAAAGGAGGGAATGTTTGCTGGGTGCGGCTACACGCCACAGTCTGGGCAAGCTGCTAGAGAGACGAGGCCAAAGAAGCAGATCATACGTCAGACCATGGCCCTCCGAGGCTCACCATCTTCCCCATGGTGCCCTCTCTCACTTGGGGTCAAAGCCCCGGCAGTGGCCCCCAACCCCACGTGGCCTGGCCCTGGTTAGGTTCTCCCTGATGTCCCCTCCCTTCCTTTTCGGCCAGGCTGCCTTCTTCTCTGCTCTGAACACACACACACACACTGCCCCTGCACACACACACACACACACACTGCCCCTGCATTCCTTCCCCAGGCCTGCTGTAACAAATTACCACAACTGAAAGGCTGGAAACGAGAGAAATGTATTCTCTCCCAGCTCTGGAGGCTCGAAGTCTGAAGTCTCAGTCGGGCCATGTTCTTTCATAAGGCTCTAGGGAGAATCCGTTCCATGCCTTTCTCTTAGCATCCGGGTGACAGCTGGGAATCCCTGACATTCCTGGTCCTATAGATGCATCACTTTAATTTCTGCCTCTGTGGTCACACACCATCTCTCTGTCCCTCCGTATGTCTCTGTCTCTCTGTGTCTCTTCTCCTCTCCTTACAGGACACCAGTCATATCGGATTAAGGGCACACCCTACTCCAGTATGACTTCATCTTAACTCATTACATCTGCAATGACTCTATTTCCAAATAAGGTCACATTCACAAATACTGGGGCATTAGGCCTTAACATAGCTTTGGGGGGGCATAATTCAACCCACAACACACACTAGCCTCAGGGCCTTTGCACTTGCCATTCTCTGTGTCAAAGGCTCTACCCCCAGGTGTCTACACAGTTCACTCCGTCATGCCCTCCAAGTCTTTGCTCAAATCCAGTCTTCTCAGGGAGACCTTCCTGATTACACCACGTGAAATGGCAACACCCCCACCCCTCACACACTCTCCATCCCACCTACCTGCTTTCCTTTTGTCCACATTACATGACTTCTGATTGTATAAATTACTGATTGGCTTGTCTGTCTGTCCTCACTAGAGTAGAATGTAAACTCCATGAGGGCAGAGACTCTTATCTGTTTGGTGAAACGACGGTATCCCCCACCCTGAGGACGGTGCCCGGTGTGTCATATGCACGTTATAAACACTTGTGGGATGCATGAACGGTCCGACGTGAGGGAAGGGGCACGTGAGAACAGAGCCTGACACTACAGGGTGATGGGGGCTCTGAGGCACAGCACAGGCGATTGTGGGGAGACGGAGGAGGCAGCGGTCTGGCTCCAGCACGGGGAAGAAGGGGTCAGAGGCGGCTTCCTGGAGGAGGTGACATGTGAGCAGTGTCAGGAAGGGCAAACAGAGTAGTCAAGTGCTGGGGGTTGGGTGGAAGGGAGACAGCAGAGGCGGGCACCCCAGGCGGGACACCCAGCATTCTGAGAGACGTGACACCACCACCTCCTCCTCCTCCTTGTGATATTTCCTGAGTGCCTGTGTGCCAGATGTTCTGTTTTTTGGGGTTTTTTTTTAGAGAGACAGGGCACGAGCAGTGGGGGAGGGAGGGAGGCGAGCGCAAGGTGGGGGGTGGAGAGAGAATCCCAAGCAGGCTCCTCATTCAGCGCAGAGCCCGATGCGGGGTCAACATCACGACCCTGAGATCTTGCCCTGAGCTGAAATCAGGGGTCGGACGCGTAACCGACTGAGCCGCCCAGGCGCCCCAGCAGGTGCTCTTCTGAGCACCTGTCTTAGCTCACGGAATCGTCATAGCCAACGAGGCAGGTGCTTGGGTTAGTTTCCTACAGCTGCTCTAATAGGCTGTGAACCTCATGCCTTAAAACGACAGAAATGTACGGGGACCTTACAGATCTGGAGGCCTGAAGTCCAAAACCAGTCTCACTGGGCTACAGTCAAGGTGTTGGCAGGGCTGCTTCCCTTCGGAGGCTCTAGGAGAGAAGTGACTCCCTGGCCTTTTCCAGCCGCCTGCGTTCCTTGGCTCCCGACCCCGTCCTCCGCCTTCAAAGCCAGCCATGCAGCCTCTTCAGGTCTTGCTCTGACTCGGACCCCTACTTCCATTTCCCCATCTCCTGCTCTACCTGGACTCTCCTGCCTCCCTTCTAAGGACCCTGGTGATGACACTGGGGCCACCGGACAATCCAGGACAGTCTTCCCACCTCCAGGTCTCTAACTTCATCTCATCTGCCAAGTCCCTTCTGCCACGCTGGGTAAGCTTCAAAGGTTCTTGGGATCAGGACAAGGACATCTTGAGGGGCCACAATTGCGCCCACCACAGTCCTCCTGTTACGCATTTTTCAGATGGGGACCCTGAGGTCCCGGCAGCTCTGTAACTTCCCAGGCCCCGGGGGCTGGAGGGATAGAGGCTGAGCCGGGATTCAGAAGCACAGTCTCTCCACAGAGGCCACACCCTCATCCACCCTGTGAGACAACGTGGCAGGTGCACAGATCTGCAAGGAGCACCATGTGGCTGGAGAGCCAAGGGTGCTGGGGGAACAGCAAGAGCTGAAGCAGGTGCAGCAGGGCAGGTGAGGATGCAGAGGCCCTGTGAGCCATGAACAAGCCGGACTTTCTCCTGAGGGCGATGGGAAGCCCCAGTAGGGCTGTCCTCACCTTCAAATATCCCGGCATGAGTGAAGGACAGGCGGCGTGGCAAGGCGGGTGCCTACAGGTCTCGGGAGACATGAGCTCACCACGCAGGTGCTGGCAGAGCAAGGGAAGTAAGAGACACCTTGACCCCCTCAGCCTGGGTGCAACATGAACATGGCCCCCGCTGGGGCACTGGTATCCCGCCCCATTTCAATGAAAGGTTGATATATTTTGGCCAGAACTCTGAGAGAAAAAAACTTCAATTATCCTAATTGTTCAAATACTGTCTTCTAGTAGAAAAATGAGATGTTAAACAAAAGGTGGGTGGGTGGTTGCAACAAAGACAGAGTTTGGGCGGGAGGCAGAGCGGGGAGTAAGAGAGTCGCTGGGGAGGAGCGGGAGGGGGCAGCGAGGAGCCGCTGGGTAGCAGCGGGTGGAGGAAGGTGGAAGGCAAGAATGCCCAGGCTTTGGGGGACGGCAGGCACTGGCCAATGCACTGAGAAGGGCAGGCCAGGCAAAGAGCCCGAGCCAAGAGCAGACAGGAGCGTGGCTTGCATTGACCTACAGTGGGACCTTGAGCAAGAGCCCTTCTCTCTCTGGCCCTCAGCTTCCCCATGTGTACGGGGGGATATGAGAGAGGAAGGATCAGCCTGATGCTCCACAGGGTTTTCTGCAACACTCAACTTCTCCTTCACCACCTGGCCGGGCACACCTCCCAGGAAGCCCTCCTCCTGGCCTCTTGAACCTTTGCCAGCCGTCCCCACCCAGGAGGCACTGCCCTTTGCGGAACTAGGACCTGACAGCCTGGTACCTCGGCCAGCATGCACTCCAGGCCAGGTGGAAAGGCTCCCAGCTGTGGCCTCCACAGAGGGGGATGAAATCTAGCCCACACCCCAGTTGCCATGCTGCACACCCACCAATGGGACACTGGGCTGTCCTCCTGCCCCCACCCCCACATTTGTCTCTACCGGTTACTCAGGCAGGAAACCCCAGACCATCAACAACACCCAGCACAGGGCTCCACATTGCCTGGGAGACCTAAGTGCCCACGCTGCTCCTGGGGCTCGTCTCCTCCTACCAACGGCTCCCTGTCCTCAGCCCCTGTGTGACCCACGTGGAGCTGGGAGACTGTGGGGCAGAGAGAAGGCAGGCTTGGCAAGAAACCACTTCAGCCACTTCCTCCTGGGGGGGATCTTGGGGAGGACCTGGGCTTTCTCTGGGGGTGGCCATGATGCCCCCCCCCACCCAGGGTGCTGAGAGAGTCAAACGGGATAACAGGGTGACTGCATTTCGTACTAGAAGGCTCTACGTGCACATAGTGATGGTTAGGATCACTCCTCTTTGATGACACAGAGTTACAGGCTCAGAGGTTTCTCTGAATTTTTAAGGTAGGTCCACAACCAATTGGATCCATATTCTACCAGCCCCATGGCCAGTCACAGTCTGGAGGAATGCATTTAGGCAACTATCTCTTTAATCCTCAGAGCAACCCAAAGAGGGAAAGACCAGTTTACACCCACTTCACAGATGGAGAAACTGAGGCTCAGAGAGGTTTAAGGGGCTTGCCAAAGAGCACACAATGTTGTAGTGATCTGGATTCACACCAAGTGCACCTTCCTCTAAGGCCTGCACAGGAACATGCCACAACCAAGGAAGACAGGACTCAGGGAGAACAGTAGAGGGAACATTCCCCACCAGCCAGAGAAGGGGAACTGCACACGCAAGGGGACCAGCCTGGGCAAAGCTCTGGATAGAACCTGGGAACATTAGGCTAAGTGAAAGAGCCAGTTACAAAGGAGCATATAACATACACTTTCGTTTACAGAGAATGTCCAGAATAGGCAAATCCACATGGACAGAAAGGAGATTAGTAGTTGACAGGGAGTAGCGGAACTGGAGGAAAAGGGAGAGTGACTGGTATGGGTATGGGTTTCTTTTTAGGGTGATTAAAATGTCCCTAAATTGATGGTGCCGATGGCTGCACAACCCTGTTAAGTATCCCAGTTACCTAAATGGCTGAATCGTACGGTACACGAATCATAGCTGTTATTTAAAAAAAAAAGATATGGAAGTGAGTCTGATCTCTGGGTTAGCTCAAGGTGAAATCTTAGTGAGGCAGTTAAGAGCCTGGGTTCAAATCCTGCTACTTGCTGTGTGATTTTGGACTAGTTACTTAACCTCTCTGTTTCTCCATTTCCCTAACTGTACAAGCCCGGTAACAGTACTCTTAGGATTATGAGATTTGATGTCTTAAAAAAATATATTTTATTTATTAATTTTAGAGAGAGAGAGATCGAGCACGAGTGGGAGGAGGGGGGAGGGGTAGAGGGAGAGGGAGAGGGAGAGAATCCCAGGCAGATTTCACACTGCATTCAGAGCCCGATGCAGGGCTTGATCCCACGACCCTGAGATCATGACCTGAGCTGAAATCAAGAGTCGGACGCTTAACCGACTGAGCCACCCAGGAACCCCGAGATTTGATTTAAATGATGTAAACACCTATATTTTAAAAGGCCTGGCTCATTTTAAGTTCTAGACAAGTACTTGCTCTTATTTTTGTTACCTGAATGAACACCAAGCATGATGGCCTTTAGTCCCCTTTGCATGTTGTATGTACAAAGCTGCCTGTTCTGTTCTGTCCATCATGAAGTGACCTAAAACGCTTTCCCTTTGGAGGGAGAGAAACAAGCATTCATTCAGTCAATAAGCAGTCATTCTTGCCGGTGGCTAGAACTTTTCTGGATTCCCCTGGAGAGCTGAACCAGCAGAGAAGTTATAAGGAAGTGAATTCTAAGATACCACTGAGATCATCTTGCCTTGGGAATAAAGGAGAGAGGATGTGGAAACCTAGTATGCCTTGGTTTGAAATCCCCTTTCTTGAGCGAGGCAGCTGAGCAGAAAGGATGTAGGAACTGGCTTCAAGTAGATTAGCCTCAGCCTCTGACAGGCCAGTTTGTAGGGGTGGCCCCAATTTCAGAGGTCCACATGATGCTCTGAGCCCACCTTCGCTCCTGGACTTTCTCCTTGAATAAGCTACTGAGATTGGAGGCCAAGTCATCAACAAGTTGTGATTGGCCTGCATCATCTCTCTTGTCAGCCTTATCCATCCTCTAGAGGATACCTGGACCACCAGAAGCCCCCCTCTGGGACCCAGGGAGGGAGACTGGGAAGAAGAGCCCAAAGCCCCGGCTGCAATGTCCACGGTTTCAGCACCATGAATGAGATGCAATTGGGATGAGCTATTCCCCCATCTCTTGTTCATCGTTCTGGCTAATGCAGGAATCATCTGGAACAACCATGTAGAAATACTGTGTTCCAGTGGGCTTTGTAAGCTGCCCTCACCTGCAGGTCTGTTAGACTCACTATGAGTACCTAACAGTTTGAGAAGCTGCACGGGGAAAAGCTGTTCCTTGAAGTAGCAACCACCCTGTCACACGTCCACACAGGGCGGCTGACAGGTGAGCACCCATCAAGGACGTCTAGAAGGGGATGCAAGTGCCAGCGTCTGATCTGTGTAGTCCCACAGCCACTCTCCTTGGTTTCTGACCCGTCAGCAGTACCCCCCACCTGAAGCTCAGTCAACTACGAAAATCACAAACCAAATGAGCTACCAGGGACCTCAGAGACAATCCAGTCCAGCCCCTCTACTACAGCACAGAAAAAACGGATTTTTCAAGAGGAGAAGTTAACTTGCCCGAGGTCACGCCGCTATTCGGGGCAGAGCCTCGAGTCTTAAATTGGTTTGTTCAACTGGGCCTGAAGTTGGACACTGGCAGCCAGACTTTCAGCTGAAAAAACTCTTTCAAGACTTTTTGTTTCCATGGAGGAGAGCCAAATGGCTTTTCATCAGATAAGGATGCTTCTCAAACATGGAGAATTTTAGAAAAACACAGCTTTCCCTCCAGCCCATTAACAAGTAAAAATCAGAATAGATGCGGGGCGCCTGGGCGGCTGAGTCGTTAAGCGTCTGCCTTCGGCTCAGGTCATGGTCCCAGGGTCCTGGGATCAAGTCCCACTTGGGGCTCTCTGCTCCGCGGGAAGCCTGCTTCTCCCTCTCCTTCCCACTTGTGCTCTCTTGCTGTCTCTCTCTCTCTCTCTCTCAAATAAATAAATAAAATCTTTTAAAATGAGAGAGAGAGGGCGCCTGGGTGGCTCAGTTGGTTAAGCGTCTGCCTTCAGCTCAGGTCATGATCCTGGGGTCCTGGGATCGAGCCCCACATCGGGCTCCCTGCTCCGTGGGGAGCCTGCTTCTCCCTCTCCCACTCCCTCTGCTTGTGTTCCCTCTCTCGCTGTGTCTCTCTCTGTCAAATAAATAAATTAAAAAAAAAATCAGAATAGGGCGCCTGGGTGGCTCAGTTGGTTAAGCGACTGCCTTCGGCTCAGGTCATGATCCTGGAGTCCCGGGATCGAGTCCCACATCGGACTCCCTGCTTGGCAGGGAGTCTGCTTCTCCCTCTGACCCTCCTCCCTCTCATGCTCTCTGTCTCTCATTCTCTCTCTCTCTCAAATAAATAAATAAAATCTTTAAAAAAAAAAATCAGAATAGATGCTTCGAGAAGTTACAAGATGTGAGATACAACAATAATAACTTACATGGGTTTAAAATGATCCCACTTGGACCCAAGAATAAACTGTTTCAATTTTAGCCCAATTTTACAGATGAAATGAGTGGAGACCAGGCAAGCTTGAGAGAAGAAAGAATGAGAAGCCTGGGCTGACTTCAAACCCAGGACTTCTGCCCCTACCCCGCTGTCCTAAAGCCACATGTTATAAAGATACACAAATTCTGAAAGGAAGGTAGCTAATCATCTAGGCAGCAGGCTAGCTCTAGCCCTCTCCTGAATTGGCACTTGCTGAGGCCAGAGCCTTCTCTGGACATCTGCTAGGGTTTGACCGGCTGTGGGGCACTCACGTGAGGCTGTCAAACACTTGCGCATGCTGTGAAACTGCCCACTTTAAGTGACAACACCTTTCTTTCTTTCTCCCTTATATAAAAAGTACAGGCATTGCTATTTCAAAGCTTTTCTATTAGCTACGCCACTGTACTTGACTTTTCCTCCGAGCAATCCCACCTCCCTCTCTGCTCTGTGTATGACCCAAACCTCTCCTGAAAATGGAACTTGCCTTCACATCCCACCCTGCCTCCAGCACCCGCTGCCAACTACTGCTGGCGGTATCTTTCCCTAAGAAGAAAGGGCAAGAGTTGGTGGCATGACGGAGTGTGGATTCCCCGTCGGCCAACTTCTCTTACCTGCACGTCTCCCAGCTTCCGCCTGTGCAACTTAGGATACCCACGTGCGTGCCCATACGTGCATGCCCGTGTGCACACACACGCACACATCAAAAGCTGCTGCAGCTCCCCAACTGCTTTGCCTTTAGCCCCACCTGCCTCCTTATGTAGGTCTTGCTCTTGTTAGAGCAGGGCTGAGCCCTTCTCCTCTCTGATCACCGTTAAATCGGTTGCCAGATTCAAAACTGAGTCTAAGTCAGAGCCAAGAGTAAGAGCCCCAAAGGCTTCAGATCCTTACAAACCATTCTGGGCAACAAAAGGGATAATTCTTACCACTCACGGTCCTGAACACTAGGGGTTCATCCAAATAGGACGAAGAGCTGAGGTTTAAGGAGCAAGGCAATTCATTCAGACCTGACAGTTACATATTTTCAAATGTGTTCCAAAATGATGGGTGCCTTCATTTGTAAAGAGAACATAGAGATTATTGGGTTCATGCTATTATTTTAATAAAGAATAATAATTTTCACAGAAAAGACTAGAAGTGATGAGATGATGAGCCTAAAATTTCTTCTTGCTCCTCTTTATACCTATGATGATTCTAATCATTAAGCTGGGCATCAAGCGCATTTACTGCTGGGAGCTCCTTAAATTACAAGCAATTTTCTTTTCCTCAAGAGCAGATAATAGAAACCAGCCTGAAAGGGGTGGCCGTCCTTTTCCGCATACCCCCGACGGCTTCAACATCTCTGCCCACTGAGTGTTTGGAATGGTTATAGTGGACACCAGTGGTCTCCTACCTAGCATTCATCTTCTCTCCCCTGGTAGACCCTGATTTTCATCTGGGCTCACCGCCCGCCCCCCCCCCCCCCCCCACAGGGCAGAGACCTGTGTCGTGCACAGTCC
>NC_138382.1:51506241-51516240 GCF_054177405.1 Leptonychotes weddellii
TGACGTGAGGGGGGCCTAGGTATTTTTGCTTTCCTGGGCCTTCCACAATCAACAAACAAATATGTAAGTGTGAGTGTGTATACACGAAAAATTACATTTTAAGGCTGCATTGATATAAAGACTGCATTATTACTATTACATATCAACACATTTTCTCCAATGTAAAAGTCCTCTTCCTCTTATTTTACAATACAGTAAAGCATTTTGTGGGCTTCTAAAAGGCACTGTGCTTACTGCCTCAGAGATAAGTTGGCCCGGTTATAGGATTGAGTTGACACTCAATGCCCTCCCCTCCTCTGGACTTCTCATTTGAGCCCATGGATTTCCTAACGGTTTATGCCACTCTGAGCGGCTTTTTTATTCCTGGCAGCCAAGAGTATCCAGGTACCCTGGAACAACGGCCAGCAAGGACTGCTGGATGAGAAGCCCCCAGACAAGGCAGGTGAGTCCAAAGCTGAAATCAGACATTGGTTCAAATACCCATAACACTAATCTTTCTGGTCTCAGTTTTCGCATCTGTAAGATGGGGATAACACCACCCACCAGACAAGATCACTCAATGAGAGATCCACCTCGCACGGAGGGGGTGTTCACGCCATGGTGGCGCTTACTTCGAGAATCCTGCTTTCGTTGTGACCAAGGTCTGGCTGTGGGGGTCTGGCAACAGGTAATTGGCACAAGCCGTAGTGGAGGCAACAGGAGCGCGAGTAGGAGAAAAGGGGGGGCACCGACACGTGAATACTTTTAAACTATGGAGCTGTGTCCAACATGGCAGCCACTAGCCACGTGGGGCTGACACCTAAATTTAAATGACTTCAGATTCAACGGAATTAAAACTTCAGTTGCTAGGTTGCACTAGCCCCATTTCAATCACTTGCTGGCCACATGTCAGTAGCGGCCAGCATTTCAGACAAAGCAGCTAGAGAACCATTCCACCCACCATCGCAGACAGTTCTGTGGTCCAGCACTGCTGCAGGACGAATGCATCGCCATTAAATGCTCTGCTAATATAAAAACTACCGATCAAAACCCGACCGAGGGGATTCTCAATTCAGAAATACTTCATCAACTTCTGTGTTGGGTTTATACAGTTAGGAAAAAAGCAGCACAGGACGACGAGTCCAAAAATCTGTATTCAAGCCTCGATTCTCACGCTTCCTTGGCTGTGTAACCCTGGAAAAGACAACTTACCTTTCCAGGCCTCAGGCTCCTCATTTAAAAAAAAAAAATGAGATTAATAAAAGCTTTTATCTTATAGGGGTGCTCTGATGATCACATTAGCTAACACACTCATTCAGCTTACACTTATTACATGTCTACTGTGCATCCGCAACTCTGTATTCTACCCCCTGGGGATAAAACAGGTGGCGGAACAGACAGATAGCCCTGCCCTTGTGGAGCTTACCTTCTGAAAGATTTTAGCCAATGTTACATATTAATCCTGGTAATGACATTAACGATACTATGATTCACATATGGCATTAATGGAGCCCTCTCTCTCAATTAGTAAGAGTGTAATTTCGATTTTAAAAGAAGCAGGCCCCCTAACTTTTATCTTCCTCCCAAATACAGATCTCAACTAAGAATTCTTTAAACTTGTGCACGGCTTTGGGTTACATCATAAAACCAGACTTCCCTCTGACATTTGAGTCTAATTCAAGAAAAAGATCTGATTTCAGCAGCTTTTAGTCCAGACTTTAGAAAAAATTAATTATGCATGCATTCAACTAGCAATGAGCAAACTTGATAATTTAGGCAGTTTAGCAATTGGATTGAAATTTTACAGCTAATTTAAAGTACTCCACACTACTGACTTCAGACTTGAGGTTATGAAGCTGAATTAGCCTGGACAAGAGCAATTACTCAGCACTTTCAGCACACATGGCCTTGACTGACTTTTAGGCAGCCACTCACACCCGACCACAGTTGGCTGGATGCTAGGATGCCTGGGGGTAGGTGTATACCAGAACGAGTCTGCGTTGTGTTCTCTGAAGCAAGGCTGGGTCTTATTGATCTTTGTCTTCCCCAACCCAATAAAAGTCACAGCACACTCCACAAATGAATGGAGTCCTAGTAGAAAGGTCATAATGATTTCTGGCTGTGTGACTTCAGGCAAGCTCCTTAGCCTCTCTGAGCCTGTTTCTTCATCTGCAAAAGGGAAATGGTAATAATACCTGCAGGGCAGTTGTGAAGAAGTAAAGATCTGGCACTTAGTGGGTGTTCAATAAAGGTACCTCCTTGTCTTATTCAGTGTGGCAGTTTTAAAACATGGCACCCAAACTCTTAGACATACCTCCCCTTGAGAGGTGATATCTAGGTCCCCTCCCCTTGGATGTGAGTGCACTTGTGACTGCTCTGATCAAGAAAACACGGTGCGAGCGAGGCTACGTGACTTCCAAGACTAGGTCATACAGGCCATGCAGCTGTCCCCTGGATTCTGTCTTGCCATCTCAGGATGCTCCCTCTCAAAACCACATGCTGGAGACCCCACGGGGAGGCTGTGGGTATGTCCACTGGTCAATGGTCTCAGCTAAGCTCAGCCCGAGTCTAAACTTAGCACATCTTCCCAAATCACAGAGCAGGACAATCCATCCCTGCTGCAGACGATCTGATGTCCTGACCCACAGGATAATATAACGAAATGGTGGTGGTTTTGCCCTGACGTTGGGGATGGTTTGTTACAGAGCGATAAGCAACTGGAACATTCAGTAGGCATCATTCACTCAACACTCACTGGGCCCTTTCTATGTGCAAAGTAATGCGGTGAGCTCTGGAGAGCCTCAGGAAGTGCACAGGCGAGTGGAGAACCCTAACTATAAACAGCTAGTGGTGTGCTGGTAAACGCTAATAAACACCAGGGGGGAGTGGAGAGAAAGCCGTGCTGGCCGACGTCCACGGTGTGAACACTCTCATCAGTGCCAATTCCAAGCTACTGATGTGAAAAATTCCTGAGAATTTAACACGAGCTCTTATGAGCCAGTATCAGCTGGCTCCCTCCCGAACGCCACCGTCAGAGCACTCAGTCTGGGGTGGGAAGGGCTATGATAAAGGCAGCAAAAATGGCAGGGGCGAGGGGGATTTTCCACGTGGTCCAGGTAATGGCTGCCATTTTTGTTCACAACTCCCAATATCGCCTCCAAGAGAGGATAAAGAACAAGAAGAATAAAACGTGCACCTTCACTACAACGAGAAGGCAGAGAGTCCTCCAAACTTCCAAGTTCCTGAAAGTAGAAAAACAAACTAAATCTCAGGGAGAGCGAGTGCCCAGACCAAGAGCAGTTTGGGGCCAAGGGTGTAGAGCGGAGAGAGGGGCTAGTAGCAGGTGCAAAGCTGATCTAAAACCATCCTAGGGAAAGTAAGTCCACCCTAAGTAAGGAACTCTGGAAACAAATACCAGTGGATCCTACCACCTACCACAGGGAATGGATTTATAAGGGGGCGGTGCAGGGAGGCGGTTGGTCGGTGAAAGGCAATGCTTAGGGTTAAGAGGAAGAAGGGTCATGGAAAAGAAAAGTGCCTCGGGCACACAGTGGAGGGGAAAAGAAACTAGAGGGGAATCTAGAATCCTAAAAAAAAAAAAAAAAGCAAAAGAAAATTGGAAAAATCAAAGGACATGCAACCCCTCCCCTCTCCCTCAAAAGAAAAACGTATCAGGGACAGTGTCTGAGTCTCATCAAGGCCAATACTGTCCCATCTGTAAAAGGAGGCTGTGTCCAGGTCTAAACTTATATGAGTCCATGTTTTACATACAGCATAACCTATAGCAATCCAGGGTTTCCTCCTAATGTGTAGCATTCTGTGTTTGCATGGGGTTCCCTAGGAGCAGAGCTTGCCTGAGGGCTAAGAGGCGATCTGGCAAGGGAGCAGGGAAGGGGGGATAGGCCCCACTACAATGCTTCTCCGGAAGAGGGAGACCAAGGCAGCTATCCGTGTTGGTCCAGTTCCTCTGAGAAGGAGATGCCAGGAGAGGATTAATGGGGAGATTAACAGGGAAACACTTTGTGAGGAAACGGGCCAGAGGGCAGGGTTGCTGGGAGAGCATCAGACCACACTGCGGGTCTGCCCGAGTGCAGGCAGGGGGCAAGCGGGAAGGGCGGTCAGTGGGAGAGCCTTGGGCTGCAGCGCACTTCTAGGGGTGCTCAGCGAGGCAGATGGGCAGTCCTCGAGCCAACCATCCATCGGAGGGATGGGCCGGCCCTTAGTGTTCCCACTCAGCTCCGTACAGGCTCGGAGCAGTCCATGGGAAGCATGGTCTCAGGATGAAAGTGGGGACGGATTTCAGGAGGCAGCAGCCGGAGCTCTGGTCAGTTAGACTCACCACTCCTGGGGGGGCAGGGGTGCCTTTTCATAGCTGCCACGTGGGGCCGAGTGGCCTAGAGACAGGGACCCAGAGAAGTGCTGTGGGGCCTTGTGGGGGGACCCCATCAGCATGACCTCAGGGGTGCCCGGGGCTTGTGGGACAGGGGGAAAAGTACCAGCCCGGCTCCCAACTGGGTCCTCTGCCCTGGACCCTGGATAGAAACATTATTCCCACTACCTCCGTCCATACACGTGGGAGGCCTGACCAATAAAAACACGGGACTTCCTGGGGTAGAGCATTAGAAGGTGAGTACACAGCCCGGGTAGAATGTTTTATACCTATTTTTAGTGGGTTGAAATAGTGTTCCCCCAAAATTCATGTCTACCTAGAACCTCAGAATGTGACCTTATTTGGAAATAGGTCTTTGCAGATGTAATTGGTTAAGGAGCTTGAGATGACATCTTCTTGGATTTAGGGTGGGCCCTAAATCCAATGACTGTGGTGTCCTCATAAGAAGAGAAGGCACAGGGAGACACATAAGGGAGAAGGCCACCAGACGATGGAGGCAGATACTGGAGTGATGGGGCCGCAAGCCAAAGGACAGAAGGAGCCGCCAGAAGCTGGAAGACGCAAGGAAGTAGCCTCCTGCGGAGGCTTCAGAGTAAACACAGCGCTGCTGACGCTTTGGACTGGCAGCCCCCAGAACTGTGACACGATAGATTTCGGTGGTTTTAAGCCATCCGGTTTGTGGCCATGTGTTAGGGCAGCCCTAGGAAACTCCGAGACCAACAAATGAATAATAAACTACTGTTAGCAAAAATAAAAGAGTAAATTGGTGAAAATAAAATAATAAACTAATAATTCTTAAGCCCATCAAAAGTGTAGACATCACAGAGTTGGAGGAAGAAAAGCCCAAGCAGAGAATGAGTGACTCGGCCTCCGACCACGTGAGAGCCACGCCTCTCACCCTCCGTCAAACCTCTGGGACGGAACTCATTCAGCTTCTGCTGGAACACCTCCAGGGCCTGGGAACTGGCCACCTTAAGAGAAAGCCTCTTCATTTCTGGCAGCTCCGACAGTCAGAGCCCTTCCTTATAAATATCTGCCTCCCTGTGATCCCCCAGCTTCCAGCCTGGCTTTGTTCCCTGGTACCCAAACTGTTCCCGACAATGCATCTCCCACTAAATCTCCCTCCTGCAGGCCCCAGTTCCTTTAAGGAATAATGTCACTTACTCGAAATACAACAATGAACCAGAATATGCAAATCATCTTATCAGCTGTACTCTGTAAAGACAATCTTTCCCTGATTAGCATAGTGCTCTGTCTCTATTTTCATCAGGGATTCACATCGCTGGCACACCCAGGGCTTCTAGCAACCACAGGGCATTTGAGGACAACCACCAAGGCTGGGAGGGCACGCCAGGCCACGTTCAGGGAGAGAGAACCGCAAGAGTGGTCCCTTCGTTCCACATACAACTAGAGAGTGACCCTAGGTACCAGTCTGGAGTGGGGGTGGGGGAGGGGGAGGGAGGAGGCCAAGGTGAGGGCAGACAGGCTCAAGAGGGAGAGATCGAGAGGAAACTGTCATCAGGTTACTCCCAGAACAACAGTGTGGGAGACAGAGCCAGAAGTACTCTCTAGAACTCTCAACCTAACTCAACTGTCATACTCTAGCTTAAACAAAGGGGAAGGCTCACACAAGAGGCAAGAGGTATGACTGCCTTCTGACGTGAAATCAGGACAGGCTTCCAGAAGGAGGCATCTGAAGGTTGGGCCTTTAATTCAGATGTGACAACCAAAATAAAAGGGGCAGATGAGGCAGAAGGAACTATCTAAGCAAAGACTGAGTGAACCCTCAGGCAATATTTGGGGAATGAAGACCAGTCTAGCGTGGCTGGAATAGAGAGATTACTCCAGTATTTGAAAGAGGCAGAGATGAGAGTAGAAGTCAAAAATGGTCTTAGACTGGATAAAGGGTTGCTTTACTGAGCTTTACTTCCCAGGAAACCAAGCATTTATGGTGGCTCGTAAACTTTAGTGTGCATTAGAAACCATCTGTGCAGTGTGCTTAGCATACAGACCCCTACCTCCCTGCACCAGGCCCCTGGCACCCCCACTCCCTTGCAGACCCCACCATGGCCCCAAGTCTGACTGCGTGGGTTGGAGTAGAGCCTGGGTCCGCATCATAAATATGCTCCAGCCATGCTTCCAAGGCAGGAAGTGGCAAACCTCACTTAGGAAGCAGCCTTGGGTTCCCACCTTTCTTCAGTATGGAAAACACTGCAGGTGGCCTGGCAACATATGAGGTTATGCCAGAAATCCTGGCAAGTGAAATTCCTATGGGAAGTTGCACTGAGGAAAGAAAACCAGTTTCAATGCCCCATCAAGGTATCTGTTGAAAACAAAAGGCCAAGAATGTATCAGAAATTACCTCTGTGGGCAGAGCAGTGACTTGTGGGGCTGCCCAGCCCTCTCCCTGACCCTCAGACTTGCCTGTAACTTGCACAGAGATCCTCGGGTCCTTTCAGGGGGAGCACAGGGTTCGGCCCCAAAATCTCTCAGGAAATTGAAGCACATCCCTGGAGAGAGGTCATTCCCTCACAAAGGACATTTCATTTTGTTTTTGAAAAGAAAAAACAAATTGGGAAGCCAACGGATTTCAGGAGCAAAGTATCTCAGTGGTGAAAGATCCTTCGGGCCAATCTGCCAACCATTGCTAAAAGGTTTCCTTCAGATACCTAGCTCAGAGGTGCCCACGAATGCAGAGTCCCAGGCCCTCCACTGGAGACTCTGATTCAGTGGGTCTGGGGTGGGGCCCCGGGGAATCGGGTGGTGAGGGACATTTGGAAACACTGATCTAACTCGCCTGGCCTCTGCTTACACACCTCTAACGACAGGGAGCTCCTTCCCTTCAAGGGTGACCCACCCCAAATTTGAAGAGCTGTGTCCATTAAAAACTTTCATCTGCCACTGAACTGAAAATGTCCTCCTATGCCAAGTGCTCCCAACTCCCCGTCTCTGCACTGACTCCACATAAATCCAATCCTTCTGCTGCAGGCAGCCTGGTGGGAAGGTCAAATCCACACGCAGGAATGGCCTACTGACTGCATATACTGAACATGAAAGGGAAAAGCGCCGAGGCCGCTCTGAGAACATTTTATAGCCCCCTCCCCGCCACTTTTCCGGTGCTCCCTCACTTCTACTTCCTAAAGGAAAGGAGAGAATAACGATGTTAATAAAAAGGCTCACTTCCTGGATGCTTACTGTGGTCAGCAGAAATAACGCCTCCCCGGCCCAGGATGTCCATATCCTAACCCTCAGCCTGCGAATACATCAGGTTACACAGCGAAGGAGGACCGGGTTCCAGAGAAAACTGTGGTTGCTAATCAGCTGACCTTAAAAGAGGAAGATTATCCTAAATTATCTGAGTGGATCCAATGTAATCACAAGGGTCCTTAAAAGTGGGAGGGGGGAGTAGAAGAGCGAGCACCAGAGTGATGTCCTGCGGAAAAGACCACTGGCGGCCACTGCCTGTTGAGACCGAAGGGGACGGGAGGCCAGAATGCCCGCCGCCTAGACGAGGCAGGGAAACAGATTCTCCCCGGGAGCCTCCAGAAGGAATGCGTCCCTGCTGACACACCTTGACTTCGTCCCACTGAAACTCACGCTGCACCCGTGCCCTCCAAAACTGTAAGATGATAAATCCGTGTTGTTTTAAGCCACGAAATTGGTGGCAATTTGGAAAGCCACAGTAGAAATCTAATGCACTAATACCTTCAGCCTCTGCCCGGGGCACAGCTACGGAGGCTGCCGGGAGCCCTGTGCCTGTGGTTCTCAAAACCGTGTCCTCCCCTGGCAAGCCCTCCTGCTCCTGGACATCCAGCAACCAGGACAGAAACAGGCCGTATTCACGCCAGTTATCCGCGGTGTAGGCTGACCCCCGTCTCCGCCTCGCACGCGTGGACTGACCTGTACCATCCCACCCACGAGGATGGCAGCTGCCAGGGGATGGACGTTAGGGACCCAGTGCCCTCCCCGCTGCCCCCCACCAGGGAGAGGAGACACAGCACAGCTGACAATGACATGCTTTTCCTACAAATACAACTCAATTAACCTGGCATAAATTCCAGCCTCATATCTAATCACCAACCGTCCCTCTCACACATACATAAATACAAATACAAGACCCATTTGCGAGGGCTCAAGAAAATCCTGGTTTCCCGCACTCTGCTTTAGAGACGGCCTCACAGCTGCCCCCTTCCTGGCCCAGAGGTGCGGCCGCCCACGTGTGGCCGCCCACGTGTGGCCATCTGCCTTCTCGGAGGGTCCCAGCGGCCCCATTAAAAACAGCCTTGCCTCCGAGGCGCCCTGACGATCGGGGACCTGCCCGGCCGGGCCTGGAGGAAACTAGGCGCTTCCTTCCCAGCCAGGAAAAGAGCCCCCACCTGCAACTGGCTATGAGCTCACCCCGATTCTTACCTCTCTTCCTCACAATCACCTTGTTTGTATTGAAAAAGGACTCTTGGCTAAAATCCCCCTCATTTCAGCATTTAAGACTTGCATGGTACTTGAATGATTTTTAAAGTTTTGGACCTTTGGAAAGACAACCGCATATATAAGAAAGATTTCAACCATTTGGTAGTGATTTTCTCAAAAGAGCCAGAAGTCCCCTTGCTAAGAGCAGAACCAGGACCTTATTTGCCTTTGGATCGGCTGCATCTCGGGCACCCAGTGGGTGCTGGGGTAGTGAGTGTCGAAACGAACCGAATCCCCTAACCTCATCGGAACCTGGGGATAGAACACAGACACTGTTAGTCCTACGAGGCTTGCCCTGCGCCCACGCTAAGCTGCTAACTACCAACACTGAGGAAATCCGCTCCCAGCACACAGCGGCAGATTATCCTCATTTTCTCCTCATCCTGGAAAGCTCAAATACCCCTCCTCCACAAAACTGCCCTGATGCGCCCCCCCCGCTACCAGTCAGAGTCTGTCGCTCCTTGAGCGATGCTGAGGGACCACAGACAGAACAGTCCTACCATGTTTCAGATACTGGGCATACAAGGAGTGTGAGAGATGCCCTGAGGGCAGGGAAAGGTGCAACAGGCACAACAAGGATCATCCTAGACTTTGAGCAAGCTGTGTGTTGGAAGCCCAGAAGAGAGAGAAGTCTAACCCAATGGAGAAGAGGGAGGGCAAGAACGCATCCTGGAAGACTTCCTGGAGGTGGTTCCGTCTGAGCGGAGTGGGTACTATGCAGGCTATGCAAGGTGGGAGGAACCCCACTGCAGAGACTCAAGAGGTTCTGAGACATGGCAGGGTGCCTGAGGGAACCACTAGCAGATCAGTAAGTCTGACACATGGGATTTGGAGTAAGATATTCACAGACTGAGCTTGACCAAGTTACTAAACATTTTGAAGCCTCAGTTTTCTCATCTGTCCAATGAAGGCCTTAAGGCCTCCCTCCTCAGTGATTCTCATACCTGACACACATAAGAGTACGCTGGAGGCCTTTACTAAAATGCAGATTCTTGGGCTTTCCTCCTCTTCCCTCCACCCCCACACAAACACAGCATCTGAATCAGTAGGTCTGGGATGGGACCCAGCCATCTGCTGTGATACACAACACACACACACACACCATACCCCACCACACCACACTACATCACACACACCACAAACACACACACACACACACACAC
>NC_138382.1:51516740-51577199 GCF_054177405.1 Leptonychotes weddellii
ACACACACACACACACATACTCACCCCACACACACCACAAACACACACATACCACAAACACACACACACACCACACATACCAGAAACACACACATACCACAAACACACACACATCACACACACCAGAAACACACACATACCACAAACACACAGTCACACACACAATTTTGATGGGGGGGCCAGGTCCAGGGATCCATAAAACAGCAACTGAATTATTGTAAGACTTAAATTATCCAGTGTAAGTGAAGCAACCAGTATGCACTTGACCATCACTGGCACTGAACAAGTTACTTCCCCTTCCTTCCTCTTTGTTCATAAAAATCATTGCCAATTTTTTTAAGATTTTAAGAGAGAGAGCACAAGAATGAACGGGGTGAGGGGCAGAGGGAGAAGCAGACTCCCCGCTGAGCAGGGAGCCTTGACAACCCCCCCTTCCTGAGCCGAAGGCAGACGCTTAACGGACTGAGCCACGCGGACACCCATTCATTGCCAAATTTTAATAGAGCAGAGACCCCATTGTGCTTTCATTTTGGTTGGAGCCACTTTGATATGTTTCTGTGTGTTTCTGTGTCTGCTTCCTCCAACAAGGAGCCTCTCAGGGGCAGGCACCAAATTAGCATCGTCAGCCTCCAGTGGGCCCAAGCCAGGTAAGTGTTTTGTGAATGAAAGGCCAGAAGGCAGCCCTCCTCAGCCCCTGAGCCTGGCGGTGTTAACTGTGCAGCAAGTAGGCCGATGGGCTGGGGGGTCCCGACGGCCTCACGTGAGAGAAGAGTGGCTCTGGGAGGAGTGGTCAGAGTGGAATCCATCAGGAAGCAAGCCTCCTCCGGCAGGGCAACTTCCCACAACAGCAGCCCTGGGGGCGTAAGGACAAGTTGGGTGACCGCTCAACAAGTTCTTTAGGACACTGCCTGACTCTCACACCGGAATAATATTAATGAAAGTTTCATGCCCTAATAAATAGTTCATCAGCAGGCACGGAAGGTGATGGCCCACCCTCTGTCCGGGGAGCCAGCCTGGGGTCCCACTGCCTCTTTGTCTCCTTTCTCCGTCTTCACATCCAATTAGCTGCCAAGGCCCACTGCCTCCACCATCTGCTCCTGCCTCTCCATCCCCTGCCCCAGCCCTAATGGAGACCCTGCAGCTTCTCAGCTGGACCGTGGCAATGGGCTCCTCACCGCTCTCTGTGTCCCTTCCGGCCCATCCCCACACCGTCACAATAATCTTCCAGAAGCCCAGCTAGGAACTGATCACGCCCCTACTCAGAAGCCTGCAACGGCTCCTCGCAGCTCCAGAACCGAGGGCAAATATTTAGGCCTGACATTCAGGCTCCTCTGAGGTCTGGTCTGACCTAACTCTCCCTGATCACCCACTACTCTGATTCCTCTGCCTCTCTAGCCCAGTGAACTACAGATCCCACCCTGTTTGTAAGACATGAAATTAATTTAGCGGGTCCCAACCAGGAATTTTTAATAAAATAGAATAGAATATGAAATACCAGAGTGCATTACACATAGGAAGTTTCTATTTCATGAAAATTCTGATTTAGGTGCGTGTGTGTGTGTGTAGGTGTGAATGTATCACACTGTAAGCCGCACATCTTACCATGGGTCGAAGTCAAAAAGGTTTGAAAAGTGCTGTTCAGGCCCACACTGAATTCACGGAGTCTCTTCTCTGTTCTGTGCTCACTGGCTCCTCTCCACTTCCTCCTGTGCAGTCTCCTCCTCCCCTCCACCCTAGCCACCTCCATCCACCCGATCCTACTCACCCATCCACACTGTCTTAGCTGGCTTCCCCCAGAAGAGCCCGAGACAAGGATGTTTCTCTGGGAGGTGACCCCAAAAAGCACCAGTAAGGAAATGGAGAAGGGAAATCGAAAAGGAACTGGAACAATCCAGGATGTTCTGTGGCAGGTTCCTGCTGTGTGCACCTGGACTCAGGCCGCTGGGGCCTCTAGGGGTGAGGGAGCTGGGGTGTTCATCCACCCCCCCCCGCCGGTCATCCCTGCAAGATCCTGCAGATGGGGGTTGTCAGGGCAGCATGGGGCGCACAGTGTCCAAAGGCTATGAATGGAGCAGTGACAAAGATGGACACAAGTCATTTTCGACACGAAATCTGGCCTTACGCTCTGCCCATCCTACACACACACACACACACACAGAGGCATCATGGTTCCACTTCTGTAGTAGACATTCCCTTTTCTACCTTTGTTCTTGAACTTCACTGATATAAAAATTTTAATAGAGCAAAGACTCCATTCTGCCATTATTTTATTCGGAGCCCCTTCTGATATTTCTGTATGTTCCCCGCGATGAGACGGTGAGCTTCTTGGAGGGATCGAATTAGCTCAGCACTCGTGCGTTCTTCTCCCTGGTAACAAAGCCCATATTTTCCTTGGGGAACACCCTTCCTCTGCTCTCAGTCCCTGGGAGCCACCGTATCCCTGTGGCCATAGTGACAGGGGCAGAGATGGGCACCGACCCCAAGAGGTCCACGGAGGCGCAATCCGGGGATGTGCGTTTGCTCTGTTGGTTAAAAGAATCCCTGTTGCTGAGAGCTGTCCGCTGCCATCCTCCCACCAAGAGGAAGAAAAGCTACAAGAGAATGTAGCCAACAAAAGGGAAGGGAAGAGGGGAACCGGGTCCTCGTGCTGGCACTCGGTAGGGAAAAGAAGCGGTCTAGAGAGAGGAGAGGAGGAGGGCCACCCAAACACCTGTCCCAGGCCACTGCAGTTCCCGGCCGCCAGCACACGCCACCACTGACCCAGTCACGACCCCGACCTCCAAAACAGAGGCAGTGGACTGTTACAGACACTGAGTGTGGGCAGCAAAGAGCAGAAAGGACGAGGCTGTGGGAAAGGAGGCCGGGAACAGAAGCGTGTCTGGGGCACCTGGGGCAGTCTAAGAGGACCCCTGGTTGCTAACACGGGGATCTCGGAACTTGCCAGCATATTAACCCAGATTCAGCTCCAGTGAGGCCCCTAGCAACACAGTTTGTCAGAGCTGGGGGACTTAGGAACATTCTGCCCAGCCCTGAGGAGGGGCAGGGACTGGCCCAAGGTCCCTCAGCAAGCTGGTGGCGTTGCTGGAACGAAAAGCCGGGCTGGTGCTCTTCCCACCGCCTGGGGCTGAAGCTACAAGAAGGTGGCCCGGTTCCTTCCATTACTGCTGTGGGGTTGCCAGAGAGCTACTCTGAGCCTTTGGCCCCGCCCACTGCCATCAGTGCCCCCCGGGAGGATTTTGTCCACTGTGAATTCTCCAGTGCTCAGGAGACGAGCAGCGACTGAGTCTCCACCCCACCCCGGGCTCTAAATGCCCCCCTTGTATGTAAGAGCCACGATCCCTGGCCCTGCCAAGGACCAGGCGCGGTGTGGCCAAGACATTTCTAGTAAAATGAGTACAGTTTCTTTGGGAAGCGAAGTTACTGCAACCAAGCACGCCTATTTAGCATCACAGAACCTTAAATCACAATGAAAAGAGGAATAATAATACGGCGAAGCTAGTGTTACTTAGCACTTTCTACAGGCCAGGCGCCTTTCAAGCGCTCCGCATGGGCGAACTCATTCAATCCCCAACCCTACTGAGGTGGGTACAGTCATCCCCTTTCTACAGGGGAGGACACAGAGGCACAGAAAGGTCAAAGGGCAGGCCAGGGTGGGAGCCCAGGCAGTCAGGCTCCAGCGCCCCACGGAGGACCACCGTTCAACACCTCCTCTGTGCAGAAAAGGGTCAGCGGAGCAGGCCTGAGACCACAGCCCGAGAGAGGACTGTTTGTGAGGCTGGCCACTGGCCAGAGTCTGGAAAAAATGGATTTCAGGAGGGTTCCCACCACCTTCAGAACAGATGAGGGTGGCTCAGGGTGCCTAAGCCATATAAACACTGGGGTTTGTGCTGCATGCCTGCTTTCCTTCTGGGACCTGGAAGTTGGCTATGTGCTAGGCAGGGGGCCCAGGTGCCTGGCCCCCAAGAGAAACCCTGGGCATGGAGTCTGGAATGAGCTTCCCTGGTAGATGGCATTTCACGTGTCGTCACTAATCATGTGTGAGCCACCTACTGGGAGAGGCTCTTGGCATCTCGCGCCTGGTTTCCTCTGGATTTCGCCCCATGTGCCTTGCTGACTTTGCTTTGTCTCCTTTCACTGTAAAATCATAGCTGTGAGCACCACAATACTGAGTCCTGTGAGTCCTCCCAGCAAATCATGGAACCTGGAGGTGGTCTTGGGGACCCAACACATCCTCAAAAACCCTAAAGCTAATCATTTGAAAGAACATCATAGAAAGCTGTGACTCAGCTGGTCTTGGGTGACATTTTTCTCTGCCCCTATTTATATGGTACATAAGACTATCTCTCTAGTATCGCAATGTGGACTGAAGTATATTGCCAGGCACTGGGCTAGCACACGGTCCCAAGGCCGGTAGGGTTCTCTGAGGACTATTCCCCAAGAGGAACCTCCCACACCCATTCTGGCCTCCTGGGGCATCCAAAACTGGCCCTCAGCCACCAGTGATACCAGTAATATTGTTTTACTTATACGGAAACTGAGGCTCAGAATGGTTATGTGATGTCCTCAAGGACTAGAATCTAGGTCTCTTGCTTTTTTAAAAAAAGGACTTATTTATTTATTTATTTATTTATTTATTTATTTGAGAAAGAGAGTGTGAGCCGGTGGGGGTGGGGGACGGCAAAGGGAGAGAGAGAGATTCCTCAAGCGGACTCCCCACTGAGCATGAATCAGGGTTCCATCCCACAACCCTGAGGATCATGACCTGAGCCGAAACCAAGAGTCGGACGCTTAACTGACTACGCCATCCAGGCGCCCCAAGGTCTCTTGACTTCCTATCCAAGATCTGTCCCAGGCACAATGAAGAGAAGAGTCAGAACATTTTGTGCAATATAAGGAGTAATACCCCTCCTGTAATAGGGTATGCTCCCAAACACACTAAACAAACACAGGTAATATGCTGGGGATGCTAGAAGAATCAGACACAGCCCCTGTCCTATGAAGCTCACATCTGGGAAAAGGCTTTATTTCAAGGACTGAGTTCCCCATCACTAGGAATGTCAAGTAGAGGCTGGGTGGCTGTCTGTTGGGAACCCCTGCCTTCTAGCACCTGACACAGGAATTCAGTAAGTTAATGTTGAGCTGCTAATGCCAGATAAGCCTCTCTCAGGCCTGCCATACTCTTTCTCCAACTCCTCCTCTCAACTCAACCGTTCTGCTCCAGAGAAAGCCCAGCCCAGGAAACGTGCGGGCAGCCGGCAGAGAACACATAGTGGGCTTTGGAAACAGATGGCCCCAAGTTGGATCTCAGCTCCACCCCACACTAGCTCTGGGATTCTGGCAAGGGCCATAAGCCCTCTGACCCTGAGCTTCCTCATGGGGGCGGGGGGGGGGGGCGCCTCGGAGATGGCGTGAAATCTGCACCTGGCCACGTGCCTGTCACCCAGCAGGAGTGTCATAAAACTTGTGCCCTACCCCCCTCGATGCCCAGAGTGCTGGATGTGCCAGTTTTATGAATAGGCCACCTACTTTCCTTTCTTCACTCCACCAACAGGAGGGAGAATTAGGTTAATTACACTGAGAAGAAAGATGAGAGGGTAACAAGGTCTCTAATCCCATCTTTTGTTCACAAATTAAATAAATGTAAAGAGTTCTTACCTAAGTGATGTTAAAATGTGTGACCTCATTACCCTGTGTGCTGGCCATGGTGTGGGGCTTAGTCACTGAGAAGGAGATCTCAGCTATTCAAGAACCACTTCACTTACATAAGAATGAATGTCATTCTTACATCATCAGGTGAAATGTCAATTATTTTTTAAATGTTTCTTTTTTTTCTCCAAGCAAGTTCCCAGGAACATCAGGAAAGAAAGCAACTGACGGGGATGGCACGCAAATATACCACTATTTCCCTGAGTCCCCTTCTCTACACTATCTTTATTGAGATGTTTATAATCATGCAGGATGTGCTTCTCCCACTTGAGAGCATTCTAATAGCACATCTCCGTGTTTTGACATCACCTTCATGCCTGCCACGTTCAGTGGGGTACGCTCTGTACTTGCGAGCACTTCTCCAGGCCTCATTCTGAACCAGGTAACTCCTTCCCTGCCCCCTCTGAGTCCCTTTCCTCCTCTGCCCATGGGTGGTCAGGGACTAGATCAGGGATTCTCAAACCCAGCTTACTTAGCATCATAATCAGGCCTCACCCAGACCCACCTCTAGAGAGGAGGGGGTTGGAAATCTGAATTTTTTTAAGACTCCCTGTTCTCAGGCGCCCGGATGCAGCCAGTCTGGCATCCAGCCCGACTAGACTCTCTTTACATTCCTCCAGGATTGATAGCCCACCTTTCGGATGACCCCAAAGAACTGCTACCTGGTAATAATATTAATCATTTCCCAATTTCTAGGCATCTGAGTTATTTTCCATTTTCCTAAACATGACTCTTTTTAAATAGGTCGTGCCAGACATCATTTTTCCTCACTCATGAGCATCCACAGAAAACACAGAGCCCAAAGGAAAATCCACATCCTAAAGGTCCATTAAAAAAAAAAAAGATGGATGTCTCGCAATCCAGGTCAGTTTCAAAGGTAGATTTCTCCTGATTCATCTCTCAGTGACGACAGGACAGGGCTGGTAGATTTGATTTAAATCTAACTGATTTAACTCTCCAGTCAAGAGGACTCAATTTGACCAATTTTTCTCCAACAAAGATGTGTTCTTTTTTCAGAAATATAACCTTAAAACTTCCTTTAGAGCCCAGACACAAATGTAACTTTCTTCTTTGTTTAAAAAAAAAAATCATGATTTTATTAGCATCCAAGCATCCTTGAATGTCAAGGCTGAAAAGGCCTAGTGGTCACCCAGTATGACCCTGTAAGATCTCAAAGAGGCAGTGATCTTCCGAAGTCCTGCTGAGAGTTTGTGGCTCGTCAGGAGGAGGATGGTGCTCTGGACCTGTGAGCAGTCCCTTTCCCACCACACCCCTCTGCTGCTGGCTGGATTCATGGTCCTTCCCAGGAATCTCAAGGCTACAAAAGAACCCTCCACAATGCCGAGGTTTTCCTTTTACCCAAAACTAACCAAAGCTTTCTTCTCAATTCACAAGTTCAGACACTCAGGTTTCAGACACTTAGAAATAAGACTCTCCGTTTCATAGCATCACCACAACTAAAACATATACCTATTTTATGCCTACAGGAAAAATAGGACAGTGTGGTGGGATTAATGATGTTCTTCTCCGTTTTCCAAAATAGTGCCGCATTGTTTAAAAAATAAGGGTAAACCTTACAACCATAAAAACACATGAAGCTCTTGGAAAGGGAACATCCAGGGGCTATCAAAAAACAAAAGGAAAAAAAAAAAAGGCAGCCATTTACCTTGCTTCATTTCTTCTAAATTCTATGACCGTCTATTTTGGATATTTTCTCTAACAACAAGCATTCACATTTATGCTAACAAAGGCCCTGGGCTGATTCATATGTCTGGATCTACACTGACTTCAGGGAGGGCTGGTGGTGGTGGTGGGGGGTGTCTCTCCCCTGGGATATTCCCAGAATACCGTACTCATTTGGAAGATAATCAGGTGTGGTCTTGCAATAATCCCTCTGTTGACTTGAATTTTCATTTGTACTTTCTATTGCATTTTTTTTTTAATTTTTCAAAGGTTTAGGCCTTGTTTCCCCAAGAATCAAAATAACGATCTCCTTTTAGCTAACTCACCCCCTCACTTGAGTACCCTTGTAGCATAATCCCACTAGATGACCCAGGACAGTACCCTGTTGCACACATACTAACTGGGTGATCCTAGAGTGAATGACTCAACCCCTACTTAACCTGTTCCCCCATCTTCAAAATAGGGGTTAAAAGAACACTACTTACCTCATAGGGTTAAGTCAGCACTTTTTATAAGTTTTATAGACTTGTGCCTGGCACAGAAAAAGTACAATATAATTGATATATTTTAAAATACTTTCACCAGCCCATAAGTTAATGAGGTCATCAGCAAAATCCCAGATAGTGGGGAACACTACAGGACAAATGACCCAGTTTCATTAACAAATAAATTGCAAGGAGAAAAAAAAAAGAATGGAAGGAGGGAGACAAAGGGGGAACCTACAGATTAAAAGATACTTTCAGAGTTATTCATACATTCATGTTCAGAGCAGCATTATTCACAATAGCTGAAAGCAAGCCAAGCGTCCACTAATGGATGGATAAACAAGATGTGGTATATAAATACAATGGAACATTATTCAGTCTTAAAAAGAAATGAAATTCTGATACAATACAATGGGGATGAACCCTGAAGACATTATCCTAAGTGAAATAAGCCAGTCACAAAAGACAAATTCTGTAGCATTCCACTTTTACGAGGTACCTAGAGTATTCGAATTCATAGAGACAGAAAGTAGAATGGTGACTGAGATTTGTTCTCTTGTTTTTTTCTTCCAGAAATACAACGTAAAGCCTCCTTTATAGCTCAAAGACAAATAGAGCCTTCTTCTTTGTTTAAAAAAAAAAAAATTCGTAATTTTATTAGCATCCAAGCATCCTTGAATGTCAAAGATGGAAAGGCCTAGTGGTCACCCAGTTTGACCCCAAAAGATCCCAAAGAGGTAGTGACCTTCTGAAGTTCCACTGAGAGGGTAGAGAACAGAGTTTTGGTTTAGGATAACGAAAAAGTTCTGCAGATGGATGACGGTGATGATAGCACAGCAATGAAAATATACTTAATGCCTCTGGACTGCACACTTAAACATGGCCAAAACAGTAAACGTAATGTTATGTATATTTTACTGCAATTTTTTCAAAAAAGATTATATCATCCAATCACAACATGTGGACCTGATTCAAAATAAAAATGTGTGATGTTTATGAGACATCTGGAAATGTGAATCCTGACTGGATATTTTATAATATTAAGGAATTAGTGTTGATTCTTTAAGATGTGATCATGGTCTTTAAGAGCCCTTGTCTTTGAGAGCTACACAAAAACATGTACAAATGAAACGGGTTCAGTTGTGAGATTAGCTTCAAGATAATAAGGGAGGGGAAGAAGCGGATGGGGACACTCATGAAACAAGACTGGCCACCAGGTGCTAATTATCAATGCTGTGCGACAGGTACACGGGGCTCCTTATACCATCCCGTCCACTGTATGTTTGTAAGTTTCCATCATAAAATAAGGTCAAATCGTTTCTTATCATTAGAGAGAGGGCTCTTCCATTATGTGCATTATCTTTGTTCTCAACGGTCTCAAACGGTTCCTGGCACACCACAGCCGTGGGGTAACTGCTGTTATCCAAGACCTCAGGAATATGGAAAAGCACAGATCTTCCCTTGAACCTTCCCTCTGCCCTCTCTGGTCCAAGGCGGACCTTACCTTCCTACTGCTCATCCGTTTAAGGTGCGACAGGAGTCAACAACCTCACGGTTGGAGAGCACTTTTCAGCAGAATTAACCTCGGTTTGGAGATGAGGACCCGAGTCCCTGAGAGTTTAGGGAGTCTCTCTTGCCAACGAGCCTCAGAATCACGACGAAAACCCGAAGCTGTGGCTACAGAGCCGTCCTGCTTCCCCTGCTCCAAGCAGCTGCCTTCCTCCCGCTCCCAAACAGAAAGCCTTGCTTTTTCTGCCCTGCTCTCCTTCAAAGTGACCCCAGAACCCACTTCCTACCAATTTTCTTCAATGAGGCTAAAGCCTTTCCCCTAGTATTTCCCAGGTGAGCGGGAATTCTCCCTCTCCTCTTCCAGGTTTACATTTGGAGGTTGTGGGTCCTCTGCTGGGCACTGCAGGTGAGAAGAGCCGCCACCAGGTGGCCTTAGTAGGTGGCTCTGAGGTCTGAATAGCTAGGCTCTCCAGTCCTGGTCCCCAGGAGTGGGGGGGGGGGGGTGGTACGGCTCAGCCCTGGCCGCACATTCATGCCACCAGGGAGATCTGACAAGCACCAGCGCCAGGGCCCCACCTCCAGAGATATTGACCCAATTGGTCTGGGCTGGCCCCAGGCATGCTGGGTTTTTTTTTAACTCCTCAGCTGTTCTAAAGGGCAGCCAAGGTTTCTGATACAGCCGCAGAGACGACAGGATCCTTTTCTCTAATCTGCTAGCTTCTCCACCTACAAAATGGGACTCTTCAGCTTTTTTCAATAAATGGCTGGAAATAAAATAACCATTGGCATAAACATGACACATAAATGGAATGCACAGTAAATACTGGTTGGAAAAAAATGATGAGATTAGACCAAGATTTAAAGAATGCAACTTTTGAGGTCCTTAGGTAGAATGAAGTGTTTCCACTGCCTCCCCCCTTTCCTGTCCCAGCTCTAAAAGAAGAAACTTCGAACTTTTCTTTCTGGACGTTAATTCAGAAGCCACCAGGATAGGAAATCATCAGCTGTTAGCACAGCTTCTCTCCTCCATGCCTAAAGGAAACCACACCCCCCAGAGCGTTCCAGTGCAGACACACGCACACGCACACCCTCACCTATCTACCTGTCTCAATAGCTAGGCTGAGGCCACAGAAAATACTAATCTGCAGCATCATCAATAGCTAAAACTCTCTTTCTAGTCAGAAGGGAGGGGGTCCACACACAGTGCCTCCCTTTAGCTCACGGAGAAACAGAGCTCCAACACGACTGGGTGCGTGCATGTGGGTGCCAGGTCCGAAGCCCTTTACCTGTGTTCCATATTCCCATTTCATCCTCGGGGAAACGGAGGCTCGGAAGGATTATGTCGCTTGCTCAAGGTCACACAGCTCATCCACGACTGCCCTAGGTCCTACATTCTGGTTTGCAGACTCTAAACTCAGTGGGCTCTCCTTCCTACAGCCATAGCTTCTTGCACCCCCCGCAGACTGTGCACACACACCCAGCTGCAGTCGCTGGGGCGGGCAGACCCAGGGAGCCCTGGGAGGTGCTCGTGGATAGCACAAGCAACTACTGGTGCCCATTCTCTGCCAGGCCCCGTGGACACAGAGCTGAGTGCCAGTCGGGTGTCCCCGTTCCGGGCCCCCCTGCCACAGAGGCACAGGTCTGTCACCGCCCTTCTCGCCTCCAGCGCAGGGGGTCTATTTCAATATGCGAGCTCCTCTGAGGGCCATGATAGGGAGGAAGAAGAACATTCCTTTCACCATTCACTCACTCAACCAATATTTACTGAGTGCTCTCTATGTGCCAGATGGTACGGACTCAATAGTGTGCAAATATGGAGCTTACACACCAGTGGTGCAAATGGGTATTAGTCCAAGAGTTACATGAATGCACAGATAGTTACAGGCTGATGAGAGCTATGGAGAAGCACCGGTCATTAGAGAACACAGAGCAAAATGAGAAGTACCTGATCAGAAGGGGCAAGGAAGATGCCCTGAGGAAGTGGGGTCAGAGGTGAACTCTGAAAGATGTGTTGGGGTTCGCTAGAAAGGGGGGTGGTGCGTGAAGAGGACCTACATAGCATGTACAAAGACATGAAAGACGGGGCAGAGGCTCGAGTGCTGAGAGCAAGGGGACCGAGTTAGGAGATAAGAACGGTGATGTACACGTGGGCTGGTCCATGCAGGACCTTAAAAGTAAGGTGAAGGGTGTTGGTCTTTACCTGAGTGGGCCATGTGAGCCACTGGTGGAGGGGGGGAGTCCTAAGCAAGGGGGTGATATACAGATTTTAATTCTGAAAATCAGTATCTGGCTGCGGTGTAGGGAATGAAGTGAGAGTGGGTCAAAGTGGATGGAGGGAGAGGGGAGCTCAGTGCAGCTGCCAAAGAGCTACATGATGGCCTGGAGCCGGGCAGTGGCAGAGATGAGGGAAGTGAATGAATCTGAGAGATATTTAGGATGGATACAGTGGAGAGGACGAAGGGCTGTGAAGGATGACCCTCTAGCCTCCAGCCTGCAGAAACAGATGGACGGTGGGGCCAGACACCAGGAAGGGGGACCCTGAAAGGAAACCAGAGAGGCGGGGAGCAGAGACCGAGGTGCTGCGATCACATCCGACAGGCTCCATCACTGGGCTCAGCCCAGCCGTCTATTGCCGTCTTATTATGAAGAGAAGAAAAAAACAGTTGAGCTGATATTTTGAGTAATAAGTGGGCAAGTACTTCAACATTTAATTTACATGTCACCAGTTTCAAAACTCATTTTAAAACCTTCCTATAATCTTACCAGGTTTACGTACACTGACATTATAACACCCAAATTATTTCTGATCTAAAAATAATTACCCCGTATGTTGCTTTGCCTGAAAAAGCGTTGAGAGAAATTATTGGCAAGGAATATTTTCCCATTGCCAAAGAGCAGTGAGCCAATTACCAGTTATGCCTTAACTCATTTCATCCATTCTTAAGAAAACCTATCAGAGGAGACACACGTTGCCCGAATGCATTTTGGAATAAGGGTGTCCCAGCAGGAGGGCAGAGCATCGTGAAGTGATTACGGAAACGTGAAATATGTGGAGAGCCAGACAAGAATCAGTCAACAGTTGGGAGGTCTGCTAACAGGTAGGTGGTAGGGGGTACTGGCAAGAGCAAGCAGTTCTTTGATTCTGGATCACAGGTTGCAAACCCATAGCTCTTGGGCCATATTCAACCTTAAAATATCTTCTGTTCATCCCGTACGGTACTATTTTTAAAAACTGAGCCAACATTTAAAAAATCCAAATTTCTGGGGTGCCTGGGTGGCGCAGTTGGTTAAGCGACCAACTCTTGGTTCTGGCTCAGGGCGTGATCTCAAGGTCGTGTGATTGAGCCCTGTGTTAGGCTCCGTGCTCAGCATGGAGTCTGCATGGGATTCTCCCCTCTCCTTCTGTCCCTCCTCCCTGTGTGCACGTGGGTGCTCTCGCTCTCTCAAATAAATAAATAAATATTTTTTAAAAAATTCCAAATTTCTGACTTTTCTTGAAACATCAGTAGTAGATCTGGCCAAACTGGGCCACCTTCCCAGTAACGACTACCTGAAGCTGAGTAGCCACTACCCTTCAGATGGGCAGGGCTCTCCCATCCACCATGTCCCCATGACTACTCATGTTTACCCAACAGTTAAGTGTCAGCTGATATTGATCACTGTACTTGCAGTGCTGCTGCTTTTCTACGGTGAAGAAATATTTCTCTTTACCCATGTCTTTATTAGAAGTGGGAAAACAAAACATAAACCAAGAAGACAGTATGTTTCCAAGAAAAATAGAGACAGCATATTTCTTAGCAGAATTAAAAACTCTTCCAACAGGTGCAATTCACAAAGTGTGTCTGTGTGGATTTCGCTTATCTCTGCTCTCGACATTCATTTTTTATTATCTGCCCGGTGCGTGCCTATTGGCCCCTGTATGCTCTTGAGTTTGCAACCTCTCAAGGCACTGAGGCCCCAGGTCAGGCATTCAGATACAAGGAAGGGACCCAGTTCTAGGGGAAGGGGACATGAAAAAGACATGACCACGAAAAAGACCAGTGTCGAGTAATTAGAACCAGGATCCAGGGTAAGGGCCAACTTAGCCAACTCAATGATAATGATGATTCTGACCATGATAGTCACAACAACCATTACTAATCACTGACTGACTGTGTACTAAGCACCATGCTAGGTGCTTTATATATATTCATTTTAATCCATTTTGCAGATGAGAAACCTGAGGCTCAGAGAGGTTAGTCATTCGCCCACAGTCAAGTGACCAATAAGTTGGGAAATCAGGATTCAAACGCTGAACCCAGGGTCCACCACCCGTGGTTTTTCCACTGGAGATGCATATCAGAATCACCAAGGGAGATATTTAGAAATACACAGGCCTGGGGCCCCACCCCCAGAAGATTCTGACTCGCCAAGGCTGAGTGGAGCCTGGACTACACTATTTATTTACAAAGCTCCCCAGGTGCTCCGTAGGCACAGCCTTGGTGGAGAACCTTAGGCCTCCTTGTTCAGTGAATGAATGCTGGAGTGACTTGGCTAACACAAGTAAAACAGGCTAACTTTCCCCATTAGCTGGTGTCACCAAGACCTGCCTCACAGCAGCCTCTTCACGTGCAGACAAGTGCTTGTTCCAGTCCCTCACTCTGTCATCCTACAAAGGCAGAACCAGCACCTGTCACACAAAAAGCCACTCTCTCTTCCATGAGGCACCCTAAAAGTGGCTCTCCCAAACAACCAGCGACAGCGTCCTTCGGGGCTATGTGTGCAGAGTGCTTTGTTCCAGTAATACGGAAGGGAGAACCCTGGCTTAGGGACAGGGGGCAACATCTGACCTTCTGGATGCCACGTGGTAACAGCTGTGGCTCAGAGTGACCACAAGCCACACACGTTCAAGTTGAGAGACCCCCAAAGGCAATCTATTCTCCTTCTGGGCAAAAGACTGCAAATCTGGTCACACCAAAAATTCACTTTATTACAGCTTCAGAGGTGGTGTTATCTCAGCCAGGAAAAACTAGGACACTTCTCTGGGGCAATAGGTGTTTTAGGTATTAGAGATGGTGTCTGTGTTCTTGCTTTGGCCACTAGGAAGCACGGGACCAGATTTCTGATTCTCATCTAGCAATTGTGCGAGACCCTCTGTACACATTTCTCTGTACTCGCTTTATTCCTCTCTTCATCTTATGATCTTTCCTTTAGTGTCTCCACTGACTCTCCAATTGATCTATTTACTTTAAACCATTACACTATGGAAATTTTCATAAATCTTTTTTGTTTGTCTTACATTTTTAACATTGTTTTATTCATTGCAGAAAATTATAAGATACAGATCAGGGGTCAGCAAGCTTTTTCTGTAAAGGACCAGATAGTAAATATTTTAGTATTTGCAGACCATATGGTCTCTGTCATATTTTTTTTTAACAACCGTTTTAAAAATGTAAAACCATTCTTACCTCGCAGGCTTTAAAAAAAAGGCGCTGTAGTTTATTGACTTCTGATAGAGATTAAAAACCAGATCATACCTTACCAGAAATAACCACTATTCAAATTATGGTGCATATCCTTTAAGACATTTTTTATGCGTATTTTAATGAGATCTAGATTATATTATAAATACTATTTTGTGACCCGCCTTTTTCATTCAACAGTAAGTCATTAATATTTTCCTATGCCAAAACTGGATACAGAAAGTATTGTATAGATACAGCAATATTTATTCAACCAACCCTCTCTCCTTGAATATTTAGGAGGTTCCCATTTTTCATTATTATAGATCAGACTCCAATCATTACTTTAGGATAAAGCCCTGGAAATGGTATTTCTAGATCAAAGAAGATGCACAGTTTAAAGTCCTTTGATAAATATTCTCAGATTACTCACCAGAAAAGTTACACCAATTTACACAAAATTCCCACCAGCAGTATGAGAATACATGTTTCCTTAATCCTTACCGACAACGGGAATCACTGTTTTTTTATCTTTACCAACATGATAGGTAACAGTGGCATCTTACTGCTTTAATCTTCTTTGACAGCTAGCATATATACTTGTAATGAGGGTACACATGTTGAACTGTACTTGTACTGTATTTATTCTTTGGTGAATTTCTTGTTCAGGCCCGAACTAGTTTCCTGTTGCTACTGTAACAAATCACCACCAACCTCGTGGTTTAGAACAACACATATTTATTCTCTTATCGTTCTGGAGACAGAAGTCCAAAATTGCCCAGGATTAAAGACAAGATGTGGCTAGGGTTGGGTCCTTCTAGAGCCTCTAGAGGAGAATGTTCCCTTGTCTTTTCCAGCTCCTAGAAGGACCTGTGTGCCTTGTTCATGGACCCTTCCTTACACCACTCAAATTTCTTGATTCTGTCATTACCTGTCCTACGACTCACTCTGGTCTCCTGCCTCCTCCTTACAAGCACTTTTGTGATTACATCAGGCCCACCTGCATAATCCAAGAGAACCTCCCCCTGTCAGCATGGTTAACTGATTGCATCTTCAAAGTTCCTCCTGCCATATACATGTAGTAACATTCACAGGTTCCAGAATTAGGAGGTGGGCATCTCTGGGCAGGGGCATTATTAAGCCTTTATAGTGGGTCTTTTGTCCACTGCTCCGTGGAGTAGTCACCTCTTTCTTATTTTTTCTTTTGTACATTCAGATATTTTGACTATCATAGTGGATGCTATGGTAGGCTGCCCAGATCTCCCCTTCAGGACCACGTTCACGATGATAAAGTGGAATGGGATATTGGAAGGGACAATGCTACAGGAGTCTGAGAGGTTCAAGGGGAGGAGGAACTGTAAGGAGCTCAGGATGGGATGGCCGCCAGTGGGTATAATCAGGATGCTGGAGGAAGATGAAGAGAGGCTGACAATGATTCATCACCAACTTAAGCGGGAAGATCAGAGGCCTTCCTCGGGAGCGTACAAAGATACTTGCATCTCCTGCGGGTGAAGCACAGAAAAAGCAGAGCATCAGCCCGAGGACTCATATAAAAGTGTAATGGAGCTCCAGGAAAGCTGCATTCTCAACCCTGATAATCTGCCATGCCTAAATCAGGGCTCTGATTGGGAAAAGAGGCCATCGGACTTGGAGGGGAGACATCAGGACCATGCACTTGAAAACTCGAATCCTCAGATTCTCCTGAGCCCTCTGAGCCAACAGTCGTGACTCACTGCCCCCTACGGTAGGCTTAAACATGATCCAGAAACTACAGTGCGTATGCTCCCCCTCAGGATTCCTCCCCATCTCCCTTCCTGACCACCAGACCAAAAACGAGAGTCGAGTCACAACACAGCCCGGACAGAGGCCCTGGGCCTGCTGAGGCATGATAAGTAACATTCACCAAAGGGCTGCAGGACCCAGTCAACATGTACACAGGAATGAGGAGATTATGTATGAGCCTGGATTCTAAGGGAGGTGGATCAAAGTGGGGGTGGGGGGGGAACACTAAGCTGGTTAAGGGAGACTTTATCAATATGGGAGGACCTTCCCATGACATAGGCTATAAGACCCTGGCAAGTATCCTAAGAGGTGTTAACCCAGTGAGTGGCTCTTAGAAGCCTGGCTCCCACTAAGTAAAGCAGAACCGTCAGGAGTCTCATGAAGACAGTGGGAGAAGGGATCAAAAAGCTCAGGGAAGCGAGCATATGAGAGCAGCTATGAGAGCCAAGGCCAGAAAACCTACATGGGGCCATGTTCTTCAGGGGCAGGTGGGGAGGTACCTTTAGAGGGGCCCAGCATCAGCAAGATGCTCAGTGGTGGCCCTCCTCTGCAGGCCAGAGCTGATGGCAAAAGATGCTGATATAGATTGGGCTCTCTGACAGCAATAGGGATGACAGGGTCCCAAATAATAAGAGGCCAGACAGCAGCACTTAACTGCTAAAAGCAAGGTGGGTGCAATTATCCTAATGAGTGGCAAGGTCAGTGTGGCAGTCGGAGGGGCCGCTCCAAAGAGATCTAGGAAGATGGTTAAGAGAATACAGGGTTCCTAGGAGGGAGACAGATGGGCAGCCAATAAAAGCATCGCTTAATTTATACAACCAAAAAATAAAAGAGCAAGAATGGGTGATTGGGACACTGAAGGCAGCTATCCCACAGACCTGAAAACCTCTGTCTGAGAGGCTAGGGATTCCCGTGAGGAAGGACCCTATCAGAACAGCAAGTATATATAACAATGATTCTCTCAGTCTCTCGCCAGAGGGACTCACAGAATTTATTCCCGTAATCATAAACTTGGGCAAGAGAAAGACCCAGACGTTTTGAAGATGGTTAAACACAGGGTCTGAGGACCCAAAGGATCAACATGGCCCCCCTGTTAGAATGGAATTATATGGGGATAGCCAATAAAAGGAGTTTTGGCCCAGGTCCAGGTCATAATGATTCTACTAAGTTCACAGACTATCCAGTGGTATGCCTCCAGGTGATCCACCGACATATTTCTCAGTGGTCCTTTTCCCAGTTGTGACAGTAAATGGTCAGGGCAGCGCTCATGGCCTGAGAAGAACATGGTGGTCAGAAGCCCAGGGCCCTCGGAGTCACCCCACCTAGTAGGCCACCTAGACTACGGAGATGCCGGAGTATGCACAGTACATAGCAAAGGGGAGAGGTGATGAGTAACAGGCATCCCCCAAAACCAGCTGTAGTGGGGGGGGGCAGTACTCTCTCCCACTCTTCCTCTTGGAGTTTCCTAGGAAGAGATTGCAACAATTTGGAGAAGACGCTCCAGACAGGGTGAACTTACTGATCAAAGAAAATGAATGCACCCCAATGGGCCGGGGTGCACTGCCCAGATACTCCCCTTCAGGACCCAGACCCCCTTCCCCGAGTTGCGGGGAGTGCCGGCTGCCCGCCTCTCAGCTGAGCTCTCTCCAGGACCTGCCCTTAGCCAAACTGAGCCATCTCACCCAAGCTTCCGTCCCCTCACCAGGGACAGCCCATATCCAGTCTGTTCCACCTACGCTGGCTTCGCAGCTCCCCGTGGGGTCAGCTGAAGCCTCCGCCACAACTGCGTTCAACTTCTCTACCGGCCCCATCCTGCCTCCCTCCCTCCCTTCGGGTGCTGTTCCAGATGAGAACCCGGCAACAGAAACCTCCTGCATGCAGACCTCCCTCGGCTCAGATTCAGGGTGCTGGCGCATCGGCCCTAAGATAGCCAGGCTGTGACTATCCGCCCTTGCTGCTGGCGGCTGCAGTGGATCCCGGGGGGGGGGGGGGGCCACGCCCATCCCTGGGCTGCTGGGAATATCTGCTGCTGCTGGCTCAGCACGGGGAGTCCCTTACAGCCTCAGGGAGCCTCATCCCCACCCCAGGGCCAGTCACTGGCTGCTATAGGGAAACAAAGACCAGAGCCTATTGCCTCAACTGGGGACAGCCCTGAAGGGGCAAGGCCAGCTCCGGGGTTCCCGTGGGACCAGCTGAGGCTTCCAGTGAAACCATCTTGCTGGTAGGCTCCTCCACCTGCCCGCTCCCACCTTCCTGGGCTCACACTGACCCTCCCCAGAGCACTGCCCCCAGTAAACCCCTGCACACATTTCTCTGCCTCTCAGTCTTTTTTCCTGGGAGCCCAGCTTAAACTTAACATAGTGGTGGCTCTGATTTTCAGACATTTTTAAATTTTGTGTTCAAGTGTATACGTCTTTTCCTTTGTGGTTACCCATTCGTGAATTGGCTTGTTCTGACATTTTAACTTTTTGAATGTGATTGACCAGTCATCCTCAATACCCTCTGCTGCATAACTCAGCTTTTCTCAATTATTTTACATACTACAATTGTTATATATGACATTACTGTATTTACTTGGTCAGGCTTCTAGAGTTTCTATTCTGTTCCACAGACCAGTCTATCTCTTTTGAGTTTTAGAACACACTGTTTTAATTAATGTAGCTTTGTAAGTCACTTTATTAGCTGCCATTTTGCTTTATTTTGTTTTAAGCTCCCTTGAATCACTTTAGGAACAAGGCAGAACATTAATACCATAGATCTTAATATCTAAGATGTTACCGATTCATCATGCCACAAAAGCCTATGGAGTGTTACTGCTAGGACCGGAGCATACAGGACAGACAGAACAGACCGGGGCAGGGGACTCACACACAGTCAATTAAGCATAGATGTGCAGGAAAGTGCCTATCATGGGGAACCTCCTACAAGGAGTCAGGAAAGGCCTCCTTGAGGAGGTGATGTTGGAGCTAGGCTCTCGAGCAGGTGTAAGTAGAACCTCTCTGGGAGTGCTGAGCAGGGGACTGGGTGGAGGTAGAAATGCTGCACTCCAGGCAAAAGGCAGCAAGTCCTGTGTGCAGTCTCCAGCTAGAATGGGACTAGGGAAGAAGGTCCAGACCAGGCAGGCAAGACCCCAAGAGCCAACTAAAGGAGTCTGGACTTTTTCCTAAGAGCAGCAGGGGGGCCACTGAAGACATTAAAAAAAAAAAAAAAAAGCTTTATTGAGATATAATTCACATACCATATAATTCACCCCAAGTGTACAATTCAATGATTTTTAGTATATTCACACATAGGTGCAATCACCGTGGTCAATTTCAGAACATTTTCATCACCTCAAAAAGAAGCCCTGTGCCTTTGGAAACCACCCCCTACTTCCCCAGCTCTAAGCAACCACTCATCTACTTTCTGGATGTTTCATGTGAATGGAATCATATAATATGTGGTCTTTTGTGACTGGCTTCCTGTTTAACTTACCATAATATTTTCAAGGTTCATCCATGTTGTATATCATTCCTTTTAATGGCCAAAGGATATTCTATTTTATGGATATACTGCATTTCGTTTATCCATTCATCAGCCGATGGACATTTGAGTTCTTTCTACCTGATTGACTATTATAAATAAGGTTGCTATAAACATTCATGCACAAGTTTTTGTGCAGATATATGTTTTCATTTCTCTTGGGTATATATCTAGGAGTGGAATTGCTGGGTCATATGGTAACTCTATGTTTAATAATTTAAGGAAATGCTAGGCTGTTTTCCAAAGTGGCTGCACCATTTTTCCATTCCCATCAACAGTTTATGAGTGCTCCTCTTTCCACGTCCTCGCTAACACCTGTTATCATCTGACTTTTTGATTCTAGCCATCCTCGTGGGTCTGAAGTAGCCTCTCACGGTGGTTTTGATTTACATTGCCCTAATCACTAAAGGCTTTTAACTGAGGGCCTGATACAATCAGACTTTTGAACAGTTCATTCTGGTAAAAGGATCTGAGGACAGAAAGGAGGGTGTGAGACTATGGTGGGAGACGTCCCTGCAGCTGCCTGGGGAAGCTGATGTCCAAGGACACGGCAAGAAGGGAACAGTAGAGAAAAAGGGTTAAGATCCACAAGGGCTGGAGATCACTGGATGAGGGCACAAGGGAGGTTTCAAGTGTCTGGTCGACAGGGTGGATGGTGGAGTCTTCACCAAGGGAACACAGAAGTATGTGTTTTAGTTGTGATAAAATACATACAGCATAAAATTTATCATCATCACCATTGGCAAGTGTATAGTGTTAGTATATTCACATTGTTGTACAACCAATCTCCAGAACTCTTTCACCCTGCAAAACGGAAACCCTATACCCATTAAATAACTCCCCATTCTTCCCTCCCCCCAGCCCCTGGCCGCCACCTTCTACTTTCTGTCTCTATGAATTTGACTATTCTAGAAACCTCATATGGTATTTGTCTTTTTGTGACTGGCTTATCTCACTTAACATAATGTCCTCAATTTTTATCCATGTTACAGCACATGACAAGTTTTCTTCCTTTTTAAGGGAATACACAGAAATATTTTTTGCTGATCAACAGAGAGCACAGGTTTATCCGAACCACTTTCTTCTTCAATATCATGACTCCAAATTTTCATCTAAGCCTTCTTCAGATTCAGATTCTCAAGACTCTTCCAACTCAGTGCTTGCTTTGGTCAGTCGTGCACAGCATTATGCGGACACCCTGCTGTTCATGACCCAAACTTCATAACCCTGACCCCTTCAGCACCTTCCCAATTACAGTATAATTCTCAGACAACCTGAAGGGCTTTCATCCGAATTTCCTATTTGGATATTTGCAGTCATTTTTACTTACCTAAATTATCTACTGATGGAAACTAAACACTTTCTCCTGAAAATCAGTCCTAAGCCTTTAATAATTTGGGGCACTTGATATTCCTCCATTACAACAAAAGTTGCTCACATCTACCTCCCTTTACTCTGAAAACCCTATGATCTATTCTGAGAGGTTTGGCAATTTTGGCTGCCTTTAATCATCTTGCCTGGCATGTGACAGGCAGTCTTCTGCATTCACAATAATTTTATTACTTCATAATAGTGTAATCTTTTAGAACACATAATAAGCAATAATTTAGGAATCCAAATGCAAGTTAAAATTCAAGTGTGTCTCCAACGGAATAAGTGACCATAGCAACTGAGGTAGAAAATAGACAAAAGCCCATCCACACACAGACGATGATCATCCTCATCAGCTCTTAGTCTTCTGCCTGCTGGCAGGACACATCCCGGTTTCAGAAACATTAAAATGCCGAGGGAAGATGTGCATCTTAGAATCAAGAAGATACAGTGCACAGAGAGAGGCAAAAGGAACACAAAGAAGGTTTACGTACAGCAGCAGAAAGTACTAGCCGGAGCCAAGAGAATGAAAAAACACAGGACAGACAACAAGCACACACAGCACTTTTTATACTCAAGAGTCATCGTGCAGGAGCAAGAAATCCTCCTCGCCTCACGAAACTCCCTGGAGTAAAGTAGAAGACAAGTAATGAGGACTGAGATGAAGATCTGGAATCCTCAATAAAAGATTAAATGAAAAGAACCCCATCTGAGAAGTGGGAGGTGAACAGTGCTTGCCTCTGAGAAGAGCAGCGTAAGGGAGAACGTTGCTACTGCTTATAAGAATTTTCTTGTTTTTTGCGACAACAAACATACATACGAAAAAAAAAGTTTTTAAAAAAAGGAATAAAAGTATTTTAGAAAAAAAATACAAAATGGCCAATATGTAAAAAGAAAATACAGTTCTTGCTGGTGTGGAAATGTGGAAACCATAGTTCCCTGAAAATAAGCGCCTTTTAGGGCAATTCGTGTCCTCAAGATTGTGGCTGCAGCATCACTGACTGTGGAAGCCTCGTGTGATCTCCGGGGTCACCCGGTTTTGCTATAAAGCAGTGCTCAGCAAACAAGCCCCTGTCTGGCCGATACTCGGTGCTAATTCTTCAGCTGCTCTCTTTGAAGGTCACAAGGAGCCTGGCTGAGGAGGAGATAAATGGTAATGGTTTTTGGAAGGAGGACGCCTCGTCTGGAGCCCACGAACACTACTCACACACCCCGCATCGATCTTCAAGGAAAGAAGGAGAGATTTATAAACTTGGCTTCACAGTTAGGCACTCCCTCCTCCGGGGCTGTGGGCCTTGCAGAGCTCACACTAGTTGGTCATCTGGGTCCCTATCATCTTCTGGGGGGGGAACCAGAAGGCTTTATCAATCTGCTTGGCGGTTCACTCTCGTGCCCAGATCGGTGCCCGGAACACAAAAGGAGCCTCACAATTTGCTTTGGGTGGAAATAGAGCCAACCTTCTATGGGATTCCCATGTCCAGATTCAGTGAAGTTACCTGTTCTTACAAATGGGTTAAATCCACCAACCCAGCCAGAAATCACAGGGACTTCGTCAACAGCATTCTGAGGGGAAAGCACAGGCCCATTCATGGGAGCCACGAGAGCCACGTTCACGTCCAGGGGTACCACAGGATCCTCCACCCTCCAGCTCTCTCCTGCCTTACAGGCCCCAAGGGCTGGGGTCTGGGTGGATGGGCCAGGTTTGGGGGCCTGACAAGAAGCAGATATGAGCAAGAGAAGATGCTGCACCGGGAAGTCCAGTGTAGCTCTAGAAACAGCCCCTGGCAAAACACTGGCCCGAGAACAGGCTCATTGCTCCTGATGGATGGAAGAGAGGAGTCGCCTCCACTGGAGTGGATGACAGGCGAGACCAGAAGAGAGGCGACAGGCAGCGTGGTGCAGGCCACAGAAGAGCCAAACAGCCAAACTGTCACGGGTGACAGGGCCTGAGCTGGCGCAGCCCCTGAGCCCGAGGGCCGGCAGCACAGCCCTGCCCTCCGGAGCCCATGGAGGCCTCCCAGGCCGGGGCACGGTCATGAGTATTGCACAGGGGTATTGCGCAGGGGCCAGGAGGGAAGCCGGCCTCGCTGCCCTCCAGCCCCTTTTCTCTTGTGACCTGGCCAGGCTTCGGCTGCAGGAGCCCTGGGCACCGGTCAGAAAGAAACCACCGGATCTTAAGAAGGTGTGCTCAGAACTGGCCGGGCTGTCCAGCTTGTGAAGGAGGAAGCCAAGGTTCAGAGAACAGACTGGTATCTCTCGCCCCTGGCCTCCCGGGGGTCCATAGCTAAGGATGAGGCCCTGACCCCGGAGCCCCGACTCCGAGGGCCTTTCCCTGTTCCCACCCTGGTCAAACACATGAAGACTGAGAGCTCAGGGGTTTTCTGGTGCAAGGAACCAGGAACCCGGAGCAGATTTCTGAGCAGAGAAATGCCTAGAAGATGTTGAAGGAGGAGGGGCTGGAGGCACCAGGGCCCGTTAAAAGTGTGCTGAGTGTGCTAACTGGCAGGGAGGGGGCGCCCTGGCCAGTTTCACGAGCAGCCAGGCTACAAAGAAAGGCCAGGAGTGAACACCGTGAGATCTGAAAATGTGGAGGCTGACATGGCGGGAGAGTCAAGGAAAGGGACTGGTCGGCCATGAAGCCAGGGCCCTCGGTCTGTGTGCCCAGAAGGAGGACCGTACAGGAAAACCAGGAGAAGGAGCCACACTGGTGGCTCGGTAATGGGCTCAGTTTTAGCTCTAGAGAGCTCAGTGTCTGTGGAAGGAGACATCTGATCCAAATGTCTGTCATTCTGAAGGTGGGGTAGGTGATGGGAGTCGAGTCCAGTGCAGAACTTAATAGTAACAGGTGTGGACAACTGATCTCTCCTCAATTCTCTTGCCCGAACTTAAAGTCTATACACTTAAGGATCCACACAGGATACCTGACTCCCTTTGCTTTCCTATAGAGAAGGTGGTGGAACCAATGCAACTTCAGGGCGGTAGGAAAGCATGGCACGCAATACCCCACCAAATGGTCCTTCGTTCAGCATTAACTGAGCATCTACTGTGTGCAAGGCATTAAGCACACTGTCCCCTGATAGCCTTTCTCCCTTCCCTTCTTTTAGTAATAAAACCACTTCCCACCTGTGGTAGACAGATTAATGGTCCCCAAAGGATATCCATGTCCTGACCCCAGATACGGGTGAATATGTCTCCTCATGTGGCAAAAGGGACTTTCCAGGTGTGATTAAGTAAAAACTGAGATGGGGAGATTGTCCCAGATCATCCAGGTGGGCCTGATGTAATCACAAGTGTCCTTAACAAGAGGCAGGCAGGATACTGCAGTGATAAGAGGCAGGAGATGTGACGACAGAATCGAGAAGTTTGAGTGATAAAAGGAAGCAAGGGCATGCAGGTGCTTCTAGAAGCTGAAAAAGGCAAGGACACAGACTGTGCCCTCAGAGCCTCCAGAAGGAACCAGGCCTGCCAACACCCTGGCTTTACCACGACTCATTATGTACCCCTAACCTCCAGAACTGCCTGAGAATACTTTTGTGTTGTTTAAAGTCAAGAAGTTTGTGTTAATTTGTTATAGCAGTAATAAGAAACTAACATACCACAACATTAAATCCAAGCTGGGCACCTGCCATCTAGCTAGAAATCAAACGTAACCATCTTCCTTTGCAGCTGGTGTGATTATGTGACTAATTTCTAAACAACAGGATTGAACAGAAACAATGGGTACTAATCTTGGACCATCTTCAGCTTTAAGACAAGCTGCGTGCTCTGGACTTGTATGCTTTCTCTTCTCCCTGTCCCCTTCCGGTAGACTGCAATGTCGATATGACAGTGACCCTGTTCCAACCACACCAATGTGGACAACTTCTATATATGGTAGGACAACAAGAGTTAAGGAGCTTGGATCCCTGAAAGACCTTGTGGAGCAGAGATGCTCCACCAGCCTGGAATAGCCAGATTGTTGGCTGAGGGGGAAATAAATTTTTAACTTATTTAAGGCACTGTATTTTGGAGTCTCTTTATTGCAGCAGCTTACCTATAACTCAAACACACTGCCTAAAGAAAGTCCTAATTTATGTGGCCAAACAAACACAGAAACAGATGTTTACACTCTTACAGGATGATGCTAAGGTACAGAGGTAGGCAAGGTGCCCAGCGGTCCACGAGGCCCCCAAGGTGCAAAGGAAAAAATTCCGGATTGGGATCCAGGACCTCAGATGGTTATTCACTCAACATAAGCCCTCGGTCTAACCTCTGTTGCCTTACAGGCCTCTAGAATAGGGATAGACCTGAAGATGAAATAGTCATTTCACATGGCCAAGAAGACAACCATACTATCTGAAGCCCAACTAACTATACAACCATTGCCCAGGTCCCACCATCAACAGTGGTTGTTTTCAGCTCAAGAAGATGGGGCTGAGCCACATCTACGCCTCCAGACACAGGCTCTGGACCAAAGGGAGGTATCTAGCAAACTCCACAGTGACCACCCCCAGGACAGATGAACGCTTGATCCAGACAACAATCCAGTCAAAAATGAAGAGTGCTATTCGTTGGCTTTTCCCATATTAATAACCCGAGGCCGTTTACAACATCTTCTAGGCATTCAGGCATTGTCGCCAATTTTTCAGAATTTGTTTCTGGTTTTTGTGATGGTTGTTGGCTACTTTTTCTATCTTTTTTTTTTTTTTAAGATTTTTATTTATTTATTTGAGAGAGAGAATGAGACAGAGAGAGAGAGCATGAGAGGGGGGAGGGTCAGAGGGAGAAGCAGACTCCCTGCTGAGCAGGGAGCCCGCTGAGCAGGGAGCCCGATGTGGGACTCGATCCCGGGACTCCAGGATCATGACCCGAGCCGAAGGCAGTCACCTAACCAACTGAGCCACCCAGGCACCCTACTTTTTCTATCTTTTTATATCTCTTTCATTTTCAGTCAAGTATGCCAGATCTGCCAATATATATGGGGGGATGTGGGGGGGGATGAAAGGAACCCAAAATGCTTAAAGACAAGGTCTGGAAAATGGCCCTAAAACACAAGTCAAATCATATCATTTCTCTGCTCAAAATGCTCAAGTGTTACCTGGCCATAAAGCGCTCTGGGATCTTCTTCCCTCCAACTTGGTCCTATAACACTCCAGCACTCTGTGCTGGCCCCAAGGGCCTCCTCACGGGTCTCAGATTCCACACGCAAACCGCCACAGGGCCCCCCACCTGCTCTTCCTCTGGCCTGGACATCACAGAATCACAGGCTCCCTTTCTCTCTCTCATCTCAATCTCCCCTCAAATGCTACCTGACAGGTCTTCTCTGGACACCAGCTGCAAATAGAACTCACTCAGCCCCTAAGTCACGATCACTCATGCCCCTCCTCTGTTTTATTTTTCTTTCCTAGTACTATCACCAACTGACACCGTCTCTGGCCCACTAGTTAAGACGGAGGTTTGTTTATTCATTGTTCACCCATCTCCTTCACTAGCGTGCAAGCTCTCTGTGGGCAGGGTATTGTTTTGTTCACTGATGTACCCCCACTGCCTACATTAGGACCTGGCACATAGTAAGTAGATGCTTAATATTTGTTGAATACATGAGCAGTGCACCAAAATCACCAATATGTGAAAAGCCAGTAATAGGGACGATTTGCTTTTTGCCAGCTCATCATTTTGAACCTAATTTTCACCTTGGTCCTACCGTTTCCAACCAAACTGTTTTTTTTTCTTTTAAAAGATTTTATTTATTTATTTGACAGAGAAAGACACAGCGAGAGAGGGAACACAAACGGGGAGTGGGAGAGGGAGAAGCAGACTCCCTGCCGAGCAGGGAGCCCGATGCGGGACTCGATCCCGGGACTCCAGGATCATGACCTGAGCCGAAGGCAGTCGCTTAACCAACTGAGCCACCCAGGCGCCCTCCAACCAAACTGTTTTAGAACAGCTCGTTTTCAGCCAAATCAACTGATCCTCCCTGGCGGCACTTCCAACTCTGGTCCAGCTTGTCACCTGGCACCCTAACCACGTATTTATTCAGAAAGCACATCTAATTCCCCAAACTCACCCCATCGCAACTGCACCTTTACTGTGAGGTGCTTTGCTGGAAAGCCTGCCTGCCATGCTGGCAACTGGCATGATCGGGAGGCCGGTGATACCGGAGCTCAGGAAGGCTGCAATTAGTACTCACGACAAGCACTTTAGGGTCTGCAATTTAAATGTCTATGGCATTGTAATTCATTTCCTCAGTGAGGCAAACATGTTACTAACCTCATGTGGGAGGCTGGATGAAATGCCTCCTTGCATTGATGGCCTCCTAATTAGTGCACGTGGGGAGGTGGGGCTCCCCAACCATCCCACCTCCAACTTTTGAGGGTGCTTTCTCTTGAGTATCCTCCTTAAAATGTGCGCCACTGGCTGATGATGGCTCCCACACGCGTTGATGGAGCACCTGCTGGGGGAAGCCTGAGGATGGGTTTTATGTGTTGTTTGTCCGCAGGGTCGCACTTTGGCTGAGAGGAATGACTGTGGGTGATCTGGAGGACAGTCTCCACCCACCCTCGAGGAGTTGATGGTCAAGGGCTGCAGATATGAATTCATCCACCTGCCCCTGCTGAACACTTTGAAATGCAAACAGTTCAGATGGGAGATGCTGAAAAAGCACTTAATGAAACTCAGCACTCATTTCTCACTTACAAGAACAAAACCAAACCCTCTTAGTAAATGAGAAAGAGGGTACTCCCAGGACACCAAAGTGTCAGTCACAATGGCCAGCATGCCCAGCAGTCGCTCCAGCAAACAAGATGCCTACATGCATAACTTCTACACAGTTCTGTTCTCAGAGTTGACGACAATTCAATCCATGGACAAGAAAGCCAAGTAAAAACACTGGCACGGAAGAGGCTTGCGTAAGTATTGTTGCTCACAAATAATACGACCGGCTACCTGGAAAACCAAGAAAACCCATGGGAAACTATTAGGACCACTGAGAATGCTCAGTTAGGTGGCTGGTTACAAAAATAACAGTCACACATCAAAGTTTCTACATAACCAGCAACAATTAGAAAGTACAATGACAAAGAACCACTATAAAGTAAAAGGATGTCATTCACAATAGTAACAAAGACATAAAACGCGGAGCTGACCTTAGTGAAACAAGAAAGATTCATACGAAAAGGACCCCAATGTCTAGAGCTGCTCAAGAAATGTTTGTTGGATAAATAATTACCAATTGTTCCAGAGGGATATAAAAGAGGTAAGAGTGAAAAAAAAGATGTCCCCTCAGGGTTCCTGAGTGGGATGAGTCAACACTGTAAAAATTTTGATTCTCCCCAAATCAGTCTCTAAGTTCACCAAATTCCAATCAGAATATCATCTATATCAATATTATATTTAGAATTCAACAAAATGATTTGAAGTTTCTAACATAAGGATAAACAGGTGAGGATAGATAAGAAAATCCTTGGGGCGCCTGGGCGGCTCAGATGGTTAAGCGTCTGCCTTCGGCTCAGGTCATGATCTCAGGGTCCTGGGATCGAGTCCCGCATCGGGCTTCCTGCTCCTTGGGAGCCTGCTTCTCCCTCTGCCTCTCTCTCTCTGCCTCTGTCTCTCATGAATAAATAAATAAAATCTTTAAAAAAAAAAAAAAAGATAAGAAAATCCTTGAAAAGCAGAAGTATTGTTATTATTGTTTATTTGGGTTTTTTGAGAGAGAGAGAGAGAGAGAGAGAGAGGGCCAGAGGGAGAGACAGAATCCCGACCAGGCCTCCATCTCACGATCCTGAGATCACGACCTGAGCCGAAATCAAGAGTCGGATGCTTAATCAACTGAGTCACCCAGGCACCCTGAGAAGTACTTTTATTGTTAAGGAGAGGACTTGACTTATCGGATACTGAAGTGTAATAGAAGGTTAAGGTGATTTAAACAGTGGGGCACTAACCCAGAAAGTATCAGACATACCTATGAAACAAAGCAAAAAATTCAGAAACAGACCAACCACATATAAGGCGTCATTTCCAGTAAGTGGAGAAATACATTATCAACAAATAGCACTGGGACACTGTCTTGCCCATTTGGAAATATCACTGCAGGTTCACTTTATAAAAAATAAATTCTAAATGTATTAAATGGTTAAATATTAAAAAATTAAACCATTATTGTAAACAAAAGAAAAATACATTTATTATTAATACACATTAGCATATATTTAAATTTATATTATATTATATTTAACAGACAAAAATGTAAAAATCAATTTCACGAATCAGTAGGGATGAGTTATGCATATTAATGAAAACAGGCAACAGATATGACAAATCAATTCACTAAAACAGAGGGCTCATTAAACATTGAAATACGTTCAACCTTTCTGATAAACAAAGAAGTGACAAAATAAAAGCTTATCCATTGCCCAATTGGCAGAGCTTTTGTTTTTGCGTTTTAGTTAATATCTCCCAGTTATGTGCTCCAGGAAAGGGCCCCTGCCCCCATCCATTGTTGTCTGAGGTCAGCTTAGCAATAAGTAGTGCACGATTCCACCGAGGTCCTGCAGGCAGCTGAGTGGGCGCTGATGTCCTCCATGTTCTACCTCTGAGGTCTTGGACAAGTCTCTATGGCCTCAGATATTGTCTCTTGAAAGAAGGATAATAATAGTTCCTACCTATGTTACGAAGACTAAATAAGATGATGCATATAGAAGCACCTGACTCTGGTCCAGAGTAAGTTTTCCAGAAATGGCAGAGACAGTTTTATATCCCCTTTGACTCGGCCAATGCTAGAGTCTAAGGAACTAGAATCACGGAGAAGCACACATATTTTGTCTCAAGGCTGTATGCTGCAGCTTTGTCTGGAATCAGGAAAAAACTGGACACAACTCACATGTTCCATAACAGAAGATTATCCAGATAGCCTGTGTCCTAGTGGAATACTGGGAAGTCACTTAAAAATATGGAGTAGAGGCTCGGACATGGTCCAGGTTCTGAAATGCCCTTCATGATATACAGTTAAAGAAAAAAGGAGCAGGTAACAAGCCGCAGATAATCTGAATTTTATTCTTCAAAAGTGTGATGATGCACACCATATCAATGGTGATTACATTAGAGAGTAGGGTGATAGTGATTTTAATTTTCTTCTTTTTATTTTCATTTTACAAATTTTCTTCAATACACATAAATTACTTCTATAATAAGATAAAAACACTACAAGTTATCTTGTTTTTTTTTATGCAAACTCTCCGAATATGAAAGTTGGTTGTTAGGATGGCTTTTCAAAAGATGCAAATGAGCTTGTCAGTATGCATTTCCCTTCCCAGCTGGGAAGGGTCCAACCATGGAGATGGACTCCATTAGCGTGATATTGACTGAAGTCCCAAACAGAAATTGCTCGTGGTACTCAATGGTATCTATTTATTCCTCGGTACATTTGTCCTCATTCTGGAAAAGGGGGCTTGTGATTCCAAGATAGCGTACCTATCCCAAAAGATCAAAACCAAATATATTTTTCAATACTCTACAGTAACATTTTTCAAAAACACAGTGAAAACAGTGTCTGTGGTAGAGAGAAACCTCACCCCAGTCCAAAGCTTCTCTCCTTAGCGATCTGTACTGTGCAGTGGCCTCGACCTGAATTCCCTGCCCTCAGGAGGAAATTCTGTGCTTTCCTCAAGGCTAGCTGCCACCTCACCACCCCCCTCCCCAACCTGCCCGGTCCGAGGCGGAATGAACTATTCTGCAGAACAGGATGGCCGTTCCACTCCTGGCTCCTCCATGTGGTCTCATCTGGGTGTTGGCCAGTCAGCTCCTGCCTGCCTCAGGCCGCCGGCCTCAGGATGACTGGATTTTCCCCATGACCAGTCTGAGGGCACCATCCCACAGACCCCCTGGCGTCAACTACCACGGGCTGCAGAGAGGCACTGGTCAGTCCCTGAAAGAGGCGCCATCCTCAGAGGACCCAGGGACTCCAGCCTACCTGGGTGGCCAAATTTACACACACTCGCTGAGCAGCAGACCCCATGTGCTCCCTCGATCCATAATGAATCATGGTCAACCAGGGCCTTAGTCTCCACATACCTACTGCCTTTAAGCCTCATCAACTTTGTCCTGTCCGTAAACAGTTGGTTTCTGAACCCAAGTGCCAGCTGACCCAGTGAATCTTGGAAAAGAAATCTTGGAATCCTGGAGGATGGATGTATTAAGCAAAAATTTATTTTTTGGCTAATCCTCCTGGCTAGCTTGACATCCTCAGCAAGATTTGAACAGTATGACTTCTATGACCTTATTCAAATCATTGATTAGAGAACTAACATATATCTTTCTTTTAAAGAAATAATATATATCTTCTTTTAAGTTGTATATAAATATAATATATATTATATAGTGTACATTTATAAGCAGTATGACTTCTATGACCTTATTCAAATCACTGATGAAAGAATTAATATGTGTCTTTCTTTTAAAGAAAGAATACATATCTGATATTGAAGGCAAAGAACAGAGTCCTGTGGACAACCACCAACAGACTACTTGCAGTTTAATACCTTTTGCGTTTGAGATCCAAACAACTAACAGATGCACCCAAACGGACCATCTTCTCTACCTAGTGGAAAAGTTACAAGAGATTTTGTCAAACACCTTCATGGAGTTCGCATCTGCCAGGCTCCCAGCTCCCCGTACCTCAGTATTCTCATCTGAAAAGTGGGAGCAATGAGAATGCTTATCTCATCGGGCCTTGATGAGAAGTAGATGATTTACTACATAAAGTGCTTAGAACCGAGGCTAAGCCCATGGAATGTGCTCCCCGTCGATGTCACTGATGCTTCACTAAGGGATGGCTTAGCCAAGCTCATGCCTGCTCCCAGGGCACCTAGGCAATAAGCCAGGATTTCCACATCCCAGGTTCCGGAGGGATCTTGGACAGCTCCAAACAAGAAGAGCTGGGCTGGAGAAAGCAAACCACTGCAGCCAGGGGAGGGACCAGTGTTGTCTTCTGAAATATTCTCTATTCCAGACGTCTCCTACCCTCGCTTTTCCCCAAGTCACAATGGTGGGGGCCTGTGGCTCTGTTGCGTTCTTCCTAACACTATTACGACAATTGTGATTATTTATACCGGACAAAGATCTGAAAGCTCTTAAACTAGCTTCTTATGCACATCCAAGCCACATAAGAGAATGTTTTCAGGATATATTTATTGGTTTGCTCTGGTGAGCTCTAAATCTCCTGACATCCTGACTTCTAGCTTACACAGGATGAAAGAATCCAACTGTCTACTTTCTGCCCTGAAAAGCAAATTCTGACTCAAAAACAAGAATAGATAGTTCAATCTTTATATCCACTGCCCTATTTCTTCCCCCAAACCTAAATGAGACCGACTTTAGTTCCATTATTTTCACAATGCTGCTTTTTTGGTAACTTTCATGCTTTCCTTCCTCACGAGCTCAGACAACTGACACTGTAGAGCTCTCTCACGGAAACACTTAACAATCCTAGATATTCCTCTCTTGGCTTTTCTCAAGGGCTTCCAGTGCTATTATCTGATTGAAGCATAAAATCACCCTGGGAGGGTAGCCAGAGAAGGTGCCCTCTCCATTTTACAGATAAAGAACCGAGGCTCAGACGCCCCGATTCCCTTAGAAAGACCCCAGGGGTCGAGTCTTCCAACATCCTGAATTCTGAACACACTCTCCTCCTTTCAGTTCCCCTAAGCCACTCCAGCTCCCTTTCTCCAAACACCCAGAATGGAGTCATTTTGGTAAAAATCCAATTGAGTCTTCCGACATCAACTCCTTTATCAGTGGCTGTGAGAAAACACCTTAACATTGCTCTGTTCCAAATCTCTTCCCCTCCAAATGGGTTTTAGGAACGGCCCTTCCCTAGTCAGAGGGGAAGTGACCTGTGGCGGGCTGAAAAGGGGCTGGAACCCGGCAGGCTCCAAAGGAAAGCCCCCGGGAGCTTTTCCATCTCCAAACCCAGAGCCTGTCCTGTTGGGGGATGGAGGGAGCACCTAATCCTTGCCGGGCATCCCGACACAGCTGAACAGAGACAGGGCCCCCAGCACCAGCACGGTGCGCAGCACAACCCCCATCCAAAGGATACCCCTCTGCGGCCACACCGGCTGCCCGCCATCCTGACAGACAGCCCGCGGGGCTCTCAGCGCCCGTCCTCTGCCCTCCGACGGCGTGGCCAGGCCGGCCGACCCGGCTCCTGGCCGCTGGCCTTCTATGACAGTGATTCCAGCACGGATCATGGCTCCTCTCTGCTTCCCTTCATCAAGAAAGCCATTAAGGGAAACGTAAAGCGGAGTGCATCTACGAGGTCCACCTACAGACCCAACCCGGAGTAAGCTTTGAAATCACTCCTGGGCCCTCTTCAGGCCCTGAGTCATTTTTTGATTGTTAAAATTAGAATGGTCTTATGGCAGACTTCTGAATCTAAGTGGTGTCAAACAAAGCTGGGTCCTGTTCCCATTCAGCGTTCTCAGGCATCTGCCCCCAGCTGGGGCTTTTGGGGACACTTCCTCTCGTCTTGCCCTCTGGTCACCCACAGAGCAGAGTTGCACACCCCAAATGTGCAGGTGGAAAAACAGCCTCAGTGGGTCAGGGGTCTGCCCAAGGCCACACGGCAGGAAGTGATGAGGCCAAGATTTAATTCCAAATCTGCCTGATCCACCTTCTTTCCCCTGCACCCTCGTCTTCGTGATGCCCCTGGACACGAGCTTGCCCAGCTCCCAAGTGACAGGGGAGTGTGTCCTTCAGCTTTAGCTAACAGGAAGCCTCTCCGCTGACAGTAAATATCAGAAGCCAAGGAGCCTGCAGGAGGCTCTCGGCAAGCACGGATTGATTTTAAAAACATGCCTTCAGACACGGCAGGCCCAAAGGGGCTTTGCATTTCCAGATCTTCCAGCTTCCTTCCCCCAGCGTCTCTCGTGGTCAGCCACCTGGGTGCCTGCCACCTCTGAACGGCTGCACATCATCCCACCTCCGTCCCCCCACAGGGTTCTCCCGTATCTTCCACCTATGTCCTTCAAGGCCAGCTCCAAGGTCAGCTGCTCTGCCAAGCCCTCACAGGTTGTAGGCTGTACCGCGAGAGTCCGTCTCCTCCACTTCACGCGCCCATAGCCCTTACTTGTGCCTCCCCGAAGAGTATGTACAAATCAGTCTTGTATCAGTTATTTCATTTGACAAACACGTTATGGCGCTTCCTATGTATCGGCCAGTGGCTGAAGTCTTTGGCAAACTTTAACTGAGTTAGTTTTTCTCACTGTCTTGTGAAGTAGGTACTACCGTCACTCCTTTGTACAGACAAGAGCACTGGAGCCTGGGAAATGAAGTGGCTCGCCCCGAATTAACACGGCGAGTAAGTGGAGGCCAGGTGGTCCTGCTCCAGAGCCCGTGCTTGCTCGTAAGCACTCCATAGGGTCACCTGCTTGCGTGTGAGTTGTCTACACTGTCCTGTGAACCCTCTAAGGGCAGGCAGGGGTCACGCCCGAGTCCTGCCCGGATGCCCACAGGCTGGCACGAGGCAGGGCCTCTGTGCTCCTTGCTGAATGGAGCTTCCACGTCCAGCAGGAGGTCACCTCTCCCGTGTGGCCAGCTGACAGGAGCCAGAAGTACAGATCCTGCTCTGAACTTCCAGCCGCTCCGAGCGCCTGCCTTCCTCCCGCGGGCAGCCACCTCTGGCAGTCCTTCCTGAGATGCTCAGGAGGATGAAAGAGGAAGCACTTCGTCGTCCGTGAAGCCCATAGGATCTATACACACGTCTCATCATCTAGAACTGTTCCCCACTCTCCAGGGCTTGACCAAAAGGCCTCTGGGAGCAGCCAGGATGGAGGACTCCCCTGGCTTCTGGCTAGATCCCAGTAAACCCAGTCAAGAATGCAGGACGACAGACCCTTCCATCTGGCTAGACTGGAGTGAGAGGGGAAGCTAGGGGTGGTGTCATGAGTCTAGCAGACTCAGACTCAGTAAGTGTCCACTTAGTGCCTCACATGGGCTCATCATTCTGAGCCTCAGTTTCCCCATCTATAAGAGGAGCTAACAGAATTCCTCTCTTACCAGGTTGTTACCAGATGATGCATTTGGAAGAAATAGTAAACTCTACCACTGCACTAACTTTGCAATTCTTATTTAATTGTTGAAAGAATATCTACTAAATAAGGCTACTGTAAGAACTACATTAGAAACCAACTGCAATTCTCCCTTTACCAGACTGGGGTACAAGCAAGATCACATGCCTTTGAATGTTCAAAGATGACAGGGATAGGCATCCTCCCAGCGACACCTGGCCCAGTGAGCCCTGGACCCTGGGGTAGCCTATGCTGTACCCCTCAAGGTGCCCCTGAGCCCAACCCCTGAGACAGGCCCCTCCGGCTCCGCCCTGCTGCCGTGGTGGCCACAGAAGCCGGGGGTCTCCACTGAAACCAGGGCAGAACCCTGCCCCCTGAGGGGGGTCAACCCTGGGACAGGGGAGTGCCAGAGGCTGTACCAGAGCTAAGATGGAAACTGAGGACTACCGTTCTCGACGCTGAGCACCTTCAGTTTGCATTTATACATGCAGCCACAGTCCCACAGTCAGGGGGAGGAGGGATTCCAGCATCAGCTCCGACCTCCAGACCAGACCGCCCTTGGCACCCCACACCCCCACTCCAAGCAAACTTCCTCTGGGAGCTCTTCTTGCCCTTTTCCTGCAGCAGACCCTGCTCAGGGCTCCAGCACTCCTCAGACGAGGCTCTGTCAGTGTCGAGCTCCGGACAGAGGGAGTCAGTCTCATTCCTCTTCCTTCCAGAGGCCCCTGTGCTCTTCAAACAGTGGGGCCACTGACCCCAGCAACCTTGGAGCTTCCTAACAGTAAGGGAGGGGCTTCTAGAATGTCATCTGAATACAGAGCCAGGCCTTCTTCCAGGGATATCCACGTCCCCGCCTCCCCCAGCTGTAAGCACCTGGCTTTCTAAGTGTGCAGTGACAGGGCCGTCCAGGTGACTCAAACTGAAGCACAAGAGAGGGCGCCTGGGTGGCTCAGTCGGTGAAGCGTCTGCCTTCAGCTCGGGTCATGATCCTCCTGGGATCGAGCCCCGCGTCGGGCTCCCTGCTCAGCGGGGAGTCTGCTTCTCCCTCTCCCTCTGCCCCTCCCCCTTGCTCGTTCTCACTCCCTCTCTCTCAAAAATAAATAAATGAAACCTTTTGGAAAATAAAAATAAAACGCAACAGAGGGCCTCACCCTCGGAAACCAGTACCCCAGGTGCTCTCGGAGGCTAGTCTCGTGACTTTCTGCTCTGACCGTGCACCAGGACAGAAGCGCGTCACACCCCCCCAGGCACCCCACCCTGCGGCATCTGTGGAACACCCACTGGGCAGCAGCTCCGCATAGTTTTATTTAGTCCCCCAAACAACACTGGTTATCTGCTATCAAACCTCCACGTTACACGTGTCAGAGAAGGGAGGCCCGAGGGAAGCGGCCAGCCCAGGTCACCCAGCAGGGCTGAGGGGCGGACCTGGCCTCTCTGGCTGCAAGACCAAGCTCTTCCTACGACACCTTGCCTTCGTGGGTGCCCGCGTGTGGTGGGGCCTCAATAAGGATGTGTCACTTGGTTTTCGCCACCCTGGAGCCACAAGGCTAGAATGAGGGCCAGCTGAGGCCACAGCTTCCAGAGGACGGTGAGCAGCCAGAGCAAAGCCAATCAGTGATCTGAAGACCCAGGTCCACAACAGCCTGTAGGATGTGGTAGCTGGGGGCTTGGGGGCCCCCAAACTTCTCAAATCACACCCATCTCCACACTGCCTGGCCCAGATCTCTTGAGGTATGAACCGAATACCTGCACACTTGCTGGGGAGAGCCACACAGTGCCCTGCTGGAGAAAATAAGTACTATTAGCTCAGCACATTGGGCATCCCAGCCAGCCACTCCTGCGGGGCCATTTCAGATTTCCAGCCGGTGTGCCAGGCTTTGCCCCAGCCTCCAAACCTGCAACCCCCTCCCTGACTGGAAGGCTGGGCCCCCACTGCTGGCCTGACCCCCAAATCACTTCTCACAGCAGACAGCCCTCACTCTCTCGCGCGCCCCCAAATTTCTACCCTGGGACCCTTGTTAGATAGTTTGGCTGTGGATGGTCTTGGATCTGACATGTGCCGAAGACGGATGGCTGGACTTCTGATGACTGAAGACATCTGACAGTTGAGAGGAAAACATGTTCACTACATCTTGTTCTAGACGCTTCTGTAAGAGTGCCAGCTAGGGTCAGAAAACCTCAGCCCCCTGCCTATCCGCTCTCACACTGTTATAATCTAATACTATGCCTTCTTTCTTTATTAGGAAGTAAATGAATCACCTGTGTGAACAACATCTCCGTGTCTTTTATTAAGATGTTACTGGAAACAGCCAAAGGCCCTGAGAGAACAACCCAGAATTAATTACTCTTTGTGCTTAGTTTCAGGCATATCTTATATCTGTAACTCTTTACAACTTTTGTAAACACTTTCACATTAATCTATTTCTCTTCCCCTCTCTCTGCTCCTTCTCTCCCCCTCCCCGCATCAATGATCTCTACAATAACTCCATGGAGAAACAGGGCAGGCATCATTATCATTCTCATTTTATAGATGATAAAACTAAGGTGTAGAAAAGTTGAATGACTAGTTCAAGGTCCTCCACCACTGAATATCAGAGACGGGTCATCGTGTGGAGCGCAGAGCTCTTCCCACCGAACTGCCCCGCCCTCTAAGCTAACAGATTTGTCCTGAGCCTAAAGGGAACTATGTCTCATCACACAGGAACACCAGGATGTTTCTCTCCAGCCCTCAAATGCAGTCTTCAGTTGAAACAGTCTTCAACTGAAGATGCCTGATAACGTCTTCTCCCTCTGCTCCATTTAGAGGCGCAGTTGTGATTTTATCCAAAATTGTTATTTTACATTGTGTTTAGCACCACTCATGCGAGAAACATTTGCTAAGCACTTACAATGTGCCAGGGGCCATGCGAGGTGCTTGGACAGAGGCCTTCATTCACTCACAGATATTACCAAGTGCCTGCAGGCTCTGTGCTGGGCACTGGGACATGGCAGGTACCAGAAAAATGGCATGCCTGTCCTCGTGGTCTGGCCCAGCACACAGCCAGGTGAGGTGATGGACAATAGCCGGCAGTGACAACACAGAGCTATGAGACCCAGGTCCACAACAGCCTGTAGGATGTGGTAGCTGGGGGCTTGGGGGCCCCCAAACTTCTCAAATCACACCCATCTCCACACTGCCTGGCCCAGATCACCAGGGACAACAGGGACAACAGGCCAAGGAAGTTCACCACTGAGCTCCCAGTGTGGGCCAAATCATCCCAGGAATGAATGGGGTCAGAAACAGCCACATAGAAAACCCATCCAGTGAGGCTCCCACCCAGTCACATGCGTTTTCGTTGGCCTCAGACACATGCTCTCCCACTGCACGTGACTACATAGCATTTTACACGTTCACCTACATGATAATAAAATGACGGTAAAATTTAGTGGGCGCCTACTCAATGTTCCCTGTGTGCTCAGTGCTTCACATGAATGTTCTATGCCAACCTTCAAAAGATCCCTCTGACAGTGGCATCTCCATTCCACAGAGGATAGCCCAAGGCGCCGGGTGAGGGGGGGACACATGTGCACGCATTGTCTGATTCCAAATGTTAACAGTGTTCCCACAGTGCCCAGCTGACTCCCTGACGAGGCACGGAAAACACACAGCAAGACATTATAAACGAGCAGATCGGCCTCAGGAGCCCTTCAGCTCTCCCCCATTCATCCCACAGATATCTCCCAACCACCAACTGTGGGCCAGGCACTGGGCTGGGCACTACGGGGAGCCAAAACAGAGCTTCTCCTGCACTTATGGAGTTCACGGTCCCCCGCAGGAACACGGAAGACCAAGAGGGATCAAAGAGTCCAACAAACGTAGAACTGCGATTGTGCTAAGTCCTAGAAAGGAAAAGTTCATGGTGCTCAGAGAAAACGGGGCAAGGGATTCTTCCCAATCAGGGAGGATAGACAAAGCCCACTTGAGCTGGTATCTAAGAGATGAACAGAGGTGGCGAAAGTGTTCCAGACAGTGGAACAGCTTGTGCAAAGGCCCTGTGTGGGGTGGGGGGGAGGAGCACTCACTCCAGAAACTGAAAGGACCATGGGTCTAGGCCCAGAGTAGGAAGGGAGAGCATGCAGCACCGAGGCTGGGGAGTGGGCAGGGCAGACTCTCAGGGCCTCCAGGGCCACCAGGAGAAGTTCTGTTCCTGCCCCCAGAACGAGGCTGAGTCCCTGCAGGGTGTCAGGCAGGGAGGCCACCTGATCAGAGTGCTGGCTCAGTGGTCCTAACTCTCCTCTGCAGCCGGGAGACAGCCCCTGGCCTGTCCCCTCACCCTTCTCACGCTGCTAGGTGACGATGCCACGTGGCCTCGCACAGCCTTTGGGAGCACGGCTGCTGGGGGTTCACGTCCACAGGCCCCATACCCAGCCCCAGGCCTGGCACTGTGCTGCAGGTACAAAGGGAGCAGCCCCGCTGCCTTCGAGGTAATCCAGGAGAGACCCAGAGACACAAACACTGACACCCCAAGTAAACACCACGGGAGGCGACAAGCTCCACGGGTGCAAGGCGAGCAGAGAGAGGAGCTGTGGGATCCAGGTGTGTAGACAGACGTGCTCAAAGTGAGGGGACAGAACAGCCTGGCTGTGTGTGACTGAGTGGGTGGACAGGGAAGCGGGAGAGGCCGGGGCTGAGTTAGAGGGAGAGACGAGGGGTTGGGCGAAGTTCACAAAGTAAAATAAGAAAAGCATCAGCCACTGCAACACGTGCCGCTTGCCCCTCTGGGAGGAAGGGAGGAAACTACCTGAGGATGCTGCTCCCTTGGTGCACGGGCGTCACGTCAGACCGTCCGCGCTGAACTGGCAGCTCACCGCCCGGTTGGCTGTCATGTCACGTGACGCCGCCAAGCCTCACCGGCAACCCGAGGGCGCTGATGGCACCCAGGGCACCAGGCTGTGGAGAGGATCACGTCAGCGAACCTGCAAAGCACCCGACGCGGGGACTAACGCGTGCTGAGCCCGGGATACGGGCTGGTTCTTGCTGCCGCTGTACCCTCTTCTTCACCTGCACGCTTGCAACTAAATGCTTCCATTCCCTTTCCTTCTTTTGTAACAAGATTAGAAGCTCTCCAAGGGCTTTCCAGTGTTTCTGCCTGCCAGTTAAATCCCTGAAACAGTTCTGGGCATTCTCAGAAAAGCTTCAGTGAACAGGCAGTTCTAGAAACAAAGTGATTTGGATAATATAGTGATTACTATAAGGAAGGCTGTTGCTTTCAAGATCAGTTCCCTCTGAACAAAGTCAAGTGGATCATAAGCAGAGTGTGAAAATATCATTTTCTTTCTGCCACCTCCTGACCCCGCGCCAGGAGAGGGCAACAATGCATCACTCCACAAAGTCTTTCTTTGGCTAGATTTTATCTGAATGGTGACTGATGATGTCCTGGCCAAGTGGCAGGAGAGGGGTCTGCTTTAGCCAGCAGCTGTGGAACGCGGACACTGATGAAGACAGATGAATCCATTTACTCAGGACTTTGGATCTACCACTAATTTTCCAGATGACAATGACACTTCATCCTTCCAGCAATGTAGACTGTTCAAAAAGACCAGAAAAGTAGAAAACTGCAAAAGGATTCCCCAATCGGCCCCAAAAGGTGTCACAAGGTTCATGCCCTTTACTTGAGCAAGAATTCTCAGACCCTCAAGCTCAGTGCATAACTGATTTACTCTCATTTTGCACATATTTCTAATAAACTTGGTTATCCGATTTGGGGTCCGGACCAAAACCAGATCAGGGAGATGGCCACCTCTAGGCTGAGTTTACCCAGTTCCTGAGTCAGTCTTGACCACGGAAGGATAAAGAGCAGAAGCTTCCAGCCCAGGAGCAGAGAGCGTGGAATAAGTCTTGCTATTCAGAGGATCCCAGGGGGCCTCTTCATTCACTATCCCCAGACCTGTCACCAGACCACCTGGCTCGCCAAGGCTGATGACTTGGCTCCATTCCTGCGGTTTCTACTAGGACCAGAGTCCAGTCCAGCCGCCATTGGCTCTCACTTTCCCTGGAGGTGGGAATGGGATATCACAACCTGATTCCTATACCCACCAACTGCTGGTTTAGAGGACTGTTCCAATAAACCCATCTAAAACCATAACAGTTCTCAGATGCTGGAAAGTATTTATTTCCTAGGTTTTCACGTATCTTGGATGATGCCGGGTATGTTTGTCAGGGGGAGAGGAGAATGACATCAGCTTTGTACATAATCTTCCTTTTTTTTTTTAAGATTTTATTTATTTATTTGACAGAGACATAGCAAGAGAGGGAACACAAGCAGGGGGAGTGGGAGAGGGAGAAGCAGGCTTCCTGCCGAGCAGGGAGCCCGATGTGAGGCTCAATCCCAGGACCCTGGGACCATGACCTGAGCCGAAGGCAGACGCTTAACGACTGAGCCACCCAGGGGCCCCTGCACTTAAGCTTCTATTGGAACATCCAACAAGTAATCTTTTCCCTTTGTACTCCACAACTAAAGGGACCCTGAAAGTACCAAATAACAAGAACCCAAATGAACAAATAAAGAGCAAGCAGGAAGCTCACCCCACATGGCTTGGCATACAGAGTATCTCCTCAATTTGTTAAAACTATGCCCATTAATCCTCTTAGAGCCAGAGAGCTGGGTTCCAAGCTTTTAGATGTATTTGTTTGTTCAATAAACACTTATTGAGCTCCTGCTCTGTGCCTGGCCCTGAGATAGCGCCTAGAGGGGACCACAAGGGAGCCAGACACACTCAGCACCTGCTCTCACAGTGGTTACAATGGAGCAGAGATCCTCAAGCCATGCTGTAATTCACAGAGAGAAGCAAGAACTTCCCCACGGTCTTAACAACTAACCCAGCACCAGAACCCAGACCGCCAACCCCATATTGGGCTCACACCCCCACGGTTCCAGCCTAGTATACCTGCTTGTTCCTAGAAAGATACAGAGAGAAAGGCGTCTCACCAGCCTCACTGTACATCGTTACGTAAGATTAGAGAATAAGAATAAACTAAAGGAGCAGATGAAAACAGATGCTCATTGGGTGAACTACACCATTGAATTTTCTGACCTTCCTACAATCAAAATAACCAAAAAGTTAGCAACAAGGAGCCACTTACATTCACAGTCGAACACAGGGAATGGCCAAATGGGTGCCTCCAGAAGGAGGTCGCCTTCCCCAGCATCCTCCTCTGACCCCTACCATGGCTCGCTCGCACTACGTGCAACAGTTTCTGTCTGTTTTGACCACCTGTTTAGACCGTGAGCTCCTCGAGGGCAGGTTTCATGTCCCATCCACTTCGGTGTCACAGAGCCTAGAACGGGGCCTGGCAGAAAGTTCTACCAGTGAGAGTGTGTCGCACTAGGGCACTGAGGCAGAAGCGGGAAGTGCCTGCAGCAGCTGTGTAAGTGGGCCAGTCGATCTCCTCTGCAGGCAGAACCTACAGGAGGAGGGCGGTCAGCTGATGGCCTTCACCGCAGCTTCAACTCTGTCGCCATATTTAATTCTGCTAAGGACACAATCTCCCAGGCAGCCTGCGGTCGGGGACTGAGTTGGGCAGGGATCCTAGAGCCTGGCTCTTTCGGTCCGATGCGGGACCTCTCTATGGGCAGATTTTACCCCAGAGCAGGCCACTGACTGGCCCAGACTTGCTGAGCCGCTCCCGACCCATCTCTCTTGCCCCCTCCATTCACAGCTATCAGCCCAGCGTAATGGGCTGAGCGTCTCCCCACCTCCTCTTGTATCTTTCACGGGCATCCCCCCCCAAGAGCTCCTGTACTTCTAAATCCATCCTGGCATCTAGTTCCTGAAGGACCCAGAATGACAAGACTTCATGGCATCCACCTGCTTCTCAACATTTCCCACCCTCCTCTGAAGCTGGCGTGACCCGTGATTATTTCCAGTCAATGGAATACGAGTAGAAATAATGTATGTGTCACTTCCAAGGGAAGATGGTTAAAAATCCAGTGTGCCTTCCCTACCCCCATCTTCTTGAAGTCACAAAATGGGAGAGTCCCACCCCAAACCTGCCTGGATCCTTGTGTTCCCACTTGGAGGAGAGCCCCTCGGGAGCACTTCTGACACACTCTGGACTTTGGGTAAGCGATAGAGAAATTTTATTATGTAGGCAATAGAGATTTCAGGATTTGTTTGTTCAAGCAGCAGGACCTAGTTCACCCTGACTGACAAAAGACATGTATCCTACACATGGATCCGTTCAGCACCTCTGTTTTCACGGCTCTCTTACCCCTCCAGCTTGCTCATGTCCCTGCTGAGACCGCAGATCTCCACGTGAAGAAGCCAACGTTACTCTGTGCCCATGGGAGGGTAGGCCAACCACAGGAAGAAGCCCCCGTTAAAAATAAAGTTAACAAGTTGAACTTTTGGCCCAATACCAAGTGCTAAACAGGCCCTAGCGTGTTAGTTCCATCCACAGCCCCCGTGGGTGGCTGGCTGGGTCTGGGGAATTGGCTGGGGGCTGGCATGGCCAAGGGCACTGCCCTCACACGGGGGAAACCCTGGGTTGGTGTTGGTGGGAATAGGCAGGAGGCAGCTACAGCCTGACAGTCAACTTAATCCTGATAGATGGGGTCACCTGAGTCCCGCGGTGATGGGAGTGGGGTGAAGCCCCTGGAGAGGTGATCTGGACAAACTTCATTCAGTGGGATGCTAATTCAGAAAGGAGACTGGAATTTATGCTCTCATGGTGCAGTTGAGCAGACGCTCACTGATGGCCTGCCCTCACAGAGCTCAAGTCCAGTGTATGTTAGGACACACGGCAGAGGGGAAGATGGGCTGCTCACATCCCCCTCCTCCGGCACCCCTCCCGGCAGCGTGGCGTTGGCACACAAGATTACAGATAACTCTGCCTTACATTTACACCATGTTGTGAGGTTCCACGTGCAAGATATTTATTCCTTCTTACAGCCCTGTGAGGTCAGCATAATTGTCCCCATATGGTACAGGAATAATGACAACGGTGACAATACAGCAGCGAATATTCACTGGGGCACTCACAGTGTACCAAGCACTGATTGGATTACTTTACCAGGGTGGTCTCGTTTGTTAGCCCCATTTTATAGATGACGAAAGGGAGGCAAAGTGCCTTGCCCTGGGTCACCAAGCAGGTAAGTGGTACCCAACAGGGATACAAACCCAGGGTTCCTGACATATTGAGGAGCTCATCCTACAGGTACTAGGGACTCGGGGAGCTGAAGGATCTGGAGAGGGAGTCTGCCATACTGTGCCTAGCCTCACCCCCACTGGGCCGCTCTCTCCTCGTGCCCCTACAGTGCAGTGCCCGGACTCAGGGACTCTTGCCTGCCAGATCCGCCCCCCTCCCCGGCACCCCAAGGGTTCCTCTCTGTCGTCCTTCCCACCCCGGCAGGTCTCAGCGCTGCCCGTTCTCCTCCACATCCTCCCACACCGCCTCTCCCCCTCTGTTCAAGCTTCGGCATCTCACCCTTCCACTGCTGGAGTAGCCTCCTGGCTTCTCAGTGTCCAGGCTCATCTGTCTGCCATCTAGGCTCTGCACTCCCACTGGCCCTGATCACAGCACGACCACGTTCAAAACCGCCACTACACATGGCTCCTCGTAGTTCCAGAAGAAAGTCCAACCTTCTCGACACGTGATTCGAGGCCTTCCACACCCACCCCCAGGCTACCTGTCCCTCCATAAGCCCTGCACTCAGGGGAAAATGTAATAATTCAATGCTCCCCAAACACACCCCACACTTTGTCTCCCTCCATCCTTTGATCCTGGAGCTCCTGCCTGGGATCCAACCTCCATTTCCCTGAGTTCCTGCTTTTCTGTCAAAATTACATTGGCCCTTTCAGGCCCATCTTGATTTCCTCTCCTCCAGGAAGCCTCTCTTGACCTAGATATGATCTTCCCTTTCTCTCAATGCCCTTGGCATCCCTGGTCTCTTTCTTGAATGTAGCATTTCCCAAGTGCCTGTCTTTGTGAATGTCTGTGATCAGACGCCCCTGCCATCCACACCTTTAACAGCCGCTGATGTCCTTCGAGGAATCACCTCTTCTTCACTCCCTACTCATGTGGTTGGGCAGGGCTGACCTCCCTGCCCTCTCCCTCCATGAAAGACGGGCTTATGTCCCAGACCATCAGTGCCATGTGGTTGGCTCAGGGATGGACACATGACCAGATTCAAGCCAACGAGAGCTGAGTTTGGGACTTTTGCTGAAACATTTGGGAAAGGAACACTCTTCTTACTGGAGTTTCTAAACTGGGAGTGTGTAAATTTGCAGCTGGTAAGGGCCATCTGTGCCACCACATGGGCACAGCCAGCTTGAGAGTAAAGCCAAACAGAGGAAATCAGAGCCGAGAGAGAGACATTTTTTAAGACAGCATTTCAGTCCCTGGATTCAGCCATGCCTGAGGACAGCCCACTCCGGGATTTTTCAGTCACATGAACCAGTTAAAGTGGGATTTCTATCACTTGCAAGGAATCCGAAGCAATACACCTCCTAAGGGCCAGGTACCACGCTGGGCAGTGGGGCTAGAACCACAAGAAGAGGTAGTCTGATCCGAAAAGGGCTCATTTTCTATCTTTTTATTTCTAAGAATATTGGAATATATTCATATATCATAACATTCATTCTTTTGAAGTATATGATTCTACAGTTTTTGAATATTCATAGAACCGTGAAGTCATCACCACGATCCCTTTCTATCTTACCTTGAAAATGGCCAATATGTGCTGGCCCTGTTCTCCCCTATGCACCAGTTCTGCCCTCGAACCCAAGGCTGGGTTTTATTCCCTTCTGCAGCACCAGTGACTGCAGTAGGTGCTCAATTACTGCCTGCTGAGTTGTACTCCGACACCCTTGAAAAGCTCAGCCTCCATCCACCAGCTGCCTGGGCCCTTTCGAAAGCACAGTGAATGAGAGAACAGATATTTGGCAAAGCTGCTTAAGGAAAGGACATGCCTATCACGAGGCTTCCCCTGGATTTTTCTAAGCTGGATCCCTGCATCAAGGTAGATTTCCTGAGAGGTGCACACCTAGAATGTGCTCCTTTGGCTCCCTGAACTTTCCCTAAGTTTATCACATAATAATTGAAACTAGTAACAAGTGGGAAAACATATAAATCCAACAACAGGGGAATGACTTAATATTTATGGTGCACCCATAGGATAGAATAGTGTACCGCCACTCAAAATCATCTTTGCAACTGAGGACATGGGGAAGTACCCATAATATAATGTTAAATTAATGAAACAAAATATAAAAGGGGACATAGAGTGAGATCTCAAGTATATAAAATAGTAAAACTTGGCAACTAGAAGGGAATAATGCTAATTATTAGGTGTAATTGTCTTTGTATAGGGGGATTATGAGCAATTATTATTTTTCTTCATGTTTCTTTCTAATTTTCCATTTTTCTAAAATGAACATTACTTTAGGGACACCTGGGTGGCTCAGTCAGTTAAGCGTCTGCCTTCAGCTCAGGTCATGATCCCAGGGTCCTGGGATCGAGCCCTGCTTCAGGCTCCCGGTTCAGCGAGGAGCCTGCTTCTCCCTCTGCCTGCCGTTCCCCCTGCTTGTGCTCTCTCCCTCTCTCTCCCTCTGGCAAATAAATAAATAAAATCTTTAAAAAATAAAAAATTTTAAAATAAACATTACTTTAATCAAAGTAGAAAAGCCAACACTGTTTCTTATCTCATCCCTTGGTTATTATTTAATTTTATTCATGTGGCTACTGAAGGATGAGAAACAACATGTGAAGAACATTCTGAATCTCCCATGAAACTTTTTTAAAAAGACGTCGTCCTTCAGAATCTTTTAATCAAACATGTAAGTAATGTAATCCACCATTTTTACCTTTTTACCTTGACTGTCAGGAAGCTCAGAGCTAAAATGTAATACACAAAACTGTAATAACCCAGGTTCTTGGTATAATAACTTCCATGCTTCTATATGTCTTCTGATGCTTCTTTTATTTGTATATTCAGTCGTCTCACTTGTGTTTTTATATACTCAACTCTACTTTGGGATAAGATTTTATCTAGAGCAGAGAAAAGAGGTCCTAACTAGCAGATGCTCTGTTGGGATATTTCATTTTTAGGAACACAAGGCCCTGAGTGGGGCTTTGAACATTCTAGTGTTATTCTAATTATAGTGAGAGGGTCAACCTAAAGAAATTCAGGCAGGAGGCTCCTTTATTGAGAGAGGCTCTCCCAGTGGTCAGATTAACCCACTACTTGGTAAATCTCCATCTCTTTGAAGACTGCGTGGACCAAGGTCCCTCCTGGCTGCCCACAGCCTCTGGCCATTGACTGACAGCAAATGTCAGCAAAGCCAGCCAAAATCCATTCACCACATCCGTCTTGTGTTCAAGTCTACAGACAACAAGTGACACAGCCAGGAAGTGATCAGGGAGTACACACAATCCGCAAAGACGGCCCATGTGAATAAAACAGGCCCCAGATGCTCTAAAACAGGCCCCAACCACCCTTCGGATCACTATGGATCTTGCTGCAATTACCCACACGGAGCATTCCTTTACTGCAGCTCAGCAAGAAAGTACCTCTCCTATGAAGATGGGCCACTTGAAAAAATTAAGTATTATATCACCTGCATGTTCTCCCAAACATGACACCTCATGGCAGGAGATAACATACGTATTTGATTGTAAGCCAGGATTCTTCTTTTTTGGTGATAACTTCACTGATCCTTCACAAGATTTCAAAAGTGAGAAAAACAAAATAAGCAGTCTTGATGTTTAGTTGTGACCATTTTATCACACCTAAAGCTGCAACGTCTTACTTGTGACCACGCCAGAGGAAAACGCAGGAAGGGAGGCAGGAAACATTGCGTTGGTGCTCCCAGCATGTCAGACGGAGGCCTGGCTGCCGGGCCCGCCAGCTCACGGCACTCCCCATCTGGGCCCGTTATCCCCCTGGAGCGTCACACCACCACCCTACCTAGTACGTGCAACAGCCCCGCTTTTCCAGATGCGAGAATCTAAGGTGAAGACAGATCCAATGACCCCACTCAAGGTCACCCAAGGGGAAGATAACTGGCATCTGACTAGAACCCAGGTCCCACCCACCGCAAAGCCCTTGCTCTGTGCCCCTTCACACGGCCAGAGACGCTTCTCTGTTTGCACGAGGCTGAGAGTACCCTGCGCCCTCCGTCCCACACTGCTTCCTGCAGATTCCCACCAACTGAAGAACCTCATCTTCTCGCCTTTGGGCCCTCTCACTCAGAAAGTCATCAAGACACACTTGAAAAATAAATGTAAAAGCTTCCACCCACACCCTGAAACCAAGCACCCATGCCTTCACTGCCACAAACAAGCTAATGTGAAATCTCTTTCAGGGAGGCTTTCTGAAGGGAATCAATTGATGATGAAAACATTCTGCAGATGACAACATTCGGTGATGATGCAAGCAGGGCTGCCCTAGCTACAACTGTTTCTGTCTCCAAAGAACCGGCTCTCTCCTGTCCCTTCTGAAAGAGTATGTATGGAGGCAACAGGGAAACAGAGCCGAGGGGACATGCCTAGGTCAGAACTGAGGTGCGCTGTGCATTTCTGCGTGCCAGACAAGTCCCCCGGAAAACTTGAAATGTTCGGGCAAAGATGAGGGCGACGAGAATGCCATTCAGAAACAATTCCACACTCGGGTTAGCTCTGCTCAGCCTCCCAGCTTGCATCCTCCCGGGGCAGAAGGAGGCTCTCCGCTTGCAGCAGGCTGCGCGCACCGCCACCAACTGCCACCCGTTCCTTCACCTTTTATTTACAGCGCAGAGCAGGCTGGCTCATCAGTGAAGGGGGGAGGCGGGGAATAAAGATGCCGTCCAGATTTCTGCTCTTTCTCAGGGGACCAAAAAAAGGGGGGATATCAGGCGAGAAGGAAGCGGAGCCCAGGCCGCACGGGCAGCGCGGAAGCGCAAAGCTCCTCTCCGAAGGGTGGGAGGAGAGCCACCTGGGCTGGAGCAGAGGCTCCCGGGGAGCTCCGGGAAGCCGGGGTCAAGCCCAGCACCCGGCCCGGCTTGGCGCGGTGCTCAAGGCGCCAACAGACTGCACTGCACAGGAAATCACTGCCCCCTTCAGGCCGCGTCTGAGACGCGGCGGCCGGAGCGGAGGGGCTCCCTCAGTCCGGAAAAACTCGCAAACCCGACCTCGCGCGGCCGGCGATCGCTCCTCCAGACCCCCTCCAGCAGCCGTGCAGGCGGTGTAGGTCCGCGCTGGAGCTTCAGCCAGAACCCGCGCTGCGGGCGTGAGGCGGGGGGCTTGGGATGCGAAGCCCTGGGCTCTGCCGCTCCCCTCGGAGAAGGAGGCCGAGAGGGCCAGCCCGCTGCTGCGCTCCAAGTCCGTGCTTCAAGTCTGCGCCCGGAGAAACTGCGCCTGCAGCCTCAGGGCCGACAGCAGCGGCGCTGCCGGACACCCCTGCGCGTCCGCAGCGAGACCTGCTCAGGGCACTCTCTGAGCAACTAAACCGAGGGGGAGTCTCCCCATAAAATCGCTCCGGCTGCAGGCAGCGCCGGGCACATTCAGGCAGCAGCCGTTTAGAGCCGGCGGCCCCACACCTGCCCGCGCGGTGCGGGCTCCGAGCCTCCTGCGCGCTCTGGCCCCTCGGGTCCCGGAGCCCTCCGGACCTCAAAGCGCGGCCGGGCTCTCCTGGGGGCCCGCGAGCAGGCCATGGCCTCTCTAGCCCCGAGTGGCCCAGTTTCCAGTCAATGCGCCTGCCTGTTCCTCCCACCCGGCAGTCCACAGCCCCACCAGCGGGACCTGGGCAACCACTGCAGGCCTTTTAGAGGGTCCAGTCCCCACCTTCTACACTCCTTCTCCGGTCAAAGGAAACCCGTCTTCTGTCCCCCACCCCCCAACACACATACACACACACAATCCCAGAGGAGGGAGATGCTCAGCAAATCTTGGTACCAGCTGTGCCAGCCAAGCCCGGAGGGACCCCGGGGTGAACACTGAGCACCAGCCCGCGGAGCCCTCGGCAGGTACAGGCGGCTCAATCTCAAGGGCTCTGCCCAAGGGTCGAAGCTTCCCTCGGTTCGGCACTCCCTCACCCGCCGCCCCCTCCCCCCCCCAGCCCCGACGGCGCGGGCGGCCGGACACTCACCTCGGTGTCGTAGAGCCGCAGGTCGAGGAAGTAGGGGCGCAGGAGCGACTCGTTGCGGATCTGCTCGATGGCCAGTTCCACGGCGGGGAGCACGCCGCGCCCGATGCTGCCCTTGGCCACCTCCTTGGTGAGCGGCATGAGGCCCATGATGGAGAGCGGCGGGCTGCTGGGCGGCGGCCGGGGGGCACCTCGCGCCCAGCCCCAGGCCCCGGGCGCCAGCGGCAGCAGCAGCGGCAGCAGCAGGAGCAGCAGCAGGCGCGCGGGCGGCGGCGGCGGCGGCGGCGGCGGCGGCGGCCCGGGCTGCCCGGAGCTCCGCGGGGAAGCCATGCCGCGCCGCGGGCTGCGGGCGCCGGCTCACTCGGCCCGCATGGCCTGGCCCGGCCCGCCGCCCCGCGCCAAGCTCTCCCCGCGGCGCCCGCGCAATGGCGCCGGCACCGGCCCCGGCTCCGGCTCGGGCTCCTGCTCGGCTCTGAACGGCCGCGGCGGCGGCGGCAGCGGCGGCGCCCGTGACGGATCAATCACGCCGGGAAGGGGTGGGAGCGAGCGGAGTGCGGGAGGCGGGGAGCGAGAGAGCAAACGCGGAGAGGGGGGGCCGGCGTCTTCGCGCGCGCCTCTCTCCGGCGCGGCCACCCCGAACCAGGCCGCCTCCGCCCGCCCCCGTGCGCGCTCTGAGCCGCTCTCCCGCCGGGAGCTGCTCGGCGGCAGCCCCTGGAGCCCGGCCGGGGGAGGGCGGGCGTCAGGAAACGCGGGAGGCGAAGGCGAGGCTGCTCGGCGGCGGCTCGGGCCGCCTCCGGGAACGAGGACGGGCCGTGCGCGCCGGGGGAGGGGGAGGCGCTGGCGCAGGGGCGGCCGCGGGGAAGGCCGCCTTCCCAGCACACGCACACACGCGCCCCCCGGCCCTCCGCCGAGCGGGCTGTCACTGCCCGCGGACCTTCGGGGACCTGAGCGCTCGGGGACAGGGGTTGGGGGACCGAGCCGTGCGTGCTGGCACACGCAGTGGCCGCCGCCGCTCCGCCGAGCGCTTCCTGCACGGTGGTTTGGGACTGCTGCTCGGAGGTCTGGCTGGGAAGGTCTGCGCTGCGAGCGCGCCACGGAGGCGTCCTAGAGGCACCTGCAGCCTTATGCTCTTCTGTTCTGCGCGGGTGTCCGCGGAGGCCCTAACCGAGCCCGAAGGGGCGGCCAAAGATGCCGCCGGCACTCTAACATCCTTTGGTGCTAGGGTGTCCAGAGCTCAGGGCCTTGACTGAGAGCCCTCCGAATTCCCCACCAGACTGAGAAGCCGTCCTCTGCCAACCTCAGAAGAGATTAGGGTCCTCACCTTGCGCCCCCTCCAGGCATTTGACCTCCCCGCGTCCCCACTCCCAGAGGGCTCCGCCCTAGAATTTTCCCTCTGGGTGGGAGCACTACTCAGAGCAGATCCCTGCTTCCCTTGACTTGGCCCTCTCTTGGCCGGGTCGCGCAGGCTGCACTGGCTAACCTTAGGCAAAGCAGTCCTGTGATCTGACCGAGCCCCTCCACGCTTGAAGAATAGAAATTGTGGGTCATTAAAATATAAAATCCCAAGGGGTGATTAATGAGAGGAGACAGTAGGACATCAAATGAGAAAACATCCTTGTGCTTGAGCCAACCATTGTGGGCCATATCCACGACCTTGCAACAAGGTTGGAAGTTTAACCTTCACTGAGCATTTTACTACCTGCCTTATAATGTAATCCTCACAACAGCCCAGTGAACGAAGTCCTGTGTTTATGATCCTCGATTTACAGGTGAATACACTGAGGCTCAGGGAGGTTCCACAGCTTGTCCAAGTACACAGAGCTACCAGGGTAGGACTGGAACCCAGAGCCAGCAGGAGCTCTGTACATAGTGCAGTGGGAGCCAGGATGGGGGACAACCTCCACTATGGGAGGGGCACTGCCCTGACTTTCAATTGTTCAGAATCTCGGTTCCCTCAGGTATGTGGTGAAGGAGTTGGACCAGATGAAGTCCACAGACTTGCTCTTCTGGAGTGAGGTAGGGGCAGCCCTGAATCACAGGCTAGTTAATCAGGAAGCATGAGGACAGAGAGGGGAGGTTGTGCCCAATCCTGGAGAGTACCTTGGACAGCTCTGGGGAGCCCAGGCCAAGTACTCCCTGTCCCAACTCCTCTTTCTAGGCTTCTGCACACATCACTCCTGAGCTTCACTTAGCCAAAGGACAGAGCTTTGCATGGACAGAGCTCACCTGAGCATCTCCACGAACAAGACCAAAAACGGTCCAGAGGACAAGGTAATCTCTCTTAGCTGGTGTTCACTTGACATCACAGCTGTCCTCTAGCCATCGGCTTCTGGCATCGGCCCTTCCTCAACTTCTCAGTTCAGGTTTCTCAATGAGCATTTTCACTTTTTTTCCCTTAGTCATTTGTGCTTTCCTTGTAAGCTGTGCCAATATGGAGTATCCACAGACACCTACATCTGGGAATAAGTTGAAAGCTAGGATAACTTTGATTGACATTTTCTAAGTAGTTGAAGGCCTTGCCTGACCCCTGCCTTTCAGCCCCTCTGTCTCCACTTATGGGGTGACCTGGCCCCAAGATATGTGGCCTGGGACGGGCCCTGACCCGAAGAGCGCCAGCCTCACTCTCCGTCAGCCTGGATCCAGGCCAGGCTCTCTCATCTCATGCCCACTTCTGATGCCTGGGCATCCCTCTGGTTCCCAGATCCTACCCTGGCTTGTGTTCCAGTTTGGATAACTGGACTCCCGGCATGCTTCCTAGGTCTGAGTTCCTGCCTTGGTCACCAGCCTCGAGTCCATATTCCCCTACAGCTGGAGTCCAGCCTCTTGCTTTAAAATAATCATTCATTCCTTCAACAAATGTTTTGCAGCTTCTACTGTGTGCTGGGCAGTGTCCTAGGAGCTGAGGAGGCAGGAATAAACAAGCCAAACTAAAATCCCTGCTCTCATAAAATTTACATTCTAGTGGAGAGAAAGAGAAACAATAAACAGAAATAGTAATAAGAAGATATCTTAGTATGACAGCTTATGAAAAGTGCTATGGAAAACAAAGCAGGAAAGAGGGTTGACTCTGATAGGGTGGGGCTGCAATTTGAAATGGGGGGGTCAGAGAAGGACTCATGGAGGTGATTTTTCAGCAAAGACCTAAAGGAGACGAGCAAGCAAGACATGCAGATAGTGTCCCAGGTGGAGGAACAGCAAGGGCAGAGGCTCCGAGACAGGAGTGTGCCTGACATGTTCAAGGAACAGTCCGGAAGCTGGTGTGGCTGGAGCAAAGTGAGCAAGGGGAAAAGTGGTAGTATCCAAGGTCAAAGGTAGGCAGGATCAAGTAGGACTGACTGCACCTGACAAAATGGAGAACAACTGGAGGGTACTGAGTGGAGCAGTGACATGATCTGACATATTTGAACAGGATCAAAAGGGGGAAGCAGAGAAACCAGCTAGGAGACTGTTACGATAAGCTGCGTTTGGTGGCAGGAACCAGGGCGCAGAGGAGGTGATGAGAAGTGGCTAGATTAATAACTGTTCTTCTCATTATTAATGGGAATAATATGCATCAGTAGATGCCAAGTCCCAGGATCATAGTAAACACTGATTTATAGGCTCATCTACCTTACAAGGGACATAGTAGAGACTTAAGAAAGCATCATGCTCAGGGTCACGCACCTAGAAAATAATAAAACATGCATGTCAGTCCAGGTCTGTATGGCTTAAATTCTCATCTTCCCCAAATCCTGCCTCCTTAGCAATTCTTTCTCCCATGCCCTTTCCCTGCACACAAGAACCAGAAGCCAGTCTCCAAACCCTGGCTAAGAGGTTGGGGCTGCTTTGAAAGATGATGCCAAGTCCCTATCTGAGGATTTTTGGGGCTCCATGATCCATCTGGCTTGCCTTTGAGCAGGATCCCAAAACCAGGCACCCCCCCTCTTGCTATCTACCCTTTTTTCAGGCTGGGCTGGACACCCCTCGCTGCCCTGGTGCCAGAGGCTGGGATCTGCCCTCCTGCAGCTGCCTCCTCCCAGGAACTGGCTCCAGTTTCCAAAACCCTGTTCCCAGTCTGACCTGCCATCCCTGTCTGCCTCTGTTCTTACTCCAGCAACAGGGAGGTCTTCTTTTACTTTTTTCTTTTTAAAAAAAAAAAAAAAGCACAAAACCCCCAAAATTTAAAAAACCCATAAGCCATCTTACAAGTATCTCCCATGTATTTCTTTCCCCATGTACTTCTTATTCCTGTTTACATTGAAATGTTTCTTTCAACCAAGTAGCTCAGCTGTTTTTTTAAGTACATTGTTTGTTTTCAATTCTTTTTTTTAAATAGGTAAGTTATGAATGATGGCTCCAAAAAAGATTAGCTGAATGAATCTAAGTTGCTTTTCCCTTTTCACAAGGCATGTTTTTAAACCATAAAATTGGGTTTCAGGCATCAATGTGGTCTGGTGACACAGTTCGAGTAATAATAATAGCTACCATTTATTAAACACCTACCTACTCTGTGCTAGACACCTTGGTATGCATCATCTTACTCTTCATAACTGCCAGAAAAATAGGTGTTAGGATCCCAGTTTTGCAAATTACAAGACTGAAGTCCAGACGGATTAACTAACATGCCTAATGATACTTGGCAGAGACAGTGACGGGGCCCAAATCCAGTCTGTTTGACCCCAAACTCCTGCATATTTCTCTATTCCACATGTCTCTCCTGGAAGATACCTTTATATGACTGAGTTATATAGTCTTAAAGAACTAAAGAATGCTCCTGAGGATCGACACCAGAAAAATGTAAAATGGGGGCGCCTGGGTGGCTCAGTCGGTTAAGCGGCTGCCTTCAGCCCGGGTCATGATCCCAGGGTCCTGGGATCGAGCCCCACATTGGGCAGGGAGCCTGCTTCTCCCTCTCTCTCCCTCTGCTTGTGCTCTCTCTGTCAAATAAATAAAATCTTTAAATAAAAAAAAAAGGAAAATGTAAAATGACTTGGCCAGAGTCCCTCACCAAATGAGAGATGAAGCTGGCCTTCCTCCTGAGTTATTGGAGGAGAGCATCTGGCCTGGAGAGAGTCTATAACTGAACCCTTCAGGAGTCAATGCCGAGCCCGGGGTAGACCAGAAGAGCCTGGAGCATCTCCTTCCACCCGTGCTCTTTGTCGGTTTGAGAACAGTGGAAGGATGGGGGAGTCACCTTGCTCGGTGTCAGCTGGACAAGCCCTGGGCAGACACAGGCAGGAAATTTAGCTTAAACCCGAGTGGTGTCCAGAAGGACACATACTGGCAAGGGTGCCAAAACTCCCTCTCGTCTACAGGTTTCACAAACAAGAAGATGCTTTAGGAAGGGGCACAGTTTAGGAACAGAACCTTGGACAGACCACAAAATCTCTGGTCCAACCCCTCACCAAACCGTAGGAAGCAGGTGGTCCTGGACTCAAAGTCTGGCTCACCAGTTATTAGTGACTCAATTCTGGGGGAGTCACTTACTCTCCTGACCTTCAGTTTCCTCACCTGTAAAGTGGGAATAAACAATTCCTCTTTCATATCAAGTTTATCGTGAGGATTAAATAATTACAACAGCTAGTGTATTTCGAGTACTCACATGTGCCAGGCACTGTTCCAAGCAATTTTCACATCATTAACTCCCTTGGTAAGTAAAATAATGCATATATGCATATAAAGCACTTACCGCAGTACTAAACTCTTATTAGGCATGCGACTAATAATAATAGTAGTAATAATACCACCAGAAATGTTAAGATCAGTGCCTCCTGAGGCTCCCACTCATGATTTCTGAGGCTCCACCAAAGTCAACCTTCCTGTCGCATCCACTCTGGATCCCAATCTGCCACCGGGGTCCGTGGTGCTCTCCCTCACCCGTGGTGCCCTTCACCAAGGACAGCTCACAAACAACGCCACATTCCACCCCCAACTAAGTCACCTCTTCCTCAGGAGAAATGCGCCCAGGTTCCTCAACTTTCCCTGGCCAGTAGTCTGCTCCTGGCTTTCTTCAAGGGTGATGTCCAGAACTGACCACAAGCCCTCCATACAGACGAAGAGGCACATGGAATAGCAGGCCCACCCCTCTGTGCTCAGGCCGCCGGGATGCTGTGCTGGCAGTCCCAGGTACCTGCATTTGGTGGAAGCCACATCACCCTGTGGCTCATAGAAAGCTTGTGGCTCTCCGAGAGCCCTAGGTTTGCTTTCTGTGGACTTGTTGCTGTCTGTTTCAAGGGAGCAGCGAGCCAGGTCTCTCTGATCCTATTTACCAGCAGTGTAATTCAGGCATCTCGGAACAGGGCTGAAACATTTCACCCGTGATTACGTCCCCATGTTCCAGCCTACTGAGGGCATCTTGCATCATGGGTCTCTTTTCTAGCATATTCGCCATCTCCTCAGTTGGTGCCATTGCTATTGGACAATCTCATTTGCTTTCTTAAGCTAAAGCATCGGTCCAAGTGTGAAATAGGAGAGTGTCAAAGAGCTTTGGGACTGCCCACGCTAGCGGCCATCTGCCCCCTCTGGTCTTGTGACCAGACCCACTGAAGCTTCCCCCAACCTCTGCTTTCTGCAGCCCATGTTTGTCCAGCTTGCATGCCAAAATGTCAAGACAATTCTTGCTACAGCTCTTACTGAAGCCCCCATGCACTCCGTCTCCTTAATTTCTCTGACCTGCCAGAGTAGTAACCACACATACAGGTGAGTGTGGCTGGCTGGTTCTTGGTGAACCCACATCCACGCCTAGGCACCATCCCTCTCTTCTCTGTGCAATCACACAGTATTTGTAAAATCAGTACTTCTCGAATGCCGCTGAGGGTCAACACCCAAATCCCATATGGCTGACCTCGCCCTTTTAGCCTCTCGGGACACCCAAACACTGCTGTGTCCCCCACCTCCTGGCCCTTCCATTCACTCATCTCCCAAAGATCCTTAGAGGCTCTGGTTGGATATCATCCGCAGTTTCCCGCCCTGCCCTCACAGGTACCTCAGGGACCTGGAGACGTGGGCTGATTGAATGCATCCTCACCTCTCCTTCCCTTGTAATTATGCTCACCTCTCTATTTCTGTTTGCTGGTCATTCTCCACCAAAATGTCCAGTGTGCCTCTGTCACAGGCCTGGAGGTGAAAAAGCTGCATTCTTTATCCACCTATGCTTGCTCCAAGTGCACTGTATGAAGCCTCTGGAGTGGTCTGTGACTCATTCTGGCATTGAGTGCTTGTGTGTTCCAGCAGGTGCCTCCATTTTAGACCCCTGCTCCCAGTGTCTCTCTGTGTCCCTAATTTGGGGGGGGCAAGGGAGCCAATTGTATTGAACCATAACATACATACAGAAAAGTGTGCAAATGTTAATGCACAGCTCAACTAATTTTCATAAAGTGAATACACCCACGTAAACAGCACCAAGAGGCAGAACATGACCAGCATCCGAAAGCCCCCATGGGGTCCCTGCCAGTCATTACCTTCCCTCAGGGTAACCAGCATCCTTACTGTTAACACTATAGATCAGTTTTTGCCTTTTCTTGATCCTGATGTAAATAGAATCACCCGTCTGTCCTCTTTTGTGTCTGGCTTCTCTCACTCTACGTAGTTAGTGAGATTCATCCATATTGTTATATGTGACTGTAGATCTTTTATTCTCATAGTCTTGTGCTTGCCTTAGCCTTTTACACCAACTTCATCCCATGGGATCCATGTGCAGCCCCTTGGTTTTCTCTCTACCCGCCCCCAAGAGGGCTGGTTGTGAGTCTCACCTGCATCCCCACCTCTGGTCTCACCCTTTGATCTACCCTTCATTTACCCTGCCAGATGAGCCTCTCCAGAGTTTGGCTCCAATCATGTCCTCCCAGCTCAAAACATTCTATGGCTCCCTGTTGTCTTATGGGGCACTAACTCCCAAGACTGGGGTTCCAGGCTCCTGACAATGTGGTTTCAGTGGTTCCAGCTTCGCAACCAGCTGTACCTCCCCCACTCCCACGTTCTATAGTTGAACTACTCAGCATGTATTAGTGGGTCCATCACCATGTCTGCCCTTTTCGGCCTCCAGACCTTTGTTCATGCTATTCCTTCAACCTGGAATGTTTTTCCCAATCTTCCTCCCATTGGTGAAATCCTGCACAACCCAGATCAAATGTCATGTCCCTGTGAGGACTCCCCTAGTCACCCCACAGAACTAATGGATTCCTTCTCTCAGCTCCCATGGTGAGGCTTGGCTCCTGCTGAGACATACCGCTTATCACTTCTTTAAAAGTTAATTACCACATTTCACCCATTCTGAGACACATATTTGTATTCATCTCCAGGATCGGGATGCACCTTGCCCTTGATGGCATCTTATAATTCACAGTATTTTTTTACCTTTCTTGGTGATACATAAAATAATGGTGTCTTCAATTCGATGAAATACAGTTTTTCATTTTTTTTTTTTTTGGTCTCAGCATATTCTAGAAAGACTCTCTGACACCACACTGCATTGTATAGTTAGTCCACATCTCTGGGTCCTTTTCCACGTGTGAGACCATAGTCACCCACAAAGCACGCAATATGGGTTTGTTGAATGAATAGGTGTGCATTATTCATCGTGTTTCTACCATGGGGAGAGGGGGTAGCATGGGGAAGGCCTCTCAGTGTGGCTCTTCATGAGGTTCCTCCCAAAGGGCAGAGGATCATTCTTTCCTTCCAGGGTGCTGAGGGCCAGGTGACAGTGGGGGCATGTCACTTCCCTGGGTCTGGCACAGCTTCGGGGGAGGAGGGAAAGCTACACTGGATTAATAGAATGCCAAATCCTTGATCAGCAAACCAAGCTTCAATTATAATATACTTCCTATCGGGTAAATATGATTTGCTTTTCAAGGATCTTATTTATGGCCTGGTTTTCAGGAGCACACTGAGACAGGAAGCTGTACATCCTATCCTGCCAATCTTATTCCAAGCTTTAAATAACAACAGTGAGTCTTTTCATTAGCCTTTTCCTAATGAAATCAGTTATTCCCTCTGCCCCACCCCCCAACCCAGCTCCATATTCTATTACATAACAAAGGACACAGATAGGCCGGCGTCTGACTTTGGCGATATTTTAGCTACTCTTTGCCCTTTTCTTAATATTCCAGCCGTTCAAATTCCATAGGTGATTTTAATAAAATCCAGCATGTTCTATTGTTTTCCAGGTGCTTCTAAAATTTGGAAATACAGTGTACGTTGTCAGATGCTTTGGGATGATCCACTTTGTGGATTAATGATACTCTATCCTCCCAATAGTCTGCCATACACAAGTAGGTGTAAGATCTTCTGACTTCAGATGGATCTGCGTCTATGTTTAAAGGATTGGTTTAGAAGGAACTCTGCTCCTGTGTTCACCAGGGACCCTGAACAGGATAACAACTTCGTATGATTTGCTCCAGTTTTTGGTCAGTTTGATGAAGAAATCATTCTATGTATCAGGTGTTGCTTTCTGTTTGTTTTCCTGGGTATTTCAAGGGCATGGAGATTGCTAGGCCGATGAGCATGATAAAGTTCAACTGCATGGCCATCTGGACTTCCTTTGGGGAGTTTTTTTGATTGATATTTTTATTTTGTCAGGATCTTGGAAAGCACTTAATTCTTTTATACAATGTTCATTATCTTTTAGCAAATTAGATGCCTCTGGGGCTTTTCTAAATTCCATCTTCTCCTTTAAAAGATAGATACAATCACTTGCAATGTGAAAACAACAAATAAAAAGTTTCTTGCTGTCAAGAACAGTGACCTCTGGCTAATAGGACCAGGAGTGAGAGGTAATGGAGGGTAAAAACAGATTTATTTTTCACCTTCTATCCTCCTGTACTGTTTGATTTTTTTTTTTTTT
>NC_138382.1:51577699-51595459 GCF_054177405.1 Leptonychotes weddellii
TTTTTTTTTTAAAGATTTTATTTATTTATTTGAGACAGAGAGAATGAGAGACAGAGAGCATGAGAGGGAGGAGGATCAGAGGGAGAAGCAGACTCCCTGCCGAGCAGGGAGCCCGATGCGGGACTCGATCCCGGGACTCCAGGATCATGACCTGAGCCGAAGGCAGTCGCTTAACCAACTGAGCCACCCAGGCGCCCCATGTATCTCTTTTATTAAAGAAAAAAAAAAAGCTTCCTGTATCATTTTGCTGTTTTATTACTGCTTTTGGTTCTATTTTTCTCCCTCTTATATTTTCATTTTGAGACATTCAGCCAGAGGATGACTCAGTTCATTTAAAAAAAATCCAACAACAACCAAAAGATTGGGAAAAAAAAAAAACCCACTACATTTGGCTTCTATTGTTTACTATTGCTTTTCCTTTTCAATTTTCTGTTTATCTATGCTTCCATTTTTTTCAATATTAGATTTAATCTTATAATAGAAACAAAATAAAACCCTTAAGTCTCTAAAAAATAAACTTGTTGGGGGGAGTTAGGGACCCTTTAGAAAATCTGGGGGAGAATCTGGAGAGGCCCTCTGCAGAGGAGGAAGGTATAGACACACAGCCTCAGGGGTTCCCCCCAAATATCTATCTATTCAATATAGTCTAGTGTTCAATGTCCTTTGTTTATATTATCTCATTAAATGATCTCATTAATAATTCTGTAAGGCATTCTCATGCCCATTTTACAGAAGATAAAATGGAGTCTTAGGCTGAACGTCAAGACAGGACAGGAGAAGGGACAAACTTTGGGCTGTAATTCTGGACTTAAGAGTCCAACCGGTCTTTTCCATCATACCACAGTTTCAAGGTTAAGTGAACAGTTGATTTACTAGCTTCTCCTGTTGGTTTTGTTCCCTTTGTTAAAAGTGGGCCTGACTGGGGCACCTGGGGGGGCTCAGTTGGTTAAGTGTCAGACTCCTGCATTTGGCTCAGGTCATGATCTAAGGGTTGTCAGGCTCACGCTTAGCACAGCCGAGTCCGCTTGAGATTCTTTCCCTCCTCCCTCTGCCCTCCTCCTCTGCTCCTCCCCCGGCTCGTGAATAATATAAAAATAAATAAAATAAAATATTTTATTTCTCTCTCTAAAATAGAAATAAATAAAATCTAAAAAAAAAAAGTGGGTACCTGATGCCTCATTGTTTTCTTTGCCATTTCTTTTAGCAAGATTCCCTGTGGCTTGCATGTTCTTCTCTGGACGTTATCTTATGCTGGTATGAGTCTCCAAGGCGGTCGTTTGATTTGTTGTCTCTTTGGAGGTCCTCAAAAGACATCCCAGAAGGGTCATAAGACCTGGAGTTCAAGCTTTCTCACTTCAACATCCCTGGCATGTAACAACACAAGCCCTAAGAGCAAGGAAGGGAGGGGACGGTGCAGGGAGGAGAGACGGAGGGAACCTAAGGAGACATGGGGACTGCATTTTGTTCCCAGGATGCTGGCATGTGGGAAGCTCCTTAGCCTCAGCTTCCTTTTTTAAAAATAGGATGAATGAGGATTCATGGGCAATTTTAACTACTGCATGTTGGGCTTCTACCATGTGCCTCACTCTGTGTTTGGCACTTTATAACTAGAAAAGGGTGGAGCTGGGATTCTAATCTGGGTCTGGAGGCCTCCAGGGCCTTCTGCCCTATTACCCTATGCTCTACTACTCCCACTATGATATCCTAATAGGCCCACTCTCCCCAAGTGACTGGCAGAAAGATCAAGGGGATGTGAAAGGAGATGCCACACCCTTCCAAATATCTCTTTTCTCTCTTTTTCTGAAATTTATTTCTTGCCAAAGTCTACATTTCTAATGTTCATGAAAGTGATATTATGATCAATGAAAAATTAATGTTCTGTGTCTATTCTTAGGCATTTATTTGTCTCCCAATCCACAATGATAACATGAACTGACTTTGGGAGAAATATTCATTTGGGGTTCATCTCCTCCCTACCTCACATAACCAGAGTGTTACTAGGGCTTGCTGTTATGTTACAGTATCTCTGCATATGTGTATTTGGGGGGGATTTAGCCAAGACAGAGAGCAGGACTAGCGTCCCTCATTGTGGTGATCTGATCTGCTTCAGTACTAGCTACTTCCAGTCCCCGACAAGCCAACTATCCCAACTCTGTGCCTCTGTGCACATGAAACCCTCCACTGGGAAAGCTTTTCTCTCCAGCTCTAAACTGCACCTGGTTTTCAGGCCCCACATTAAATTCCACCTCCTCCATAAAGTCTTCCCTGGTTGTCCCTGCAAGGGGACGACCCCTCTGCCTTCTGCACGCTCAGCCCTCGTCCCTCACCTCCTGCTGGGCACCGAGCAGGTCCAACCTCGCACTCTCCCTGCCGGTGCTCAAGACTGCCTCTCCCACCAGGCTGCGGCCATCTTTCTCTGCCTCCTCCTTAGCCCCGCCCAGGGCCTGGGAGGTCCTTGGAGAGCATCTGTTGAAACGCACTCGTGACGCCCAAGACTCGTCTTCACTTTCTATCATTTCTCCTGTTGCCCTGCTCAGCTCTCCCAATCCTCCCGGTCAGATTCATTTTCACTCCTTCTGGCCCTCCATGTACCCTGTCCTCATTCTTTTTCTCACTGTGCACTTGACAGAGTGCCTGTTGTGTTACTGACAGAACAAACCACTCCAAGGCTCTGTGGCTCAGAATAGCAAGCATGTTGCTTATGACTAGCATCTGAGCTGGGCTCAGCTGGGCAGTTCTGCCGGTCCTGCTGGTGGTCACTCATGGGGCTGCATTCAGTTGGCAGGCTGGCCGGAGGTTGGGCTCAGCTGAGGAGGCTGGCACATTTGGGATTCTCTTTCTCTCCAGTTCATCTTGGAGCCTCTCCCTGTCCACATGGCCTCTGTACACGCTCTCTCTGCATGAGGTCTCTCCAGCAGGGCAGCCAGCTTCTGTGTGTCTGTGAAGGGCGCTGAGAGCACAGAAGCAGAAACCCCCAGCTTTCTTAAGGTTTAGGCCCAGAACAGGGACAATGTCACCTCTATCACGTTCCATAGGAAAACAAGTCACAGACCTAGCCCAGATTCAAGGGGAGAGGACTTCAGCATACCGTGGCCCCTGCACTCCACACAGCAGAGCTGTTTGACTCTGGGTCCGTCCCGCTCCCACGAGTACACCCCCTGAGGGCAGTGCCTGACACAGAGTGGAGAACTCAGTAGGAAACAAGAGCAAATTCCCCAGAAGGGGTCGGGAAACCTGGCCTCCAGATGAGCTTTGCCGCAGCGTGACCTTGGGCATCCCTGGCCCCCTCTGGCCCTGTTTGCCGAGCCATAAGCATGAGAGGCTGAACCGATCAAGATCTCTCGGGCAGAGCTGACATTCCGTGACTCCGGCAGGCACAGCACTGACCACGGGCCCGTGCCCCAGCCACGGGCCACTCCGGCTGCCCCCCGGATAGGCCGTGTTTAGGCCTCTGCTCGTTTTCACACGTTATTCTCTCTGTCTGTATGATCCTATTCTTGTGGCGCTCACCTTTTCAAGGCATACTGTACATGTTTCACCCTCATTTGCAGAGGTCACATTAACCACCTCCCTGGCTTAAGGCACACTCATCATTCATTCCATGCAGCGTCCTTCTCCTGCTTGGTTTTTCCCTTCATCCCTGACCCCCACTCTTCCCCCAGCCCCCAACATGGTCACTCCTCCAATGTGCTTACATGTCACATGTTACTCATCCTCACAATATCCATTCCTCTGGCTATGGGTGGTCATGCCCCCCCCCCACCTTTCCATTTTCCCACACACTGTAGACGTTCTTGGACATCTGTCCTTGTGCACCTGCAGGAGAGTCGCTCTAAGCTGCACACCTAGGATTTGGGCCTGCCTGAATTCTAGGGATGGGAATCAGACTAACGAGGAAACAGAAACTGCTTGAGTGTGTATGACACGGGGACTTGCATGCGGGGAACTGGTTACTCGGGGAATGAAAGGTCTGAGAAGCTATGTGGGGGGGGGGGTGCGGGGAGACAGTGGGGCACTCAGAAGTTAGCAACAGCAGGAAAGTGCTACCGGCGCGTCAGAGAGAGGTGGGCTTACCTGGCAAAGCTGGAATCATCACTCACCTGTCCTGGCCCCTTGGAGGAGGCACAGCTGCCCCTTGCAGATGCCACCTGAGGTCAAGAGGAGGAAGAGAGATGCCCTGGCTTCTCCCTTCTTTCCATCCTCCAACTTCCTGTCAGTGCCTCCCACTGCAAGTCAGCTGACGGGAACCTGGGAAACGCACCCTGAAGGGACCAGGCCCCCACAATACAGAGCCTAGCAGGAGAGGACAAGAGACACGCACCTCAGGGACACACAGCCCGGGGCTGGCTCCGCAGCAGGGACAGACCCAACGTCACGAAAATCTGCCAGACTGCTCTCCAGATGTTTCCACGGCCCGCATCCTTCACAGCACTTAGCGTTATCCAACCTTTGAATTTTTTAAATGATGGGTATGAAATGGAATCTTGCTGTTGCAATTTGCATTTTTCTCAATGACTGGTGAGGTTGAGCATCTCTGCATATACTTAAACTAGTTTCTACTTATGTGAAATGGCCTGTTCCCGGTTTGCAAATAGTTCTTGTATAATCTAGCTATTAACCCCTTAGGAATCCCTTATCAGATTTAGGCATTGAAAACATCTCCTCCCTATCTGTTAACTTTGTGACCTTCATCTAAAAAGAAATCTTGAGGGGCGCCTGGGTGGTTCAGCCGGTTAAGCGTCTGCCTTCTGCTCAGGTCATGATCCCAGGGTCCTGGGATCGAGTCCCACATCGGGCTCCTTGCTCAGCAGGGAGCCTGCTTCTCCTTCTGCCTGCCATTCCCCCTGCTTGTACTCTCTCTCTCTGACAAATAAATAACTAAAATCTGTAAAAAAAAATAAATAAATAAAATAAATAATAATAAATAAATCTTTAATTTTGATGTAGTCAAATCCACAATTTACCAGCGCTATCACCTTGGGCAGGTCGTGCCCCCCCACCCCAGTTTGCTGTGCTGTAATTCTCTAAATGTACAAATGCAGAGAGAGGGGAAGAAACTTGGTCTTTTCTCCAGGTTCTCTCTCTGTGGCCCAGTTTTGAGCTGTTGCATCAGGGAGATGTTCTCTGCTCTGTACCCAGGCTGAGTATTCATCGCTAAAGAAGGCTTTGTTTTCCGGGTGTCAACTTCCCAGAAAACATACTAGACATTGTCTTCACAAACAACACCACAGTTGCAAATAGCAAGGCAGAATATGAAGGAAAGATGCGTGCAACAAAATCGGTTTCCAAACTGGGCCCCTCTCAGGAAACTGTAAGGAAAGGAAGTAAATACAAAGTTGAAAATTGGCATTTTTCAGTTCTCACTTTTCTCAGGTGTCATATCTCAAGGAAATAGACATATCTCAAGTTCATCTTCATTTCCCTGATTTCTTTAAAGTGTTCAGAAAGTCATACATTCATAGTTGTGGCGAGACAGGAGGAGATTTGGACACACGTCAGACAGACCCCACTCCAACATGTGGCTGATCTGGGATTTCCCACAAGTCACCCCACTGCTTTGAGCTCAGTTTCTGGAAAGTGAGATTTACCATGGAAACCTTTCCAAAGAAGCTTCAGAGAGTGGAAATGAAGTGTTTGCAATTTTTATAGATTTTTTTTGAGATTTTATTTATTTATTTGTGAGAGAGAGAGAGCATGAGTGGGGAGAGGGCAGAGGGGCAGAGGGAGAGGGAGAAGCAGATTCCCCACTGAGCAGGGAGTCCGACGTGGGGCTTTGATTCGAGGACCCTGAGATCATGACCTGAGCCGAAGGCACACGCTTAACCGACTGAGCCACCCAGGCGCCCCGCAATTTTTACAGATGTTTAAAGCACCTACTGTGTGCTAAGCACTAAGGTTTCTTTTTCTCATTTAATTTTCATAGCCATCATAAGAGGAGAAATTTATTATCCCCATCTTACAGATGAGAAGGCTGAGAGATTCCGAGGTTTAGAGAGTTCCCAGGCTCAAAACATCTAGGATTGCTATGCCCCTGCCCTTAGAATAGAAACTGTTGGAGGGGGTCACCAAGGGGACGTGACTTCTGGTTGACCTGGGAGCTGCACCCCGGCACTAGAGGCTCCACATCCCTCCCCTGTCCTCAGAATGCGGGTTCTGCTTGCCTTCCCCACTCCCAGAGATCTGCTCCAAGGACATAGCCTTGGGATAGTAAGGCGGCGTTAAGACCATCTGGATGTATACATGACTAAACCCAGCTAAGGCCTCTGTATACCCAGATCCACCCCTCTTGCAGCTGTCCGAGACAAGCCTTGTATGCAAGTTCCCCTATCAAACATTTGGGATGGGGGCTTTAGCTCTTCTATTAGGTATTTCTCAAGTTCTTTTCAGAGCAAAAAGTAACTCCTGGGAAATATGAAAGCACCACAGTCCTCATTTTCCTGCCTGGGAACCAAATTACAGAGGCTGCTGCCCAGGGCTCCCCTCCCTTCCCCCAGCTCAGGCTCTCTTATAGCCCTGGCAGCCCCAGGGCTCCCCAAACCCAGCTGCTGAGGCTCAGGGGCTCCCCTGAGATGACAATGAGGTGGTTCCTACAGCTCTGAACAAGTGGAAAAGGGGTGGGAGGACCTCGGCTACCCCAAGGGACAGAAGGTGAGTGACAGCCCCGAGGAGGGCACATTCATACAACGGGATCCAGAAATAACCAGGGCCATCCCCAGGAGTGAGGCTTCCCCTTAGGCCTATGGGGCCAGGAGATGTCCCCACTCCCCAGCCCCAACTCCACCGCCAGGAAATGGTGTTGTCCTGAACCTGGAGGGTGGACACAGGATAGAGGAGCTTGAGGGCAGGACTTGGGAGTCTGAGGGTGGGCTGGGGTGACTTGGGGTAAACACAGCCATGGACATGCGCTGTCATTGCTACCCCTGGGTGCCACCCCTGGGTGCCAGCTTCGGCTAAGGGTCCTGGGGGCCACGACGGGACAGTGGCCTCAGATGCGTGCTCTCCCTGAGGCTGGAGAGAGAGTATTTCCAGCCAAGCCCCGTTCATAGGAAATTCCCAGGACCCAGCCAGCCAGGAGCTGTAGGGCCAGTGCTGATGTCTCTCCACTCGGGTACATGTCAGCTGTGAAACAAAGTATCGGGGTGACTCTAGGAGCAGTAGGTCTTCTTTCCTTTCTTAAAAAACGATTAGCAAGTCACGGAATGTCAGAACGGGGAGGAACATCAGAGGCAGTCACGTGGAACCTGCCTCCCGGTGCACCTAGGAAAACAGGCTCAGAGAGGGCAAGACCCCAGCGCCGTCTGCACAGCAGCCACCCGGGGCCTACATTCCCAGCAGAGCTCTCACCTCAAATGATTCCTAGTGGCCCCCGTGAGAAAAGTGTTCATCCCTGGAAAACCTCTGCTGAATCTGGAGCTGCCATGAAAGTGGGATTTTCCTCTAGAGTTTGAAAACTCAAAGGCATCACCCTCTCGTTTTTAAAATTGCATCCTGATTCATTTGGGCTCATGTGGTTTGCAGAAACCTTGTTGCTCCTAAGAAAACAACAAAGAAATGATGGCTTCCTGAGTCGAATCCCTGGGAGGTGCAGGACTCAAGAAACGTTCTGCTTTTCATCTTGCAGAGCCCGTGGGGAACCAGAGAAATCCCAGGTCTCATGTTTCCCGGAGAGCAACGTGACAATGCTGGAGCAGATACCAAAGGAGCAGAGATCCCCAGAGAGGAAAGAAGGGGACTTGAGAGTTGGGAGGCTTAGATTCAAATGCCAGTTTTATCACCGATTTGCTGTGTGACCTTGGGCAGGCGCCATCCCATTCTGGGCCTGTTTTCTCTCTCATAATTTGGAGCAAAGGTGAGATGCTCTCTAAGCACTCTTCCAGTGTCACCTCTGCCTTCCGAGCCCTCCCATCTCTGTCCCTGGACACCACCTCCAGCCTTCCCTCCGGGCTTGCAAAGCCTAGGAGGGATGGGAAAGGGTCTCCCAGCATGTTTTCTTTCCACTTAAGCTCAGATTTACTAAGTGACTTGTCCGCATTTTTTTTTTTTTGGGAAGTGACAGCTAATGGATAAGGAATACCTCAGGTGCTTTGTCTCGATCTGACCAGGGAAATCAGCAGGAAGACAATCTCTAGATTGCTCTGGGCTGACGTTACTGCTATAGGATGATGTTAATTCTGCTGTTTACAGAAATAAGTCCAGTGTGAGTCGAGGCTTTTTGGTGTTTAAAACCAGATGGTATTTCCTGCCTTGATCAGCCTCAGAGCTTTGGTTCCCATGACAACCCTGAAGTTCCACCTACTGCAACTTCCCTGGTCTCCAAGCTTCTTCCTCTTCCACCATTGTGCCAGGGCCCCTGGAGAATAAAGCCACTAAGTAGCATGTGCACAGCACTTTACAGTTTACAACACACTCCAGTATTTATTATCTCACTTACTCCCCACCGCAGCCTCGCCAGACAGAGTTTGCTGTTCTCTCCATTTCACAGACGGGAAAACCAAGGCCTCAGAGATGAGCTGATCTGCCCTCTCAGCCCGAAGTAGTGTCAGCCGGACTCAAACCCAGGTTTTATGACTTTGAACCTCATGTGGGGTCAGCTACAGAAGGATAAATATGAATGCCCTGCCCTGCAGACCATTTACTTGCTCTGGCTTCTAAGTGGTCAATTCCATACCTATATTGGGGATCAAGGTGTGGCATCCCTCAACAAGTTACTTGACTTCTCTGTGCCTCGTTTTCTTCATCTATGAGACGGGTAATTATAATGGTACCTGTGGATGGCGAGAGGACTAAATTAGCATGTGTGTCAAAGAACGAGTGCTTACTGGATTTCAGTGGGCCCGAGAAGCCCACTGAAAGCCCACTTAGTTCTACTCTAACCAGCATGTGACCTTGGGTGGGTCACTTTGCTTGTCGTCCCTGGCATCACGGTGTTCAGAGGGATGTTACGCATGATGAGGTTAATGCGCGGAAGGGTACGGGAGAGCACCCTCTCTCACACCACTTTGACTAGCAAGGCTGTAGCTTCTAAGACAATAACATGCAAGTGTAACTACCAAACCATCACGCAGAGAGCCGTGCCCATAGTTCTCCAGTTATAAGCTGTCAAAAACTCAGGAAGCTTGGAGAGCTCACCGAGAGTATCAGCAGGAGCCCATTTGGAGGGTTTTCTCAGTTGGGAGATGTCCATCAAGGAGAAGGGCTCCCTGGGCCCCCAGTCCTGGGCCCTGTATCCTGGAACCCCCATGGGGCTCTGGTGAAAGCTACACCTGATCTTGGGGCTCTCAAGAGAGGGTGGAAAAATGTAAATGTGTTACATCTTACACATCAAAATATTCTCATTGATAATGACCTGTGCATTTCTTTAAAAATAAAAATAAACTTTTTAAATAAAAAAAGTCGACATGACCCAGGAAGGCTGGGTGATCCACGTACAAGTGGGTGACAGAATGTGGATCAAATAGAGCTATTACACAGGTCTAAAGAACACAGGCTGCACCTTGGGCTTTCTGGCCCAATGCTTTGTTCTGTGTTCTTCCTAAACAATTGCAGATTGTAAACTGAACTATGTGTGTTAAGTTCATTGCTTTGCAATAAACAAATATTTTCCATTCATTCTTGCAATTCGTCTGGCTGGGTGCATCCCAGGCCCTTGCTGCAGGTCCATAACCCAGCTTCTCTGATAGCTCGCAGCTCGGGGGGTCATTAATGTGGCAGAGCACAATGTCCCCTGTACCGTGGCTGGTGCAGAGCTCCTTTGGCCCTGACCCCCAAGGAACAGGGAGAGAAATGAACGATTAAAAGTGGCAGATGCCCCATGAGCACTCGCCCTGTGCCAGGCGCTGTGGTGAGCTCTTGACTTGGATTCTCTCAGTTAATCCTCACCCTGCCCTGTGAGCCAGGATTTTCACCACCCCCCGGGGATCATAAGCTCCACGAAGGCAGGGACTTTGCTTTGTTCCCTTGGTGCATCACCGGGGCCTGAGACGTGGTGAAGGAGTGTGTCAGCCCTCATTCCAACAACGAGGAAACAGAGCTTTGCTTACCTGAGGAAGGCTGCCAGCACCCACAGGCCTCTTGGCCAGCCTGGGGCTCCAGGTGGCTTGGTGGGCATTCTCTCGGAGGGTCCTGACACAGACTCTTGACCACGGTCCCTGGTGAGGAGTTAGTAAAATCAATTTGCCCTGAGGTCACCTCACTGATGAAGCCAACCTACAGAAGCCGCAGCGACATGGGTATATGGCCTCCAGTTCTAGATTCTTCTTTATGGCTGAGGTTCCCCTCTATACACACACACAGCCTCCCCATTTATAAACCCTGCTCACAGGCTGGGTGACCCAGGAGCAGACTCCGAGTGGACATTAGCCCGTAGCATGTGGTTTGGAGCTGTCTTGGGAGGGACCCTCGTGGCAGGATGGGGGCAAGTGGGACTGGGCAGAGGGAGGCGGGGGTGCAGGGCTGGTGGCCGCCACGGTGGGCTAAGCGGGAGTTGATGGGGCTGGGCCCCTCGGAGGCATCGACTCAACAGCTGAAGAAGTCCTTCATCCAACGGGTGTCCATGCCAACACAGAAGGGCTTCTGAAAACACTCATCTGTGACTCAAACGGAGTGTTTCTGATTGTGATGAAAGTGGAGACAATTATTCAACTGAAAGAGCTGTGAGCAAGTGAAGCGGAGAAGCTCCGAGGCCCTTGGGGAAAAGCAATGAGAGCCAGAGAAAGGGCAAGTGGCCTGGGGCGAGTGAGGTTACCTGGCACCTAGAGAAAGTTCCCGCCTTCCAAGGGGACTTGCCTTCCCAGAGCCAGGACAAGGACAGCCCCACTCACACATGAGGGTTTTCTGTGCCAGGCCCCAGAGACGCTGGCTTGAGACCCTCCATCCTTCTCAACCCTCTGACGAAGGGGACAGAGAGGTGTGTGTACATGAGTGTGGGGTGGGAGAGAGAAGAGAGGAAGACCCTAGGGTGCTTATGATCTTTCACCTTGATGAAAAGGTCCAGATGAGCAGACTGACAGGAGGAGGAGGGAGGGACAGCCAGCTGATGAGCTCTCCTCTTCTTCCTTTTTTTTTGAAAACTCATGATAAAATGTGTATCACCTAAAACTTACTCCTTTAACCATTTTAAAGTGTACAATTTCTTGGCATTAAGTACATCCATGATTTACAACCATATCATTATTTAGTTCTAGAACTTTTTCATCACCCCAAAAAGAAACCCCCTCCCCAGTAAGGAGTCACTCCCCATTTCCTCAGCCCCCCAAACTCTGGCTCTCTCTACCTCTTTGCCTATTCTGGACGTTTCACATGAATGGAATCGCATAATATGGAGTCTGTTGCCCGGCTTCTCTCACTCAGCATAGTGTTCTCAAGGCTAGTCTATGCGGCGGCACTTGGCAGCATTCCGTTCCTTTTTATGGCCGAATAATATTCCATTGAGTGGCTATAGCACATTTTGTTTATCCCTTTATCTGCTGAGGGCCGTCTGGATGTTTCCACCTTTTGGCTACTGTGAAAGGTGCTCTGAATATTTGCATACAAGTTTTGCTTTGTTTTGTTTTTTGAATACCTACTTTCAATTCTTTGGGGTATATACTTAGGAGTGGAATTGCTGTGTTACATGGTAATTCTATATTTAACTTATTGATGAGCCACTCCGCCCTCTTTTCATAGATTTTCATAGAATCACAGGGCAGGAAGGGACCTCAAAAGTGACCTAACACAGTTTTTCTCAGACTTTTAGGTTGACACATCAGTAAAACTAAAACTACCATCCCCACCACCCCATCTCGCTGAGTAGGAGGGATTTGCATCAAGGCCGATCCTACAAAATGCATATATTGCCAGGTAATCTCAGTGCCTTCTTATTTTTCTCACGTCATCTGCACCTTTGGGTCATTGGGGAACCAACTGCTGGGTAAGATCCTCAAAGTGTGAATCCCCCTCTGCAGCTGCCCTGCTATGGGCTCGCCCAGCCTCTGGGGGCCCTTCTGGGGAATGCTCCCCCTCCCAGGTAGCTCTGCTTCCTGGAATGTTCTTCCTCATGGAAAGCTGGCTCTACTCCCATGGTCTCCCCAGCATCTTTGCTCCACCCTCTGGGGCCCCACAGACCTTGGCCTCCTTCCAGCTGCTTCAGGACTGGAACCCACGCCACCTTCCGCTTCCTGTATGTATGATCTGTAGCTCCAAGCGCGCCCCCATGAGGCACTGATAGCAGAACAGGTGGAGATGAGGCAGTCCCCTGACTTGTAAGAATTCTTAGAACAAAGAGAATCTCCCAGCTATTTATAGTGTTTCATGAGCACACACATCCCCCCAACTAGCTTGCCAAAAAAAAAAAAAAAATTGTGAACAAGCCATACAGACTAACAGGTTTTATTTTTGTTGTTGGCTGGGCTTATACCAATTTAATGTTTCTGTGTCGGAAGGCAGCAAGACGTCCTGGAGAAAATGTGGCTCCTCCTAAGAGTGAGAGGTGAGACCTGCATTCAAACCCACTGTCCCTTGTTAACTGGGAGACCTTGGTGAGGTTAATATCCGTGTGCCACAAAACAAAGGAACAAAGAAAAAGAGAAAGAGACCAGGAAACAGACTCTAACTATAGAGAACTGGTGGTTACTGGAGGGGCGGGGGGTGGGGGGATTGGATGAAATAGGTGATGGGGGTTAAAGAGGACACTTAGGATGAAAAAAACAAAATCTGTGTGCCACAGTCACTGAACTGGTAGGAAGGGAATTAGAAAGCTGCTTGAGGGGGCACATGTGAAGGGGGCAAGGCAGCTTCCAGGCACGCCAGCACGCCATGGGCACCTGCTCTGTAATGGTTATCACTGGAAGAAATCTGAGCAGCATTTATGCCTTCGATGAGCAAAATCAAAGTGGGAAGACAAATTCACTGGTATTTGATACACATTTGGCAAACAAAAGTCCTTTAAAGAATCAAGTCCCTGCATGGAAATAACACTAAAATAATAATAAAAGTAATGTTTGATGGGTGAAGAACATGGGAACCCACTCTGGAGGGCTGAAACAAAATGGCAGCCTGGTCTCTTATCAAAGCCTACAGTGGCGTTGCTGAGGACTTAAGGTAAGGCTAAACTCCACCCCAGCCACCTGGAGGGTGGAGACAGGGTCTCCCTGAAGAGACAGCCATGCCCTTTGTCCCTTAGCCCTAGGGAGCTGGCTCCGACAGGAACTGGGAACCTGGTGGGGTTGGCTCACGCCACTGGGCAGGACCCTGAGGAGGGAGTCCTGGATGGTCTCTGCCTTAGAAGGAACTGGAGACAGATGAACTGGGCTTTCTGCTCTATCCCACTACCAGTGATTCTGTTTGATTCCTCTTCTGTCACCCTAAGCTTTGGTGAATCACTGTCTATAGAGACTGGCTTCTTAGACGAGGGACTGAAATTTCAGGCAGGGTCTAATCCCCTCTTAGACAGCATGTTACAGAGGAACAGGGGCCCCCTGAGGCCAGCGGGGAATCTGGCAAGCCCTCCAGAAATATTTAAGGGGAACCCACACAGAGGAGGTGATTCACCTCCCACCTCCTGGGGAGGAGATTCATTCTCCAGCCTGTCCTACAGAATTTGGTACTGACTTTATCAGGGAAAAACATCAGGTGTCCTTACATGTTGAACAGGATCTATTAGTTAAAAAGACATGATTATCTTGCTTGACATAGACAAGGGCAGATGGGCACGGATGATGCTTCACAACCCCTTCAGGCTGTGCTGCAAAATCTTCCCAAGAAGGGTCCCGAGCTTTGGGAGGTGTTCTTGGTGGACGGGTCAGTGTAGGTGCCCACAGCTGCCTAGACCGATCCTGGCCTGCATGGCTATGTCCTTGGGCAGCTCCAAGTAGGAGAAAACTGGAAGGGTTTCCTGCTCCTCTTTGTTTGCTGGATCAGCTCCTGCAATTGGCTGGAAAGCCTTCCTGCTTCTTTCTGTCCACCTTGCTGGGAATCCCAAAGACACAAACACCCAGAGTCAGGACTGCTGGAGCGTGGGGATCCTCTGTCAATCCTTGCATCCTTGGGCTCTGATGCCAGCAGAGCCATCGAAGCTGCTGCTCCCTCTGGCAGGAGGCCCCTTCTTCTGGCCTTACTCCCTGCTCCCCACCCCAGCTATGGCTATGTCTGGGCAAGTGGGAGGTGGGGGTGGGGGGGAGGATGGGGAGATAGGAAAGAACATTGAGATTGATTTCAAATACGCAACCATAGTGGAGATGTCTCAAGTCTGCACGGCTCCACATGGTGTGGAAAGGGCTTTCTCACTTGCATCTGATCTTCAGCACCTTGGGGAGCACTGGCCCCTTCTAACCAAAAGGGAAAACTGAGATTCAAGAAGAAATAAGCCTGCTGTTACCCAGTAAGTGGCTGAGCCAAAACCCAGTGCTAGGGTTGACTCTAGATTTAGTGCTCTTTCCAGGGAGACAGACTGCTTCTATGCATTTTAAAGAAAAGAACCCAAATCAAAAAAACAACAAAAACCCAACCCAAATCAGAAAAACAGGTATCTAACTTAACCCCAGCCATATGTAGTCCACAAATGTTATATGTGGACTAACTTCACACAGGCTGTCCCCTTCTGGGGGCCCTTTGGCTTATCTGCCAGCCCTCTCCTACAGGGCCAAACCTTAGCCATCACAGATGACGTGCTCGGAGCCAGGGACCCAGCACACACCTTCATTACAAGCCTCCTCACACGGCACTGCAATGCTTTATTTACATGCTTGTCTCTTTAAGACACTGTGGGCTCCTTGAGGGCAGAGATGGGTATATTTTCATCTCTGGATCCAAAACACAAGCAGGGGCATGCACAGGCTGGATGCTCAGTGCATGTCTGTCTGGTGAATGCAAGGATGAAAGAGTAAGCATTCTCCTTGCAAAACTAGCTGGCTTCCATGTGACCATGTGGCACCGAAGGAAGGTGGGAGCACCCCTGGCCCGTGGGGGGCGTGGCACGAACACGAAGCACCTGTGGGGTGGGGGGGGGTGTGGAATCCGGCACTAAGGCTGGGAAACAGTGCCCTCTCCCCTGCTGGAGACCCCCTGCAGAAGATGGAGAGTCCTCTGAGCCGGGTCCCAATCACCCAAAAGTCAGGGGACTCCCCTACTCTGATATCCTACTGCCAAGCAGGGCACCTCTGCCAAGAGATGCTAGGGACAGAGGAGGACCAAGGACCCCTGAGCCAGCTGAAGCCCCTGAGTGCCCCCTCACCCTACTCCCAGTGGCTGTGAGTCCTCGTGGCTGCCACTGTCTCAGTCAACGCAGGTTTCCCTGACAGTATCCCAGGAACCTGTCTTGCAAGAGCACCGTGAAGAAGCACTCTGGGCAAACATAAGGGGCCTGCTACATGGCCCCCTCCAGGAGGCCCAACACGCGCAGGCACGCTGAAGGTCCTGAGATGTCCTGCAGCAAGACAACCATATTAACTGGGCTTTAACCCAGTGCCTGCCAAACCTATTTGATCACAAAGCCTCACCCCACTTTCACATATACACTCCCTTGATTTTTCCTTATGAAAAACCCATTAACATCCCATGGAAGTAGTGTTCCAAGGCACACACTTTGGGGAATGCTGGTTCAGGACACTGAGCAAGGGAAACACTGTGGCGGAGAACAGCCCCTTACAGGCAGGCGGGGGATACATGTGCAGGGCGGGGGTGTCACCAGGAAGGGGGAGATCATGGCCCAGAAAGGGTGCCAGGAATCTCTCATCCAGCAGCACACAAACTGCCTGGGAGAAAAAGCCTTAGAACCACTTGAGTCCAGTGGAAAAGATAAGAGAGGCATCTCTCCTGAGCTTCAGCTTTCCCATCTGCAAAATGGGAATCAGCCCTGCTCTGTGTGGGGTCATCAGATGAGATCATGGGAGCTTGCACTGCAGAAAGGTGCCCCCTCCAGCACAGCTCTGGTATGTGGCGGATGTTCAATCAAACGTACCTGACAGGACGCTGCACAAATAGAGGGCTTATGAAAAAAAACAGGACAGCAGCAAGAAGCACACACAAAACCTCAAAGCATGTAACTCAGGGGCCAATGTATGTCAGGGGTAAACAACCCTCAACCTATTGAGAACTAACCCCTGAAGACACCAGTCCATTACAACAGTGAGAATACCCGGCGCTTCCAGCTCCAGGAGCCTACCTGGATCAGTGGAAAAGGCATGGGCCTGGAAGCCTGCCTGATCCAGTTCTAGGCCAGCTCTGCCCACCACCACCACCCCCCACCCCGGCCTGGGTAACTGGCATGCAGCTTCACTCCATGTCTGTCTCCCAGATGTGCAGGGTTCTCCAGGGTGACGGGGAGGATGGATGACACAGGTCAAGCTGCTGCACGCAGTAGGTGCTCAATGACCACGTGTTCTTAAAGGCCTGACTTTGAGGGATATTCATAAAGATGCCTGTCGGTGATGGCTAAAGTGAAACCTCTCTCCAGTCATGCTGCAAGTCGGCTGCTGCTGGTGGGAGGATGAGAGGATGGAGGGGCTGGCACAACAGGCAAGAAGCCAGGGGAGGGGGAGCAGGCTTTCGTGGCTGGGGAAGGACACGAGAGGCCACGCCTCCCAGGGAGATCAGCACGCAGCCTGGTGGAGCTCGTGGCAAAGACGAGAACTCTGTGAAGCCTGCTGTCTACTGGGCACTTTGTGCAGACCAAAAGCTTTCTGCACAGTGGCTCTCGGCTCTGAGCAGGAGGCCAAGTGACCTGTCCCAGGCCACACAGCTGGCCAGCCCCGGGGCTGGAGGTGAACTTTGAGCCAGAGTCCAGGGCACAAACCACTCTGCCATGCTGCTTCTCGAGGTTGGGACTGACCATTCATGTCTTCTCCTGCCTATCAAGGTCCCCAAGGGTGGGACTGGCTCTAGCTTGTCTCTGTATCCCTGGCACATTACAGAAATGCAGCAAGCGTTGGTCAAACAAATTACTTACTTGAAAACACTTCCAAAAGCTACTGGATTTTAGAAGTCAGAGCTCTGCTAATATAATAGGACATGGCAGAAAACGTTAAGAACCGATTCCCGTCTGAGGAACATAGCATTAACAGGGTGTACAAGAAATTCCAAACACTTGGCTTTGTCTAGAAAATCTAAGCACCAAAGTCCTTCCACAATGTAATATATTAGGGTCTTTGGCTCTCCCTTGAAGTGCAGGAAGGCCTACAGTGACATGGGGTGAGCAGCGTAGACTATCAGAGCATCATCCTGCCTGACCCCCAATCTTACAGGTGAGGACACTGACGGCCAGAAAGGAGAAGGGATCCAAGATCACACAGCAGGCCTACTCTTTTTTTTCCTACAGAAAAGGCTGCCGTTGCAATAACGAAAAACACGTTCAACATACACATCCTGAACACCTGTTGTATGTTGTATGCTGTCGGTGCAGCCAAGTGTTAGAACAGAGTTATAAACAAGCAGTAAGGGACCCTCGGGGCTGAATAGTTAGTTCTGTGTAAGGGAGTCAGGAAAGGCTTCACTGGATCGGTGACTTGGATCACAAAGAACAAGTTAGAAGTTTTACAGGAGGATGTGTCAGGGAAGGCTAAGCTTCCTCTAAAACATGTGCTGCCCTGGCTAAGTGTAGACTTGCTGCTGGGCAGCCACCGCCTGAACAAAGACTACATTTCCCAGCCTCCTTTGCAGCCAGGTGGGGCCATGTGACTACTGGTGGCCAATGGAACGTGAGCAGGAGTGGCTAGAGCAGGAGCAGTCAAGAGAAAGGTGGTTAAGAATGGCTGTGCCTAGATATGTTAAGAAAAAAAAAAGAAGAAG
>NC_138382.1:51595559-51662234 GCF_054177405.1 Leptonychotes weddellii
TGTTTGAGTTCCTTACGGCAACAGCATCACCAGCTAGGACAGCAGGGAAGAGAAGGGGAGACGGGCGTTCGGGGCAGAGGGAACGTGACAAAGGCACAGCAGTGTGACCAAGCGAGGCGTGTCTGAGGGAATGGGGAAGAGCTGATGCTGGCTGGAGCAGTGGCTATGAGAGGGCAGCACTGGGATTCAGAAAGCTCACGCTGGTGACCACAGGAGGGAGGATCATGTACAGGGATTGTTTCCAGGGGCCCTGGTGTTGCTGGCGCTGCTCTCAAAGGAAGAGTGGAAGTTGTGAATGGTTTCCTGTAAAATTTGTCTCTCGCGTCCCTGTGGAGGAAATTGAAAACAGACACAAAGTCTCATTAAATCTTTTGACTATTACTTCAATTGACATAGTGTTGATAATGTTCAACTCAAACTTGAGAAACCCATGGGTGTCTTGGAGAAAATAAATTATCTAATTAAAAGAGTACTGAGTTTAATAAAAACATGCTGACTCAGAATGTCCCCTAGCACCCATAATCACAGCATGTCAAGGGTGAAAAGGGCGATGCAGGGATCCAATCCCCCAGACAAGGACAGGACACAGAGCCCAGGCAGCAGGACTGACTTGGCCCAGGTCACATGGCCTGCGAGGGAGGTTTTCTCCCCATTCACTGTGTGTGCCTTTCTAGCTCTCAGATTTCCAGGGAATTGAGTGGGAGCTGAATTCTTTCTGCTACACAGGGAGAGTTTGAACTGTCTAACTCCCCCTTGCCCAAAAGATGTCAGATTGCTCTTGGCAGTGATTCACGCACGTCTCACTCTACCCCTGCAGCACTCCCCCCACATCCCTACCCCTTAACACACATGGTTTGAGATGGGAAAAGACGGAGGATGTGGATGTTTCTTTCCGCCCAGAGAACATCTTCACTGAATACCTGGCTGAGAGGCAGTGATACACAGAGCTTAAGAGCAGAGACTGGAAGCAAACAGCCTGAGTTCGAATCCCATTCTTACCATTTACTAGCTGGGTGGCCCCGAGCAAGACACTTAATCTCTCTGGGCCTTAGTTCCCTTATTTATAAAATGGGGATAATAATAGTACTCAAATGGTTGCTGGTGACAACAGACCCTGTGTGGGCAGCAGGAGGCTGACAGGTCCTGTCCTCAGAGGACAGCAGTGTGGGCTAAACACAGATTTTTTAAAACCAACAAACGTGGTCAACATGTAAAGCAGATTAAAAATGAATAATCTCTGGCAGACTGTTCTCTGCTAAGAGTAAAAAGAGAAAAAAAGTCCACTTGAGTGAGCTCAGACTTCAAATTTCCTCTTCTTTCATTTTGTGGACTCTCCAGACCCCAGGGGGCCCCTCCATGAGCCCTGAGCAGGGACCTCTACTGCCATCAAGGCCCCCTAGACACCTGAGCGGACGGTAGGACTGCCCGGTATGCCAAGCCTTCCAAGTAAGTTAAATAAGCTAGAAAAATGCCCTCCCCCTCCCCTCCTCCCCCCCGGAGTCCAGCAACACAAACCTAAAGGCTGCAGGGCAGAGGGCAAGGCAGGGATGTGGGGTCAGAAGACGGTGAGTCCCTAACTCTACCGCTCCCTGGCGGTGGCGTCCCGGGCAGGACCCTATTTGCTGCTGCGTGGATAGGAGGACATGCTGGGACTGTGAGGAGGCTCGACCCGATATAATGAATGGGGTGACACTGTGCAAACTGCAGAGGGCTAAAAAACTAACCAGGAGGGATGATGGCCATGTCGCTATTAAATGCTACCTTAGCCTGAACTGCCTCAGAGACAAGGTCAGGGCAAGCCAGGGTTCCAGCACTCTGCCTCCTACTTAGGAAAGAGCCGCAGACGATGAAAACCGTAATTGTTCCCCGTGTCCACAGCCGACTGAAGAGGACGACAATAAATGCCCCTTAGGAACCCCTGAGTTTCAAAGGACCTGCCTGAGGATTCTTAAAAGGGAAAAAGCGAACGGCCGTGAAACATAGAAAAAAGTGTTCAGTCTATCCAGTAGTTAAAGAAATACAAATTAAAATGAGGCACACTTTTTGGCCTCCCAAATTCATAAAAATCTAAAAGCAAACTGAGAGTACTCAGTCCTGGAGGGGATTTGCGGATACTGGAGCCACACGCCCACAGCTGGTGGGGATGTTCACTGGCATTTTCTGGAAAGTAATTCAGGAAGAAGTGCCATATACCTTGATTTAGACTCTTTTGACTCCACAATTCCACTTTTAGACATCTATTCTGAGGAGATAATTAGAAAGCCTTATACACAAAGTTGCCCACTGCAGTGCTATTAATAGAAAGTTTGGATATCCACATACCCAACAAGTAGGGATTTAAAATAAGGTAATTTTAGTACATCCATGCAAATGTATTATATTAAAAAGAGTTTTTAATGACATGGGTAACTGCATATATTTAATGTTAAATGAAGAAAGTAGGATGTAAAATTATAGATCCAAATTTATCTCAGCAGAGAAAAACATTTGGAACAAAACACTGCAGTGATCTTCCCAAATGTGAACAGCACTGGCCTCTGGGTGGTTGGATCGTGATTCCCTTAAAAACTCTTTTCACCTTTCCGGCTGTGCAATTTTAGTAAAATGAATGTGTGCTGCTTTGATAATCACACACAAAAATGGCAATATTACAGAAGCAATGGCTTAGGAACCAACTGAAGGTGAAATTTCTGGTTGACCTTCTCCAACATATAAACTGTTTGAAACTAATCAACTAATAAGCGAACTCGAGTACACATCACAGCTTGAATCCTGGAAGGGGGAGGCTCAGACAGAGGCCCCTGGCTTGTAAGGCTGAGGATCTATACTGCTTTGCTGGTATTTGTATGGCAGAGCCAGGTTTCTGATTATTATTCATCAATAAAACAAAACAAACATAAAACCTTTTAAGCTAAAATGTTCAAACTATTTTTGATTGTGCAAGAAATACACTTTAGATCACAACCTTATTACGTGTAAATTTATACAGCCGAAACAAATTTACCCTCCTACCTGCAAAGAATGTTGACATTTTCTATGCTATTCTGTTTTTTTCTTTTTTAAAGATTTTTATTTATTTTTTTGAGAGAGAGAGAGAGCTAGAGAGCACAAGTGGGGGAGAAGGAGAAGTAGGCCCCCCACAGAGCAGGGAGCCTGATGTGGGGCTCGATCCCAGGATCCTGGGATCATGACCTGAGCCGAAGGCAGATGCTTAACCGACTGAGCCACCCAGGTGCCCCAACTATTCTGTTTTTTAAAATGCTGCTTTAGTGAACCACTAAATTGGGTCCACAACCCCCAGCATGCTGTGGACCACAGCCATGAAGACACTGGTGGACAAGGGAAGCTGGGCCTCCCCTCTCTCATGGGTCCTGGTCTGGGTTCTTGAATGTATCCAGAGCATTTGAGCCACCAGTGGGTACACTCTCTTGGCTGAGGCTGGGTTGCAAAAGAAAAAGTATGAATGCTCACGGGGGAGTGAGTGCCCTGTAGCAATCAAGGAGGAGGCAGAACACCCTGAAGTCAGGGTGAGAGGGGTCCAGCCCAGAAGAGCTGAGGCCCAGGGCATCCAAAGGCCATCCAAAGGGCTCCTGGCAGCCACGTTCGGCCTGAGAACTTCTTCGCTCTAAGCAGCAGCACCTAGCTTCAATGGCAACTCCAGAGTAGTGCAGCAGATTATTAACCTGTTTTTGTAATATTTAGCTTCTCCCAATCATGCTTTTTGCTCTAGGACACGCTGTGATGCATGGTCCTCACTTCCACTGGACCTTCCCTCTGCCCCTATTTCCATGTGGAACTGCCCGACTTTGAGGGTGGATGCTGCCTGTGGGAGGGACATGGGTGGGACAGAGCAGTCCCTTCGGTCTGGCAGGTTGGAAGCACCCAGGTCTCCTGGTTGGGAGCTGGTCAGCTGGTGCCCCCAAGGAAGACCACTGTTACCGAAGGACTGTGTCTCCACCATCCAAATTCATATGTTGAAACCCCACCCCCAGTGGGATGGTGTGAGATGGTGGGGCCTTTGGGAAGTGACGGGGCTTGGGTGAGGTGACGAGGGTGGGACTCCCATGATGGCAGCAGTGCCCCTATAAGAAGACAGGAAAGACCTGGCTTCTCTGCTCTCCGCCGAGTGAGGACACGATGAGAAGGTGGCAGTCTGCACCTTGGAGGAGGACCCTCACAGATCTCAACCATGCCGGAAGCCTGATCTGGGACTCGCAGCTTCCATGCTGTGAGAAAAAATTCCTCTTGTCCATGAGCCACCCGGTAGATGGTCCTTCGTGATGCAGCCTGAACTAAGAACCACCAACAGCTGTCAACGCTTCTGCTTCTCTAGACTGGGCCCTGTTTGGCACAGCATGCAGACTCTTACAGGAATAGAGTACGGGGGCAATGAATTTGAGAGAAAATGAAAAAAGGTCCCGGTTTGTGCAAACATTAAGAAAAATGTTTTCCTTTGGAGTGGGCTTGAGATGTCACATCATCCACTCTGATCATGACAGTTAAGCTTCCTAAGATTAGCAAGCCAGTCCAGTCTGCCTTCTTTTTGTGATCCTGGGCCACAAGGGCCATGGTCACTGAGGGCAGAGGGGAGGGTCAGGAAGCATTAGCAGCTACCATCTACCAAGCCCTGGGCCAGGCTTTTAGTGGCACCCAGCTCCTGGCCTGTCCTCCCACAACCTCCATGGTCCTCCCTGGCCGTACATCTAGAATCTTTCCTGTCCTTCTTCAGCTGGCTTGGCTTCCCCCACCTCTATCCTCTCCTTGGCTCACACATCTGGCCTCTGGAGGCCAGGAGCAGGAAGGGTCCTGCAAACCTTGAGTTAAATCCCCCTACCATCGCTCACCTCCCCTCTCCCAAGAGCCCTTGCCCTTACTTGACTGGGTCCCCTCAACCACCTGGGGGCTCATCTGTCCCCTCTGGCCTCCCCTCACACCACACCTCTTGCTCCCAGGTCTAGCACTTCCTGAGTTCTTGAAATGCACTGTACCTCCTCTTACCACAGGGCCTTTGCACATGTGCTTCCCTCTGCCTAGTCTGCACTCTTCTACCCCTCTATCCGAAGGTTCCCATCTTTCTTCAGATCCCAGCTCTCCTGCCACTTCCTTGGGGATGTCTTCCAGGACCTTGCCTTTCCAGCCCCCACTTGAGGTCAGGAGCTCTGCTTTACACGCACTTGTGGCTCACGCCGAGGCAGGGCAGCATAGTGGTCAGCACTCCAACTCTGGCTTTGCCACTTACCAACAGCATGACCTCAGTCAAGCTCCTTACCCTCCCTGTGCCTCAGTTCCTCCACCTACAGACTGGAGGACCTGGCCTCAGTGCCTTTTGTGAAGTTAAAGGAATGATTAGATGTGACATGCTGAGAACAGTGCTGGGTACAAAGTAGCCTCAGAGCTCAGCGCCCACATAGTGCTTGGGACACGGCAGAGAATCCAAGGGCTATTTTTCATGACCAAATCAATGCTCTAAAGACTTCAGTGCTTGCTCTGGTTGATCGATGCCCCAGGGGCTTCACTTCCCTGGGTAAGCCCTTACTACCAGCCAGGACTGGCCCACTTGCAGCAACTTCCAGCAACCTCCCCTGCCCCTCATATCTCAAAGCAGAGCCGAAACAGTGCTGGTCTGGGAGTCAGGGCTCACTATCCAACTCTGAGCCTCAGCTTCCCCGTCTGTAAAGTGAGGTAGCCCAGGCCCATGGAACAGGTGAGGGAACAGGTGAGCAGTGTTTAGCAATGGGGCACTTACAGAAGAAAAAGAACAGACAGTAAAAACTCAAGATAAAACACAGGCACCGGAAACACTGCCAACTAAATCACGCAGAAGGACCACCTTGCACCCTACAAACAGGTAAAATAATAATAATGATGACAGCAAGAGACCCAACCCCAGTGGGGCTGGCAGGAGCCACCTGCACACAGCACGGTGCTGTGGGAACATACGATGAAGACCTGGGTGAGGTCCTGCCTCACTTGCCTGCCCAGCTCTCCACCTGGGCAGCTGGACAAGGGAAGTGTGAGGATCCGGCCTCCTCGGATTAACTGGGGAAATGTATGGGAAGTGTCTTGTGAATGATAAAGTGCTACATGAATATTTATTTGCTGTTGGCACTCTAAGTCTGTTCAATATTTCTGTGCGTACCCGGCAATACACAGAAAGAACCGTAAGACCGGTCACGCTCTCTGACATAACCTCGCATCATGGAACACAGCCCGAGGAACAAAACAACAGAAGAAAAAGGAACAAAGCAGAGATATCCATTATGGTGCTATTTGTAATGGCAAAACCCCAGACATGGCATGACTGTCTAACAGGAGGGGGGCTGTCAGGCAGAGCGTGAAACAGCAACAGGTAAGCAAGTCCCGTACACTGTTGGAGTGAGACAGAAACGTCCATCCCACGTTAGGGAAAAATCCATGAGGCAAAGGAGCCTGAATAGCCCAACAGCTACTGTGCTACTAAGGTTTGCAAAGTGAGTGGTGATTTGCTTCTCATGCATTTTTTTTTATTGTTTTTCGCATGTGTGCCTTTGATGGGGGTGCCTTGTTAATCTTTAGTTTAAAGCTGATGAAACAGAAATTTAACATTGGACAAAAATGTAGGATGCCAACAATAACAACAGTGACTGACGGGTCTGTGTGTGCCAGGGGCGCTGCTAAGCTTTTTGGTCCTGGCAACGACCCACCGCCCCCAGCGGATGAGGAAAGCATGGCTCAGGGAGGTGATGACTTCTAGGGGACACAGTGAGTAAGGGGCAGAGTGGGCTCACCCCCAGGTGGGCCTGACTCCAGAGTCCCTCTTATGAGGGCTCTGCTTCCACTGTAAGCTGGAGGGCAATACCCAGCCCCATGGGTTGAAATTACCACAGGGAGCATTTTTGCTGAGTCTATGAGAAGAGAAATCTGGAAAAGGGACAGGGAGGTAGGGAGCGCTCGGTGGTGAGAAGTGTGCACACGGGGCCGTCCTCTGCCAGATGTGCCAGAGGAGATGGAATCAGACCACAGATGTCCTCAGGAACACGGAGGGCTCAGGATCCTAGTGAAGCTCTCTGCTGTTTGAAACAGGAAAAAAAGATTGAGAACAATACCTTGCCTGCATTCAGTTCAGAAATCGCTGCCAAAATCTGCTGCCTGGATCCATCTGTCTTAATACCCAGCTCCTTCAAGTCGCCGTCGGTGAGCGTGAGGAATGCTTCCATGTCCACCTGGAAAGAGAGAAGGGGGATTCATTACCATCTGCTTTTGGTGCCACACCTTTTTTTTTCCCCATCCACACCAGAAATAGCCTGATTATGAGCTATTAGTGCTTATTAGCAGTGAAGTAATTATGATTTACTACTTCCAATTCCTGACTTTATGATGAAAGTTTAATTGAAAGTATTATTAAGGACTAACTCTCCCCAGCTCTAGGCCTGGGAATCCCAGGACAGGTGCACTGTAGAAGGACCCCGACCACTGAACAAGGAAGGGGAGTCTCTGAGACCGTAATCTGGGTGGCCGGCCTGCTGCAAATCCAAGGCTGCTCTTAGAAGGTTGATCCCAGTGCTGCTGCATTCCAACAAGATCAGAAACCGCACGGAAAATGGGCATATATGGCGGGACTCAGCATGGCTCCCCCCAGAGGACCAGGGAGATGTAGACTCTGGAAAGACAGAGCGAGCAAGTCAACGAGCAAAAGCGATAAAGGGGAGAAGGGCCACAGAGAACCGAAGCGGAGAAGGGCTCAGAACAAGGGCATCTCAAAGCCGCACAACCCTTGGCTGCTAGAGCTGAAACCCTAACATTCCTGTCATCCCAGCTTGGGCCTCAGCGCCAGGCGAAGAACCAACGGGGCATCCTGTTACATGGCCGCTATGTTGCGGCGTCCGTCCTGCGAAGGTCAGACGTGGCTCGGAGGCAGCAAGCACAGCGGGTGGAGGCCAGCCCTACACACCCCAGGTCTGTCCCGGAGCCTCGCTGTCAGGTGACAACGGGGAGGACACAGAAGCTAACACCACGTGCGAAGCACCTTCTGAGTATTCCACACAGACTGAGTTGTTTAAACCTTACGACAAAAGTGAGATTACTACTATCCCCCATTTGGGGGCGGGGAAACTGAGGCACAGGGAAAAAACCAAGACTGGAACCCAGGCAGTGGGCTCCAGAGTCCCTGCTCTTCTCTGCGGGGCCACGTCACCCTTGATGCTGCAGTCCCTGGCCTGGGGGTGGCGGCCTCCTTGCTAATGTGACTTGATGTTCCCTAAGAATTAAGGGGTTCTATCCCCTGTATGGGCCCTTGCAAATTAGACCCCAAAATGGCAGTCATCTGGGAGACAGACAGGGCCTCAATCCCCACTTGCTGCCTGGGGCACCTGGGCAGGAAGCTTACCTCAGTTTCCCACCTGAAATGTACGAATTCTCCCCTCACCTAACTTACAGGTGGTTGTAGGGTCTACCCAGAGGGCTTACACAAAGCTTTGCAAGCTAAATTATAAAAATATTATAGTTTTATGTGATATAATATTGCTGTCATTTAAAATTAAACTTTCATAACTTACTGAAAATCCTTAGTTTTTCACTTTAAAAGTAGGCTTTGTTGGGGCGCCTGGGTGGCTCAGTTGGTTAAGCGACTGCCTTCGGCTCAGGTCATGATCCTGGAGTCCCTGGATCGAGTCCCGCATCGGGCTCCCTGCTCGGCGGGGAGCCTGCTTCTCCCTCTGACCCTCCCCCTCTCATGTGCTCTCTGTCTCTCTCATTCTCTCTGTCTCAAATAAATAAATAAAATCTTTAAAAAAAAAAAAAAAAAAAAAGTAGGCTTTGTTTTCTATTCCCCCAGAGATACTGAAGATTTTTAAAAATTTTCTTCAAAACATTTGATGTATGTGGAGATAGAGGAATTTTTTTCTGAAAAATGTCCCCCATCTTTCCTTTTCTATTTTAATAGTCATTTTATTTTCCTGGATTAAAACCACCTTGAAGCAGGCGTGAGTCGGTGGGGAAGGGTCTGCTCCCTCCCCAGCCCCAAGCTCTGTGAGGTGCCCCCCTGCCTCTCTCTGGGATTTTACAGCTCACAGGGGCTGAGGGCCTGAAAGAGCAGATGACATGGTTTTGAGACACTGCCTGCCCCTGGCTGCGCCAGACACTCCCCTCTGCCCACGGCCGACCCCCAGGCTGTCCCCACAGCCAGCTCCTCAGCACCTCTCTGCCCTCTTGCCCAGGGTGCCCCCCACCGTCACCCCCTTCTAACTGGAGTCTCCTTTCCTGTGAGTCTGCCCCTAACTGGTCCACCACCCACACCACAGGCTAGAGATCTTGCTGGCCCTCGTCTGCCTCCGGACTGTGGTTCGCAAGATCACGTCCATGCTGGCCAGGCCCTGCCCGGTCAGGCTCCCTGCTCCAGTCAGGCCCCGAACAGGCCGAAGTGCTGACGGCTCTCTGCGCATGTCTGCTCCCTCTTCCCAGATGCCCTTCTAGCCCTGCTCCCCTCCCTCAAAGCTCAGTTTATGCTCAGCTGAGGTGTCCTCTGGCCCTCATTCTATAGACCCCCTTCCCTGGGCTCCCAGAATTGCTCTGGGTGTTTCTGCCTTTGCTAGGGTCAGGCTCTGGTAGAGGGCCTGATAGGAGGCAGAGACCTGAGCTGTGTTTGCTGGCTGACTGAATGACCACACCAATCAATATGCTACTGCATCCGCACATTCACTGACCTTCTCAATCTCTGACCTCTGTCAACCCTGGGGGGCTGCCAAATCCTCACAGCTCATTTTAGGTGGAGGGAACCAGAGACTAAATTCTCCTCACGTGAGTACTTCTGTAGGGTCAGCACTATGAGGCAGAAACATCTGTGTCCTTTCAATATTCATGCCCTACTTTTTTTTAGTAATAGAATCCTAGTTGTCAGCTAGGCACATTTCCATGAAGCTAAAGCACTATATTTCTGAGTTTCCCTTGCATATGAGCATGTCAACTGACAAACTTTTGGCTAATGAGATATAAGGTTTATGGTACTCTGAGGAAGTCTCTTTAAAAAAGGAGAACACGTGTCTTTTTGCTATCTCCTTCCATCCTGCTGCCTGGAATGTGGATGTAATGGCTGGAGCCCTAGCAGCCATACTGCACTTTGAGGATGAGGGCCATACACCCTAGTGATGGTGGAGCAGAGAGCTAGAAGGAGCTTTGATGACTCATCTGAACACTTTCTGTGGGAAAAATAACCTTCTATTTTGTTTAAGATACTATTATCTGGGGATTTTTCAATATATGTAGCCAAATCCATCCTAATACAGGTAGAGAGATGAAAATTATTAGTCTGTCTTTAGTTTCAGTATGGCAGGATGAGAAAATGTATTAACTTCATTCTTCTTCCAAATTCTCAATAAGCACTAAAAGCATATAAGAGGGAGAAATTTTTATGAGCCCTGGAAATGAGGGAAAAGTACTATCTGCATGCCAGTTACTTTAAGGAGTTTCTTAAGTGACTAACAAGTGCTCCGTAGCTGTGGGGATGGGTGTAGAGGTGAGGGCAGGGGCAATCAGTGGTGTTAAAACCTGAGTCGCATGAAAGCCTTCAAGGGAACACGGGATCTCTATATGGACAGATAACAACTCTCACATAGTGCTACCTAGCTTTTATGTTGTCCAGAGAGAAGCTAAGCGCAGGGGGGATAGCTGAGCTGGCTCCTGACAAGGGCACTGCCTCAGCTAACCTCACCCTACCCAACACACACAGAAATCCTCCAGCTAGTGGCTCTGCCCTCCCCACAGTCCTGCCCCAGGCCTCAGTACCCTCCCCAACCCCCGAGGCTATGGAGACTTTCAGGTGGGTAAGTGAAGACCACAGCAACTCTGCCTGGTCTCCCTGCCCTCTAAAACTCTGAAAGTGTCAAATTTCATCTGGAACACCCCTCAGTTCCCTGTAAGGGACAGCTGCAAGAACCAGAGAATGGTGAATGACAGATGTGCCCTCAGACATATCAGCTCCAAAACAGGGATGCAGCTAAGAACTCAGGACAAACGTTGCCTTGTGACACAGAGACACCTCAAGAAACAGAGGTACACCTTGAGGTGTGTTCCCTGCATACTCCAAGAGGGCGCAGAACACAGCACACAAGAGCAGGCTGCCAGCAGTGCACGGGAAAGATTTCTTGGCAATGAGAAACATCACTGCTGAGGTTTAAAACACCAAAGAGGCAGGAAGGACCCGCTGGCTCCAGCAGGAAAGCAAGGGAGGAAGAAAGCCACTGCACTCTGTCTGCTGCTTAAGACAAAAATGCAAACTCCTCAGTAGCATCTCAAGCTTGCAGGGACGGTGAGTGATTCTCAGGACTGCTACTGCAATGATGAGAGTTGTCATGTACTCGACCGGGCGCCAGAAATATTCCAAACCGGTGATTGCACCCTGGTGGCTAGTGGGCCTGCAGAGGAGCTCTATGTGGCCCAAATGGTAAGTTTTTTCCAAAACGTACTGAGATGTAATTCACTTACAATACAATCCACCCATTTAAAATGTACAGTTCATAAGGAATACATCAGTGGTACTGTGACAGCGATGTGTCGGGATGGAGGGCAGCTACGCTTGTGGTGAACACAGTTAACGGATAAGCTTGGCAAATCACCAAGCTGTATATCTGAAATTAATGTAACACTGTGTGCAACTACATGCAAATAAAAAATTCTTTTTAATTAAAGAAAGCAGACGATTCAGTGATTTTTAGTATATTCAGAGTTGTGCAACCATCACACTCTACTTTAGAACATTTGCATCACTCCAAAAAGAAACCCACACCCATATAAGCAGTCCGTCCCCATTCTCTCCTCCCCCCACTCCCTGGCAACCACTAATTACTTTCTGTCTCTACAGATTTGCCTATTCTGGACATTTCATATAAATGGAATCACACCATATGTGGCCTTTTGTGTCTGGCTTCTTCCCCTCAGCATAATGTGTGTCCCAGGCTCTTCCGTGTCACAGTGTGCGTCAGCACTTTCTTCCTTTTTATGGCCGAATTATATTCCATAGTACAGCGATAACGCATCTGGTCATTCATCGATCGATGGACATCTGGGCTGTTTACCACTTTTTGGCTATTATGAATAATGCTGCTATGAACATTCGTGTGCAAGTTTTTGTGTGGACATATGTTTTCAGTTCTCTTAGGCACACACCCAGGAGTGGGACTGCTGGGTCACATGATAATTCTATGTTTAACATTTTGAGAAACTGCCAAACAGCAGAACGGTCATTTAAAAAAAAAAAAAAAAAGTGACTGTGAGTGCTTTTAAGCAAAAGGAACTCTCTCGGATTAACACAGACATCCTATATCCAGACACTTAGCACAGAGTCAATAGGATTTGTTTTTGACCCGTTTTAAATCTAAAAACCTGCCAATCTCCTTCAACAAAAGTGTGCAAAGGACAAACACAAACTTTACTAGCGAGAGCAGTGCGCAAAATCACATAATTCTATCACAACAAAACAAGCCATAAGGCCCCCAGGATTTCACTGTGATGAACTGAACTAAATGTGCTGAACACAAACTCCATTTCCTTAGCTGCCTCAGTGAGAAAGATCAATCTATGCTCGTAGGATGAAAACCCATATATTTATTTTTTTTTACAGTAAGATTCAGATGGACATTCAAAAATAACATCCTTACCTCTTGCTCCTCAAAAATGGGCTGATATTTCTCAAGTGATAATTTCTTAAGGATTCCAGTCAGTTCATCTTCAAGAGGGAAAGATGTGAAAAGATATTTTAGAATTTGGCAAAATGCATCAGAACAGTGGTCTTCAAACTCACAAAGTAGTGGCAAGCTTATCTCAAATGAAATGTCACAAGAAACCCCAACACAGGAAGCAGCTCTAAGCTCCACTTGTGGGGATGCAGCTGGGGGCGGGTCTGAGCCACTTGTCAGCCATGCTTCCCCTCAGGGTGAGCCCTTGGCATCTCCCCAGACCCCAAAGTGGGTGGTGGACACAGAAGGTGGGGAGGTTCGTGGCCAGGTGACCCTCCAATGGCCACAATCCCCAAGTTCTCGGAGTTCTAGCTGCTGGGACTAAAACTCCACTTTCTGTCCAAGAACAGCTTTTAATTATGATTTCTTGACTGCTGGTCGCCGCACCTGTGGCAAATGCTAATGCCAACAAGTTGTCAGCAAGGCGGAGAAAAAACTTAAGAGAACAAGCAGGTGGCTTCCGACCAGAACTGGAGTTTGGCTAAGTGTGAGGAGGCTGTGGGCTTCCCGAAGGAAGGACAGATACATCTGAGTGCAAGAGCAGAGCTAGAGGGGCACAGAGCAGGGGAAAACAGAAGATTTTGGATAGCAAGATTTCAGAGCAGGGAGGGTGAAGAAAGGAGACAAGACTAGCATCAGTGGGAGGTGGGGGTGGCTTGAAACAATATTCACTGACACATTCAACAGGGATTTACCAGACTAGGCACTAGGGACCCAACAAAGACCAAAACAGATAAGCAGGCTGCCGGGCCAAAGGCAGTGAGGACGAAGGAAGCAGGGTAGGGGTAGATGACAGGGAATAGGAGAACATTGTTTATTATAGAGGGTGGTTAACGAAGGGCTCCTTTATAAGGTACCATTTGAGCAGTAAATGAAGGGATGAACTGTGTAATACCAAGGGAAGATCAGCAGGCAGTATTCAGGCAGAAGGAACAGCAAGTGCAAAGGTCCTGGGGCCATAGGTGCAATTCACAGAAGAGTGGAGGGGAGGTTAGGAGACCTGAGTTCCTTCTTTTAACTCATTCATTCAACAGTGGCTACCAACATGTCTACTACATGCTGAGAGTGCAAGGATGGAAAGGTCTGTGCTGTGAAGGAGCTCAGTGTGGCTGGGAAGATGAAATGATGAGGTTGATGCACCATCAGGCACCCCGCACATGGATAACCCATCTGCTCTTTACAACAACCCCATGAGCTCCATCCTATCATCGTCCTCATTTACAGAGGAAGTGAGGTATAAAAAGGTTGCCTAGCACATCCTGGATAAGATCATACTGCTGGTCCGTGGCAGAGCAGGCTTTCACACCAAGTCGTCCAGCTCCCAGGCCTGTGCTACGCACCCCACCCCTTCCGCCATGTCTCTCACTGGTGACAGGTGCTATGATAAGGGGTATTAACAAGGGAATCAGGGGACAGGGAGGACAGCTGACCAGCCTGAAGGACTGGAAAAGGCTTCACAGAAGAGTGCTACTGAGCTAGAATGTATGAGATGAAGCTAGTCCTGGTCCACACAGAACCCACTGATTGTTTCATGATGCCAAAGCTTTGCTCCTGCTGTTCCCTCCACACGCAGCCTCTCCCCACAGTGGTGTGCTAAGTGGTTAACAACCGGCTCTCTGAGGGAAAATGTGTGTGCGTACATAGGTAGCTACAGCAGTTTACTGAAGATTTTACTGAGGGACACGTATAAGGGACAGGTAGCACTCAATTTACATATAATAATACACTACACAATATTGTTTCTCACAAATTCCATTTCGCCAATGCTTGCATGGCATCTCAGGCACCTCACTGAATGCTTTCACTGATTTTCGCCCTCCTCTTAATCCATAGCCAAGGACTACAGTTCCAATATGGCTGCCGCTGGATAGTTTCGTCTACGGGAACAGGTAAGATGAAATAGAACAATGAGGACACATATAGGAACTTCACATGAGCAACTGGGCAGAGTGAGATAATGATTTGAAAATCCTGAAAGACTATTTTCTCAATTATTTGTGCTAGTCACACTTCTAACTTTCTCCTGCAAAATGAACACTTTCTCCAACATTGTCTAGATGACATCTAGATGCTCTAGGAGACAACAAACCAAACCCTGACTGGTGGCATTTGCTGACATCATGGAGTCAATGCCCCCTCCCGGCTAATTTCAAGCTACCAACTATAACCAACGTTCCTGAAAGTGGAACTGGGAAGGGATGTGCGTAGTAGCATATCATTATATAGTATTTCTATTGCATAAAGAGCACAGACGTTCTGTACTAAAAAGTTAATAATATATTTTGTTTTAAATACCACATACCTTTAATTTAATATAATTAGTATAATTATATAAATTCACATAATTTGACTTTTTCTTTTCTTTGGCTTCTTTTATATATATATATATATACACACACACACACTTATATAGATTCACTTTTACATAGATTTACATATTTATATTTTTTCATATATATTTTATATATACTTTATGTTTTTACATATATATATTTTACATATTATATTTTTACATAATATATACATATATTTTCATAACATATGTAGGTATTATGTTATATACGCACACAGGTATTGTTGTTTGGTTGTAATTTGACTTTTAATAGCTGTGTTTAATCACTGGCTTGTACATTTCCTATCAATTCGACAACTGACTCTGGTCCGCCACCGCCCCGCCTCTCCTCAGCCCTCTGGCCTGAAGGCCTGCTCTTCGGTGAAGCCCGCCGTGGCACCCGACGCTCTGCCGCTAACTCAGATTTGCCCCCATCTGTGTCACAATCCCTACTGCTATTACATTGCCTGCACCCGAAGCCCCAGCCAGGCTGTGAGGTATCCTAACAGCCAGCACAGGTTAGGTCACCCAGTACACAGGCTTCACCCCTGTGAGGGAGGGGGTCTCAAGAGCGCCGCAGGTGGAAAGATGGGGCAGGCAAAGGCTTGCATGTAGTCCACGACTGGGGCCACACATTTCCCACACGAGTGTCATAAAAAGTGGCCGTTTGGGGGATGGACTGCAGCTCTGTCCTGTGACAATCTCATGCTGCCTCAGGACACAGGAACTCTGGAAGGGAGAGCTAGGCTTTCTACACCAGAGAAATTAATCTAAAAAGAAATTGCTATCAGTTCCTCTTTTGTTTCTATCCCAACTCAGGCTTTGCAAACCTTTTTAAATGATGAGGGAGAGGGAAAAGAGTGGGCATGGACAGTGCATACAGATATCCACGGTCTCAACTCTGTTTTGGAGAAAGGTGGGGTATGAGTACCTAACTGAACCTCTAGGAGTTTAGATTCCTAAAAGCTTCCACAGTAGGAGAATTCATGAGTGGGGAACTAAAACCCACACAGAAAACACAGGGATATGTTTTCACATCCCCATAGGATGGGGTTGCTAGTGACTCTCTGAAGCTGTTATAAATGATGGCATTAGATACCACAAAAAAATAAAAGTGGCCCCCGAATACAGAGGATGTCAATGGCAGCATGCACTTATCAACTCAGTCCAGACCACAGCCGGTGCAGCTGGTTTCAGCTTATCACCTGCTGGGCAGAGTGTGCTCAGCCCCTTCCTCCCTGCAGCCAGGTGCCCTCGCATGAGCATGAGGCCCTCACACACCTGAGATTTCTCTCCCCTCTCTGACACACTACTTGATTTGCACCTGCCTGGGCCCCGTCTCTTACCAAAGCTCTGCTCCCTCTCCCGCCACCTGCCCGCCCCGCCCCCCGGCCCCCGCTCCGCCCCCCATCCCCAGACCACCAGACGGCAGTTTAAAGGACAGGATTCTTCATCGCCCTTTGTCTTTTATCTCTTCCTGTCTTCATCTGAGGCCTCGCAGCTGGGCCTCCACTCCCTTGTCCTTTCTGCATTATCCCCACGGGAGGGACTTGCAGTTCACGCGCCCAGGTTCTAAAGTTCTCCTGGTTACAGGCGACAGCTATTGCCTCTGCTTGCCCACCACCCACGCCCTCCTCCTTCTAGAAACGGCACTGCGATTTTCCTTCAAGGAGCCACTCCTCTCCAGGTCCGTAGCTCAGACCCTGACCCCAGCTACAAAGGCAGACCCAGGACCTGTGCCTGGCCAATGGGCACATTCCGCTGCCACGGACACACGGTCAAATGGCCCGTCACTGTAAACAGAGCCAAGGGAGGCCAATGATGTCTACCCCAGGATTTGCTGGACCTGCTAAGAAAGTAGCATGGTTTCTGCTTTCTGTGGCCAAGTTAGCAGGAAAAATAAGTAAGCCTGAAGTTCCTGGGGGACAACTTTGCCACCACTGAAAGAGAGCCTACCTGAGATATGGAGAAACACTCCCAAGGTACCTGGATCTGCACATGCCTGGAGCACACCCTAGATGCTTCCACTTTATGAGCCAACAAATTATGTTGTTTGCTTTTGCTTAAACCAGGTTGAGTGGACACTGCATTACTTGCAAATGACAGAATTCCGACTTGTACAAGGTTTGGGGAAAGGTCCATAACTGGTGTTGGAGAAGCATCTCTATAAGTCCATGTTTGGGTATGTCCACAAAACTCACCTATGCTGAAAAACTAGCTGAGGGAGCTTGCCATACCATTAGCACGGTAAAGATACAAATTCAAGGTGGAATCAGGGAAGAAAAGGGATAGGAATTTTTGCTGGAAGTCTTAAAGACCTGACTTAGGACAGCTATCGCAATTAAGAGCACCTGCCAGGTCACAGAGGCAAAGAGGAAAGGGTGGTATTTCAGGACTTTGGGGGACTCACCCTCATCTGTGATGGTGCCACTGCTGGAGCCCCCACTGCTCCTGGACTGCCGGTGGGACGAAGAGGAGGACACCGAGGACTCAGCCGTGTGCCCTTTGGGTGAAGGGGAGGGTGTGAGCGTAGGGGAGGTGCTCTTGGAGGTAGTGGAAGTCCCAGACGGAGGCCTTTTGCTCGTCTCCAGTTTCTGCCAAAAAGAATAAGCAAATACGTAAGCTGTCACCTGGAGGGTAGAAGCAATTAAAACACACGCGACAGGGAACATGGGTGCTGACTCAGCAAGGTTATCTAACCAGGACGATGAAACCTACTTTAAAACACACGCAAAGCAGAAACAGTATTGTCAGAACACTCACAGGAAAATCGTCCCCTGGAGCAGAGAGGCAGGGGGTAGCATGGAAAAAGTAGCCCTTGAGGAGCCAGGAACCTGGGCGCTAGTCCTGCCCGTACGGCTACCAGCATTGTCTCCTTGGCCAAGTCCCTTTCCCTCTCAGCTAACCCAGCTCTAAATGGAAGTATGGCTTATAAATGCACGAGGTCCCTTTCTGCTCCTGACGGTCCTTGATCTAAACCAGTCATTGCCAACCTTCCACCAAAGAACACATCATTTTTCCCTTGTGTGTCATTTTGCTTAAAAAAAAAAAAAAAAAAGTGCCTTCTTTTTAAATTTTAGACTTACAGAAGAGTTGCAAAGATAGAACAGAGCATTCCTGTGTATCCATCAGACAACTTCCCCTGATGTTAACAGCTTACATAACTATAGCACAATCATCAAAACTACGAAATTAACAGTCATGCAATACTATTAGCTAACCTATGGACTTCACTCCGATTTCACTGGTTGTTGCACCTGATGTCCTGATTCTGGTCCAGGATCCCACGTTGCATTGACTTATCATGTCCCTCTGACCTCCTCCAACCTTCCCTTGTCTTTCATGACCTTGACACTGTCGAAGAGTTGAGGTGATTGTAGAATGTCCCTCAGTTTGGGTCAACCTTTTATTTTCTCATAATTAGATTTGCTTATGGATTTGGGGGTTAATGGCCCCAGAGGTAACGCGCCACTCTTACTGCATCATACCAGGAATCTCAAAGTACCCATTTCTTATTACTGATAACATTGACCTTCATCACTTAATTAAGGTAGTGTCTGTCTGATTTCTCCATGGTGAAGTTACTACCTTTTCCCTTTATAATTAACAAATATTTGGGGGGAGGGGGGGTAGATTTTGAGCTAAATATCTTGTTGCTCCCAGTAATTTTAGCATTCTTCGGTTGATCTTGTCTACAGCAAATACTACTGTGATGTTCTAATGATATAAGATCTGCTATTTCCCTTACCTTTCACTTATTATTTGGAATTCTGTAAGGAAGAGTTGCTCCTTTTCCTGTTTATTCAGTTATTTATTCCTTATCAGTATGGGCTCATGGATACTTACGCTATTCTTTGGGCTATAATCTAATAACTGTTGCTATTTATTTTATGGTTGTTCAAATTGTTCCAGTTTTGGCCACTGAGATTTTTCAGGTGGGCTCCTATGTCCTTTTGACATGCCCACCTTTTTTTAATTCTTTCTTTTTAAAGCCGTCTCCTTTCCTTACTTTCTGAAACCATAAAATGCTCTAGGCTCATCTTGTATTTTCATTGACCCACCACTGGAATAAACCACTTCTCCAAGGCCCTGGTCCCTTTTCTTGGAGAGTGGTATTTAGAAACCAAAATCTGGGTACTAGGTTGCTCGTGGTTACTGGGATGTCACTGCTTATAGGGTGGACAGAGCAAGGAAAGAGAGTATACTGAGCCATGTATACACACAGCCACACTTACTACTGTATCAATCTGTATATATATATATACACACACACATATTTATAGGCATGCATTCATATTGATTCATACCTACACCTCTGACAACACTCCAATATCCATGGGGTTTGCTCAGGCATTTCCCCTTTGATTCAATCTCTGACAGTGAAAAAGGGGGCTCGTTATATTTACTTATTTGTCAACCCTAGTATAAACAAAGTGTATATGTATACAAAAAGTATCTATGTGTAAAGTGGTTTCAGAATTTAACCCATATCCCTACAAGAAAAAAAATCATCAATTAGAGTACAGTGTTTGGGTACGGTTATTTGTCTATATTTGGCCTTACCATATCCACTCGACACAGTTTCCCCCCACCCCCACCTCCCAACGTGTGCTTAAATCAGTCATTTGTAATACAGATCTGTTGTCATGGTCTGCATTCCATCTTTGGTTCCTGGTTCATACTGTTTTTTAAAATCTGCATACAGCAGAAATAACTTGGTTGTGTAAAATTCTCTGGGTTTTGATAAACGCAGAGTTGTGTACCATACAAGAACAGTTCCATCACCTCCAAAATTCCCTTGTCCGGTCCTTTTCTAGTCACTCTCCCCCTCATCCCGACCCACAGAAATAAAGGATCTGTTTTCCATCCTTAAGGTTTTGTCTTTTCTAAAACGTCGCATAAATGGAATTATACAATATGTAGACTTTTGGGGCTGGTGCAGCAAACTGCCTTGAAGATCCATTCAAGTTACTGCACATGTCAACAGTGTGGTACTTTCCACTGCTGAGCAGCGTTCCATCACATGGATGTACCACAGCTGATCTATCCATTGGCCTGTTGAAGACATGTCTCCAGTTTGGCGTGATTATGGAGAAAACTGCTATAAACATTCACAAACAGATTTTGGCATGAACAGTTTTTGAAAATACACTTGGGTAAATATCTAGGAGGGAGACAGCCAGTTCGTATGGTAAGTGCATATTTAGTTTTATAAGAAACTGCCAAACGTTTTCAAGGTGGCTGTAGTTTCGCATTCCCACTGGCATCTGAGTTCCAGTAGCTCCATATCCTCACCAACACTTGTATCTTTAAATTCTTGGTTTTAATTTTAGCCAGTCTATTAGGTATATAGTGCTATGCTGCTGTGGTTTTAATTTGCATTTTCCCCAATAGCTAATGTTCAACATTTTTCCATATGTTTATTTGCCATTTGTATATTTTTGGTGAAGTATCCATTTTGCCTATTTTTTATAATTTGTTGGTTATTTTATTGAGTTAAAAACAATTTTTTTTAAATAGGTTCCATGCCCTAGTGTAGAGCCCAATGTGGGCTTGAACTCATGACCCTGAGATCAAGACCTGAGTTGAGAACAAGAGTCAGAAACAACCAACTGAGCCACCCAGGCACCCCTCTTATTGTTGAGTTATGGGAGTTATTTATTCAGTAGTGTAGCTAGGATACAGCTACGTGTTTTCTTTTTGATATTTATCCTATAGTGTTTTCTGAACTTCCTGGATCTGTGATTTGTCATTTATCATTAATCTGGGGAATTTTTCAGGCATTATTTTAAGATATTCTTTCCGTCCTACCATTCTCTTTCTCTCTTTGTCTTCAGGGATTCTTATTACTTGTATGTGAGAGCACTTGACATTATCCCACAACTGTTTTTTTGTTGTTCTTGTTGTTCTTATTTTTTAACTTCTTTTTTTCTTTGTGCTTCCGTTTGGGTGATTTCTTTTTCTTTTTTTTTTTTTTTTAAGATTTTATTTATTTATTTGAGACAGAGAGAATGAGAGAGACAGCACATGACAGGGGGAAGGGTCAGAGGGAGAAGCAGGCTCCCCGCCGAGCAGGGAGCCCGATGCGGGACTCGATCCCGGGACTCCAGGATCATGACCTGAGCCGAAGGCAGTCGCTTAACCAACTGAGCCACCCAGGCGCCCTGGGTGATTTCTTTTACCCTGTCTTCCACTTCACAGACTCTTCCCTTGGCTGTGTCAAGTGTACTGAAGAGCCCATCGAAGGCATGCCTGTCTCTGTTACCTGTTTTCTATTTCTAGAGTTTTCATTTGATTCTTTCTTAGAGTTTCCATCGATCTGCTGAAATAGCTATGATCTCCCATGTTCAAAATTTCCATTAGAGCCTTTAACAATTAATTATAGTTCTTTTAAATTCACTGTCTGGTAATTCCAACATCTTTGTCATATCTGAGTCAGGTTCTGATGACTGCTGTTTCTTGGGAGTGCAGTTTCTCATGCCTTTTTGTAGGTCTTGTAATATTTGGTAAAGTTGTACATCTTAACTAGGATAGCAGAGGCTAAGATAAATAGTTCTAATGCATGGAAATGGGTACACCTCTCCTCCTGCTAAGCCTTTAATGCTCCTTCTAACCACATCCCAGAGTGGAACAACAAGTCCCTCTCTTAGATTTTGAAAGATTTTGTCATTTAGTTGCATATATTGTTAATAAATTCTTCTTTCTGCTTTTTTATAAAGAAGGACATTCAAAAATACAGCTTCTAATTAAGCAGGAGATAATTAGTATATCCCGACTAAACAGATCTATCCCAGCCAAAGCAAAGAAGCATGATACTCTGGATCTTGTGGGCAGCATTATTTGGTAGGGGTGGGGGGACAGATAAATATGATTATTTGGGGTGCTCTGAAATATTTGAACTATTACCTGGGTTCCCAGTATAGCAGACTGATTGTGTTAATAGTGTCATCTCAATTCCTCCCATGTAACTCTGTGTGTTCTCCTGCAGTGGGTGTGCTGACTTCTTAAACAACCTGGTTGGTTTTCAACTCATGCCTTTGGCTGTTGTCATGAGAACATATCTAAGCTTGTTGTGGGCACACATGGCCCAGTTATCCTGGTCACCCCAGCCAACAGCCAAATGTATAAGTGATCCCCCCAGACCAGAACGACTGACTAGCTAAGTCCAGACTGAAATGCTGACCCACAGGTTCACAAGCTAAAGAAATGCTTTTTGTTTTAAACCACTAGGCTCTAGGGTGGGAATAGAGAGCTGATATACTCAGTGGGACTTTGGGCCTCCAGAGGTCTGGGAAGCACTGACACACACACTGAAATGTCCCTCACCCCCCGATTCTCCCCAGGTTCACCTCAGGTTGATTCGTGAACATGGCAAAGCCATGCCTTGTGACTATTCCACCATTACGGTGGTGCTTGTCTGAAGCAAAGTTCAAAAACCAGATTCAGGAGGCTCCTATTTTGAATACTAATTTCTAATTCTTCCTAGGGGAGTCTTTGACAAGCACTTCATGTCTCCATTTTGCTGCTGGAGTCTTTGACAGAAAGCCCACTCCTTGTGTCCTTTGATTTAGGGCAGCTGTTTCTAAAAGCCCTGGGCTGGGCTGGCTGCAATGCTCTCTGGGGGGAAAATCAGAGTCCTCAGATCCTGTCTTGAAGAGTTTCATTCAGTTATGCTGGGTGGAGCCCAGAAACCTGAATTTTTAGAGAGCTCCCCAAGTACATTGTTAGGAGTATCAGGTGATCACTGAACTGGATAGTTTCCCCAGTTTGTTTCCTGAATGCATCTTTTGACACAATCTCCTTTCATCAGAATATACTTGTACATAGATTATATATAATAGACGCAGCCAAGGGAGATAAGTTAACTTATAATTTAGATGCCTACCTATTTTGAACACCAGTTAAAGGAAGCTAACAATATCTAACACATCATAAGATCATCCAAATAGAAACAGAAATTCTTAAACAACAGAGAAGAGGAAAACTATATCAAAGCCCAGACAAGAAGACTTACTTTAATTAGTAGCTCTGAGTTTCCTAGCAGCAAAAGCAAAAAGAGAAATAATTATATAATTCTTTTTATCTAAGGAAAGAAAATGTATGAAAGTATCAGTAGAGACATTTTTCTAGAGCTGAATTCTAAAGGGAACTCATTACACAGATCCTATTACACAAATAATTTTTAATATAATGGAAAATATGCTAACACATAGGGACAGAGAAACTTTCTGGAGCTCTATTATAATGGGAACCTAATTATGTATGTCTGATTGCAAAAGGGACCTTGAATAACCAAAAGTTATGTAACCAACAGTGGTGGGCAGAAAATGAAGATTATTTCTCATACATCCATTAAAACATAATCTCTGGAGGCACTTCTGGGCAAGGGTCCGGGGTGAGGCTTTCACGTGATCTAACTTTTCTCAGGGAAAAAGCTTAAGACATCTAAAAAATATAAAGAGTGGGATAGTGCCTGGATGTGGGGTCCTCTCAGAGGACAAAATGGGCTACACTGAACCACCGGAGGGGAGCACGTGGAGGGCCACGCAAACTCCACACAGAAACTAACAACGTGTTGCCTGCTCTTGGGCTGCATCAATGGAGGAATGCTGCCGGACAGACAGGTGAGACTCCAACTCTGGCCTGCCTTCCAACCTTGCTTCAGCTCTTCCCCTCTGGAGTGCCTCACCCTGGAGCAGCCTCACCCCTGTCCCACCCCTGTCGCCGTCATCTGGCTCCTCATCCTTCAGACCCCCTGTAGGTGTCACTGATGCCGTCAAGCCTGGGGAGCGGCCCCCATCTGTGCCCCCACGGCATGCCCCCTCCTCACTGCCGGAGTCCACAGTGACGGTCTGAGAGCCGTCAGACAGACCGCCGCACCCTCGCTGCTAGCAGCGCTAGGCACGAAGCAGCCACCCCAGAGCCGTGCACGGTGCAGGCATAAGGTGGGAGCGCGACCACTCCTGCTGGGCACGTCAGCACTGACAGCTGCCACAGACCGGCCAGGGGCCGGGCCCCCCGCAAAATGCTCAAGGGTGGGGCTGAGATCTCATCCCAGGCAGTCTGCTCCTGAAGTGCTCCACACTTCTTGGCTCTAAGCTATGAACCAACGTACACAGTGTGAGGCTGAGTGAGGCACCTGGAGATGCCCTGCAGATCAGGTGGGAGGTAGACGCATGTGTGCAGGCGGCCGAGGGCACAGGGTGGGACCCTGGCAACCGCCGGCCTGATCCAGCCCTCCCCAGACAGCCTGGGAGCAGCCGGCTGCAAGGGGCCTGTCTCGAGTCCCGTCCCACGACCTCGGCACTGCCCGTGCTCCCCAGCACATGAGCCACGTGAGGACAGAACCCAAGAGTGTAACAGAAGGAGAGAGAAACAGAACACACACCTTGCCACCGGGACCGCCACCGCCTGCAGGGGAGACTGGGAGTTCCGACGAGCTGGACCCTGGTGCTGGCCCAAGGGGACTTGACTGGTGGCTGGGCTTCTGCTCTGATAATCCGGCTGCTTTCTTCCTCTGGGCAGCAATTTGTGACAGGACACTGTCTATGCTACCACCTGAGGAAAGAGGAACAGAAATGACTGCCAGGGGTCCAGGGTCCAGCAACAGGGGTGTGGTGGACTTTGTGTGCTGACCTTACGGAGCTGGAAACGCCTTTCCCAGACGCCCCCCTGACCCCGTGTGGCTGTGGGTCCAGGTTGACCACAAGAGGCCTGTGCGTGAAAACCGAAGGTGGAGAGGACACAGCGGCCATCATGCTCCGAAGGCATCATGGTGAGAGGTGTTGAAAGGGGCAGCGCAGGTACGATCAGCTTGTCCTCGCCTTCCCCACGCCACAGCCAGCTTGTGCGGCCTCCCGCAGGCAGACGCCCTGGCCTGGCCTCCCACAGCAGTCCCCACACTGCCCCTTCCAGCAGCCGCACAGCCTGCCCGACCAGCATGCGCCCTCGGACCCCCCTTCCGGGGCCTTACCAACACCACTCCCACAGCTGTGTCGGTAACTTCCTCACGCCGCAGTACTCAGTGGACTGCCATGTTCCCTTGCCCAGTTGTCCCAAACCCACCAGCAACCTTGCATTACTATGAGAGGACAGGGGAAAGTGATACTATCCAGGGCTAGGGAGGATCCAAGGGAGGACACCGATACCAACGTCTGTAAGGGGATAACTAGGTGTCACGTGCTGTTGTTAAGTATTTTACGAGTATGAACAGTGCCATTCTGGAGGGCAAAGGGCAACACTGTGAATTCACTGAAGAATCCCTGAGCCACATGAAGGAGGAAGACAGGGTGTGTACAGTTGCTCCTGGGACTGTCCACCGAGCAAGCGCAGGGGGCCATTCACACCCGCAGCCCCAGGGGACCCTCCCGCCTCCCCTGAGTGGCCCTGCCTGGTACCCACCTGAGCGGTTATGCAGCTCCCCACCGTGCCTGCTTGAGCCCCCTACCCCACTGGAGCTGCCTGAGGAATGAGGTGAGTGGTTGAAGTTTCCAGAACTGGCAGGAGAGGCGGGGCTTCTGGAGAGAGATGGAAATTTAACGGGCCTCACAGGAGTCTGCAAGAATAAGGGGGGTGTTGTGGTTTGGGTGTGTTGTTCCCTCCTCTGGGCACACATGATCACAGCGGGGAGGGACCCGGATTCCACTGGCTCACCCTAGCTGATGCCTGTCGCCTGGCACACCCTCGCCAACCGGTGCTCAGCCCGCCAGGAGTCCCCCAGCGAGTTCACTTCTAGCCACTGACAACCAGACCATTAGCTCAGGCCATGCCCCCATGACATCGGTCCCCGAGTCACCGCACTTTCAGCATCACTCAACCCCTCCCACAGTGCAGACTAGATGCAAGCCAGCCCTGCCCATGTCGGGCACCTCCAGGGGCCAGGCTCACTCTCCCACTACAGATGTGCTATTGCAACAGCCCCCAGAAGCAGCAGCGAGCAAAGGTCAGCCCCGTTTTACGGACAGAGATGGGGGCTCTCAGGTCTTCTGGTCACTGATCACACAATGACAGCGCAGGGCCCTGAGTCCTCACCTTTGGTTTGCCATTTACTGAATCTACGGTGTGGAGTCTACACACATGGAAATAACCTCCCCCACCAACAGGGACTACCTCGGGACATTACAGAGACACACAAAGGGCCACAAAGTCACAAGCAACTGTGGGCAAAAAGCTACAAGTCCCACTCCTTGTGGTATAAGAAAATACCAGTAGTGCACACAGTTGCCTCTTAGTGTTTGCTCCTGGTCATGGACCTGAGCAATGATGTAATGTGGAAGCTGGTTCGAAACCAAGAACCTGACTCCTGGTCCCCGGCCCACGTGACGTGGCTGGGTGCTCTGCAGCAGGTTACTTCCCCTCTCTGGGTCCCAGTCTCCTCATCTATTAAAGGGAAGGTTCGATTACATCAGGTCTTCAGGCTGTGCTCCTTGGAGATCCAGGGCTCCATAGAAAAGGCAGAGAAGAGCGGCCCCCACTTTCATTCCCTTCACACTATGTTTTAATCTGTTTATAAAGTTAAGTCCCTTTGTAGGATTCGTGAGACAAAAGGATAACACTCATTTAAAAGAAATTAAAAGCTTCGACCTTGCTGGATTAGCAGGTCTGAGGTCCCTTCTGCCCGAAACACACGCCAACTTCAATGAGTGGTGAGTGACATGTCAAAGCACATCCACCGGGTGACTTACAGCGTCTGTGCTCCCACCAGCCACGCCCACGGGGGCGCCCCTGCCGGCTCTCTGGGGCAGCACGGTCTTCACGGGCTCAGCCTTCCCACTGTGACATGTCCGGGACTGATCCGAGCTCCACAGCTCAAAACTGGAAGGGGGTAAGAAAGGGGGGATGACTGCCTTCAGCTTGTCACTCGGGAGTCTGGGGAAGGGGGCTCCATTGCGAAGCTGAAAAAGACAGGCTGTGGGTTAGACAAGCCCCAGTGGGGCTCTTCACGGAACTCTCCAGGTTTCTCCTGCTTCTCAGAGAATGGCACCATCATTTACCCCCTCACCCCTCCCAATACACACCCGGCCAGAAACCCATGTGGTATCCTCTGCTCTTCTCCCAGCAACCAGGCAATACCCTCCTTTACTCTGCTCCAACCCCCAGCTTCTTTTATGTCCATCAGAGCAGCTAGAATGGAGACAGAGGGGATGGGGAGCTGGGGGAGGGGACCAAGGGATGCTGAGTGTGCTGTGACAGGGACCCTGGGGGGCTGGGGAAAAGGGCACTGCAGGCCCAGGGAGCAGAACGCAGGCAGGCCTGGCAGCCAGAGGAACAGGACGTGCATGCAGAGCTGGGGGTCTAGGAGGATGGGGGAGGGCAACGGCGGGGGGGACCGGGAGGCCCAGGCTGGCTCTCTGTGAGCCCAGCAAACACTCCCTTCCCCATCCCACCCCACCCTTCCTACTCCAGCCACACCTCCCACTGCTGACATTTTTAACTGTAATTTTATATTTTGAAAATGTGATTTGGGGTTAGTATAAAATCCACACAATGATGACTGGTGGATTGTCAAGGAAAAGCATTCACACAGTCCATACTAACTTTAATTAAGAAAAGACGGTGGACTTGGCGCCAGATGGTGCTTTGCAGGGAAGGGCATCCCACAGCTCAACCTGCCTCAGGAGCCGGGCAGGCATGCATCTCCACAAGGATGGCTGCAAACGCCCACTCGGCAGGGCTCCCTGGCCGTCCTCCATCTGCCGAAGGGCAGGCCAGCACACTGCTGCCTTCCACTGGGCACAAGGAGGTGGGACAGGTACGTGCAAGGCGGGCGGCAGTTGGGCATGCTGGGTCCCACCCTGGCTGTCCTGAGCTCTTCTGAGAGTCCGTGAACGGTGCTGTCCCGTCTGGACCTCAGCAACCTCATCCAGTAATGGGGGATGGACTGGAAGAGGACTGCAAACCCACCACAGATGGCATTTTCACTCCTTGGGGACAGAGTCTAAATTGTTGCAAACTTTCTGGAAGGCAATGACATTCACACCCACTGACCCAGAAATTCTATTTCTAGATATTTACTCTAAGGGAACAATCAGGCAAGCGGGGGAAACTGAGGCATAAGACTATTCATCAGATCTGTGAAACAACAAAAAACTAAAAACCCCAGAGTCCAACAGGTGAGCCTTCACTGGTCCGTGAGGCACATTCCCATGATGGAAGGTCGTATCATGCAGCCATTCAATGCAATGTGGCTAAAGAGTGTTTAATGACATGCAACAGATGATCACATGAACTGGTAATAAGTCAGGCTCAGCACAGTATGGGGAAAAGAACACTGCCAACCTCACAGGCAGGGATGCCGGGGAGACTGAATGAGCGAATATACGTTAAGTGCTTCGAGTAGTGGCTGGCACTTGTTAAGTAAGTGGGACGTATTTGCCATTGTTACACATGATATAATACACTGGTAGATGCTAAAAAAAGTGGCTAGAAAAATACTCAATAAAGATATATAGCACAAGATGTCAGTCATGATCATATGCATCATCAACGGTGACTTTATGTTTCTTCTTTATACTTTACTGCATCTTCTAAAATTTCAGTAACAGCCCTTGTCTTCATACAAAAGTAATTACTGCTATTTAATGAGATTACCAAGTGTCAGGCAGCACCAGCTCCCACCTTGGTAAACTGGTCTAGAGACACGGATGCACACCTATTGCATAGCGGGGCGGGGCGGAGACAGCAGATCCGTCAGCACTCAGCCCGTGGCGCCTGGAGCGGCTGGTCCCTGAGGCAGCTGAGGCCTTCTTGGGGGTGCTTCTGCTCCCTTCTCCTCTCCAATACTGCCCTCTCCTGGCCAGCCTCCAGATCAGGGTCTTAGAGCTAAATGGACTTGAGTTCAACCCCAACCAGGAGGCTCTCATTCAAACAAGAGCAACGTGAGGCCCAGAGAGGTGAAGTCACACGTCCAAGGTCACACAGCAGATAACTGCGAGCCAGGCACTATGCTAAGAACTTCCTGGGAATAAACTTATTCAAAGAAACAACCAGGAGGGATAGCCTCCCTTAAGTCAAAGACTGCTAGCTGTCCCCCGGTATCCATCCTTCCACATCTTCCTTAGTAGACACCCCTGGCATTGCGATGGGACACAGCCACCTGGAACAGAAACTTCATTTCCCAGCCTCCCGTGCAGTGACTCCCACGTGACCACATGCTGGCCGAACTGATCTAAGCGGAAGTGATGTGTGAGTTCCCAGGAAACTTCAAAGACACCTGCTTCTCCCCGCATCTCTCCTGCTGGCTGGAATGGCGCAGTGATGGCCACAGCTCCGGCAGTCGTCTTGGTAACAGAAGCCAAGCACGGGTAGAAGGAAGCAGGTCCCTAACTCCACGGGTCAACGTACCAGTCCTGAGCTGCCCTTGGAAAAAATAAGCTGCCGTCTCATCTATGCCGTTGTCATTTGAGGACCTTCTGTTACTCACAGCCGAACCTAATCCTAGGTTCATAGGTGAGGAGACCGAGGCCTCTCGGGCTGGAAACACAGCCTCCTCTGTGACTCCTCTCCCCCTGACTCCCCATAACCGAAATGGTGAGTCCAAGGTGCCCCATCAGGTCCTACTGCTCAAAGCCCTGTCCTCAGTGCTGCCTCCCTGCGAACACCATCAGGGCTAGTATCCAGCCACTAAGCACCAGCACAGCTTTACCCACGGTTTCTGGCTGGTGTTGGTTCCCCTTCCTCAGTGCCTGAGCTGTGCCCATTGTTACACGTTTTGGTATCAACCCCATCTGTGACCACCACAAAGACAGACACATGTCTACATCCAGCCTTGTAAATCAACCAACTCATGATTGTTAAGAGACCTGAAATGCTTTTAGAAAAGCCCCACACTCACCATGGTTGTCAATAACACATCTTCTTTGTCTCCTCTCATGCTCCCAGGACCTGAGAGACAAATGGAAATTTCCTGAAATGACCCTCCCCAACAAGTTCACGGCATAAGGATGAGTGACCAGGTCGGCCTTCATCCTGAAAAACCAACTCTCCTGGGGGATTAAATATTTAATAATAATTGGTATTCAATATTTGAATAGAAGGAAAGCATTTAAAAGGTATCTCTCAAAGCATGTTTTCAGCTTTTCCATAAACCACTGCCATGCCGGGTCAGACAGGGGTGCACCCAGCTCAACAGGCTGTCTCAAACAATGCTGAAGGAGCTATTCTGGGTGCGGGGAGTCTGGTAGAAGGGATGTGATCTAATCAATCGTCCAATCAGTGTGGGAATCTCCTTTGATGCCCTGGCAAAGTCATCCAATCTGTTGAATATCTCCAGTGGTGGGAAGCTCACTACCCAACCCCCAAGCCCCCACCCCAGATAACTCATTCTATTTCAAAACCCTTCCAGTGCCAGAGACCAATCATGTTGGACAGGTGGGAAAAGCACCCATCAGAGGCAAGAGAGAGGTAGTGACTGGCTCAGGTCCCTCAGCAGGGTGTGTGGGACAGCTGCCAGGGACTCTTGTCACCAACATCCCCATTCTACCACGCTGACTGCACTGCTGTCCCTGCCTGCCGGTCCTCCCCCAGACCAGCCGCTTTGCTCCCGTGTCACATCCCAATAGCATCTCACCTCTGACATCAGCCCAGGAGATAGGACAAAGGGCAGAGAATTTGGGTCTGGCCATTCTGGAAATTCCACAGCACATGCAGTGTTTTCTTACCATTCTCTTTCATTGTGGGGGCCACCTCATGAAGCCCCGGGCGGCCTGTCTTGCCCTGGGGGGCAGCCCGCATTGTGGAGTCCAGCGCTGACTCTGGCTCATCACAGAAAGGCAAAGGCTGGTTGCTGCAGAGCCCACGGGGCAGGGTCTGGGTCAGTTTGAGCTTCCGGAACCGATTGGACATTCGGCTCCACCAGGACTGCCAAGGGAATGTCGAGCAGAGGTCACACTCCATGAACACCCAGCCCCCGGATGGTGACTATACTTCACACATGCTTCCCCCTTGCTCTCCTGGGCGCATGACAAGTTTTCCCAGTCGGCCTCCGCACCCTCTCCCACAAAGCCATGGTTCTCTCTAAATCCCTCCTGACTCAGCCCTTAGGGGCCCACGTCCGACAGGGGACCCCATCTGCCACCCCTCAGCTCCCCAGTCTCCGCATGGCACAGATGGAGAAATGGAGACCCAGACGGGGTGCCAACTTGCTGAGTCTTAGAGTGAGTCAGAGACAGACAGATGGACAAGAGACGACACCAAACACCGTGACACCAGTCACTGGGTAACCTCTTTCCCCCACTCCTGTGAGTGTGAGAGGTGCCGGGTGTCCATAGCAAGGCCCGGGCCATCTGCTCCAGCAGCTGATGCCACCCCACCTAGAAAGAGGACTGGTGCCACCCCCCAGGGTGTCCCATAACCCCGTGACCGCTCGGAGGCTTCGACACAGTGGGAGGGGAGGCTGGGAGGGCCTGGCCCAGGGAGACGGCAGCAAGCACAGGGCTGCAGGGACCCAGGCAAACAACACCGAGAGAGAGGAAGACCCGGGGCTTGCGGGAGCTCGTGTGAGCTACGGACAGGAACAAAGGGCAGAGTGTGCAGATCTGCAGAGGCTCCAGAACCCCAGACAGGATGGAGAAGAGGGAAGTTTGATTTCAGACAAGTAGAGCAGGATGGGGAGCAGAAATTCAAAGAAAAATACTCGGCTTGCAGTTAGAAATGAGCAACTGGAGGTTGTTCTGGTATTTCCAGAAGGCCGTGGATGCAGGCCCGGGGGCTGCGGGGAGACCCGAGAACGGCGCGAGCAGCAGTATCCCACGTGCAGGGGCAGAGGCCTTGCACACCCGGCCTGGGAGGAGAGGCATTTGGTCCCCCCGATACCCGCCATGCTTACTGCTCACCCCCGGCTTACTTCCTGCTCCTGCTGGGCAGCCCGAGGTCAGCAGGAAGCGGCAGGCATCCCCCACCCCGTCAGCCTAACCCTCTCAAGCCCTTGAGGACAGGAAAAGGCCAACCTTAAGCCCGCCTTTGTCATCGGGCAGCACTGGGACACTCCAGGGCTGTCGGGCCTTCGAGTGGGGCAGAGGCGGTGGGTGGCTGGGCCGGCCTTTGTCTTTATTCACCTGCATGCAGACAGATGCCAGCAGTCGAACAAGTTCCGTGTCTATGGACACAAAAGGCAGCGCTTTACCTGCAGATACGTCTGTTGGGCCATGAGGAGAGGGCTCCAGGAGACCCCGGTCAGCCTCAGAACCCAGCCCTGGGCCTCCAGAGTCTGTTACTCCAGGAGCAAGGCCCCGCCCTCTCCATCTGGTCTCCAGGAGGCGGCAAACAGACCACGGGGCTCCATCCACTTCACCAGAGAGAAAAACCAGGAGCCCTCTCCCCACAGAAAGACAGAGGGGTGGCGTGGCTTAAAAGAACACTCAGCAGCCGGATGGCAGGGGCTCCAATTCTGCCTCTGCCCCTCCCTGGCTGTGCAAGTGCAGGTAAATGAGGGAACCTCTCAGTGTCTCTGGAAAAGGGGTGACAGCATGCACCACATAAAGGTGTCTGGGGGATTCGAGGGCACGTCTGGCATAAGGTAAGTGCTTAAGAAAAGTTAAGTATTGGGCGCCTGGGTGGCTCAGTCATTAAGCGTCTGCCTTCGGCTCAGGTCATGATCCCAGGGTCCTGGGATCGAGTCCCACATCAGGCTCCCTGCTCAGCGGGAGGCCTGCTTCTCCCTCTCCCACTCCCCCTGCTTGTGTTCCTGTTCTCGCTGTCTCTCTCTGTCATATAAATAAATAAAATCTTTAAAAAAAAAAAAAAAAGAAAAGAAAAGTTAAGTATTATTATTATTACCTGGGTTACCAAAATAAATAAATAAATAAACGAAATTGAGAATACTACAAACTATTAACAGTGTTTTCCTCTGGATGACTGTTTCTTTTTCTCTCTCCAAGTGTTCAGTAATAAGCATGTGTGTCTTCAAAAATTTCAGGCAAAAAGTTCGTTTAAAAACAAACCCACCAGGAAAAAAATCGACTAGGGAGAGACTGGGGGTCTTAATGCACAAGGGAGTGGGGAAGTGGTCAGCGGCAAGGGAGAAGAGACACCGTGAGACACAAGTTTGCTCGAGAAATGCGTGCATGATGCAGGGGGTGGATTCTAACGACACGAACTCTTCGCACGGAGTGAGCTCACTGGACTTGGGCAAAGGACCCCACCTCGCCAGCTGGGTCAAGTCATTTCCCCTGGCCCTGGTCACCTCCCCTCCACAAGGGGATATGCAGCTCGGCTTCCCCTCACACATCCTGCGAGGATGAAGTGGAACCAGGTATGCACCTGAGACACGTGGGGCCCGCGGCAGGGGGGCCGGGGTGAGGGCAGCAATGCCGGCGATGAGGCAGGGCACTCTGGCCTGCCACCCCGTAGCCCAGAGAAGCAGCAGGGGTAACTCCACTTGGGACTACGGAGGTAAAGTCCTCTCCCAAGGCCAGCAGGTTGGGATCTGGCTCAGGGCTCAAAGTCTGCGGGTCAGAGGGCCTCACAGCCTCTCTCCCTCCCTGGGCCGAAACTCCAAGGCAATAGGAAGCAGGACAGACAGACAGACAGACTCTGACCCCTGAGCTGACTGACTGTATGCCTCAGGTCCCAGAGGAGGGCCTGTCATAGTGGGGGAGGGCCCAAGGGGACCAAGAAAGGTGGGACTAGGGACGGCGACAGCCCCAGAAGGGTGCCCTTGACCCAGCGGCCTCCACCTACGCAATTCAGCAGAGAAGGCCACTGCTCCGTCTCTGACTCTGCTTGTCAAAGGGGACTTTTTGTTTCCCCGAGTCAGGGTTTCTGGCTACGAAGCCCAGTTACCATTCTGGGACTTCTGTGGACTGCTGAGGCAGATGCGTGTCTCGCTGGCCTTCCCTCTTGGGAGACTCCCTGAAGGCTGGAGCTGGAGAAACCCAGGGGATCATCTGGTGCCAGCCCAGCCTTTGCTGAGAAGGGAAGCGACTTGCCTGAGGACATGTGGTGAGCCCTTGGGGCTTGAGAGTGACTTCCCCCATGAGTAAGCAAGGGCTGAAAACAAAGGTGATTCTCTCCATTCCTAGCCAGAGAAAGGCCGTGCAGGTTTATGACCCTTTTCAGGGAACAACCCACCAGGATCACTCAGCAGCATCACTAGGTCAAAGGCCGTGTACCCGTTTTTTGCACGAAGAGTGACATCAGCCCCTTGGTTTAGCAGATATTTGACAATGTCCTTATTCCTGGGGAGGAAAGAAAAAGCCAGAGTTAGACGCACTGAAAGCCAAAGCCTGGCTTTGCTCCTGGGAAGCTGATATTAACTATAGTGCCCCATCTCTGAGCCCGGAAGAAGGGCGTGGAAAGCTGCAAACGGCCTCACACTCCTCCTTCCCCACCCCATGGGCAGGTCAGACCCAAATGTGATAGAAACCAAAGCCTAGGTGTTCCTTCCACAAACAAAAGGAAGACCATGTGGTCACCATGCCACATGCAGATTCCAACTACTCCTGCCCCAAATCAGGACCCATGCACTGTGGAAGCCCCACACAGGCCGAGATGTCTGACACGGAAGCCCGAGGCTGACCAAATAGGAAAACAAACTGCTTTGAGATGACACAGTTAAGTGCTGTGATCACTTGAAACAGGGCAAGGAAAGGGCTGGTAATTTGGAATCAGACCACCTGGCCGCTGTAAGACGGTCTGCAGCTCCTGGCCTCTGGGCCAGCCTACCTGGAAGAGGTGGCCTCCAGGAGGACAGGAGGAGAAGGGATTCAGAAGCACCAGCCAATGGTGGCGCCTATTCAGAAGGAGAGGGTGAGGACAAGTCTCACTGCCGGGTGCCGAGAAGCCAATGGTATGAACAGCCGATGTTCATTTCCAACAGGACATGGACATCAGTGTGAACACTCCAAACAAACTGATCACTGTTCCACTGAAATCAACCTAGAGAAGCTTATCTGTCTGCATAAAACTTTCCTGCTGCACGGTTTTTATGGCCACTAGTTAGTTCTGTGATGAGGTCACGAGCATCAGGACACAGAAGAATAGGAATGTAGGGTAGATGAGCCTGCGCTGCTCTGGGTTTTTTGTGTGTGCGCCTCAAAGGCTTCACAGCCCTCGAGTTCATCTGGAGTTTCTCAGGATCAGAAAAGCCCATCAAGACCCCTCTCTCGGCTCAGGGAGTCGTCAGCCTCCCACGGAGGGAGTGGGGCCGGCACTGACCCATGGTAGGTGGCCTGCATGAGGGCCGTCCAGCCGTGCACGCTGTCCTGCTTGTCGACGTCAGCGTGCCTCTCTAGCAGCAGCTGCACCAGCGGCAGCTGCCCCATGACAGCTGCCAGCATCAGCGGAGTGGCCCCATCCCCGTTGACCAGGTTCACGTAGTTGGGGTCTTCGTCCGCAATCTCTTTGACCAGCTGGAAGTTTCCTGCAAACAGAAGCAGGAGATCTGGTGATCTGGGGGCCCGGCGCAGCCGGATGACTTATCCAGCAGGTTTCGGTAACAAACTGGTTCTCAGCCTGCCTCTGCACTGGGCTGCTGGGCATTAGAGGGGCTACAAAGGTGAGGAAGAGGGAGCCCCCACCCTCAGATCTCTCCATCTGTAAGGGTCGGAGGCAAGCACACAAATGGTTTTTCTAAAAGAAAAAAGTGTTATTGATATCCTAAGAGAACAGATGAAGGAAACATGAAGGGCAATGTACACGCAGAGCGCTCAGATCTCCCTGGGAGGTGAGGATCAGGGAGGGCTTCCTGGAGGTGGGGTCTACATCAGGAGAGATTTTCAGCTTCATCACAAAGAGAGTGGAGCGGGCAGGTAGGCAGTGAGGCATTTCAGAGGTAGGGAAAAGCCAGAACATAGCCACAGGGTTTGGCTGGGGGGGGCGCTGGGAGAGCAGTCTGGAACTTGTGTATAAAGCACCATAATAACTACCAGTCTCCAGGGGCTGAACCTCCCTGTGTGAAACCACCGAGTCAGGAAATAACAAAATGCCTGTTTCTTTCTCAAACACCCTGGGTGGCCTTGAAAAGGACTACAAATACTAGGTTGAGAGAATGTGTCCCTATATTCATAAATCTCCAAAAAGATTTTCTAAAGCGCTTACCCATTTTCAATGCATGGAAAATATCAGGCCGCCTTTTCTCCTCATCTAGGTAAACAAAGATTTTAAAAGTTAACCACAAAAGACTTAATAGAACAGAAAAGTCACATGCATGTAACAATACAGCCTAGCTTTAAAAGTGATCTACCTTCCAAAAGCAATCTGATCAGAGACCCATGTAACAGACGAACCCGGTAGCCCTTCTGGAAGAGTTATTCTCAGAGTGTCCACAAATGCTCCAGAGATAGATCTTGGGCAGTCATCTGGCCAGCAAAACATGAATAAGCAGAACATTTCCTGATCCCACACCCATAAAGCAATCATTTGGGGGCATTCCAAACTCTGGGATGTCCTCTCTTAAATGTAATGGAAAAGTATAGGGTGCCTGGGTGGCTCAGTTGGTTAAGCAACTGCCTTCGGCTCAGGTCATGATCCTGGAGTCCCGAGATCGAGTCCCGCATCGGGCTCCCTGCTCGGCAGGGAATCTGCTTCTCCCTCTGGCCCTCCTCCCTCTCATGCTCTCTGTCTCTCATTCTCTCTCTCTCAAATAAATAAAATTAAATTAAATAAAAAAAAGTATAGTCTTGGAAAAATCTGTATTCTTATGAAAAAAATTGTTTAAAAAGCGATTCTTTTCTACTAAAAACTAAATGCACAACCCTGAGATAATTCCAAAGCAGAAGGCTGCAGAGACACTGAGCAGCTGAGCCCAGGCGGAGGTCATGGACGTGGCCACCAGAAGAGCCAATGTTCATTTTTGTTCTCCTCAAATAAGAAGCAATCTGAACGACTCTGAAAGTCACCCCTGCCCCAGCCTTGCAGACGTGGACCCTGCAGACCACTGCCCACCTGATGTTTTCATGCTGGTCTCTGCAGCGCAGCTGGTACGGGGGCCCACGCCTACCCCCAAACCGGGGCCTGGCTGTACCCACCCCATGCTCGCCCCTCCCTCATCTGCTCATCGGTCACCTGCCTCCAAGCTTGGACTAGCAGGTACCTGTGGTACTGTCAGAAAGCAGACTATCCTCAGCACCAGCCCCCTCGCAGGCGGCCGAATGTAGGACTCCCTGCAGTCTTCGGCTAACTCCAGAGATGGAGTGGCTGTGAGGGAAACCTGTGACTCTGGGCTAAATCTCTGGTCCAGGTCAGCCCCCTCAGGCAGCCGAGAAGAAGCTGCAGCCCAGTGCAGGGATCACCAAGTCTGGAGTGAGCATATCAGAGTTTGAGTGCATGTTTCCAGAATGATCAGTCTCTTCATCAACAACAGGGGGATAACACGCTAATATGGGGACCACATGGTGGTTGCAGAGATCAAGAATACAGATGAGAAATGCTCCAGAAATCCAAACAGCAATTTTTGTTCTCTTGACTAGTGACTGGCACCCACCCCAGAAAGGGTATTCCTTAACTCCAGGGTTCTTATAGAGACGTACAGACAGGGCCATGGAACCAAGTGTCTAATTCTGCTTGTGCAATACTATTAAGGAAGGATTCTGCATCTTAGTTTTAAATATGTCACTTTCCTTTAAGTGTGTAAGAGTCTAATTTGCTGCAGACGGAGCCTTCTCATGCCAAGACCCTTTGAGGGAAAAGTGTGTCATCTGGCCTGCGTGTTGGTTGCTAAACAACCATCTGACACAAAAGAATCACTGACCCTCTAGCCTGACCCCAGAAGGCTGGGGCAGCTGTGCCACCGATGCCAAGTGACCCTGGCTGGTCCCTTCCTCCTTCCAGATGCCAGTGTTGGCATCTGCAGCAGAGCAGTTCTGGGGACTCTGCCCAGCCCAAGGAACAACCACGGTGGGGGTGGGGGGGGGGTACCCTGTCCTGTAGCTAATGTGAGGGAGGGAACTGGGGGTCTTCCAGGCGGATTTCTTGGCATCTCACAAAAATAGCTAGGGGCTAATGGTTATTTATTTCATAATCTATCATTAATAACGCAGCCTTTGCCCTTGCTGCTGTCCTACCTGGAGGCTCTTCCCTGAGAGCCTGTTTGGAGCACTCTCTCAGCTCCTGCACGTCAGCTGCAGTCTCACCTGCTCCAGGAGGCCACCCACCAGGGACAGCCTGCAGCGCCCCAATCACCACTCCCAAACCTCAACCTTGCCCCCCCCCCAACCAAGGCACTGCCTACCTATCGTACTACGGATTTAATGTTCATTTCCTGTTTCTTGCCTGTCTCCCCTATAGAGGCCAAGGTCTTCACAGGCAGAGGGCACACTGTTCTAGAGCAGGGGTTGGCAAACTACAGTCCTGGGCCAAATGTGCTCCCCAACCGGTTTTGGTAATTTTATTGGAACACCGCCATACCCACTCACTGACATATAACGTATGGCTGCTTTCACTCTAGCGGAATTGAGTGGTTCTGACAGAGGCTGGCCCACAAAGTCTAAAATATTTACTCTCTGGTCCTTTCCATAAAAAGTCTGCTGACTTCTGTTCTAGAAAGATCCCAGGATGTCCTGCACCAGAATCATCCGGTTGGAAAGGAGAGGTCTTGCTATGGGGGTTCCAGGCTCTTCCCACAGATACCAAATCACCCTAGAGGGTGGCCCAGGAACCTGCAAGTAATAGGCACTCCCAACTGATTCTTATGCACAGCACATCTTAAGACCCACTGTTCGGTAGGCCAGACTCTGATATGTGCATGCCCTCTGGTTGGGCGACCCTCAGCTTCTGTCATTTAAACACAGTTTAGGGTCCTTTGTGAAGCCAGGGCAGGGAAGGGAAGGGTTGGTGGTGGCACAGCCTGACCTGTCTTGGGCCTGACCGTGGTCAGCGGGTCCAGGTAGTCTGCAAGGTCCCTGTGCTTGCGGTCAAGTGCAACCTCGAAGGCGGTCTTCTCCAGCACGCTGAGGTGGTCAGGGTTGGCCCCCTTCTCTACCAGCTGCTGGGCCATGCCAAGCCTCCCGATGAGCGCCGACAGCATCAGTGGGCTCCAGCCCACAGTTCGGGCCACGCGGTTGGGGTCTGCACCCCACTCCATCAGCAGACGCACCACGGCCTCATGCCCGTGCTGGATGGCAGCCATTAGGGCTGTGATGTCCAATAGTTCGTCCCTGCTGTCCCCTGCCCCCGGCTGCTCGCCTGAGGGGTTGTGATGGTCTACAAAGGCACCAGCTTCCAAGAGCAGCTTCACCACACCCAGGTGGCCACCCCGAGAGGCTACAGTGAGCACACTGGCCCCTAGCCGGTTCTGGGCGTTGACATCAGCCCCATGATCCAAAAGTAGGTGTGCCACGCTCACGTGCCCAAATCTGCCAGGAAGATGGAGAATTAGTGACACTAACATGGAGCACCGACATGGAGACAGCTTATGTAATCCTCATTTGTCATTAATTATTAAAGTCATAATAGCTACTTATAGTAAAAGGTCTTCTTCTGGCGCCAGGCACTGTGCTGGCCACACATGTCTACCATCACAAAGGTGAACAACCAGGTCTGTCTGAATCCTGATACCCTCACTCTTTCCCCTATACCATGCTGCTTCCCACATCTCAGAGTTCATTTTATTCAGCTTTGTAGCCTTGTAATCTACTTTTCTGCCTGTGCTGACTCCCATGGGCAGGGCTCATGTCTGACTCATGTCTACCCATCCCCAAACACACACAGAAGATCCTTCAAGATGAGCCAGTGCACCCCATGCCAAGAGGTGTAGCCCGGCTGTGGTCAGCCCAGATGGGCTCAGGCACCTCTCACCAGAGGCCTGCTGCCACCTGCTGGCAGGAATGTCCGCTGCCAGGGGCTAGGAAATGGGCCTGGGCGAAGCCCTCCTCCAGGAAGCTTGAGCCCGCCCGAGAGGCGACCACCAACCAACTCCGCTACCAGGAAAACAGATGCCTCTTCCCAGCAAAACCTCTGCCTTCTTTTGCCGTTAGAGGGCAGAAAAGATCTGTTTTGCAGGTTTTGGTTGGCGCAGGGCTCGGAGCAGCGAAGTATCAGGGCTGGAAGGAGCCTTGGACTAACCGGGGAAGAATGACCAGAGAGGGACCATAATGCCTGCATAACGTCCGCATCTGCGAGGCAGCGTTCTGAATCTCTTGTTGCATTCCCCCCCCTTTCCGGAAGTGAGTTTTGTACCTCCTATAAACCTAGGGCCTCCCTTCTCCCTGTGGAGGCAGAGCCAAGGCCAAACTCTGATCTGAACTTACAAATACCTTCAGAGACGTGAACCTTAACGGCACCAGGTCACCTCAGCCTCTGGAGGGAGAGCTTGGAGAACGGGCTCCTCCAGCTGTAGGGGGACCGGGCCTGTCCCTCCTCTTCTCCAAGAGCAGAGAGGGAGCAAATCAAAAGGACAGAAACTCAAATGCAGAAAGCTGCAACCCCAGCCTGTCCCCCTGCCTCCAGTCTTGTTCCTTCCTGCCCATCCTCCATGGTGGGGTTGCCTCAACCTAAAATGACATTCCCCAAAGCTGATGGCCACTGCCCAGCTTCCCACTGCCTGAAGAGGCCTGTCCACCCTGGCTGGGCCAACTTCATTTCCGCCCAACCCCCACGTCATCGGCTCCATGCTGGCCTGTGCCCACCAATCCTACTCTTCCCACAACTTTGCCTTTGCCATCCTGCCTCTCCGCCCAGAGTGCCCTCCTGTCCGCCTCTCCTAAGTATACCCTTCATCCTGCTTCAGGATTCAGCTCAGAGCTCACCTCCTCTGAGCAGCTTCCAGAACCGCCCCCCTCATGAGTTCAGGTGCCCTTCATCTGGGCAGGCAATCCCCGGTCCTCGCCTCTAGGATGCGCCTGAGCCTTCCTTCTACCATTATGTCTGCTTGTTAGACTGTGTGCTCTCCGAGGACAGGACTGGTGGCTGACTGAGAGTGGGGCTCAGTGTCAGTCAAATGAATGACTGCCATAACCAAGTAAAGGACGGTCCGGAGACGGGCCATGGAAAGGACTAAAGAACTCATGTATCCTCCATGGAAGCAGAAAATTTTTAAAAACCACACTTATTTAGTTATCAAGCATAAAACAAAACCTAGTATAATTCCTCACAGCAGATTAAAAGGTATTGTCACATTTTTATCTCATTTGATCTTAATAACCCCTGAAATAAACGGATAATGCCCATTTCACAGATGAGGAAACTGAAGATTTTAATGGAAAGCAGAGCCTCTCCTTTTGAAAGTGAGAGTCAAAACTTGAACCTAGATCCTAAAATCCCAAACCCCAGCTCTTCTGGTATAAAACATTATGAGACAGAAAGAAAAGGAGAGAATCTGAGCAGAAATGCTGACATTTGGAATACTTTCTGAACCCATGGGTAGCCCAAGAGGTCATTCAATTAGGCTGAAAACATAAAAGAATTCAAGGAAGGCTGAGATAATTTTGCGGATGCTAAGTTTCTAATAGGTAATTACTGAGGACAGGGAAGTGTGGGGCTTTCTGAACAGCTGCTGTGATTACCAATTAATTTCGGCAATTAACACCTGTGTTTAAAGACCTGGCACAAACCTACCACCCAAAGCATTGGGCAGAGAGGCCACACTGGCAGGCAAAGAAATGAAGGGCAGGAGAAGGGAAGTAAAGAGGCCAAGGGTGAAGTTAGGGCCAAAGTAAACACCACGCACACAACCTGTCCCTTTAGCATTTGGCCAGTTTGGTGAGGAGCGTCCCTGTGGCCAACACCAAGAGGAAACAGTCGGTTACGGGATTCGTGGCAGAGAGCAGAGGCTGGGAGCACAGGCTCTGGAGCCACCCGCCTAGGTGTGAATGTGCCACTTACTAGCTGTGTGGCCTTGGGCAAGTTAACTCTCTGAGCCTCAATTCCTCATCTATAAAATGGGGGTGACAACAGTACCTACATAGCCTAAGGTTTCTGTGGATTGAATGAGTTACTTAAAGCACTGAACACCGTGCTTGACACAAAAAGTGCTCGAAAAAGCTTATTTTCAGAATCGGATAAAAGATGAGTGTAACCATTTCTGATACTAAAACACCCACCAGAGACCAAACTGAGGGGTGGGTGGGACCTAAGACGATGGCCAACAGGGGTGAGTGACTTTACTGCATACCAGAGTTCCTTCCCACCAGCGCTTCAAGTCCTGTTCATTCTGCTTCCTGAGTATATCTCAAACATCTCATTGCTCTCCACTGCTGTCTCTGCTCTGGTCCAGGCTACCATCACCTCTCCCTAGACTGCTGCAATCCCCTGTGAACAAAGCTTTCGGACGCTGGCCCATCCCTCCAATCTGTATTCACACTGCAGGGAAAGTGATGTTTCCAAAACATAAATCTGATTCTGTCACTCACTCTGCCTAGAACCTTCTATTACTCCCCAGTGCCCTTAGGAGAGCTCATCTTCCTCAGCCCTGCCACGCAGCATCTGCCTCCTCTCCAGGGGAGGCTCCTCTCCCACTACTTCCAGCCCTCTCTTAGCACTGACATTTTTCTAGCAGTCCTACCAATGCCTTATGTTCGTTTTTGCTTTCAAACCTTTGCGTGGGCCTCCTATCACCCCGTTCCCACCTCCCACTTCTTCTGTCCCGGTTAATTCTTATGGAGTCTCCACCTGAATACATACATCATTCTTACCAAAAACCTTCCTCCACTTCCCCAAACTGGGTCTACCATCCCCAGAGCTCCCTACCCTTTCCCCATCAAGCCTGATCTCTTGTCTGGCCTGCCCACTGGCCTGTGAGCTGCGCCTGGTGGGGCTGTGCCTGGCTCCCAGTGTCCCCGTCACCCAGGCTAGGGTGGGTAGGTTCTTAGGAAACTCCTGTTGCAAGAAGGAATGAATGAACACTTCTAAGATGATGTGTCTCTAAGATTCTATTCAACGCGGTCTTCAGATTGTTTCGAAAGGCCCAATGTTTCTAAGATTCTAAAAAAGCGCTCCCACTTCTTGTAGTATCCCAAGCTGCCCAAAGTTTACCATTCAGCTCTCTGGCACGAGTCCTTGACTCTTTACCTCCCGGGCCGTCTGCAGGGGCGCCAGGCTGGGCCGGCCACCTGAGCCCGCCCGGCCCCGGGGCCGGGCGGCCGGACACCACCCCTGGGGATCCCGGGCCCCTCACCTGGCTGCCTGCATGAGCGCGCTCCAGCCGTAGTGGTTGCGGCTGTTGACCGAGGCGCCGCGGCGCAGCAAGAAGCGCACCAGCGGCTCGTAGCCGCCGGCCGCGGCGAACTGCAACGCCGTGTTGCCCGCCTCGTCCGAGCAGTCCACGGGCACTGGCGCTCCGGCCGCCGCTGCCGCCGCCCCGGGCCCGGCCGCCTCGGCCCCCGCCGGCTCCGCGCCCGCCTCGGGCTCCGCGCCGCGCTCCGCTGGCTCCGCCGCCCCGGCCTCCAGCAGCCGCCGCGCCGTCTCCGTGTCGCCCTGGTCGCAGGCGCGCAGCAGCAGCTGGAAGGCCGGGGGGAGCCCGCCCTCGCCCATCGCGGCCCGGCGGCCCGCGCCCGTCGGTCTGGCCGGGCCGCGCCGGCTCCGCCCCCGGATGCCGCGCGCCAGCGCCCCCTTCCGCCCGCCGCCCGCGCGCCTACTGTGTGCCGGGCGCGCGCCGGGGGGGCGGGGCCGCGCGCCTACTGTGTGCCGGGCGCGCGCCGGACGCCGGGCCGCGCGTCCTCGCCGCGCCGGGAGGGACTGCGAGTTCCGGGAAGCTCGGAGCGCCCGGGCGAGCGGGCTCGCCTCTGCCTGTGCGGCGGCCGGTGGCGGCCCCCCCCGGAGGCTCCGGGGACTTCCTGCCCCGCGCGGAGGTCGGAACGGCTGCTCCAGCCCACTCACGCTGCGAGCTCGGAACCACCGGCTCTGGGTCCCCCGCCGGTCGGGCCCGGCCTGTGGAGCGCCGCTGTTCCCTAACCCAGCCGGCGCAGGGCGCTTAACCGCAGCTTCCCAAATAGTTGTTGGCTCGGATGGGTCCACTCTGTACCCCGCCCCCGGGACGTCCTGCGGGGCCTTCAGAGCCGGTCCTTACCTGGGAATTAAAGCTACAAGCACCTCCTGTACCTCCTCTCTTTTCATCAGTGATTCTTGAATCCGCACCATTTGGGACAGTGTTACAAATGCAAATTTCCTGACCCCACCCCAGACCTACGGGATCAGAAATTCGGCAGGTGGGGCCCAGCCAGGTGTATTTTAACAAGGCCTCCGGGTGATTCTGGTGCATACTGAAGTTTGAGACCCGTGTTTGATCCTCGCAGCATCCTGTCAGTCACCAGGGAGGGCTCAGGTGACCACCCCCAGTTTACAGAGGAGACACCTGAAGCCTAAGGGAGATTAAGTCACGCGACTATCCTGCGGGAGCGCTGTGACTGGGACCCCGGTCTCCTGTGTTCTGGTCTCAACAAATATTTATGGAGTGCCAGCTCTGCACTGTTCTAGGTGCTGGAGAAGCTGCAGGAACAAGATAAAATCCCTGCCTTCCTGGAGCTAACAGTGGGGAAAGACAAGCTGTAAATACACAAACAAGTAAGTAACTTGTACGTGTGTTAGTGATGAGTGCTATTGAAACAATAACTAGAGCATAACCTGAATCCAAGTAAATAGGATAAAGGATGGGATGTTATTTTATAATAGGATGGGTAGAGAAGGTGTCACTGAGAATGTGATACTCACACAGAGACCTGAAGAAATTGAAATAATGGAACCATGCTGACATTTGGGGAGAGTGCCATCCAGGCAGAGGGGGAAAAAAGCTTCTAACGTGTTTGCAAACTGCTTACAACGGCCTGCTCCTCGTGATAACATTAACATTCTGATATGGGGTAACTGGCTTCCATAGACTCTGCGCTGTGGTCGGAAAACCTAGCAGAAGGCCAGATATAGTAGGTGCTCAGTACATGATGCGTAAATGGCTAAGTCGCGTATACATAGAATTATAACACAGATCAGCACTTGATGAGGTCCTGAAGAAGGAATAAGGGTCATGGCATTGGCAGATCAGAGAAGATCGTAATACCCTTAGGATCTGGGCCAGCAGGGCTGGAAGAAAAAGTCTTCTAAGCAAAGTGTAAAGATGAGAAGTCTTGAAAGTACAGAGGGCTCCGATTGCCGAGGGCCAATGAATGCCAGGATGAAGACTGTGGGACTTATTCTGTGAGTAATGGGGAGCCATGGAAAGTGAGCAGGCGAGTTACAGGGCTAGAGCTAAACACGTAGGCCCAGTGTCTGAAGTGGTACACTCTCTCACTCACTTCCAGATTTGGCCTCAATCACAACAAAAGTGAGGATGATTTCCTTTTGAAGGTCTAATGAAGGCATTTGTTTCTGTGAAAATCCTGAATAATTGCATCCTTTTTAAATTCTATTTATTGGCTATCTTTTTACTAACTAGCTGTTTCATTATAAAAGTTATATGTGTGGTAAAAAATAAATTCCAACAGTATAGAAGGACATAAGGCAAAAGTAAAAGCCCCTTTCCCTATTCTCCCACTTTCCTGGTCCTACTCCCCATAGGTAACCAATATTCACATTTGTTTCATCTTTCCAAGGATGTTTCACACGTATACAAACATGCATACGTACATATAGGCATTGATCAACTTTCTTGATTGCGAGCTATAGAAACAAACCCTCTGGATAATTTCAGTAGAAAGGGGATTTAATACAAGGTTCTTTTTGTAGTTCACAGATCCCATGAGGGCCAGAGAACCAATCTTGGAAGGCCCACAACCAAGAACGATGCACCACATCACGCCATGGCTGCACCCTATACTCAGATGGAGTCTGCACAGGCCCTTTTTGGAATTACCAGCTCCAGAGTGAGAGCCTGAGATGAGCGCATGTAAATGGCTCAGCCTGGGTCATGTGTTCTGCCTGGCAAAAAAGGGAGAAAGTGCATTTCTGGCCTTCTCAGCATATATAGCAGAAGGCAGACTCCAGGATAGGTGCCCTAGAAAGTAGGAGACTCTCCAGAATAGGGAGGGGGTTCAGATACTGGGCAGCCAGAAAGGGTAACAAATGTCTACTACAAATATTCCCTCGAGAGCGAATATCTGCTGCTTATACCTGCCCTGCTTCTCTGACTCTGGGAAGAAAAGCCTCCTTTCTTTTAGGGAGCCTCCCTCCCCACTCTCAGTCTGTATGGCTCAGTGGTTAGCTTATGTCCAAGCCCATCCTGATTGCTTCAGCCCAGGAGTTTTTGCTAAAGCAATTGGGAACAAGGGCCTCTGTGCTCAGGTTGTCAGCTGTCAGGATGTCCGGATGTTGTAAGCCACACTGTGCTTGCCCTGCCACCACTTGAAGACAGTCTGCCTGGGAGTGAAGCAGAGACAAGTGATGGAAAGAGATAGAGTCGGAAAATCCTCGCAGCTCCCCCCTCCTCCCCCATTCTTTTTGGTAGGTTTGTTGTGAGCAGGGTTGTCATCCCCTGCAATCCCAGCCTTCAGAAATGCATATTTTACTTTTTGAATGAATGAAGTCATACTATGCAGGCTATTCAGAATCTTACTTTTTAAAAAATTTAACAAATGGCTTGGGCATCTTTCCACGTAGGTGAATATAGATCTACTGTATCCTTTTTAGTGCATGTAACACCATTAAGCAGACGTACCCTAATTTATTTAATCATTTTTTAATGATGCACAATTAGCTTGTTTCCAATGTTCTATTATAAAAAAAAATCTTGCGCTGACAGTGCTTACAGCAGTCAGGGTCCCAGCAGGAGACGACGGTACACTTGGCTGAAGAAATGAGGAACATTTACTAAAGGACTAATTACAGAACTGTAGGCAGAGTTTACTAAGAGCCACCAGAGCTGGTGCAGTACTCCAAAGCTGCTAACAGTGGGGAGCCATTGCCACCCCAGGCCTGAAGGGGGAAGGGAGAGGAGCAGTTACTGGAATTCTGCAAGAGAGAAAATGGAGACTTCTGGCTGATAGGAGTTAGGACCTTTGGTAGAGGGACACAGCCAACCTATGGTAACCTAGTAGGGAAAAATCCGCAGAGGAATAAAATCCTCTGACCTCCCCCTCCTCCTGCTCTCTAGTGCTCCTCCTTGGCCAAACCCAACTGTTAGCCGAGGTTTGAGCCTGCTGCTGTGGTTCCCCACCCCCCACCCCCCAGTCATCCTCCCAGGGTTCAGAGCAGGGAGGAGACTCAGTGGTGCATATAAACATTCCAGCACCTTGCTGCTCAAAATGGGGTTCTTGGACCAGCAGCCTTGGTACCACCTGAGAGCTTCTTAGAAATATAGCATCTTGCATCCACCCCAGACCTACTGAACCAGAATCAGCATTTCAACATGACTCCCAGGTGATTCACATAGTTTTCGAAGCATGAATCCAGCACATCTTTGTACACAAACCTCTTATGCAAGTGTATCTGTAGTTTTATTAAGTATGAACTCTCTTCCAATATTTTTTCATTGATCCCTCTTGTTGTTGTTTTGGGTCCTCTGAGAACCAGATGCCAAGGTGTTCCCCCCCCCCCGCCGCCCCCAGGAGAAATGCTTGGATAAAGGAGGAAGAAGGAGGAAAAGGGAAGGAGGGCCTTCAGACCCTAATGCAAATGCTACAGCTGGGAGATGGGAGTGGGAAGGAGGAGGCTGGGGTAGGAAGGCTCCAGAGTGCTGTGCGGTTCCAGAAATGTCTCAGCCAAGCACTGGGGAGTCCCCAGGCAAAGGTGGCCTGCTAGGGTGTCCTGCAACAGACAGAAGTAGCTGGGTTCTTGTACCCCCCTGCTTAGTCACTGACTGGGAGAAACCAGGGGAAACAGCCTCAGCAAGAACTTCACAGAGGATTAGAAGGCACAGCAGCTGGAGGCTGTCCGTCAACTGTGCTCCGCCCAGTGGGTTCTCTTGAAGGGTGATCTGAGCAGTGTACCTCCATCACCAACACAGTCCTCATCCGACCAACGTTGATTGAGCGCCTTCTGTGTGCCAGGCATTGTGTCTGTGATGGCATGCTATGGATGATAGGGATGGCCCCTGGCTCCCAGGGAATTCCACATGATTGCAGAGAGCGTGGTTTATGAGCTTTCACTGTCAATTCAGAGGAAGGTGTCACAGTTCGGGGTATCACTGACAGCTTCATGGGAGAGCTTGGCCACAGGTTAGGCAGAAAGACTGGGAGAGATCTGAGTTATGGTAGGAAAAGCGAGGAAACAGGTTGGAGAGAGGGAACAGGAGGACTGGATTCCAGAGACCCATGCAGTGGCTTAGGGAGGAGGTACAGAGGGCCTGGAAGTAAAATCATCTCCAAAGAGTATTTTATTACTTTTGTTTTAAGCTCATCTCTTGAGCACTTGTGAATCTCTTTCTGTGGATATGACATTGCAGACTCAAAAGGATATGAACATTAACATTTCTAATAAATGTTGCCTAATTGCTTTCCAAAGGGTTATACCAGTTTGCCTTCCTACCAGCAGTGGTAGGAATAAACAGCCTGTTTATTCACATCCTTGCCAACACTGGAATGAATAACCTTTTAAATCTTTGCCAATCTGATAGATGAAAAAATATTTCAGAGTAAGTTTAATTTGCATGCATTTTAAATAGAGAAATTGAACATATCTTGATACGTTTCTAGACCATTTGTATTTCTTTTTTTTTTTTAATTTTTTTTTAAAGATTTTATTTATTTATTTGACAGACACAGCGAGAGAGGGAACACAAGCAGGGTGAGGGGCAGAGGGAGAAGCAGGCTTCCCGCTGAGCAGGGAGCCCGATGCGGGGCTCGATCCCAGGACCCTGGGATCATGACCTGAGCTGAAGGCAGATGCTTAACCGACTGAGCCACCCAGGCACCCTGACCATTTGTATTTCTTTATTGGGGGGAACTGTCTATTCAGATCTTTCAGCCATCTTTATTTCTGTTCTTTTTATTTCCTTGTTGATTTACATACTGGGTAAATGTCATCTGCAGATGTCTCTTTCTGATTTGTCTTTGTCTTTATATTATTTTGGGCCTTATGGAATACTAAAATTTTTATGTAGTCAACTTTATAAATCTTTTCTATAATGGTCTCTGGGTTTTTTCCATCCAATACTTTTATTGTTGGATTTTTTTTTTTATTATTTTACCTTTACATCTTTAGATCATTTGGATCTAAATGGTGTAAGGTATGAGGATAGCCAAATGGCTATCAAGTTGCTCCAATCATTGATTAAATCAGCCATCTTTTCCCCACTAATGTTTGAAATACCACATCTACCATATATCACATTAAACTCCCAAAGGGATGAAATGATCCCTATGAAGGGAGCTAATACGACAAATCAAAAGTGCCTTCTACAGAAATCCGTTTGTTGGTTGAACAGCTGATGAAATGAGATGGTGTGGTCAAAGAACAAATAAGCTCCCCAAATGAACAACAAACCCAAGGGAAGGACAAGGTACTCAATTTGGGAAGTGGTACAAAAAGAATTAAGGTCCCAGGTGAATTTGTCCTCGGTGGGTGCCAGCTTGTCATTGTTAATAACCATTCCTTTTGCTTTCCCTCTGCTAATGAGCTGTTGTATTTCCAATAGCTCCCAAGTGGTCCCAATGCTGCTGGTCTAAGGACCACACTGAGTAGCAAGGGGCCAGACACCTTCCGTTTGCCCTTGTAGAAACTCTCCCCCCTCCTGCTTTGAGCCTGGGGAGGCTGGCTGGGTGGACTACATCACTCAGTCCTCCCAAAAACCCTACTTGGGAGATACCATTATTATTACCACCATTTTACAGATGAGCAAATTGCCTAAGGCCACAGAGCAGTCTGTGATGGGGCTGAGGTGTGACATCACGCAAGTGGGCTCCAAGGTTGTGCTCCTACGCATGAAGCTAAGTTGCCTTTTGGCCTGACAGCAGTCTGCCAGTGAATTGTGGGGTGGGAAATCCTGAATTCAGAGTCAAGAGCCCTGGACGCAGACCACTGCTCTGTCACAGCCATGTTCTTCGACACTGGCTAAATCACCTCCCTTCTCTGAGCCAAAATTTCCTCCTCTGTCTACCTTGCAATGCTGTCGGGAGAGTGAAATGAAGAATAAAGTCTGGCGGTTTATGGCACACACAGATGCTCGCTAAATGACAGCTCTTACCATTAGCTGGGACTTGAACCCAGGTTGTGTCAGATCAACCCTCGCTTCTCTATAGCTGAGCCTGCATCAGGAAGCATTCCAATGTGGTAAGCTGATCCGAGACATCATGAGTTGTAATCCTTGTCTGTTTTCTAATCTGACCGCAGATCTTAATTGTGTTGAGCGTCTGGATGGAGGCCAGAAGGCACAGCTCCAGGACTTTCCTCTCACACCTGCCTTCTAGTACCATCCGGCAGACTCTGTTCCATGGGTGGAATCACTTCCCACTAGTCGAGTCTCCGCAGCAGGTCGTCCTGTGTAGGAGCCGCTTTGCAAGTTCACCACAGGCCCATCCCCCTCCTGGAGCCCGTGGGGAGGTGCTCAGGGCAGGACGCTTTCCCCCAGGGCGGCTGTGGGTCTACCAGGGCGAGGGCGGCAGGTGAGATCCTCCCTGTACCTGAGACCAGCTTGTTCGAGGGCCCTTCCCCTACTCTGTGTCTCAGGCTCCCCATCCATAAAATGAGAGAATCAGACCAGATTTATGTCTCTTAACTTTTTTGGCTGTGGTCCCCTTGAGAATAGAGAATATTCGATAAAAAGCTTTGGAGTAGCTTTCCAGGATGTAAAAAATTAAAAAAAAAAAAAAAAAGTACAGCTTACTTACTCTATCCTTCTATGGGAGATACAAAACTATTCATTGCCCTGAGCTGGGATCCAGCAGAGGGAGTTCCACATTAACCTAAAATGTGATTTCAAATCTCTGATATTACTTTAACATTCAGGTATCCATATAAACATTACTTCCTCAGAGAAGCCTTCCTAAACCCATCAACTATTCTGTTATAAGCCCTTTTAGCACCCTGACTTTTCAACACACTAACCACAACTCTAGTAAGTTACCTTTTTTTTTTTTTTTTAAGATTTTATTTATTTATTTGACAGAGAGAGACACAGTGAGAGAGGGAACACAAGCAGGGGGAGTGGGAGAGGAAGAAGCAGGCTTCCCGCTGAGCAGGGAGCCCGATGCGGGGATCGATCCCAGGAACCTGAGACCGTGACCTGAGCCGAAGGCGGACGCTCAACGACTGAGCCACCCAGGCGCCCCATAAGTTACCTTTTTAATATCTGTCTATTCCATTGCGCTATAAGCACCATGATGTCAAAAATACCTCTCCTGACAAAGACTCTCTCCTTGCTCAAACCCTAGCCAGGCTCCTCTGAGCCTTCTTCTCAACTAGACCTCAACCTTGGCCTATAACGAGGACAGAGTCTGAACACAGATGATTTTATACATCTACCTCCCTTTACATTGAAGACTTAAATGCTGACAGTTTTTAACAGCTCAAGGCTGCCCTGGTAGGATCACCCCAGCCCCCCTTAAATATCTGCTGGAGGAAGCTCACGGCTATCCAAAGAATTAACCGTTTATTGTAGTTAACACCTAACCGTCCACCCCTAACCACCCTCTCTTAGAGAGTTTACTAAGAAGGGCTTCCAATTATAAATCCTTTCTCTGTCCCTTTGAGATGTATGTGTATCTCCTACAAATCAAGAGTGTCTTTCCCAAGGACGGAAAGCCCTTCCTTTACAATGTAATCATCAGGAAGGACAGGGCCTCTGCCTCCCAAGCCTCTGTGAGGATAGAATCCTCACTCTGATACTTGCCAGCCGCAGACACAGCTAGCATTTTCAGCATTTACGCTGATCACTCCTTTGTAATTTTGCACTTCCCTGACTCTATTTAAAATGCCCAGTCATTCTGTGCAAATCAAAGTTGAATCCATTCATGCTGGACCCTCTTCCCTATTGCAACAGTACGTTACTGATTAAGATCTGTCCTTACCACTTTAACTGGTGTCTGGTTTTGTTTCTCTTTGACACTTGCTCATTATAGCATGCCTAGACCCTAGCATGGTGCCTGGCACATAGTAGATGCTCAATATATACTTCCTGAATTAAAAGACTGTCGACTGAAATCATCCATTTGTTCTAGTTATTTATTGCTGAGTAACGGACCATCCCAAAACTTCATGGTATGAAATGCCAACTACCTTACCATACTCATGGATTCTGTGGGTCAAGAATTTGAAAAGGTCATCTCTTTTCTCCACTCCATGACATTTGGGGCCACAGATGAGGTGACCTGGATGGCTGGGGTGACTTGAATGGCTAGGGTGGAGCTACTTCCAAGATGGCTTCTTCACTTACCTGTCTGATGCCTGGGCTGGCTGGGCCGGCAGAGGTTTGGGCGCAGCTTGCACTGTGGACAAGATATCCTACCTGGGATTTCGCCAGCATGACGATACCAAGATAGTCGGATTTCTTCCCTGGCAGCTCAAGGCTCCAAGAACAGGGATCCTGTAAACAAGATGGAAGCTTCGTGGCTTCTTATTCCTAGCCAGTGAAGTCACAGAGCTTCCCTTCTACCATCATCTAATGGTTGAAGCAGTTACAGGTCTGCCCCTATTCAAGGCAAGGGAGTATCCAATAATTTGCAGCCTTGTTTTAAAACCACCACACTATCAGAGCCAGATTTGGGGAGAATTCTTGTGCAATTTATCCTGCGTATCACTTAGGATTAGATTTGGCTGCATAGGACAGAAAACCCATAGGAACAGTGGTGCAAACAAGACAGAAGCTTATTTCTCCCTCACATAAGCAAAGCCTGGATGGAGCCCATCAGGACTGGTTCAGTGTCTAGAGTGTACGGACCTGGGTCCTGCTGCCTTGTTGTGTCCCCAGCCTCAGTGCACACCTTTTACCTCATGACCCGAGGTGGTTGCTTGAGCTCTAGTCTTCATATGCACAGTCCGAAGGGTAAGGAAGTTTCCTTTAAGGACATTCCCCAGAAGCGCTGTCTGACAACCCCACTTACAGCCCGTTGGCTGCACACTCAGTCACATGGCCATGGCTAGCCGCAAAGGAGGCTGGGGATTCTAGTCTTTAGAATGTCTGATCTTTAGACCATGGGCCCAGAGGAACAAACAAGCAAAAACTCAGGGTTCTACTCTTAAGGAAGGAGAGGAAAATGGATGTTGGCAGACATCCACTGGTGTCAGCCACACCTTTTTACTCCATTTTATTTCCTGTTCTGCCACTGACCTGCTGTGGGCTTGGACAAAATACTTTCTTTGGTTGTTGTTACCAGTTTCTCTGGTCATTAGGGAGGAGGGTGCTATGATCTAAGAAGGAAGCTCAAAGTATGAAGCAGATAAAAGTGTCAATGCTCTGATTTTAGGGAAGGGAACTGGGGCCCCACCCAGCCAGCCTCTCTTTACTTTCCTGGGGGTCTCTGGGGTTTCTGGGAGCAGATTTTTGAAAACTCCCATATTGGGTTACTGCTGAGGGCTTTCTAGCAACAAGACCTCAAGAATTCATGTTCATTACATTTTGGGAGTAACTCCTCCCTGCACTTAACCAGGTTGTGCCTTCCATCAGATACCTCCCCAGCGAGTTCAGACAGATGCCACCAGAAGGCAGCGGGAGACACAAAGCCAGCTATTAATTGACTACTTTCTGTGTGTCTGACACTATACTAAGGTCTGCGATCATGAAGTCACCACAGCTCATACTCTAAGTCCCTTACTTTTTTTTTTTTTTTTTTTTTGTTACAAGGCTAGGGTAAATTAAGCACGATCCAATGTACCAAGGATTTTAACAAAGTATGATGGTGTTATGGAGTGAATTGAGCCCCTGCAACAAGATATGTTGAAGTCCTAATCCTTGGTACCTATGAATGTGAATTTCCTTATTTGGAAATAGGGTCTTCACAGACATAATCAAGTTAAAATGAGGTCATTAGAGTGGGCCCAAATCCAATTTGACTGGTGTCCTTAGAAGAAGAGTAGAAGAGACACAGACAGGCACAGACGCACATCAGAAGAATGACAATGGGGGCAGAGATTGGAGTGACGCGTGCATAAACCAAGCAATGGCAGGATTTCAAGCAACACCAGAAACTAAGAGAAAAGTATGGAATGGATCCCCCACCTAGAGCCTTCTGAGAAAGCATAGCCTTGCTGATAGGACTAATTGATTTTGGATTTCTAGCCTCCAGAACTGAGAGGGAATACATTTCTATTGTTTTCAGCCACCGAGATTGTAGTACTCTCTTATGGCAGCCCTAGGAAACGAATAGAGATGGTCAGTTTGATGTGTCAGCTTATCTAGGTTTTAATCCCTAGTGTATTCAATCAAACACTTAGATGTTGCCATGAAGATATTTTGTAGATATAACGTCTATAATCAGTTGACTTTAACTAATGGGGATTTAGCTAGGTGGGCCTGATTTAATCAGTTGAAAGTCTTTAAGAGCAGAACTGAGGTTGCCTTAAAAAAGAAGAAATTCTGCCTGTGAACTGTAGCTTCAGCTCACGCCAGAGAGTTTCAGCCTTCCCTTCCTGATGGCCTGCCCTAAAGATTTTGGATTCGCTTAACCAGCCCCTGCAATTGTGTAGATCAATTCCTTGCCATAAATCTCTTAATATATCTCCTGGTTCTTTTTATCTGGTGGAACCCTAACTAATACACAAAAGGATGATGCAGTCTTGAAATGCATTTGCCTAAAAGGCTGTGGAGTTGTCTAAGGCTTCACAGAAGAGGTGGCTTTTGGCAGGGCCTTGAAGGGTAGAGAGGGGTTTGCCAGGTGGGGCAGGGCCTTTCAAGCAGGGAGAACACCATATGCAAAGGTTTGGAATGGTGAGACCCCGCTCCCCTCCGCCCCAGTGCTGTGGGGGTAGGCCTTGGAGTCACATTCTGAGGACCTCTTCCTGTCAAGTTGAGGACTTGAGCGTTGGTGCTGGAGGCCAGGGCTTCTCCTTTTTTTTTTTTTTTAATTTCTCTTAGTTCTGTCTTTTTATTTATTTTTTATGTTTTGAATTGAGATATAACTTTCATAAGTCAAGTGCATATTTTTAAAAGAAGAACATGATGATTTTTTACTTATGAATCCATGTAATCCCCACTGAGATCAAACATGGAATCAAGGCTGGGATAAGGGTGAGTGAGGTCAGTGACTTGAGCTGTGCAAGCACAGTGTCAGATTCTGCCTTTATTTAAAATTTTGGTGTTTTGTTCAGGGATTTTTTGCTCTCATTTTGATTTTTAAAAGTATTGTTTATTTTTGGTCACTGATTTTGTTTTGTTTTGCCCATCCTATAATTTTCTGCCTTGGAGACAGCCTCATGCCTCACTTTAGTCTTGACCCTGTTAAATATTTCCAGCACCCCCACTGGCTCCTTCATTTCTTCAGTCCCCTCAAAGGAAACCTCTAGCCAAGGTCAGGGGAATGGATGGCCTGGGTGTGTGCGATCATATTACCGGTGCCTATGCATGTATTTCTCGCGGGGGGGGGGGGAGGGGGTAGTCATTCCTTTGATCAGTTTATTGGACGCCTTTGTAAAGTGAGGACTAAAAAATGCAGAGATTGACTAACAGGGAGCCAGAGGAAGGTTTGTTATTCAAGGGATCTAAACAGTATTACGTCTGTGGTAGGCCTGCAGGCCTCAGTGACACAGTCTGGTGTGTATTAGCCTCACTGTGCCTCAGTCCCCGCATCTGTAAAATGGAGTTGATAATCCTACTACCCCTGTTAATGGACTGCTTAAGGGTCCTATGAGATAGGGGAGTAAAATTCATAGCACCCTACAGGGCGCACTCAGCCAGTATTCACTGAGCGCTTACAATATGCCAGGCGCTGAGCTGAGGGTTTTACGGCCGTCACTTTGTTCATAATGCACACAGCCCAACGAGGAAGGTGCGAGTTCCAGCAAGCCCGCGGGAAGGGACCGGGGAAGACCAGCCACGCTCCGCGGCGTGGGGGCCGCGCTCCTGCGGGCGGGGTGGGCGGGAAGGGGGCGGGGCGCAGGTGGGGCGGGTCGGGGGCGGGGCGGCGCGGCGCTGCGGTTCCGGGATCCGGGTCCGGGTCTGCGCCCCCGCCTCCGGGCGAGCCGAGCGCTGGCCCCAGCTGGCGGGCGCATGTGGGGGCGCGCGGCCTGGAGGCGCTGCCCGCGGGGGCTGCGGCGCGGCCGCGAGGCGCTGCTGACGCTGCTGGCTGTGCTAGCGCTGGCCGGGCTGGGCTCCGTGCTGCGGGAGCGGCGCGGGGCCAGGGCGGCAGAGCCGGGACCCCTGCGTACTCCGCGCCCGGGGCGGCGCGACCCGGTCCTGCCGCGGCCGCCGGTACCCGGCGACGCTCTGGGCGCGCGGGGCGAGGCGGTGCAGCTGCAGCTGCAGGACGAGGAGCTGCGGCTGCAGGAGGAGAGCGTGCAGCTGCACCAGATCAACATCTACCTTAGCGACCGCATCTCGCTGCACCGCCGCCTGCCCGAGCGCTGGAACCCGCTGTGAGTCCGCAGGTGGCGGGGTGGGGGGAGGGAGACACTGCCCGCGAGGTCCCCGGGCCTCAGTTTCTGCATCTGTGAAGTGGCGGGGTGGAACCGGGGTCTCGAAATACCTGGGGATCGCGCGTCTTACTGAGTCTTTCTCGGAAGTGGGCAGTGGAAGGGGTCATATGGGATGGGGGGACGCAAGAAAGTTTTAAAAAATGAAAATAGGAAAAAAAAAAACCTCAGAAATTGACGAATCTTTTACTGGGTGGTCTCTTGTCTCCTTCCCTCTTGAGAAGGTCTGTCATTCGGCTCTAAAAAAGTGGCGGGGAGGGTCGGGGCTAAGCAGACAGGTGTAAGATGAGACCCTCTTTGGGTGCTCTTCCTGGTTTCACAGCACCCCCAGTCCAGCTCTGCCAGTATGGCCTTACCTTGGTAAAACTAAGGACTCTTAGGTTTCGAGGTAGGCTCCACTTTTCACTTATCTGTGTGTGCCAGGCCCTTGAATGAACCAGGAGGGGAGGGCGCTCCAGCAGGAGAGGTAAAAGGTCGCTGGAAGGCCAAGTCCGAGGTTTCCCCCTCACTGGGAGCTGGATTCCTGAGCATTAGGCAGAGGAAGGCAGGAAGGAGGTAGTGGGAAAGGCTCCTTCTGGCCGAGGTCCAGCTGGGCTCACTCCTGTGGATGGTGCAGGCCCTGAGCCTGTGTGGTCAGAGGCCTAAATCCTATGAGAGCTGCTGGCTGGGTGGGTTGTGGCCCCCCCCCTTCCCCCCCGCCTGAGTGAGAAGGGAACAACCTGGTAAAAGGACAGACCTCCTGGCCTTCTTTCTCCTTCCCTCTGTTGGTGGGGATCTTCCAGGCCCCCAGTTGAGCCCCGTTCTTAGACTTTGAGGAAAAGAGGAACGGGGGGGGGGGAGGAGGGAATAGCCAGTGGGGCAGCCTCCTGTGTGCACCGAGCACCTGCTGTTCCTCCCGGTTCCCTGGCATGCCTGCTTTAGAGGTGTGGCAAAGGTCTCAGGGAGGACAGTGACTCACCTAAGGCCCCACAGCTGGAAAGTGGTGGAACTGGCTGGGGGGGATGGAACCCTCTTGGCCCCCTAGGCATTGTGCTGATTTCAGGATTTGGGGAGGGGTGAATCCTTGGCTAGGGAAAGCATGAATACCTGCTCCAGGAGTTGCTCCCCACCCCCTTTTGGCAGAGCTGGGAAGGACTTGGGCTTCACGGTCCTCCCTATTTTCCAGTGTCTGTTCATGTCTAGCCTCATGCTTTTGTCTGAAGCATTTTCACTGTTACTACACTGTCTACTCTTTTTGAGTAGAACTTTGTTAGTGTTGGTAGCAGTTTCCTCCACTTTCCCTATCTGCAAAATAAGGAATGAGTAAAAATAACACAGCCTAGGAATTAATAAAACATCGAACACACTGTGCACTCAATTCTTCCTAGGTTTTCCCCCCCTTCCCTGTTGCCAACGAGGTACTCAGGAGGTCGCTTTTAAGAGTCATCCAGGGATTGGTTGTAAAGTGTTTCTTTTCCGGGTTCCAGCTTCCTTTATTGTCCCAGGTTGAGAAATCTCTTTCAAACACAGTGGATAACCTGTGGGCGTATGGTATCCCGTCTCCATGGTGACACAGCTGCCCTGTGTCCTATCAGGATTTGCTTATAGATCCTGCTGTTGCATTGACTCTGGGAAGTTAATCCAAACCCAGCGTAATAAGAAGTATGAATGCCTCCTGCCTTTAATTCCTGCAGCAAGGCCTGTTGGATTATTGTTGCCTAGCTGGAGAGAAAGGTGAGCTTAATCTGTATTGCTCTCAGCCAGGCCAGGCGGTGAGGCATAACTTCAGTGTGGCCCGTAAGGTCAGGGCCTTTTATGGAGACTCACTTTTTTTTTTTTTTAAGATTTTATTTATTTATTTGACAGAGAGATAGAAAGAGAGCACAAGTAGGCAGAGTGGCAGGTAGAGGGGTAGGGAGAAGCAGGCTCTCTGCTGAGCAGGGAGCCTGATACGGGGCTCGAACCCAGGACCCTGGGACCATGACCTGAGCCGAAGGCAGACGTCCAACCACCTGAGCCACCCAGGCGCCCTGAGACTCACTTTTATTATAGTTCATACAAAGGTGAGCACCTAATCAGGGTCTGCGGTTTTAGCCTGAGAAATCAGAATGGCAGAATGTAAATTTATAATTGGAGTGGCGGTGCATGTGGGGGAGTCCCTTGGGACTTTAACTGATAAGCAGAGGGATGGTTAAGATCCTTGAATGTCAGAAAGGGAAAGGCCCTGAGGGAGATCCAGTCTAACCAGAGAGTAAAAGCCGTGCCCCCAAAGTAACATGCAGATCCGGGGCAGAGCTGATCTAAAACCCAGATCTTTTCTTCCCTCCTCCCTTTTGGGATGCAGGCAATGATTTATCTATTTATTTTAATTATAAAAACAATACATGTTCACTCTAGAAATTTTGGCATATACAGAGAGGCAAAATAAATAAATAAATAAAAATCATCTATAAACCTACTGCCCCAGGAGAACCACTGTCAACATTTTGCTGTGTATTCTTCTAGACTTTTCCAGGTATAGAAATAGATTTTGAAAAATACGTGTATGGGTATGTGAATGAGAACATATTCAAACATGGGTATGTACATAGGTTCACACGCATTTTTAACTGGGCTTTATACTACAGTGGATGAACCTGTTACCATAGGCAAGGAGTCGGGAACTACCAAGGGACTCTGGCTTCTTCTTCTTGGCGACTGCAAGCCTTGAGACTGTGTCCGCTGTCTTGGACAGGCCAGACCCATAGAGATGCTTCAGCATTGGCTCTAATTCCTTGCAACTTGGTGTAGACCCCAGCTCTTCTGTGAGTCTGATAATTCACAGGCCAGTGGATTAGAGCACAGCTTTATTTCTGTTATTTCTGTTGCAGAACTCACAAGCACCATCTCCTTTGAGCCAGGCAAGGAGATGGAACTTTCACTCCGAGATGGCAGTAGGCCAAAGTGGGGAGCCAGAAAGCTGGATTTGTGGCCTAGGGGAACTTTGAGAAATATTGATGCCAAGGACTTTCCCCAGAACAATTAAATAGAATTTCTGTAGGTAGGGCCTAGGCTGAGGCTGATGTGCAACTAGGGTTGAAAGCTACTGTCTTAGAGTCCGTGGGGTTTAAATTACTCAGAAGATTAAGGGTGGGTGCTTTTGAGCAAGTGGGAGAATACCAGAATTAGGCAAAGTAGGGATTCAAAACAGATGGCCTGTCGTTGAAACTAGTGATGACATCACAGTCAGTTGTAAGGTGTGTCACGAGTAAATGATTGCTAATGTGCCAATATTTGCAAAGAGTTTCAGTTTTTATAGCTCAGAGAAGCCTTGAGATAATCACTATAATGTCATTCTTGTTTGCATTCTGAGCCATTTAGCAAGTGAGAAAGACACTGTGGAGTGACAGTGCCCTTGGGGCACGTGGATGGAGATGCCACGTGTGAACATCAGACGTTCCCTGCCATAGCAGAGGGATTTTGAACAGCTGTTTAGGAAAGTGTGCCAACAATACATAGGTGTCCCTTGAATGCTTGCTCTGGTGTTAGCCTCATTAATGCTATACTTGCAGATGTGCATCTGAGTTCAGGGGTCAGGACTTGGGTGCTGGGATGGTGAAGAGTTTCAAAATAGCTCTAAATAGGTAATTCAGCAAAAGAAAGCGTGTCTTGCTGGGGTTGGCAGGAGGGAGGGAATTGGTTAGGATTTCCCTTCTTGCAGAGAGGTAGCCTGCCTGACTGTTCTCATAACGACGGTATCTTTGGAACAACATCACCCATGGTATGGAGATTAGACTGATGTTTCTTTGCTTCCCCAACGAGGTTGTAAACCGCAGGTTATTTTATTAATTTTTACCAGACCCATCTGCGGTTATCAGAGTAACATCCTTTCTTTGAATCAGTGCTTTCAGTCTGCAGAACATGTTAGGTTTAGTTAGTATTTTCCTGATACCTTTTTCTATCCCTTTACTCTCATTCATTCTGTGTCCTTATGTTGTAGGCATGTCTCTAAATAGCATGTCACTTGATTTTGTGTGGTCATTAAAGATAACATCCAGATTGACAATCTTTGACTTTTAACTAGTATGTCCATATATATATATTTTTTTTTTTTCTCGTACTTACAAGACACTTTAGGTCTGATTATTTGGATTATGCCATCTTATTTTATACTTTCTAATTGTTTTTGCTTTCCCCTTCTTTTTTTTTTATGCTGCTTTTTGAGTCGATAGAAGTTTTTCTCTCCCCCTCTTATTCCACTTTTTCTTCTCTACTAATTTGGCAGTTCTATTGTTTATTCTTATCTTTAGCAGTCAATTTGAAAGTACATATTCAAGTCAGCAGGATCTAAAGTTAATCACTAGCTATGGACCTTCGGGTGCTTTAACATTGGTCACCTTCCTTCCCAACTTATGTGCCATTTTACTCCAGGGTTTTAATTCTGTTTTGCTTTTTAAACCAACACATTAAAACATTTAAAAAATGTGGTATTTTTTTGTTTACATTTACCCACCAGGTTATCATTTTTTTCTGCCCTTCATTCATTCCTGAATGCTGGGTGGTCTTTGGATCTCAGAGAACTTTCTGGGGTTCTTTTCCTTCCTGGCATGTCATGTATTCATTATTGTAGAGAAAGTCAATGTTGTGAATTCAGTTTTACTTATCTGAAAATGTTCTTATTTTGCTCTTGTTCTTGAAAGATAATTTTATTTGGGTATGTAATTCTATATTGGTAGTTTTGCATTTGAAGAGAATATTCCATTGTCCCCTGACTTGCACCATGGCTGTGAGATGTCAATCCTGAGTGAGATTTGCCGATCATTCTTGTTTCTTTGTCATTCATTCGAGGGTGTCTTTTATTTATTTAAGCATCTTAAGCATACTTATGCTCTGTGTCTCATAACTCTAATATCTAGATTTGTATTTTCTTGTTGTTCCTGGACTCTGAGGACTTTTTTTTTTCCTTTCCTGTAAGCTGAGCCATGCATTTAAAAGATTTTTTTTTGAAGTATTTTTTCCAGCGGGTTTCCCCAGGCATTATAAATCCTCCATATTGCCAGAAGTGGAAGTCCTACATTTACTGGAAAAAAAAAAAAAGACCTATTTCTCTATTAGTCATAGTGCTTTTGGTTGAAAGTGACTGAAAACCCAATGCAAACTGATTTAAATATAAAAGAAAACATATTGACTTTGATCACAGAAAAGTCTGGGATGAGGACTAGGTTCAGATTATTCTGGGCCCTGGATTCAGTGACTCACCTGATGTCATCAGGAGAATGTTCACTGGTCAGACCTAGGGGGCATGTGACCTTCCCAGAGGGGTGTGTCTACGTGTGTGTGTGTGTGTGTGTGTGTGTGTGTGTGTAGCCTTGCACAGACCATGCACACTGAGAGTCGGGGAGACATGGTTCCTGAAAGAGAAATCAAAATGCAGTAACGTGAAGAAAGGAGAAAGGATTTTGGGCAGGCAAAACACATCAAGGTACATTATGACCTCCCTGGCCTGTTCTGCGAAGGATATGGGTTTTTTAAAGGACATTAATGTGATAACATGAATACAAACATAAAAGAAGATGAGGAGGCATTTTCTGCACCCATTCGTTCACATCTTTATAATACATAGACATGTATTGTGCTAGTGAAGGTTGTGGTCCCCACCCAATAGGGTTGTTGAGGAGGGAAAGTGGAATAGTGCATATAAAATGCTTAGCACACTGCCCCTGATGTGGTCAGCACTCAGTACATGTTATTATTACCAGGTACAGTACAAAGCATGCAGAAAATAGAGCAAAAACCAGAATTCAGCCACTGCCCTTACAAAGCCCATGAATTATACCAGAAAGTTAAAGAGAGGACAGCTCACTATGATTTAGCAGTGAATTTGGCTCTGAGCTTCCTTTTGTCCCCTAGGCAAAAGTGGAACCCTGAGTGATGTATGCATAGCTGTTCTTGTCTAATTAGAGGATGTACCACTTTTTATCAGTCAGGAGAGGGAGAATGAGCAATGCCATATAATTCTTTTATATTCCATCATAACGCCTAGGATAGGGATAGGCACATAGGAATTGTTAATAATTTTTTCAGTTAATTGATTCAAACTGAAAAGTTGGGTAATTGAATCAAAGACAGTTAATTCACAATTCTAGAAGGTTAGACTTTGTACATTTGTAAAAGTCTTTCAACTTGTCTTGATCATGCAATGAAAGTGAATTGCTTATTTTTTTTCAGCAGTGTTTGTTTTACAATCTGAACTTTTGGAAACTTACTTTAAAAAAAAAAAGGAAAAAGGGAAAGTATTTTTCCTGGAAACAAACTTAGACATTCCAGAAGGATATATTGAACTTCATGAAAGAGAATGCCTTTAAGGTATGTTTAAAGAAAGAAGGAGAAACTCTATCAGGCCAAGAAAAAAGGAGTGGTCAGAGTGTGATATTATTGCCCAAAGAGGACATTGGCTATGGGAAGCTAAATAAATAGGATACAGCCTTTTAAAAGTAATCTTTCTTGGGCGCCTGGGTGGCTCAGTTCGTTAAGCGACTGCTTTTGGCTCAGGTCATGATCCTGGAGTCCCTGGATCGAGTCCCGCATCGGGCTCGCTGCTTAGCAGGGAGCCTGCTTCTCCCTCTGACCCTCCCCCCCTCATGTGCTCTCTCTCTCTCATTCTCTCTGTCTCAAATAAATAAATAAAATCTTTAAAAAAAAAAAGTAATCTTTCTTTGTGATTATAAAAATGATGCATGTTTATTGTAGAATAATCTTAGAATGCAGAGAACTGTAAAGAAGCAAGAATCTGCAATAATCCCGCTGCTCAGAGATCTCCATTGTTAACATTTTTGGCATATTTCTTTCTACTGTGTATTGTTTGTGTGGGAGCATGCTCGTGCATGCATGCTGCTGTTTATAGATTTGTACCCTTTTTTTTGTGATTTACCGTTACAATGAAGTTATTCTCCTTTACTGTTAAATAGTCTCTGAAAACGTGGTTTTGGATGGTGTAGTAACCCAGCTGCCCCGTGTTTCACATTTTCTTGTTAGACCGTTGGAATTGTTTATAGCTTTTTGCTGTTATAAATAATGTTACAAAGAAAAATTGTTAATCACAGGTTTCCTTTGGGGTATCTCTGATGATTCCCTTAGGTGAGAAGTTCTTCGATATATTGATATGAGATTAAAGAGAAGAGGAACATTTTGAAGCTCTGTGTATGTTTTGCCAACTGGTACCCAGCACTCTTCTGATTTAAAGGGATACAAATAGAGTCCCTAGACATTCTAGAACAGTGGCCTTGCGCTTTGGGGTTTTGCAGAGCAGTGAAAACACAAACAAAAACACCGAGGAGAGACAGACATCTGGTCCCGGCGTTATTTGGTCAAGCAGAGCTTTTTCTGCCCTCCTACTACTGTCATTCTAGAAGAAACACATTTTAATACTGAACAGTAAGGATGTGATTTCACACGAAAGGACAGTTGTTTAAATTGAATAAAACTTGATGTTTAAAAACCTCAGTTTACTGTCCTTATTTCCATTCATTCCTCCTTGGACCTGTGTACATTTGGAACTAAATTTTTGCTTTTTTTAAATAAACTCTTTATTTTTAGGTTGCACAGAAACACATTTTTTTTTTTCATGGAGTATAAGCAATTAATTATTTCCAAATCTTCTAGTGGGCTCTGACTCAGTGCTGCATAGCTTTTTCATGCACCCTGGCTGAGTCGGGCTTTTAAAATGAAGATACATTATTAATATGTTTATACATATATATGTTTTCCATTTGTTGTAACATGTATTTGGAGGAGGGCAGCAATTTTGGTGGAAGTGGGAAAGAATGAGATAGGAGAGGGCCTTAGTCAGGGCCACTAAGCTCGAGATACATATTTTTAGAATCAGAATTGGCTCGGTGCTTGGATATACCCTTGGCAACATTAACATTTTTTTCTTCTTATTGTATTACACTTTTGATTTCGAAAAAATTCAAAGCCAGAAAAAATTTAAGAATAGCATAAGAAACTCCTGTTTGTCCTTCACCTAGATCCATTCATTATTTTGCCCCATTTACTTAATTTCTGTTTCTCTCTCTCTCTCTCTGTGCTATAATATTATACACATTTGAGAGTAAATTTCAGCAATAAACACCCTTGATCCTTTGTTACTTCCACATGCATTTTCTAGGGATGGGGACATTCTCTCATGATACCATGATGTAGTTATCAAATTGAGGAAGTTTATACAATACTGGATTTTTTCAACTGTGCCAATTTTTGGAGCAGGTTTTTCTTCCTGACCCGGTATCTAATTGAGAATCAAGGGTGACATTTATTTGTTGTGTCTCTTTAGGCCTGTCTCTGTCTCTTAGGACACCAGCATTTTTTAAGAGTACAGGCCTATTGGTTTATAAAACATCTTTCAGTTTGGGCTTAGCTGAAAGATTCCTTGTGATTTATTTCGGCGTATGCAGTGCCATACACTTAGTAACTTAAAGCAACAATAAACATTTGTGATTTCACATAATCTCTGTGGGTCAAGAATTCGGGAGTGGCTTAGCTGGGTGGTTCTGGCTCCGGATCTCTCATGAGATCACAGTCAAAAAAATGCTGCCCGGGGCTTTCATCATCTCAAGGCTTCACTGGGGCTGGAGGATCTGCTTTCAAGAGGGCTCATCCCATGCTGGACAGTTGGGACGGCTGTTGGCTGGAAGCCCTCACCACAGAGACCTCCCCAAAGGATGCTTGAGTCTCCTCGCTTCACTGCATGGAGCTGGCTTCCCCCAGAATGGGTGGTCCATGGGCAGGAACAAAGAGGAAACTTCAGTGTCTTAGGACCTGATATCAGAAGACTCATACTCTCACTTCTGCTACATTCTGACCCTGCACGGTGGTTTTAAAACATATCCACAAAGTTTTTGCTATCCTTCCCTTCAAAGGATGGAGCCGCCTTCTCCTCCCCTGGAGTGCGGGCTGGACTCTCCTCTGGGAAGCGCAGTGCTAAGTGACGGCTTCTATGCACTGGGCTGGAAGCCCATGATGTCCAAGGACTCAGGTCCTGCTGCTCGGGCTGCCGGGGATGCCCTCTTGCTTCACGATACCAGAGCTGCCATGCTTGCAGCCTCGGCTGACTTTTCCTCAAGTGTCCAGAGCCGGGCCTGCAAACGCAGCAGGAGTAAGAATGTAAAGGTGGCTGAGAAGAGCCAGCCTCCCACAGAGTCTCCCGGAGAAGGCTGTTGGTGTGCAAAAGCCATCCCAGTGACAGCAGAGCCCTCTGCAGAAGCTGTCCTGACGTTCAGGAAGAGGGCCTGGAGCAGGACCCTGAGAGGAAGCACAGGAGAAATTGCCCATGGCTTGTCGGAAGGAGGGCTAGGCAGGGAGGGATGGTGTTGGGATCTTTACCTGAATGCCCTGGGGGGCGGGAGCGAGACAGAACCCTAGACAAGGGCTCTGGGCCCAAGGACCTCGGCCAGGTACACACCCTCCGGCATTCTGTGAACTGCCCATGTTATTCACCTCGCTGAGCCCCGTCTCAATAAATGCCAACATAGCACGTGTTTTTGAGTTAAAGTATTAATGTCATTAATTTTAAGTCTTTTTTTTCATATTTAAACATTTCTGAGATTTGGAGACATCTTAAAATCAACACATCCTACAGTTAGGTGACATGTGTCCTTTTAGAGATTCTTAAAAGAATGGTGTGTGTTCCAACCATTGGCATCTTAATTTTTATGAAATGCTGTAGATTGGGGATATGGTAGTGCTAAGGAATCACTAGTTTTTTTAAGGTGTTTCAGCTTTATTGTGTTTTATTATAAAAAAGAGTCCTTATCTCTTAGGTCTATTGAAATATTTATGGATGCTGTGCTATGTGGGGTCTGGGATGGAGGGAGTGGGTAAGGGCTTAGGTGAACCAAGATTGACCATGCATTGAGAATTGTTGATGTCGGGCCAAAGGTCCCAGGACTTTCTTATAATATTCTCTCTACCATTTGTATGTTTGAAAATTTTCATAATGAAACAAAGGGAGAAAAACCACAAAGAAATAAAGTGCATACCTAAAGGGCTTTCTCTCTGCTTTTTGCAGGACCGGGTCCCTCAATATTCAGGTCTCATCGTCCATGTCACCTCCTCTAAGAGGCCCTCCCTGATTACCTGTTCTGTGGTTACTCCCTTTCCCCCTTCCCACACCCCTCAACAGTTGCTCTGTTTCGCATCCTGCTTTTCTTCCTAGCACCATCGCCTACTGAAATTACTGATATGTTTGCTTACTTGATTATTGTCCCCTTGCATGTAAGCTCTGTGGGAGTAGGGGAGTTGTTGCTGTTTTTTTTTTTTTTT
>NC_138382.1:51662334-51671700 GCF_054177405.1 Leptonychotes weddellii
GTTGCTGTTTTTTTAAACCCAGCACCTAGTAGGCTCTCAGGAGATATTTGGTGACTGACTGGTAAGGGCCCCTGGTACATCGCCTGGCCCGTGGCAGTCAGTTCACAGAGCTAGCTTCACTCCTCACGCTGCTACGTTCTGCATCTCTTCGATGTGCCCCCGGCCCTCTTTCTGTCCAGGCAGCCTGTCCTCTCTTCAGCCTGCGTGCCCCTCTTGCTTTGCCAGCCCACCCTTCCAGCCCCAGGGCCCTGCAGGTGCCCCTCTTGGGCTTCTGTTCCTGCCCCTCTCTGGCCATTTCTCGCTGATGAGTTCCAGGCACGGCCCAGTTCCTGGGATGACCCTGGGAGTTTGTCATCAGCTCTTGTGAGGAGAGAATTCTCTGTCAAGTAGGGAAACTTCCCTGTAAAGTAACAGGAAACCCTACTAAAGAAAGAGGAAGCTTATTGGTTCCTGTCACTGCCAGTCAAGGCACATCCCCTCACCCTACCCCCCGCCCCAGGCCATCACAGAGTGGATTGAGGGGTGGCATGGGTACTCAAGGGGGGGTTAGTCAGGGTCCTCTCCGGAGCCCTTCCAGACTGTTCTAGCATTCTAGTGGCCGCTCCAGTTTCTGCGGCCAGCGCACTGCTTTTGTGAGCAGAGGCGCGCAGCTGGCGTGGTGCTGGGAGGGCAGTGAGACTCCAGCCAGCGGCCAGAGCACGGTGAGCAACACCTGCTGAAAGGGACGCGTGGCTGGGGGCCCCTCCTGCAGCCAGCAGCTGCCTGCACCCTCAGGCCCAGGGACAGAAGGAGGACAGAGAGTTTGCCAGGTAGAGAAATGAGGAAAGGATGCTCCATGCAGAGGGCACGGTCTGAGCACAGGCCTGGCAGTTGGCCATGGGGTCAGAAGGGAGCAGACCGGTGAGAGAGTGGCAGTCTCCCTCCCTTCTGGTCTGCTTAGCTTGTCTGTCACTCAAATCTGAAAATTGCTCTAAAGCTTAAAAACAGCGTCCCACCGTTCAAGCTTATAGGGTGTCATTTTAGAGTCTTTCTAAGAATCTGTTAGGGTTCCTAGTGGAACACAGGGTGGGGATGGGGGGCTCTGGAAGATGCCAGCAGATGATTTTCCATTCCCAGGAAGAGGCCTCGAGACTGTGACCGGTGTCCCCTTTGCGCCTCCCTCCCCAGCACGAGCCTGGGCCTGGTACACACGGTCCGCAGCGGGTTCTCGATTCCTGAAACTGTCTTGTATTTGCAGGTGCAAAGAGAAGAAATATGATTATGATAATCTGCCCACGACATCTGTTGTCATAGCGTTTTATAACGAAGCCTGGTCGACCCTCCTCCGGACAGTTTACAGTGTCCTCGAGACGTCCCCAGACATCCTGCTAGAAGAAGTCATCCTTGTAGATGACTACAGTGATAGAGGTGAGCCCCCGCCGTGGGCTCTTGGAGGGGCCTGGCCTTCCGTGGTGGTGCCTGGGAGGCAAAAGCATGACGGAGGGGTGGAATGTGTCTGGGCAGGACGGGCTTCCTGTGTGCCCCCAGGCCCGGCCCCTGCCCTCAGGGGGCTCCGAGCCTGCTGGGGATGCACGGGTGCTGACAGCTCTACCACATGGTGCTGCAGGAAGATGGGGCACTCGGGAATAGGGGCTGACCTTACAGCTTGGAGGGTGAGTAGTTTGTGGGCTGCAAAGGTGGAGGGAGGGCTGCTGATGGAGGCACAGAAGGTGGGAAGGCTCAGAGGCACAGTGTCACATGAGTTGTGTAGGATCTGTAGGTAGTTCAGGAAGGCCAGAGGAGCAGCTGCTTCAAGGGGAGCAGGCAGAAGAGAGAGGTGAGACATGGGGAAGGGTGCAGGCATTAGACATGAGGTCAGACTGGGACTTTGTCCTGAGGGCAGGGAGACCAGAGGTGGGATTTTAAACAGGAGAGCGGTTTTGCACTTTGAGGGATCCCTCTAGGCCCAAGATACCTGTGGGTGGAGAATGGTGTATGGGGGAGCTCTGCAGGGAGGCCAGGGACTGTAGAGGTGGCCTAGGTGAGAGATGGAGGCTGGGAGTCAGGTGGGGGTAGAGGGGAGGGGTGGGGAGGGGGAGGAGGGACATTCGAGACATGACATCTGCAGGAGCTGCAGGCTTCTGGCTTGGGTCTCTGGGTGAGTGGTGGTGCTGTCCCAGAGCTGGAAAAGCCACCCAGGGCAGGAGTGACAGGTCTGGGAGAGGAAGGGGGGCATTTGGCTTTGGATGTGTTGAGTTTGAGATGAGATCAATAACGGGCAGCCCAGGGGTGCTTAGGTGGCTCAGTCTGTTGGGCGTCTGACTCTTGATTTCGGCTCAGGTCATGATCTCAGGGTCCTGAGATCAAGCCCGGCGTCAGGCTCTGTGCTCAGCAAGGAGTCTGCTTGCGATTCTCTCTCTCCCTCTCCCCCTTGTCCCACTCTCTCTCTCTCTCTCAAATAAATAAATAAATAAATAAATAAATAAATATTTTTAAAAAGGGGGAGGGCAGCCCAGACAGGAGAAGAACTGAAGCCAGGGAGAGACATTCCATTGAGAGGGTGGCTGGTGTCCCTACAGGCCTGACCAGTGACCTGGGGTGCAGCAATTCACATGCAGTCCAGGGCTGCCCTGATTTATTCAGTGAACACTTTGTGAGTTTCTACTGTGTGCCAGGCACTGTTCTAGGCACCAGGGATTCGGTGGGAAACACAGGTCCCTGCTCTCATAAAACTCACATTCTGGTGGGTGGAGATGTAGGTGGACATGGTCAATGAACATGTGAAGAATAATATAAGACAACACAACACAATGTAAAATAGCATAGCATAACATAATGATGCAGCAAATGTAATATAGCAAGGTGGGAAGTGCTGTGAAACAAAGTGGGAGCAGGAGAGTAAGTGGAGCTTGGTCACAGGCCCTCCGCTAGCTGGTGGAGGGCAGGAAGCCTCCCTGAGGAGGTAGTTTTAAGCCAGAAGCTGGGATGTAGAGAAGGAGGCAGCCCAGCAGCCGCAGGTGCGGGAAGGAGCTGGGGTGAGCAGGCATTCCTCAGGGCCGACCATCGGCCGGTGGGGAGGCGGCATGGGAGACGCGGTTGCAGGGGTGGGCAAGCCAGGCCAGTAGGGCCCTGGGGGCCACCATAAGGGGTGTAGGCTAAAATAGGAGCCTGATGGGAGCCGTCTGAGGGCCATTGAGGGAACAGGAAGGTCACTCGGTCTTGGGGTGTCTGCGCTGCCCCGTGGGGCATCGCCGATGGATGGGGGGGGCATCGGGGCTGCTATGGCCATGCCCTGTGCCACTTGACAAGCTGAGTGAGGGCAGGCTCAACTGAGGGGACATGTCAAGGCCATAGCCCGTTTCAAGCCAAATTACCATCCCTGGGCCACGCATAAGGATAGCAGCTCCTGCTTCCTGGGCATCTGCTGCTTCAGGCTCCGGGCCTGGCCTGTCGGACTTCAAAGCCTGGAGTATGTGTCCTAATTGGGGGGTGTGTTTGGCTGTTCTCACAGAGACTCAAAATAACAGTGATTTACACGGGATAAAAATGATGTCTCCCACATCACACATCTTGTGTAACTGTCTAGGGCTGGTGTGGCGGGCTTCACAGCGTCAGGGCCCCAGTTCCTTCTGCCCTGTAGCTCCACATTTCTCCAGGATGTTGTGCTGCCTTGTCTGCATGCTCCAGGCTGGTTCTTCACCTTCTGCTCACTCCCGTTGGCAGAAGGGTTTCCAGGGGCTGGGGAGCCAGACCTGGAAGTTGCCCTCATATCCCACTGAGCAGAACGGGGTCACTTGGCCACACCTAGCTGCAAGGGAGGCTGGGAACGGGAAGCTATATGATGAGTGGCCGTGTGCACCCACGGAGAGAGCGTGTGTTCGGCCTCAGCTGGCCTTCTCCATGACAGTATGCAGGCCAGGCTGGGGCTTGATGCGGAGTGATGCCCACCTGGCACTGAGTTCTGGGGTCAGGGCACCTGGGCCTGAGGTGAGCTTTATCATGAACCTGTCATGGCACCTGGGACAAGTCACTTGTCTTTTCCGAGCCTCGATTTCTCATCTGTGCATGGATTTATCCACACTTACATCAGAAAGTGGTGAGGAATAAATGAGATCGTGCACAGGACAGAAGCCCCATGTCAGCCGGCATGCAGTAGGTATGCATCTCTGTTTCCTCCGGTCCTTTCCTCCCAGGGCTGTTTTAAATCGGTGTTGGCACTCGTTCTGGATCACACTGCACAAGCATCCCAGCTCCAACACTTTGTAGCTACAGCACCTTGAGCAAGTCCAGTGTCAACCATGGCCTCGGCCCCCGTAAAATGGGATAACAGTTCCTACTTCTAGGGTCATTGGGAGGATTGAGAGAAGGGCGGGTCATGTGCTAGGCCAGTGCCTGGCATATTGTTAGTGTTTGTTAAATGGTAACTTGTCCTTTTATGAAATATTAAAAAACTGTGGAATACCGAAAACATTTCAGAAATGCATTCATTCAGAAGCAAAGATCAGATTATTTATTTTGTCCTCATGGGATGGAACAGCTCCTCAGCGGGCAGGGCTACGGGATGAAGCCCTCCCCATGCAGCTCCATTCTCTCGAAGATGCCAGTGTAAGGTGCCGTGGGGCCGAGGCTCCCTCCGCATCATGGTAACTTGTAGAGTGGGCAACATGCTCGCTCAGCCTGTAATGAGATAGGAGCCCTGCCCTGCCCCCCTCCCCTGCCCCCCTCCCCGCCGCCCTCTCTGCGTGTCAGTCTGAGCTGGATGAAGGGGTGTCAGCGCCCCAGGGCATGGGAAGACCATTCAGACAGACATAAAATTGATGCTGACCAAATCCATAAAGAGTGCAAGGAGGCTACACAGGCATTTCCTTTTTTTCTTTCTTTCCCCCCCCCTTTTTTTTTTGCACCTGCAATTTCGTGTATGTTTACTGGACACTGCCACTAATTAGCTTTGCTTGGGAAGTCACCTCCCTTATTTGTGCTGTCAGCTTATTTGCAGTTATATTTAGGATTGAAAAAAAAATCAACCAATGAATGCTTTTTTTTTTTTTTTTTTGAGTGTCAGGAATATTTAGAGAAACATTTTTACAAACAATGAAGCAACCTAGAACAGTTCATAAAATTTCCCCTTTTGCTGGGCCACCTGGATGGCTCAGTCATTGGGCGTCTGCCTTTGGCTCAGGTCGTGGTCCTGGGGTCCTGGGATCGAGCCCCGCATCGGGCTCTCTGCTCTGCAAGAAGCCTGCTTCTCCCTCTCCCACTCCCCCTGCTTGTGTTCCCGCTCTCGCTGTCTTTCTCTGTGTGTCAAATAAATAAATAAAAACTCTTTAAAAAAAAATTTCCCTTTTGCTGATAATTGAGGACTTTCAGACAAAGCCCACATCAACATGGGTAGATCCTCTTATTTTTATTTTGCCTGATGGGTTCCCACCCACCTCACGTGACCTATGGAGGGGTGTGAACCAGGGCCTCCAGTCCCCGTATGTGTGTGGAGTCACAAGTCCTGGGGCCAGGTAGGGCACGACCTTTCAACTTTTAAAGCCTCATTTCCTCTTCTGCAAAATGGGATGAGCACGTCCTCCTGACAAATTTTGGATTTGTTTCACAAGGATGAGAGATTATACAAGAAAGCTCTGGGAGGCAGTGTTAATTAAGCCTGAGGATTCAAGCCAGGGCCACCGGGTTAAAATCCTGGCTCCTTAGCACGCTTGTTCTGAGACCTTGACACATTACTTAGCCTCCCTGGCCTCAGTGTTCTCATCTATAAATGGGGATCGTTGTAGTGCCTACCTCATGGGAAAGTTATAAGGCTCACGTGACTGAGAGATAAATCCCCTAGACAGTATTTAGCACAGGAGGCCCTCTGGTGTGAGCTGCCATTATTATTACTATTACCGTGTCCAGTGAAATGTGTTCCTGAGAAAATTTACGTTAACATAAATATAAATAAAATTTGTTAACTTAATTCCACATAAAATTTTATAACATATTACATAATTAACATAAATAAGCCAAGTTTATATGAAGACAATTTTTCTGAAAAATTGTGGTTGAGCAATTTTTTTGTTCTTCATTTTTAAATGTTCACAAATCAAGGTGTGATGTATTTTTGAGGGGGTAACAGCTTTGTTGAAATACATCCACATACCATATGCACCCATTTCAAACATACAATTCAGTGTGCATGTGTTGTGAAGGGGAGCATTCCGGGGTTCTGGAATTCCTCCGCCCCAGCCTCCCCTGGCCTTTCTGCGGGCACATCCCAGGTGCAGAGCAAAGGAGGCTTCTGTTTATTCAGTTTTCTTTTTTGGGGATAGCGAGGCCCTGGAAGGACATGGCTCGGGATGTGTGGCGGTGACCCTGCTTGCCTTGCTTGCCTCCCCAGAACACCTGAAGGAGCGCTTGGCCGATGAGCTGTCTGGGCTGCCCAAGGTGCGTCTCATCCGTGCCAACAAGAGGGAGGGCCTGGTGCGAGCCCGGCTTCTGGGCGCTTCCGCGGCGAAAGGCGAAGTGCTGACCTTCCTGGACTGCCACTGTGAGTGCCACGAGGGGTGGCTTGAGCCGCTGCTACAGAGGTGAGCGTGCAGCCGGGAGCCCCACATGGTGCAGAAGCAGAAACTTCTTACCTGGGCATAGGGAGCTGCCGGGCGCCTGGGTTCAGATGCTCCTTGGGCAGTCCTCTGTCACTGGGCATGATAACAGTCCATGCCCCACAGGGCTGCGGAGGCCATTCAGTGAACTAATACACATACAGTCCTTAGAACATGCTAGCATGTAGGAGGCCCTATGAGTGTTTGCTTTTATTCCTACTTATTTTATGTGTTTAGTGTGGAACACCTTAGAAAGTATGATCAACCAAGAAAAAAAAAATCAATCCTATAGAATTGCACTGCTAAAGAATATATATTTTGGCGTATTTCCTTCAAGCAAGGCTGTCTTATTCATTATACCCAGTGCCTACAATGCTTAGGACCCATGAACCTTTAACAGACCCACAAAAATGTTTTTGCAGTAATTGTTTTTTTCAATCAGAAGGAAAAAATGAGTATCAATAATGACTGTACAGTAATGAATTTAGCCTGGATGGTGTTCGTCCTTATACCAACATAGTCGTAAAATATAGTTTTAAATATATGTATGTTTTATGGAGCCATGAAAAGTCATAATACAGTCCTGTCTTCAAGGGCATGTCTCCTGCTGTCCCACAGTGTCTTACCTTGACCCTCCCAATCTGCCTGTCCTCCAAAACTACAGTCGCCGGGCCTTTTGTTCTCTTCCCTCTTTCTCTCCCTACTCTCCCGATTCTGCATCATAGCGGTCAGGAGCTGGGCTGGCCAACTCGGAGCTCTTCCAGGTGGGGGAGGAGGGGCCGAGGTGGGGGGTCTGCATTTGGTCCCTCCCTGTGGAGCTGGCAAAGGGTTGGAGGACCAAAGTCTCTGCAGTTGGCAAACTGCTTTCCCATGGCCTCTAGCACTTTGGTTGCCGGAGTCTGCCTGGAAGAACTGGGGACCCACTTGCCTCCCTTCCTGTGTGAAACCAGGCTGTCCCCTGCTCTGCCACTTCTGCTGTCCTCGGTCCTGTCCCCTGTGGGTGCCCCAGCTGCCTCTTTCTCCTCCTCAGCTCAGCTGAGCTTCACTAGCAGCAAGGACCCAGGGTTCCCCAAGCCTGTGATGGAGTCTGAGGTTATTTAGAATATGGTGACAGCTAAGAGTTCTCTCTGGAACCTGGACCGGTGGTTTTGCCCTCTGCCCCCTCCCCATGTGCACAGGGTTGGCTGCGTTTAGGCCGGTCTAAAGGCAGCCGATGCGCTAACGCTGCCCAGAATTCCTCTCTAGCCCATCCCCTGAGGGCAGCAAGGCAGTCCTGTCCACAGACAAGTTCCTTGTTCCGTATCTCCAGACAAAAGCACCCCATCTGGGGAATTGGTAAAACATACCAACTCCTGTTCTCACGGCAGACTCTTTGGATCTGAATCTCTGGGGGTGGGCCTGGGCTTCTGGATGTTTCCGGCGCTCCCCAGGGACCTCGGTGGGCACCAGAGTTGGCACACACTGGTCCCTTAGACGGTCCAACAGGAACAGTAACCCCATTCCTCCAGGGGCTTTTGGATATAGAAGATGTTCTTTGGTTCTCAAGTCAGGTGAGTCGTGCTCCTGGCGTTTTTCTGAGCTGGGGACTAGGGATGCCGGACAGCCCACAGTGTGCAACTCAGCCCCGCACAACAAAGAATGGTTTGCCCCAGATGCCAGTAGCATGCCTGCCCCGCCCCCCCGCTGTGGGGCGCACTGCTACTGGGCCTGCTCATTGTGTGACCGTGCTCCAGGGGCCTTTATGCCAAGGCTGGCTCCCCCTAGTTCTCCTTTTCCTATAAAAATTAGGCTCCCCATGGTTCTGACCAGCTTGATTCCAAGTCACAAGTTCTTGTCTCTGCCAGGGGCTAAGTAGCTTCTTTGAACCTGCCCAGCGGGTCTGCCGTTGGTCCCCTCAAGCCCTTTAAGAGCACCCTCAGTTTATTTAAAGAATTGGGTGTTGATAGGTACCTGGTCTACGTCTCCCTCACTTTAGAGAATTCCCAGGTTTTATTCATGCAGTCTATCCCAAACAGTGCAATTTCACCTAATAGTGTAATTCTTACCTAAGTGTGATATTCACAAAACCCCCTCTGGTTTTCTGGTATTATTCTAAAGACACAGCTCAAGTCTGCTTGATCTCTGTTTCTTCACACCCTTGCTCTGTGTGACTTAGGATTTTTAGGTCTCAAATCCCAGAGAAAAGCCCCTGAAATGTAACCCAGAGAAATCCAGTGTTCACACACAGCCTAGTCCCAGTTCATCTTTCCTGGTGTGCCGTCAAATGCAAAATACCGACACGACATGGCAGCGTGCTGAAGGATGCTTGGGTCTGCAGCCGTGACTGGAGAGCCACTGAAGCAGACACACGGGCTGATATCTGCGGCGGGAAGTCACAGGGTTTTTCGCTGTAATATCATATAACATTGCACAATAACAAGAATTAAAAGAATAGCAATAGTTCCAGGTTCTCTGTCAACCATCTTTTACAAACATTCCCTCAGGGAGTCCTCACATTAACCCTCTGAGTAGGTATCAATGCCCCTGTGTTACCCACAGGGATTAGGCTCTGAGAGGTTAGGTGACTTGGCTAACGTCACACAGCAAATAAGGGGCAGGATTCGAATTTTTATTCGAGTTCCAAAGCTGATCCTCTGGTCTGGGTGCATCTCTGTTTTGAAGGGGGATAATTATTTCTTGACATGAAGATGCTTCATTGCGATTACATGAAGAAACCTCTTGCCGTCTTTAGAAACTGAAAATCTGTTTTCTGTTTTAAAAGTGACCTTTGATTTTCACATGTCTCGACTTTCATGGAGGG
>NC_138382.1:51672200-51707343 GCF_054177405.1 Leptonychotes weddellii
GGGGCCAAGCCACGTCCAGCCTGGAAGGCCAAGGACAGGGCTTTGGACTTTACCCTGAGAAGGTAGAAGCCGCCGAAGGGATTTGAGCTGGAAATTACCATTGCCTGTTGCATTCTTTAAAGGTTGCTGGGTGCCACGTGGTGAGGGGCCTGCAGGGGGTGGGGCAGGGGGCAGGGACATCATTAAGAGGCATCGTAGTCTTCTAGGCAGGAAGGATGGTGCAGGAGAAGATGGAGGGAATGGAGGACCCCAGAGATGTTGCAGTGGAAGAATTGAGGGAGGCTGAAGGAGAATGGGGAAGGGAGAGGTTGGGTGATGCCCAGGCTTCTGTAGGAGCCCTGAGGGACATCCTACCCAACCTTTCACGGGTTTTTGTAAACTGAGGCTCATTGTAGGAAGGATCCCATCTAGGGTCACATATCCAGCTTGGGATGCTGACATGAACTCCCATGCCCCCACCACATGTGTACACATGAACTCAGGAATGTCGTGGGCAACTCCCCTTCCCTTCCTATAATATCCCTGGGCCTCAGTTTCATCACCTGTGAAATAGGTACATGCATATCCACCCTGCCTACTTCTTAGACTTTTAGGAATAACACACATGGAAGTGCTTTGTAGTCTAGAGCCTTCCCTTCCACAAGGAATCTTGCTGCCCTTTTCTCGTTGGCCCCAAGCTTGGAGCGCAGGGCAAGCCAATACTTTGTCAAGGGCCAGAAGTGCTGCTGGAAGACCTTAACATCTGCAGACAGTTAGACTCTTAATGAAGTATAGGTCTCCATTTCCGACCTTTTGCATCACATCTCCTGGTGGGTTGACCCTACAGCTTTCTGCTGTGGTAGGACAGAAGCCTTGGGCCCTTTCTGGAACCTGTAGTGGTTCTAGAGGAGGCTGGTGAGGAGAACATCAGACCGGCTGAAGAAGCAGGCCAATGCTAGCCGTCTGGGTCCTACAGAGGAGGCCACTCATGCAGGAGAGGAACGGGCCCTGGGGGAGCTTTAAGATGATGGACTTGCCTTTCGTGGTCTTCTATAGCCCTAAGGGCATCCGTGCTTGCCCGCCCTGTGACTGCACGGCCAAGGCCACCGCAGCCTGGTGCTAGCCATCCTCTTGGGGAGCACGTCTCTCTCCTTGACTTTCCTTGTTGTCTGTGCTTCTAGAAGGACAAAGTTTTCTCTCACCCTCAGGCCTTTGCTCATGCTGGTGTCTTCCTGGAGAACCATCCCATTCCTCTTCTCTGCCAACTCCCCTGTGTTCTTCAAGCTGAGCCCTACCCCCCACCCCAGGCCTCTTCCTGGGTGCCCCCGGGGCTCTGACTTGACCTGAGTGCTCTCACACACAGTGCCACTTGAGGTGTCCATGAGCTTCCCCAGGGCAGGGACTGTGGGACACATCTATGCCTTCAGGCCCAGCTTAGTGCCTGGCATGGAGTGTGAACTCAGGATGTACTTAGAGATGGATGGGCAGGCTGGAGGGCTCGGGGCAGGCAGGAGTTCAGCCGTGCTGGCTTCCTGCCGCTCACACTACAATACAGTTTTCACACTCTTCTAGGTCTCCAACAATGGCTGGAGGGCTGTTTGCTGTGAGTAAGAAATATTTTGAATATCTGGGGTCTTATGACACAGGAATGGAAGTTTGGGGCGGAGAAAACCTCGAATTCTCCTTTAGGGTAAGTATTCCAGTCTTCTCTTCAGACTCATTCTAACCTGTTCTGTCTCTCTGTCTCTCCCTCGGGGAGTGATGGGATTTTCCAGGAGACCCTGGTGGACTTTTCCCCCATGTTGGCAGATTTTATCTGACAGTGCTGAAAGATGATGGTAGAGGTACACACATCCCATAAACATGCTTGTCTTCTTGTCTGAACCTTTTAAAAAAAAATGTACTTTTCATAGATTTGGGGCAGGGAAGGGCCTTCCAAGTTACCTAGTTCTTTTCTCTCACTACAACTGGGAGGAGCTGGGGCCTGGACAGGGGAGGTGACTGGGTCAGGGTCACCCAGATAGTGAGTGGCAGACCCTGGGCTCAAACACAGGCCCCTGTGTCCCGATTCCATCTTTTGGAGCCTTGATCTGCTTAATTATTCATGAAGTACCCTGTTTGGTACAGTGACTTTCCAGCTTTGCCACATACAAGAATTGTTAGGGAGACTTGCTTAAAAAGGGCAGATTTATAGGTACAGTCTCCAGAAAGTCAGGTTTGATGGATTTTCAGTAGGGACCAGGAATCTGCTTTTTGGAATAAGCCCACCTACTGATTCTGCTGCGTATGACCCACAGATGCCCCTTGGAGAGACCTCCAGCATTTCATTGGGGTTTCCAGTTCACCAAATCCTGCATTTTGAAGTATCAAAAAGTTATGTCAATGTCTATACTTTTTAATAGAAAATTTTAAGTTTCAGTCATGTTTTATGTGGTTTCCTGCTTAGAAAGAGTTCATAAGAATTGGCCCTCCACTGAAGACTCACACCCCCCATTCTAAGTACCCTGGTCATACATCCTGGGGACAACGGGGTGTTCCCAGCCATTGGCCCCCGCATGAAATGGTCTCAGACAACTCAGCCTGTTGAGGTTTAGGGTGTGCTTTTAATGGTCTTTCTGCCTCTTCCCTAGGTGTCAGGCTGCTCTGCCTGCCTCTAGAAGCTCTTCCTTTCCCCCTTCCAAACCTCTCTTCTTACTTGCCACTTTCCTATCTTCTGTGGCTAGGAGACCAGGTAAAGAGCCTGTGTTTTACATGATGAGTAAATGGGTTCTGGTGAGGTCAGCTATGGGTACTCCTGTGGGTCAAGTGCATGAGCTTTAGTGCATGGACTTGGAGGTCTCACTTCCAATGGCTTATTCGTCTTCGGGGCTGTGTTCTTGCTCTTTGACTGCATTCTGTGTTCTGCGTGTGCTGGGGGAGGTGGCCTCCTGTCCCCTGGGGGGTGAGGCCCTGGCAGCATTCATTGTGATGTCTGTGTGCCCAGCCTCCTGGCTGTGGGCATTGTGGACCAGCAGCCCGCCCCCCACTCACCCACCGGCCTCCTCCCTGCTCTGTGCACAGATCTGGCAGTGCGGTGGGACCCTGGAGACGCACCCCTGCTCTCACGTTGGCCACGTTTTCCCCAAGCAAGCTCCCTACTCCCGCAACAAGGCTCTGGCCAACAGCGTCCGAGCCGCTGAAGTGTGGATGGATGAATATAAAGAGCTCTACTACCATCGCAACCCGCACGCCCGCTTGGTGAGTTCCCCGGCCCGCCTGCACCCCGGCTGGCCTCTGCACCCTAGCGGACCTGGCTCCAGAAATAGAGAATAAATCGGGCATCCATGATACCAGCATGGGAAACCTTTATTCCTCCACTTATAATAATACTTACAGTTGCTTCTCATTGGTCACAGTACTTACGGTCTGTGCGGTCAGCCCCAACCCTGATTTCCAGACTACTGAACCACTGCTCCTGGGGGTCAACAGGGCTGGGTTCCTGCATGCCTTTCGCAGGCTGACATGTTTGCCAGCTGATCAATACATAACTTGGTTTCGTGTGTATCTCGGTTGGAAGACATTACGAAGTACACAGTGTCGATTCTTCACATCGGACTCACGGCCAACAGCACTGTAACGCGTGAATGAAGCTCATCTCACCCACGTATTTTCTCCATCAGGCCCAGCGCAGCCTTCTTGCACCTAGGAACACTAGCCAGCCCTTCAGTGCCGTGCTCGGGGGGCTTTTGACCAGTGAAGTCACCAACACAGAGCAGTAAAACCTGGAAAATGTGGCACTAGGCGGACCCTGAACAGGACACTTGTTGACAGGATGGGACTGAAATGTGACCTCAGCTAGGAGCGTCCCATGGGACTGCGATTTTCGGCTGCTCTGCGCGTGTTTGTGAATGACGGTGAAGGGGTTGAACCACAAGTACTGATACTAGGGTTACAAATAAACTTCAGCAAGCAGGTCCACTGCTTCTGCGCTGGCCAGCTCTGCAGGCCCCGGGACAGGGTGCCCACCAGCATCTGCATAACTGAGAGGGCCGCTTGGCAAGATGAGGTGTGCTCTAAAACCTCTCGATTCCAGCCACTTGATGAAAATCTCTTCTTCTGAATCCTTAGCAGCCCTTCAAGATAGCTATGAAATTCTCATTTTTTAGATGACAGAACTGAAGCTCAGAGAGCTTGCCCAAGGCCTTGTGGGCGATGCAGGCAGAGCTGAGCCTGGGGCGTGTGCCCTCCCAGGGACCCTTCTCCCTGCTCTGCAGAGCCCTGTGGACCTGCCCCTGACCTCCCCCTTGGCCCCTCTCTGCCTCTGGGCTCCAGGGTCGTGGCTTCCTCTGTCCTGCTCAAGGCTGCAGGGTGGAAACATCCGCTCCTTCCCGTTGCCCAGCCTGGAAGCCCCAGTTCCCTTTTCCTGAGGGTTCCCAAAGAATAACGTGTTAGAGGGCCACCTCATATGCCTTTTGTCTGGATGCCCGGGACCCAGTGTTAAAATGGGTATTTGGTTGAAGGTGAGGACGCCATGACTCACCAAAGAAAGAACCACTGGGAAATAAGTAAAAAATCTGAAATTTTACTCAGCCATTTTCCTATCATTACCATTTTGCTAAATATTTAGCTTGTCAAATTTTAATACTTTAGCGTCATAGTGCATGGACAGTAATATGTCAGCGCTCAGCATCGCGCCCCTGGCCATGCTGAATAGACACTTGCTTTTATTCAGTTACGTGGAAGTTCTTAATCATCGGTCTGGTCCAGAAAACGAACCTTCTGCAAGTATTTATCATCGTGGCACTTTGCACTCACCGCTCTAAGTATATATTCCGACTTCAGTGTGTTGAGCACGTAAGGTTTTTGAGCACGATTACATTGAGGATACTTAACCTGTGTTTGAAAGTGGATGCTCAGGTATCAGCAGTAATTCAGCACGTCATGGTGTACATACTGTACGGATGTTCCCTGGTCTGTGATCACGCGGCCCCAGGACTCGGCGGCTCCCTGACTTCACGACCAGGTGCTTTGTGTCCTTCCCTTGTACAGCCGGCCACACCTGCCTGCAGCGAGGACACCCGAGAAGGCAGATGTTTGTGTAACAGTCTCTCCCGCCACGGTGATGTAGCTGTGTCTGAGGCCGTGCAGGGCCCAGCACACAGTAGGTGTTCAATAAATGCTGTTGAGGAAGGGAACATCCGAGGAGATGGGGCTTTGACAGGAAGTTCAGGACCCGCAGGGACTCACTGTTTTTGCTGTTTTCTCAGGAGCCCTTTGGGGATGTGACCGAGAGGAAGCAGCTCCGTGCCAAGCTCCGGTGTAAGGACTTCAGGTGGTTCTTGGAGAACGTGTACCCAGAGCTGCACGTGCCTGAAGACAGGCCTGGCTTCTTCGGGATGGTGAGTGAGGCGGGCCTGTGGCGGGCAGGGGCTTCCCTGATCGACAAATCCTGGCCAAGACAGGTCCCTTTTATGGGGACTGCTGGCCTTCCTCTCCCTCCTTCCCCTCCCTGCGTTCATGCACTGTCTTTCCTTCTCCCCATGTCTGGGCCTTGGGTCCAGAATGTCAGCACTAGAAGCCATCTCCAAATTGGTGAGTATAAGCCTCCCATTTGTATAGACGAGGAAACTAAGGCTCACTCAGTGCTTGCATGTCCAATGTCACATTACTTCAAGCTTCAGTGGCTGGACCAGTTAATAATCCCCAACTCAGGGATTCATAAAGGCAGTAGTGGAAGGAGAAGGGTCACTTCTGTTATTTCAAAGAACCTGAAAGAAATGTTTCTGGGATGAGGTCAACTAAAATGTCCAGTGCCTTTGGCTTTTGTGAGGAACTACACTAACTTAGGGAGGTCTCCTCTGCTGTGTGGTGTTGAGCAGAAGTGCCTGTGTTCTGTTCTCGAAGTCTGATAAATACAAAGCAGGACACTCTATGGTCGACTCATCTTCAACAAAGTAGGAAAGAATATCCAGTGGAAAAAAGCTATTCTCTTCAACAAATGTTGGGGAAATCGGACAGCCACATGCAGAAGAATGAAACTGGACCATCTCCTTAAACCATACACAAAAATAAACTCAAAATAGATGAGAGATTTAAATGTGAGACAGGAATCCATCAAAATCCTAAGAAACAACAGATGTTGGCAAGGATGTGGAGAAAGGGGAACCCTCCCACACTGTTGGTGGGAATGCAAGCTGGTGCAGCCACTCTGGAAAACAGTATGGAGGTGCCTCAAAAAGTTAAAAATATAACTACCCTATGACCCAGCAATTGCACTACTAGGTATTTATTCAAAGGGTACAAACAGTAATTCAAAGGGGCCCGTGCACCCAATGTTTATAGCATCAATGTCCACAACAGCCAAACTATGGAAAGAGCCCAGATGTCCATCGACAGATGAATGGATAAAGATGTGGTGTATACACACACACACACACACACACACACACACACACACACACACACACACCAGAATATTACTCAGCCATCAAAAAGAATGAAATCTTGCCATTTGCAATGATGTGGATGGAACTAGAGGGTATTAGGCTAAGTGAAATAAGTCAATCAGAGAAAGACAATTATATGATTTTACTCATATGTGGAATTTAAGAAACAAAACACATGAACATAGGGGAAGGGAAGGAAAAATAAAATAAGATGAAAACAGAGAGGGAGGCAAACCATAGGAGACGCTGAACTCCAGGAAACAAACTGAGGGTGGCTGGAGGAGAGGTGGGTTGGGGGATGGGGTTACTGGGTGATGGACATTAAGGAGGGCACGTGATGTGATGACTGGGTGTTATATGCAACTGATGAATCACTAATTTCTACCTCTGAAACTAAAAAAAAAAAAGAGAAAATTGCAAGCACATTGCATGGAATGTAAGTTCTCCACAACTGTGAACTAAATCAGAACCAATTACATCTTCAGTCATCTAAAAAAAAAAAAAACAAGTAAACACCATAAACACCTATCTCCTTAATATGTGCGGTCTCTTGATTGTTTTTAAGTCTCTGCCTCTTTTAATGAAATTTTCCCCTACTCACCCAACATATTTGTGCTTCTTAAGAGTATCTGTAACTTTCAGAATACTCCAACTTTAATATTTATGTGGAATTTACCCTGTGCTAGGCACTGCTCTGGGCATCGGGGGTTTGATGGTGGAAGGACAACCACTGTCCCACCATTAAGAAGTGTATTGTCTGTTAGGGGAATGGACATTAAATAAATAATCACACACACAGAATAAGTACAAAGCAGGCCATTAATGCATTAAATTCAATTTTCCTTGTGAAAATGTCCAAGCAGAGAGCATGGTGTAAGGAACCCTGTCCCGAAGAATCTAGAATCATCATGATATTGCCACTCTTGCTTTCTGTCTCCTCTGCTCCATCCTCTCTCGTTTTTCTTTGCTCAGGCTCACCCCAGGCATCCTGTCATTTCACTCCTGGTCACTTGTCACATGCACGTCTGTACGGACATGATCTTACAGGACCACAGACCATTTTCACACCCAGAGGAGCAATCATTTCTTCATATCCTTCACTATCTAGCCCTTATCAGGTTCCCCCAATTTTTCATATCTTTCTTGGGGTAGTTGGCTGGCTCCAACTGGGATCCAAACCCGGTCTACCATTGTGTTTGGCTGCCATGTCTTTCCTCCCATGGCTCTTTCAGCTGAGGCAGACCTCTTCCCTTTCTTCCCCCCTTTTACTAATACCTGTTGAAAAAACAGCATCTGTTGTCCTGTAGAGTGTCTCACCCTTGGAGTTACCTCATTGTTTCCCTGTGGTGTCTTTTAAACTGTGCCTCTCCCCACAGTTCTTAAACTGGAAATGAGGTCTAAAGGTTTGATTGGAGTGGGAATTGACCTTTTATGGCAGGAGCGCTTCACGGGTGTGCCCTGTGTTCCGACTGCGTCACGGGGGGGAGCACCTAACCTCTGGTCATCCTGCCTGTAGTGATGAGGGAGCCTGTCCTGGACCAGCTGCTCTCAGGGGCCGCTTCAACCTTCTCTCTCCTGTTTTTGGTGGCCGTTGATAATCATTGCCTAGACTCGTATTTCTTTTTTTCTTTTTAAATATGAAAGGCTTCACAGATTTACATGTCAGCCTTGCGCAGGGGCCACGCTGATCTTCTCCGTACTGTTGCAATTTTAGCATACATGCTGCCGAAGCGGGCCCTAGACCCGTATTTCAAATGGCATTGCCAAACGGTGCTTTTTCTAGTCCTTTCATTTCTTCTGTAAAGAAGAACGTTCCCTTGTTAACCAGGACAGTTTGATGTCTACGAAATTTAGAGTTCATTCAGAAAAGGCATAACACATTTTTAAGTCTTTTTCTTTATTTGCCTGTTTTTAGGGTAAGAGTTGGCACTCCACTTTCCTCCAGCTGGGCGGAATGGGTTGTTTTTGTTTGTTGGCTCATTTGCTTCTTGGCTTTTTCTTTTCTTGAGCATCATTGTAAACCAGTGGGTTTTTATATGGCCAGTGTTCTTCAATCAATTAACCTGTTGTGTGTGTGTGTGTTTCTTTGATCTGTTCAGGTTGCCCATCTTTGGCTGTGAGAATCTCTTTATTTTGACTTCTATGGTCTTGACTCCTTATAGTGGTTTGATCGCCTCCTTGATTCTGGTCACACTCATTTTCTACATCTGCTGCCATGCCTCCCGGAAGCCCCGACCCTTTCCGTGGGGAGCTGTGGTCAGAGCCCACAGTCTGGAGACCAGCGGTGGTCTTTGTCTCTAGGGCACGCTCCACAACAGAAACGTAATGCTAGCCACATAAGTAATGGGACATTTTTTAGTAACCATGTTTTAAAAAAGGAGCAAGTGAAGTTTATAACATATTTAATTCAGTATATCCTCAATATTAGCATTTCAACATGTAGTTGATGTAAAAATTTATTGAGATGCATTACTTCTTTTCATACTGAGTCTTGAAATCTGCTGTGTATTTTATCTTTACAGCATATTTCAGTGTGGACTTAGTCCCATTTCAGGTACCCTGTGGCCACACACCACCAGTGGTACCACGTGGGACAGCACAACACTACAGCTTTTCAGTGGGCAGAGAAAGGCAATGCATATTTTTGAGAAACAAATCGTGAGCTCATACTGATACCTCAAATTCAAATGTAGTCTTACAGGATTTTTTTTTCTTCTTTGATATTACACTTGTATTTCTTTTTCTTTTATTTTTTTGAAGATTTTATTTACTTATTTGACAGAGAAAGAGAGAGAGTGTGCACAAGCAGGGGGAGCAGCAGAGGGAGAGGGAGAAGCAGGCTCCCCGCTGAGCAGGGAGCCCGATGCGGGGCTCGATCCCAGGACCCCGGGATCACGACCTGAGCCAAAGGCAGACATTTAACCGACTGAGCCACCCAGGTGCCCCGATATTTGTATTTCTTTTTTCTTACACTGAAAATCTTAGTTTCAAAAAATATTCACATATTATTTGCTTTATCTTAAACTATATTTAAAGTAGTTTCAGAATAATAACACACCATTACCACTGACAGTGTGATACTGAATGAGGTTTAAGATTTCTTTGCAGATCTGTTTGTTTATAGAACATAGTTCACTAAGAAAATGTAATCAAATATGGGATAGTTAAAAAAAAAACTTGGAATGTTCTAAAGTCATTTAATGTTTCTTCTGTGTCTCACCAACTTGACATAGCTAGCTTGGTGAGTTAATCTCAGTTTTAATCTTCAGAGGTTCCCACCTCTCATTTAGTGTTTTTGTGGTTTGTTTCAAATCTTTCTGAACATAGGGAGCTCATTTGAGGTCAGGGTCCTTTGGTGGTCAAGACATGGCTAGATGACATTTGAACCCTTCCAAGTCTAAGATGCTCTGATTATTCTAAACATCTCCCGTTCCCAGATTCATTCACAAAGCAAAGAGACTCTAAGAACACGGAAGTCTGTGCTCTATGAGCTGGTGGACTGTGGAAACTTCTTTCTATATAGCTGAGTCTTATCTTCAGAAACAGACTAGTCAAGGGTGGACAAGGGCCAGGACAGGAGTGGGGTTCACAAGGAGTTCGTTGAGGGGTCTTTGAACTCTCCAGAAAGGGATTTGGAAAGGTATGTGTCTTTCCCTAGAGGCTCCCGAAAGGGAAGAGGGAGCATGGTTTTTTGCTCCTAGAATGTTTGAAGGGTTTTGGATCTAAAAGGTACCTGAGAGATGACATTAGATTAGACGGCATTGAGTGATAGAGCACTGGACTTGGAGCTGAGGTCCTGGATTCAGACGCAAGTGTCTCTACTTGTGTGACCTTGTGCGAGTCATTGGCTCTGTATGATGCTATTCTTGTAGTGTAGAATGGTGGACTTCTGATCTGTGGACTGGTGAGTCTCTCAGTCGGGATATCTTTTTGCAGATGCACACTCGCAGGCATCCTTGGGACATATTTGAGGCAACAACCCAGCTGTGCTTGGACTAGTGCAGCAATGAGGCTTCACTAATGAGAACTGGAGAGATACGAGCTTTCAGGCCATAAAGAATTAAACTGTCTGCAACTCAGATTTGTCATCTTAAAACGGGGGCTATGCTTCTTGCCTATGGTATAGAATGGGAAAGCACTTTCTAAACTTGAAATGCAAGGGGCTCTTACCCTTAAGTTCAGTTCGTGAGGCAGACACTCCTCTCTGATGGAGTCATTACCTTCACAGCCTTGGGTGGGATCGTATGTTGCATATAAATCTGGACCAAAATGCCACCTTTATGTTTTGTTTAGCTCCAGAACAAAGGACTGAAAGATTACTGCTTTGATTATAACCCTCCCAGTGAAAACCAAATCGTAGGACACCAGGTCCTTCTGTACCCCTGTCATGGAATGGGTCAGAACCAGGTAGGTGCTGCTTCTCTAGCTTGACATTCTTGGGCCAAGGGACAGCAGACAGCAGGAGGCTCTATGCTCAAGGGACTATTGGTAGGAATCTCTCCGTTTTAAAAAAATTAAACATTTAATAATAAAGATCAGAGTAAAAAAAAATTAAAAATAAAAAATAAAACATTTGGTATTTTTTGCATGATCCAGGTAATATATGCTTATTGCAGAACATTTGGAAAATACAAAATAGAAGCAGTAAGTGAATGACAGGTCCCAGCAACCGTCATAAGAATGAAGATGTATTTACTTCCCATCTTTTTGTATGCAAGGCCTTTGGATTATTGTTTGAAATAGTTATTATCATAATGTCTATACGTTTTCTATCCCATTATTTCCACTTACTTCATCATACTTTTCTTGTGTTATTAGACATCCTTTGAGACTATCATTCCTAAGGGCCTCTTGATAATCCTTCATGCGGCTATATTACTATTTAGTTATAACTGAGTCCCTGCCTGCCTGTCTTTGCAATTGTAAGTGACCCTGCCACTAACTTCTTGTCAGAAAAAAAAAAAAAAAGGAAAAAAAACAACAGATCTGCATTTCAGATGACTTCCTTAGAATTAATGCTTAAACAGAATTATGAGTTTTGATGCACAGTGCTGTGCAAAGCAGTGTTTAGGGCAATTGCCGGTGGCCTGGGCAGGTCTGTTTGGGTGAAGTGCTGAGCTTCAGGCTGGGCCGGGGAGCGAGTCCTGGAAGGTCTGTGGCCTGGAACAGGACCCCAGCCCAAGCAGGCGGATACACCAGCAGGGCGGGGCCCGTGGAGGACGGAGGAGATGAGGTGGCAGACACCTAGAGACGGAGGAGTGGGATTAGAGTTTCTTCCAACCTGGAGTCTCCCCAGGTTCTCGTCCAGCGATCTCCCTCTTTCCACATCAGACAGTAACTGGTGCATGTTGGTTGCTCCGTTTTTAGTTTTTCGAGTACACGTCCCAGAAGGAAATACGCTATAACACCCACCAGCCAGAGGCCTGCATCACTGTGGAGGCAGGAACGGATGCCCTCGTCATGCATCTCTGCCAGGAAACTGCCCCAGAGAATCAGAAGTTCATCTTGCAGGAGGTGAGCGAGCTGTCTCCTGCCTTCCGCGCTGTTGGTCCACGGGCTGCCGAGGGGGGAGTAGAAGTAGAGCTCCCCAGCCTAGTCCTCTCGGGTGTTAGGGGTGCAGCCACATACAGGAGACCCAGGACTTCCCCCAAGGTGCTAGCAGTGTGGTTGGGGTCCCGCTTCCAGCATCAGCACCCAGCATCAGTAGCGCTTTGGCTCCCGTCCAGTCGTCCCACCCTCCTTAAACCTGGAGCCACAGTAATGGAAAGAGGAGCTGTTGCAAACACATTCGAAGATGAAATGGGGTTGAAATGACGAAGGATGTGAGGTTAGACCCAGGTATGAGCTACTCCATGTCTGTAAGCCTCATTTTTCCCAGCTGTAAAATGGGAGCGATCATAGAGGACTAGATGTGTGGCAGAAATTGTCCTTGGAAACCATGAAGCTCTACAAGGATCAGCTGTTACTTGCAGGATAAGAAAATATCCTTCCGAGGGAGTTGGCTCTCCATCAGAATAGTTATTGTGGATTTGAAACCGGGTATTATTTCAGGCCTGAGAGGCACTAGCCGCCCCCCCTGCCCCGCCCACACACACACAACCGTAATGGGACTCGTGAATCCGTCAGATCCTTTGACTCACGAAAAAGCACATGAGGGAATAAATCCAAAGAAAATAATTCACAAGAAAAAATTAGTTCTCTTTTATCTCCATAGGAAGCTTTCATTCCCAGCCTGGCTCCAGGGATGGAAAGATTGGTCTCTGTTGCTTATAAATGGGTTAATTCTCAGTATGATTAGAAGCTGGAGTCCATTTTCCTGTAGACGATATTATGATTAGCACTGAAATCTGCAGGCCACCTGGACAAGCCTTGCACTATGGTGCTATCCATCTGATATTAAAAATAAGAGGGAAGACACCCCCGGTCTGTGGTTCTCTGCAGCGCCTGCCCCCGTCTCCTTCTCTTCTTTCTTCTAGCTGGAAGCTGTTTGTAAGCCCTCGAGGAAGAGTCATGCAAGCTAGAAATCATAAAATTGGTTTGAAATGTCATTAAAATTTTATCTTAAATTTCAGTGACCATTTAAGGAACAGTACGTTTCCTTAGCAGGGTGGGAGAAAGGAGGCTGTATTTAATCATTTTCTTTCTTGGTACTCTGAGGGCAACTTGGGAGCTCTCTTAAGGGTTTGAAAGGTTAATATTTTTGAGATTCTTCTGCATATAATTCTATTTCCAAAGTTTCTCTTTCCCTAGAACAGATATGTCACTCATTCTGCCCATTTGCTCCTCAGCCACGATGAAGTTCCCTGGGGTGTACAGCTTACGACAGAGACAGGTGGAGGGGAAAAAAACTCCAGGACCGGGGGAGAGGCTTGCTGAGTTAACTCAGCAACAGTTGAGAAAAAGAAGAGAAGGCATTAAAGAAGACCATGATCTTTGGGGTTGGGGAAATGGGCATGGTCCCACAGAACCCATGTCCTCGCTAGTGACTTACCCCCTCACCCAGCTGTTCTCTGGCTGAGCTGGGACTACAGCCAAGTTTCCTGAGTCTGCATTTAAAAACCTAAAAGAAAGAGATCACCAGGGATGTAATTAGTTGACCTGAGGGAAGTGAAAGAGGTTAATAAGAGATCTCTTTGATCCTGATTTCCCTGAAGGAAAAGAAGAGCAGTAGGGAGGAGACATGGAGTCTGACAGATCCCCAGAGTGGCCAGCAGGTGGCACCACCAGCCCTGACGGTGGAGTTGGGGCCCCTGGAGCTGAGCTTCCGGCTACAGGGGAGCCTACCACACCTGCACACGCCTGGCCCTTCCTATGTACGCATGGTCCCGAGTCGCCTTAGCGCAGGGCAGACACTTAGAGCTCACTAAATGCTTCTGAAGTGATAAAAATCACCTGAGCTCTTAAGAACACATTGTAAGGAAAAAGATATTTTCTGGGGAATTATTTGCATTTCTCTTACATATCCATAGTTTATTATCTCTTGTAGGATGGTTCGTTATTTCATGTACAGTCCAATAAATGCATTCAGGCTGAGAGGAAGACGTTCAGTAGTGACAGTTTCGTACCCCTCTTGCGGGACTGCACCGACTCCGAACATCAGAAATGGTTCTTCAAGGAACACATGTGATAAAGTGTCACGGTACAAGGAGCTCATGGAAGGAGTGGGAAGGCCCCTGGACTCTGCCCAAGAGAGACTTAGCAGAGTCCAGTGACAGACCCACCCCAAAGCTGGCTGCTTTCCTTTGATAAGAAAGTTACTTAAAACCTGTGAAAGTGATGTTGGATTTAAGAAGCTTTTTACTGATTTTGAAAACTTCAGAATTGCTCCTAAATACCCTATTTTCAAAGGGTAGTCATAAAATGTTAACTCTTGGTATTCAGAGAATTAAAACCTTTAAATATTTTTCTATCAAGATGTGTGTTCCTCTGTCGTGCATTTCAATTACAATCCCTGGCAAAAAAGGTAAATATTCTATTTTTGGTGTCTGCAAGGATTCCCAGGCATTAAGATGTTTGCGTGGGTGGAAATTAGACTCACGTAGCATACTCTACGTAAACTGACAACACCTCAAACATTGGGTTAGTTTTTTCTCGGGCGTAGACAGATGGACACTGGGAACATTGTATTGATTCCTTCACATTGTTGAGATATTCCAGGTTTATTTAAATAAGGAATGCTATTTGGTTATGTGTCACCACCATAGTCAAGACTCCAGCGAATGTCTCTGTTAGCTAAAGAGGACTAACCAAAGCTGAAATCTCAAAGGCACAGCACGACTTAGCGAGTCACCATCAGCTTCTGGCACACACGGTGGCCTCCAGACAATGCCTCGCTGTGTCATGGCTGGGGGCTTTCAGAAATCACCTCCGTGACTTTAAAACACATTCGTGTCATTTTATGTTTTAATTACACATTGGCATCCAGGAGAAATGTACTGTGCTATACGAAACACAGTTTTCAAATGTGTTCATTAATAGTATTTGGTCCTTACACCCGTGTTCAGTTCTGTGCTGTAGTAGCTGCTGCCGAACTAGCCCAGATCCACTTCTGGGATCTTGTCAACCTGATGACATCACTGTGAACAATTCAAAGAACAATAGGAAGACATTGCAGATCTTTGCTTTTGTAGCCAATCAGATGTGAGCGATGAAGACAGAGGTGTACTTGACTAAAAAGTATCAACCTGTGTGGCCTCGGGCTCTTTTTTAAAGCATCCTGCCTTCTCTGGGGGGTCCAGTTTAACAATCACCCAGAAGGACTCCTACTTACCTGGCTAGCATCAATCTGATGCCACTCTGAACTTCGGTTTCTTCTTCTGTAGAATGAGAATAATGAAACCAAGCGTGGAAGGGAGTCACGAGAATGAAATAACAGAGCAGATGTGGGCTTAGTTTAGTCCCTGGCATGCAGTATGGGCTAATTAAATTTCTAGTTTCAGGGGCGCCTGGGTGGCTCAGTTGGTTAAGCGACTGCCTTCGGCTCAGGTCATGATCCTGGAGTCCCTGGATCGAGTCCCGCATCGGGCTCCCTGCTCAGCAGGGAGCCTGCTTCTGCCTCTGACCCTCCCCCCTCTCATGTGTTCTCTCTCTCTCATTCTCTCTGTCTCAAATAAATTAAAAAAAAAAAAAATCTTTAAAAAAAAATTTCTAGTTTCATAAATAACACATTATAATATGTGAAGCGCAATAAGCATCAGTGGGTGTTTATTCAAAAATAAATATTAAGTACTTTAGTTATTTTATCTTTATGGGATTAAATAGCTCATTGGCAGGCAGGACTATGGTATGAGCCCCTTCCAGCATAGCTCAGTTCTCTCGTAAGTGGTGAAAGTGAGAAATTTTATGTTCTGCATATTTTACCCTTTCTGCGTGTCAGTCTGAGCTGGATGAAGGGGTGTCAGCCCCTCCCAGGGCGTGGGAAGACAATTCAGGCAGGCGTAAAATGGATGCTGACCAAATCCATAAAGAGTGCAAGGAGGGGATGCCTGGGTGACTCAGTTGGTTAAGCGTCTGCCTTTGGGGCCCAGGTCATGATCCCAGGGTCCTGGGATCGAGTCCCGCATCGGGCTCCTTGCTCAGCAGGGAGCCTGCTTCTCCCTCTCTCTCCCTCTGCTTATGCTCTGTCAAACAAATAAAATATTAAAAAAAAAAAAAGAGTGCAAGGAGGCTAAACGTGCATTTTTGTGTGCGTTCACTGGGCATCGCTGCTCATCAGTTTGGTTTGAGAGTCATCCCTCTTACTCCTGCTATCAACTTAACGTGGTGATTTTTAGGGTAGAAAACTAATAAAAATATTTTTAGGGTATCAAGGGAAGTATTCTTACAGACTGGGCGGCAATTTACTTTTTGAAGAACATTTCCCTTCACTGATGGATGGGGAATCTGAGCCTGGGTGTCTCCACCTGACCCACTGGAAGGTGTGAATTGGCCCCCAGTCCCGGTGCGTGGAGCCAGGAGTCCTGGGGGCCAGCCTTAGCTATGGCAGGTCATTTCACCTTCCTGGACTCATTTCCTCATCTGCATCATGGGGATAAGAATGTCCTTAAGAAGGTTGATTTCTTAGCTACATTTTTTAGTTACCCTAAGGATTGCAGTATGCTTCCCAAATTTATCACAATCTTCTTCAGTAGAGTATCGAGTTAATTCCAGTAAAATTTAGCAAATTTGTATTAGTGTAACTCCATTTCCTACCCCCTCCTCTGTGTTATTGTAGACGTACATATATGTTATAAACTCAATCAAATGATATAATTATTACTTTGAATTATTTTAATTATTTAAATAATAGAAAAAAGAGGAAAAAATATATATACATATGTGTGTATATAATATATATATATATATATATACACACACAGTCTCTTCTATTTACCCACATCTGTATCATTTCCATGCTGTTCATTACTTCCTGTGAATCTGAGTCCCCTCGTGTCATTTTCTTTCAGTTATTGTACTTCTCACCTCTGAATATCCACTTGGTTCTTTTTCGTAGTATCCAGTTTCTGTGTTTGAAATTTGACTCATTGTTACAAGCACATTTTCCTTTAGTTCTTTGAATATGGTTTTTAAAAATTCTTTGAATATATTCGTAATAACTACTTTGAAGCCTTTGTACCATAGCAGCTTAAAGACATTAAAGACATTATCTTGCAGTTTCTATAGGTCCGATTTGGGGCATGGCTTGACTAGATTCTCTGCTCAGGGGCTCCCAAGGCTGCAGTTGAGGTGTCCACCTTGGCTGTGATCTCATCTGAGACTCAGGGTCCTCCTCCAAGCTCCCTGGTTGTTGGTGGAATTCAATTCCCTGGGGCCACAGAACTGAGGACCTCAGCTCTAAAAGGTCACTTTCTGCTCCCCGCCATGTGGCCCTCTCCACAAAGAGACGGTTTGCTTCTTTAAGGCCTGTGGGAGAGTGCCTGCTGCTTATTCTTAGCTCTTTTAAGGGCTCACTTGATTAGGTCAGTTTGACCCAGGATAATCTTCCATCTCTTAACTCAAAAGCCATCTGATTCAAGACATGAATTACACATCCACAAAAGTTCTCCAGTGCAGTGGTATCCCATTACATTCCGAGGTCCTGCCCCACTCCAGGGGAGGAGACCACACAGAGCATGTTCGCCAGGAGGCAGGAAACGTGGAGCTCATCTAAGCCTTCTGCCTACCACAGCCCACCCTCTGGCCCCCAAGTAGTTGACGCCCCTTCCATGTGAAAAATACATTCACTCCCTCCCCAGGTTCCTGAGTCTCATCTCATTACAGTATGAGTACAAAGTCCAAAATTGCATCATCTGAATCTAATCATCCGAATCAGCTGAAAGTCCAAAAACCTAAGTCAGGTCCAGGTCCAGATGAGGGCTCCCGGGTGTCCCCCAGCAGGTGCAGTGGCCAGGACACGGTTCCCCTCCACTCGTGGGCCTGGGAAGCCAAGGGACAGGTTCTTAGCTCTGCCACGGCCAGCACACGGCAGTGGGAAGGCACGGGACAATGGTTACAGACATTCCATCTCAGACAGGGGACATAAAGGTCGGAAGGAGCCATGGGTCCATAACGCTCTTGAAATCTAGCCAGGTAAATGTTTCACTTCTCTGGACTCAGCTTCAAGACCTGGGAAGAATTCTCTGGAACTCTTGCCTCTTTCTTCTGGGCACACAGCTCCCCAACTCTTGCCCTCCTTCCTTTTTTAGGAAAGGTGACATGGTTGCGATGGAGTAGTTTTACCAATCTGCACCCCCCAGTGGAGTTTTGGGGGTCCAAGACTCTCCTTTCATTGTGTACTCTCACTGTCCCTTTTTAGTCCAAGGTGGCAGGCTTTCTGCTGAAATAATTTTCTTGAGAACTTTGGGCAGCTTGTATGAATTCGTTTCTTTTTACCCCACTAGACAGAAGCCACATCCACAGGTCTCTCTTTTTCTCTGCAAGCTTCCTAGATGCCCCTGGCTCAGCTGAGAAGACCTTTGAGGTGCCCACACCCCTAATCTCTTAAAGGGCCCTCGGTGGGGCTGAACGTCCTGACCTTTCGTTCGCTTTGAGGTTCTAACAAAAGGTGGTGCAGTCACACACTGGGCCTTCTCTCTGTGCCACACGTTCAGCAGCCCTTCTGAGTTTTAGCATCTTTTGCCATCTGGAGAGGCCGAGAATTTTCTTTTCTTTTTTTTTAAGATTTTATTTATTTATTTGATAGAGATAGAGAGAGGGAGAGCACAAGCAGGGGGAGCGGCAGGCAGAGGGAGAGGAAGAAGCAGGCTCCCTGCTGAGGAAGGAGCCCGATGCGGGGCTCGATCCCAGGACCCTGGGATCATGACCTGAGCCGAAGGCAGCCATTTCACTGACTGAACCACCCAGGCGCCCCGAGGCTGAGAATTTTCTGAATCATTTAGTCCTACTTCATTTTTGTGTAACTCTATCCGTCTCCTCTTGGGTTCTACTGTGAGTAGTGAGAAGAGAGCAGGAAGCACCTTCCGCACTGCCTGGAAATCTCCTTCGCTATATACCAGGTTCATCCCTTATCAATTCTACATAACTGCAGGCAGTTTTGCTAAGCTTTCTTTCTTTCTTTCTTTTTTTTTTTTTAAGATTTTATTTATTTGATAGAAAGACACAGCAAGAGAGGGAACACAAGCAGGGGGAGTGGGAGAAGGAGAAGCAGGCTTCCCACCGAGCAGGGAGCCCGATGTGGGGCTCGATCCCAGGACCCGGGGATCACGACCTGAGCCGAAGGCAGGCGCTTAACGACTGAGCCACCCAGGCGCCCCTTTGCTAAACTTTCTGCAGCATAAAATAAGGGTCCCTTTGCTCCTGTTTCCAATAATGCGGTCCTCACTCTCTTCTAATCAATCCTTCTGATGCTTCACCAACAGTGTCCTCAACATCCATATTTCTACAGACAGTCTGTTCAAGGAAACTTAGCCTTTCCTATCACGTTCTGCAAAATTCCTCCAGCTTTCTCCCACTGTTCATTGCCAAAGCCACTCCCCCATGCTAGGTATTTGTTACAGCAGCATCTCACGTCCAGGTACCAAAATCCGTATTTGTTTCCTATTGCTCTGTAACAAATCACCACAAACTTAGTGGCTTACAATAGCCCTCATTTACCTGTAGGTCATTGGCCTGGGCATCACTTAGCTGGGTTCTCTGCTCTGGGCTCGTGGGCTAAAATCAAGGTGTCTGTGGGGGTTGCTGTCTCTTCTGAGGCCTGGGGTCTTCTTCTAAGCTCATTCTTTGTGGGCAGAATTTGGGTCTTTATGATTACAGGAACAAGATCCTCAGCTCCTAGAAGTCGTTTGCTGAGAGATTCTCCAGCTGGCTCTGAAGAAGCCAGCCACCATGCTGTGATAGGTCCAGGTGGCTAGGACTGAGGATGGCCTCTGGGAGCTCAGAGTGACAGAGTTCATGTTGAATTTCTGGAAGCATACTCCTCAGTGTGATTAGTACCACAATGACAATGTAGACAATGCAGGTTCAGCGATGCCATTCTTGTGATCAGATGCCTACTTACCATTAACGAAGGTTCCTTTCTGGGGCTCCTGCGTGGCTCAGTCGGTTAAGCATTTGCCTTTGGCTTGGGTGTGATCCCAGGGTCCTGGGATCGAGTCCCGCATCAGGCTCCCTGCTCAGTGGAGAGCCTGCTTCTCCCTCTCCCTCTGCCCCTTCCCTGGCTTGTGCTTTCTCTCACTCACTCTCACTCTATCTCAAATAAAATCTTTTTTTTTTTTAAAAGAAGGTTCCTTTTTGAAAACTTGTAAAAATTCCCAAGAAATGAAACCTTCATCACATGAAGAGCTCCTTAGATATCAGCTGGGAAGGATTTGTTTTATTTATATGAGTCAATTCTGAATTTCTTTACGGGTTGAGTATGTGTTAAATTGCTTGCACCAACTAGCTTCCTTTCTCCCTCCGATGAAAGCAGTGCTTCTCACACTCGAACATGCACAGGATCACCTGACATCTTGTTAAGAGGCAGATGCATGTTTAGTAGGTCTGGGATGGGCCTTGAGATTCTGCATTTCTCACGAGCTCCCGGGAGATGCCAGTGCTGCTGGTCTGTGGGCCGTATTTTGAGTAGCCGGATATTCAAGTGAGAAAAAGGAGAGAAGAAAGCTCCAGGTTGGCTAGTCACTAGTGTCTTTCCCTCACACACACGCCAGATGGTGTTGTCAGCTCAGGAAACGTTAACAGGGCTTTCACTGAGGCCAACTCTACTGGTCTAAACAACCCTCCAAATCATGGGTCCACGGGAGGCAGACCTGGAAGGCACCCAGAGGTCATCCTGTGCCCAATGTAGCTGATGGGGAAGCTGAGGCCAGGGAGGGAAGGGGTTTGCCCGAGGTCACACAGCAAGTTAGGGACAGCATTTTCTTTGTCAATCCCTGTCATTCCATCTGGTCACCCATATTTTAAATTTGGTCTGGGTGTGTTTTTCTTAAAGTGTTCAGTTGGTACTCTTTTTAAAAAAACATTGTCTCTTCAGAAATTGGCCTTGCCATATTCTGTTAAATTATAAAATAAAATGAGTTACCAATCTTGATAGAAAGTTCTAAAGACCTGGCCACGTGCCTCGCTATATCAGAGTCACAATATTTATTTAACAAGTGGGGTTGGAAATACCGGCCTCTTCCATCTCCTCATGTCTAAGAGGGTTAGCGCACTACACACGAAATCTCTCACACTTGTACACAACTTTAGTTTTGTTTTCAAGGGTTTTATTTTGTTTGATCCTATGAAGTCAACTGGATGAGGATTGCTCTCTCCTGTCTCCTGCTGCAGCTATTGCTGCTAATGATGAGGATGACGATGAGGATGAGGATGATAATTGCATGAGTTGGGCAGTGCTCTAGGCATTCATATAAAGGATCTAATTTAATTCTCAAAACCCCCGGTGAGGAAGGTGTTAGTCCTCCCCTCTCCACCCTCCATTTTAAAAGGCGAGAACACTGAGCCTCAGAGAGGGTAGGGAACTTGTCTAAGGTCACACAGCTAATCGATGGCTGTGCTGGGATCTGAACGCAGACGGTCTTAGGCCAGAGCTCAGTGATAAGGGCTCTGTCCCTCTGGCTCCTGGAGGGCAGGGGACGACCCGCCCGAGTCTACAGCCCATACCCCCTGCCGGCCGCGTCCCTTCTTCCCTTTTGGTCCAGTTACGCCACACTGCCGGTTATGGCCTGAGGATTACTGAGTCTGTCCCGCTTGGACGGCGCAGGAGGTCACAGTGGATTCCTGTCTCCGGGCAAGCTCATTTCTTTTGAAAGCGCCGAGTCTGGGAGCAGAACCGGGGACAGGGGCCCAAGTGCAGAGTGGCCAACGGTTCTGACCTGCTCCTTCATGGGCAGCTGTCCAGGTACCATCCCCTTTTGCCCACACCCACAGCCTGCCCTCTCTTCCAAATGAGGCAAGAAAGGGAATGCAGGGTTTGGGAGGCATCTCTGCAGCTTCTCCCTTGAGCTTCTTGCTGCGGAGCAGGGAGGCCGGCAGTCCATGGCCAGGTCAACTGCAATTGCTCCATTCAGCATCGATCTGCCTTCAGAGTGTTTCAAACCCGTGGGACAGGGAGTTGTGTCCCATCTGCCATGTCATGATTCCTCTGTGAATCATCTCGAACCTTCTTTTATGAGGCAAAGGTCAGTGGAACTGATTGCTCATTAGAATCAAGACAGTTATTTCAGTATCCCAAAAAGAAATTGCCAGAGGGGTGTGTCTTTTGGGCAGCTCTGGTTATTAACTCAAGAGTGATTGCAAAGCAACACTGGGGTCTAATTGCCAACTGTTAGAAAAGGAAGCAAACTACTGGGTTATGGAGTTTGAAGGGACTTTAGAAGTCATATGTTCAACTCACTCGCGATGCAGGACTCCCTCCTGGCCCCCAGCCTGTGGTCAGTGACCCTAGCTTGTCCACTGCCACTGGGAGGGATGCTCTTCCCTTTTTAGGCGGCCCGTTCTGTTCTCAAATGGCTCATGAAACTGAAATCCATCTCCCTGAAATTTCCCGTATTGCTCTGGATCCCCCTAGGAGGCCACCCAGCGTGTTTGCTCTCTCAGCCCCTCGGAGATTCAAGGAGAGAGAAGACGTGTCTGAGTCTTCTGTGCTGTAGGCCAGCCAGCCTCATTCCTTCAAACCATTCTTATGGGCTGTGGTTTTCACTGGAGTTCTGGGAGCAGGGAAGATGGGTATTTGCATTAAATCTGCTCCATTTAACCAAAGGTAGACTCCATTCTCCACTGCTGCAGAGGTCAAGGCTAGCTATGGCTGCCCCAGATGCCCTGAGAGCAATAAAATGACATTAGGAAGGCTGTGGGGCAGGGCGGGGCAGTGTATGTGTGCGTGCACTCACGCGTGTCTGTGTGCACATGTGTGGGGGCGGGCAGCAAGACTGGGAGAGACGCTGTAAGGGAACCTTCATTTTCCATAATAGGAAGTCAATAATAATGATCTAAAACAGAAAAATCATGAGAAAGCAGGGCTGATGTATTATTTGAAATACAGGGACAAATACTGGAAGAAATAGCTTGAAATGTTGAGTAGAGGCTCTCTTGGGAGCCAGATCTAGATGGGGTGGGGACGGGTAGGCAGAGGACTACTGATTTTATTACAAACCTTGAGGACTATTAGACTTTTTAAGCAAAGTACATGTACTCAAGCTAACTGAGTACATTTGGTAAAAATTATCTTTAAAGGGCGCCTGGGTGGCTCATATGGTTAAGCGTCTGCCTTCGGCTCAGGTCATGATCTCAGGGTCCTGGGATCGAGTCCCACATCGGGCTTCCTGCTCCTTGGGAGCCTGCTTCTCCCTCTGCCTCTCTCTCTCTCTCTGTCTCTCATGAATAAATAAATAAAATCTTTAAAAAAAAAGTTATCTTTAAAAATTCTCCCAAATGGAGTCTCAGTCCAAACTCTTGTTAGTGGGGAAATAATTAGGGACCTAGATTTGGCTTTATTTAGCAGGCCAGATTTCAGAGAGGTTGGCATTTGTGGAAGGACAGATCTGGATATAAATTCTGATTGGTCACTCCCCAGCTGTGTGACTTTGGGCAAGTGTCCTAACCCCTCTGAACCGCAAGTCCTCATCTGTAAGACAGAGGCAGTACTCATACATCACTCTAAGGGGGTTGTGAACATTACATGAGATGAGGTGGGCAAAGCTGGGAGCCTAGAGCACCCAGGAGGACAGGTGCTCAGGGACCACTTACTGGCCAAAGACTCAGAATTGCTGGCACTCAGAGATCTCCTGGGTACCAGGGAAGCCATTAGAAACAACGAGGTGTATCTCGGACCTCTGCCTGTGGAACAGTTGCTCTTCATAAAAGTCAGATTCTGTGTTGTTTGCTGCCTTGTGGCTGAACAAATGAGCAAAAGTCCTTGGAGGCTTCCCAGCCTCCTTCCCTCTCCATCTGTAGGGAAATTAACTTTCAACTTGTCTCTTCTTGTAATTATTCATCTGTGGGAAAACTCTGAACTCAAGAACTGCAGGGGACTTGGGGGGGTCATTTTAGTCCAGTCTTTTCACTGTCCGGTGAGAGCACTGCTTCCTAAGAGGGGCTCGGAAGGGGGTCCCCAGGCTGGTTCATCCTCTGTGCCCACAGGTAGGGGACGGGAGTGTGAGCCCGGGCCACGCTGCAAAACCCCAGCAGGCCATGGGATTGGGAAGACCAGGGGAGCCTGCCCTGACATGGAATGGGCTCAGCAAGCTCCTTTTGGAACCAGAAGCTGAAGGGAGATAAAACTGCCCTTTCTGGGTAAGATTCTGGACAGTTCTGGGAACTCATCTGCAGAACAAATTGATTTATGGGGATCCAGCTGTGAAGAACTGTACAAAACAGCGATCAGAGGAGATACACTCCAGATGTGGCTCTATTAAAGGCAAGGCTAGAACAGTGGGGTTGAAAGACTTTCTGAGGTCCAGTGGACCGTGGAGACTTCAAGAAAGTATGGCCAAGAGCCTGCGGCTTCCAGCTGCCGATCCTGAGCTGGAAAACAGCTTAGAACCCATTGCGTCCAATCTCTTGAAACTATAGATGGGAACCCCAAAGTCCAGGGAGGGAAGGGGCTTACCCCGCATCACACAGAGCAGGGAGATGAAACTGGGGCCAGAATCCGCGTCCGTTGCTGTCAGTTCCAATGCCTGTCCCATCACCAGCACTCGCTCACCTGCCTTTTAGAGCCAACTCAGGCTGTTTTCGGAATTGCAAGTTGAGGGAAGGCTCCACCTGCCACGCTCTGATGGTGATTTACCCCAAGAGGGAGACTTGGCTGGCCCTAATGCGGGGTTGAAGAGCTCCCTCCCCACCTCACGGGCCTTTGAGACCTTCCTGTAGAGCCAGCTGGACTCAGTGACTCCGCTATCTGGACTCCGCTATCTGCCCTCTGTCCCTGAGGGTGAGGGCAGGGGTGGCCAGCGCACAGGAGGGCGCTCCCCTGCCGCATCGCCTTTGCCAGGAAAAGGATTTCAGGTTTTTGCTGCCTGGGAATGAGATTCATATTTGGTAGACTCTCAAATGAAGTCTAGACTCCCTTTTGTACTAGCGTATACCTGACATCCACTGTCTCTTGCCCCCAACACTTCACTTTTCCCCAGTTATTGGAAAGATACAGGTTTAGCTGAAAAATCAGAAACTATGCAAGAATCTAAAGAAATCACTTAAATTCTCGCTACCCAGAGACAGCACCATTTGGAACTATTTCCTTCCAGTTCTTTTTTTGTTACCACCATCCCTTTCACTGGGTTGGAATTGGCTCAGTATTAGCTTTTGCCAAGTGAACCTGGTTCTGTCCTTTGGGGAAAAGCAAAATTAGTCTCCTTCCTCTGCCCATACCAGGGTTCAGATGTGTGAAGACAATGTTTCCACAGATTCTTCCCACCTCTGGGTGAAAACCTAAACTCCATTTTTAAATGCCGGGGCTTATCATTACAAGTATGATCATTGCCATTTATTAAGTGTACACGGTTTGCAAGGCATTGCACTGCTTGCTTTTCATACATTCCTTCGTTTAATCTTTACAACAACCTTTCTAAGGAGATATCTTCTAGCTCCAATTTATAGGGGAAGAAACAGGCTCAGAGATTATGGGTCTCATTTGGACTGATGGGAACTGAGTTCAGAAGATTATCACCTCCCTTCATCTGGCCTCTTTATCTTTATTAATATATCCAGAGGACACACTAGCATTCCTGACAACCTTACTAAAGTTGCTTATTGAATGCTATACATGCAAAGCAAGCCTTTATGGTTGTTCCCGACAAATTCGTCTCCTTCATTCTGTCTCACAAAGACGTTTTTTTCCTTATAGCAATCACTCTGAGGCAACATAACTCATGTAGAATTCCTGGCAACAATATTTAAAAACAAAAAACAAAAAGGACCCAACCAACCTCCTAGCTCGGCTCCTAGGACACAGTACTCCCCCAGTACCTGGTTGCTATGATTATTATATGAGGTGGGTGACACTGTTTGTTTGGTTCCCTGGGTTTCCCTCTGTTCCCCACAAAACACAGCAGAAGAATGTGCTAAAAGTAGCCTTGTGCTAAGGAGGAGCCCATCCACTGTGGTTGGTCTCTGAGCTGGCTTCCAGAAGCATCCTTCCTCCCCAGCTATTGGCAGAAATAAGAAGCCAAGAAGATGCTTCCTTGAGTTGGGGTGCTTCTGCCCTATGCCCGGCCCCACCTTCCCCGGGGGTCTCCCCATCCCACCCGTGTGTTGGTGGGGCAGGCCTGTGTGTCTTTGGTGGGAAGACCCTCTGCTCCCCAACAGCCTCCGAGCCTGTGACGTCCCAGCCCGCCTTGCTGCTGCTTCTGCTGCTGATCCCTCACCCACGTGGCTCCGAGGAGACACTCCTTTGAGCGGGGTGGAGTTGTCAGAACGGATTTTAAAATATGGGTTGTATTTCATTTTAATTTTTGGTTATTTTCTAAATTTGGTCACAATCGCATCTTCTTGTTCTAAAACGAGAGGGAGGATGCAGCTGCCCTCTGGGAAATCTCCAGAGAGGAGAAGGGAAGAAAGCCCTCGTGCTTCTCTGCTGATTGCTCTGCTTCCTTCCTGAGCTCTCCAAAGCCAGCTATGTGGGAGTGGAAGGGACAGATGTGGACCTGAGAATACCCACATGTTCCCCTTGAACCTGGGAGCTCCATGGAAGGCATACTGTCACCGGCCCAGGACCACTCACCAAGGCTACTGGCCCCACATGTGCCAGACAATCAGACACTGTGCCTACCCCAGGGAGTAAAACCCACTTGGACCCACGAAATTTTGATTCGAGGTGGACACAGAGAGATGGAAGGAGCCTTAAAAAAAGGGATCGATCTCTTTGTCATCATAGAAGGGTGACATCTGTGCCATCTTGAAAGGTTGAGCAGGCCATGGATTGGCAGGGGAAGGCGGTCCAAGGGGAGGGTGGCAGGGCCAGGAAGGGTGGGTGGTGGTGTTGCTGAAACATGGGGAAGGGAGGCTAGGAGGGCGAGCCACATCCTGGCTGGGGCCCTATCTCGGCTGGCTCAGATGCTAAGCTGAAGAATTTAGACTTCGGCCTGGAGGCAAGGAGGGGAAATGGTCTTTGCAGGCAGGACAGGACAGCAACTGGCCAAGGAGCCACTTCCTCACATTGCGTCATCCTTCCCCAAGCACCCATCCCCCACGAGTGAGCTGCCGAGGGCTGGGATTCTATCACACTGTGTGGTTTGGCTTCTGTCCCCAGCCCTGCACTGAACCTCTCCTGCCAAGGTCAAGGGCCTCTCATATACGAAATCCCTTGAAAAGTTTCCTCCACATGTCCCTGCGTCTCACCATTGTATTTGGCTTGCTCTAGCCCGGTCTCCTCGGGGGTTCTGGCCGCCCCACCATGTTTCTTAGTTCCCACCCACCCCAGACTCATCTCAATCGCTTCTATGGGTTTTCTCTCCACATTCTTGAGCCACATTTCCCAGGATCCTCTTGCGAGGGGCCCATAGGCATGGCTTTAATGCCAACAGTTAGTTGGGTCTATCAGTTAGGACTTGCATGCAGCTGCGAGCTGAAAAACAGTGACTTAATAAAATTCAAGGTCTTATTAGTCTTATGTAGAAGGATGCTCAGAGTTAGGCATTTCAGGGCTGATATGGTGGCTTCACAGTGCCGTGAGGGAGGGAGGCTCATTCTGTCTTTCCATACGTTCTTGTCACACTGTGATTGCAAGATGGCTGCCCCCGTCCCCCCACAAGCATTCCGTTTGTCTTCATTCAAGGAGAAGGAGAAAGGACGAGAGCAAAAGACCTGCTGGCTGAAGAGAGGCAAGAGGAGTCACCAACACTGTCCGCCTTTGGAGTTACCTGTCCCTCTGACTCTTAGTGAGGTGTTGGCCTGTGTTCGTCAGCCTGGAGGGACCCTGGCTCTGTCACGTCATGGCCTGGCACCAAGGCCTGGCATGGATCTTGTTCCTTTGCAACATCAGTGGCTCATTTCACTGTCAGATATATTCGTGTCCTGATAGCAACTAAGGGAGAGGAAGGTGCAAAGCAATCTCGTGTTGGAAGATGGAGCTGGGGTGTTGCTCAATGCAGGACGGCCGGGGCTGCTCCACTGCCAAATCCTGGCACGCAAAGGGAGGAAGAGGCTCTCACTCGGCTGGACTTGCTGTTCCCGAGGCAGGGAGTCCAGAATGACTCCAGAGTCCGAAGCATTATTTGCCCTCTTAAGCTTGTCTCTCAGCCCCTGCACGCCGGCAACGTGCAGGTCTCTGCGGCCCGGGTCTTCCCCACCCTGCTGCCTGCTGAGCATTTCCCTCCGGTTGAGCCAAAGCTGCTACATAACTCATTCGAGCCTGGACTCGGGTCTTGTCTTCCCCCAGCCTGCTGTTCTTCCCGTGCCGCCCGCAAAGCTGGAAGATGTGGTTTGTCCCCTTGGCATCTGTTTCCCTCTACTCTGGCAAGAGCCACAGTGTGTCTTTGGGATCTACCACTTCCCCTCTTAGTCTCTGTGGTCCACATGGCTCCAGCAGAGCTCATGGACCAGGTCCAAGCCAGTGAGCACAACCACAGTGACTGGTTCAGGGGCCGGCATGTGATCTAAGCTGGCCCAACCAGAGTGAGTCTCAGTGCTTTCACGGAGATGCTAAGACACCAGCCCATGTTTGATTTCTATATGACTTAAACCTCGAAGGATATAGCTCAGAGAGGTGTTGGCAGCCACCTTGTGACCATGAGGCTGGTGGTCATCCTGTGGCAATGCAAGAAGAGCCATCAAGAACAGTCAGCACAGAGTACCTGAGCCAAGAGAAGGGGAGAGCATATACTGATGATATGGGTTGGGCCCTGGGGTCCAGGTGTGACTAAAGTGAGTGAAATCCACCCTCATACTGTTCAGTTGTAGGAGCCAGCCCACTCCCCTGTTCCTTTTCATACAGGTCAGTTTGACTGTCACCAAGGTCAGCCAGTTGTAACCAAGTGTTCTGCTACATCTGTCTCCCTGAATGGCAGAGTACCATTTATTTAGCCACTTAAGCCAGAAAACTGGGCTCACCTCCAGACTTACTCCCCACATCCCGGGAGTACTGAAAGGCCCTCAGTCCTGCCAGCCATCTCCCAGGCCAGTCTCCTCCCTGCCCTCCCCATGTCTGTTGTCTGTTCAAACCCATATCCTCTCTTCCCTGACCCACAGCATCACTCATCAAGCAGCCTCCTCTCCAGACTTGCCATCTCAATTTCTCCTTCTCCCCACTTGGCAGTGTGGTCTTTCTAAAAGCAGATCTGACCCGGACAGTGTTCAACCACTCCCCAGGCTCTGCTGAGTCTCGTAAAGAATGACCTGGCTCTGACTGCTGTCGGTGGCCCTGGGCAGAGTGGGTGTGAAATCGTGAGGTTGCCAGAGCTTGTCTCTGGGGCCTCCTTCCCTCTTCTTGGTGCTGTCTCCCACCCCTGCACCATCAGCTGAGCGTGGTACAGAGCTGCCCAGGTGGACCAGGCCCACGGAACCAGAGGAATTTTCAGGCCTGGGAGAGGTCAGGCCTCTCTTTTTTTTTTTTTTTTTTATTTGATAGAGAGAGAAATAGCGAGAACAGGAACACAAGCAGGGGGAATGGGAGAGGGAGAAGCAGGCTTCTTGCCGAGCAGGGAGCCCGATGTGGGACTCGATCCCAGGACCCTGGGATCATGACCTGAGCCGAAGGCAGACGCTTAACGACTGAGCCACCCAGGCGCCCGAGGTCAGGCCTCTCTTGCCTAGCACTATAGAACCAGAGACCTTGGGGTGTGAGGAGCCACGAGGCCCTCACCAGCCTTCCCTCCCCTCGGTCCCCATCCCCTGGCTGTAGCTAGATGTCCAAAGCCAGCTAAGCTCAGAGGGCAAGGGTGAGGGGCTGGGATGTGATAGAGAAAGGGGGCTGGGGATGGGGCAGGGCTCAGGAGGCCTGAGGTTTAGACTGAATGAGCTTCCAACTCACTGTGGGACCATCTCTGATCCAGTCAGGCCAGCTTCTTGGGTGTCTGACCTACTCCCTAGGCGCCACACATAAGAGGGGCCCACTTGGTTTAATACTGTACCACTACCATCATGAAATTCTTAATACTTTTTGAAAGAGGGGGCTTCGATTTTCATTTGGCATTGAGCCCCACAAATGACGTGGCTGGTCCTGTGTCAGTCCCCCCACCTGGTGTGTGACAAAGGTAGGATCCCTGGATCCCTTGCAGTTGGGGTGCTGGGGCACTCCAGCGTCAGGAAGGGGAGGAATGTCTGCTCCAAGTTTGCCAAGTGGAGGTTTGCGTAATTGGATTTCATGGCATCTCCTGGCAGGGGAGGGAGGGGGGACTCATAGTGCCATCTTCAGTCCTGGAGAGCCCCTATTTCCTTCTGCCACTGAATTTTTCTTTATCCCTCCTCACTGGGGATGTTTGTGCACCTACATTGGGGCGGGGGCATCTTAGAGTGAGCAGGGGCCCTGGAGGTGCCGCGCGGTCCAGCCTACTGAATCTTGCTGGGTCTGACAGACTAGAGAATCTCAAGGAAGCTGTGGCCCCTGTCCATACGCAAGCACACATGTGTGCCCTGCACACATACACACCCGACCGCACCTGCCCTCCAGAGCTTCCAGGTAGAAACTTCTGCCTTAGAAGAATCCTTTCTGCAGCCTCTCCATCCCCGGTTGAGAGCCCCCTGACAGTGAGGCCTCGCCCCGGCACACCTGCCACAGCACCCACCCCTGCACCATTGCTCCACTCTCTTCACCTCCTGTTCTTTGCACTGGCTCTGCCTCCCAGTGACTTTGTCCATTGGTCCTGGTCCTGCTCCTCACAGCCACCCAGAAGAGATCACTTAGTCCTCACTGTGACAGGATGAGAAGCTAAGGAATTAAATCCCCCAGATTTTGCCCTTCTCCACGGCGTTCAGCTGTGACTCTTTCTTCACAGGACATGGTGTCCAGACCCTTCCCAGCCTGTCTGGTCCCCAGACATCTTTCCGTGACTCAGTGTTCCCATTAAGGGCTGGCCTCCAGAACACAGCATTCCAGGTACAGTTCGACTAGCTCAGGGAAGGGTGACCACTCACCCATTTGTTCTGGACATTAGCCTCAATTAAGGTAGCTCTGGGGACAGACATATAACAGCAGATACACTGAACTGGGGTTCACCTCAGACCCCCAGATCTTCTCCTTATAAACAGGTAGCTGCCCAGCCGTAACTTCCTTTTCTTCTTTCTAGTATTTGGGCGGTTTTAAACTGAAATGCCAAATTAGACCATATAATCTGTCCCATTCCTTTACTGCTCATAGTGCCTTCACCCAAAGGCATTTCCACCCTTGAGCGTCGGTTTCTTCCCAGGTTTGTCGGGATGGACAAATATATAAAGAACATGCTGGGGCATTTTTTGAAATGTGTAAAAAAAAACCTTTCTGTCAGTTCTTATTTTGGAAAAGATCTCTGGCTGTTTCCAAAAATCCATTTCCCCTCGCGTACATTGAAATAGAGCTTACACCCTGGCCCACAGAGGCTCGGCGCGAGACCACAAACCCCAGCCTGCCTTGCGCTGGGCGCTGGGCGTGGCCCTGGGAGCCGAGGGGCGCGAGGCGCTCAAAATCCAGCCATGCTCTGCAAGGCAGAAGCATGCCTTCCCTTGCCCTTTGCCCCTCCCGCGACTGGGGACGTGGTGGTGCACCATCTTGAAGCACCAGGATGAGGACAACCCCCCTGGAACAGCGGAGCGGCTTGGGCTCGTGACGACTTCAAAACGCAGCCTCTCCACACTCAAGTACGACTTCCACGTGAGTGAGGCATGATCTCCTGTCTCCTTTAAGCCACTAGGGCTCGCGGAGCTCAGCTCAAGCTCAGCCCAGCCGCATGGAGGGATTTCTGGAGGCCTGTTCATTCTGAGAGGCAGGTGTTGGCTCAAGTTGATCAGGGAGCGTTAGGGATTTGCAGATATCCTGGAGAAATCCGTATTTCCGCCTTTCTTCTTCCTACGTCTTTCCTTCCGTCCTTCCATTTCTCTCTCCCCGCATCTCTCCTTCGAGATTCTTCTGCGCCAGGCCCTCTGCTTGGCCCTGTGGATACGAGGCGGTTGAGGTGCAGCACCCGCCGAAGGCTCACGGGGGAGACAGGTGCGATAACTAATGGCCTTCCAAGCCCCCGCAGCGTAACAAGATGGCTGCTGTGCAGATGTTTCCAGGGTGAAGGGTGAAAGAGGAGGGGCCCGCCCTGGGGCCTGGCAAGGTGGGAGGCCGGGAGCCCGGGCTGGGCCCTGAGGGTTGAGTAGAGGTTCTCCAGAGAGAGAAGGTACGGAAGCGCACTGCAAACAGCAGCAGCCTGTGGAAAGGCTCAGAAGTGTGCCGCCCACGGGCTCCCCGCGCTGGGCACCCTAGGGTGGGGCTGGCTCGCTGCCTCCCGAGTGCCCTGCTGGAGCTGAACTTCCTTCGGAGGAGCCCCAGGCAAGGGAGGGACAGCTGCTTTGCAAACAAACACCTCCTGTATTTATTGCATATCTCATCTCCTCCCCTGAGTGAGCTGCCTCGTGCGTGGTCTCACTGCATTTCCCCAGGAAACTGGAGAGAGCAACATCTGTCTAAATCCCCCTAACGCGCTCCAGATTTCCAGGGCCGGGGCGTGGCCCGGGGACTTGGCCCCTGCGGGCTTAGAGGGGGGCTCGCGGTGAGCCCCTGGTGGCAGGCGGAGGTTGGGCCAGAATTTCGCGGGGAGCTTCATCAGCCGCTGCGGGCCCCGGAGAGGGAAGCGCAGGACGGTTCCCACGGGCTCCTGCCCAACGCGCCTTCCTGAGTTTTATGTTCCTGGGAGAGGGGGCGGCAGCGCGGCTCCAGCCCCCACACCAGCTGCTCCGGGAAGGCCGCTCTCCCCGCATGGGCCTTGCGCTGCTCCCCGCCACGGGGCCGCTGTTTGGGACGCTGTTTTGTTCACAGCCCTCTGGTTATGGCCTTTATTCGGGGGACGCTTTCTCTTCTGCCCCCCAAAAAGGAGGCCGCTTGGAGCACGGGAAGCAGCAGGGGCAGGCTTCTAGGGAGCGGGTTCCAGCCCTTGAGGGTCCACTTCCTCATCGGTAGGACAAAGCCAGCTGGTCCAGGTGGCATCCAAAGGTGACGCATGGACAAGGTGAGGACTTTGGAGACAGGCAGACAAAGTTTCGGTTCTACCTGTGCTGCTTGCTGGCGGTATGATCCTGCCTGGGAGTCCCTGCAGCTGGCTGGCCTCAGTTTCCTTATCTGTGCAGTGAGGAGTGGGACCAGGTCACCTCCAAGGGTCCTGTGGGCTTTTTAAATATTAAGGATAAGGAACAAATGCTTGCCCTCCATAAGGAAGCTGAGGAAAAGGGTTTTATTCCTTCCTCTGTGGCAAAGTATTTCTGATTCTATACCTCTTGGAAGTAAGCAGGATCAGCATAAAAGAACTGGCCTCCACACGTTACCCTTCTGCCACGAGTGCCCCCCACCCCAGCCAATTCTCCATAGATCAGAAGAGTATTTTTTCTGAAACATGAACTGGATCCCTCCTTAGGGTGTCCTCTGAGCCTTGTGGGATCCAGCCCTGCCTGACCCCCTGCCCATTGCTCTGCCGTGTCAGTCACTCTGGCCCCTTGTAGGCCCTAAAATGGTCCAGCCACAGCCTCCTTTGGACCTGGCCCCAGCGGCGGTGCCAAGGGGTGGGTGGGGGTGGGGATGGGCCTTTAGGTCCTCCAGAGTCTGCATCTGCTTCCCCAAGCCACTCCAAAAACCTCCATCTAAGTAAAAGCAGGAGGCTGTTGGTACATGACAAGGCCAAGTCCCCTGGGTCCCCCTTTCAAGATACCACCCCCAACCAGACCCCAGTGAGGGGGGGGGGGTGTGCAGTTTCCTCTGCCTGGAGTCCTCCTACCCTCTCTACCTTTCTGCCAGCTTTCTCTCCTGTCATTGTCACTCTCTCCCAATGGCACTTGCCTACATCCTATAGGTCCCCCTTGTTCCATCTCTCACAGCACCTGGCATTTTCCTTCAGAGAACTCCTCATATTTGGAATTAATACATGTCTCTTGTACTTAGCTGTTTAATGCCTGACTCTTCCACTGCGTTATAAATGCTGAAAGGGCAGGGGTCATGCTGGTCTTGCTCCACCCCCACCGTATTACACAGCGCCTGGTAAAGAGTTGGCTCTTGACAAATAATGATGAATGAATGAATGAATGAATGAATGAATCACCTGGAGAATCTAGAATCTGGTGGTAAAATGATCCCAGTGGGAAAGCAAATCCCTACAAATGCTGATGTGGTACCTACCCCATTGAGGCCCAGGCTTTTGGCACTGACATCATGGGTACAAACCCTGGCATTGGCACTCAAGGCTCCAGGAGGGCAAAGTCATTTTCCCTCTCAGCCCCAGGGAGGAGAGTGTCTCAAGAATAAGAGGATGGTCCTTTATGGTGAATGTTTCTGAGAAGTCAAGGAAGGAAGCAAAGGACTGGGACACATGCCTGTTGATTCCACCACAGGAGGTTATGGTGACCTTGACAAGAACAGTTTCAAAGGACTGGAGAGTCAGAAGCTGGACTGCAGGGTGGGTAGCGGGAGTCGAGGAAGTGGAGACTGTGAGTATTAATGACTATTTCTAGACACTGGAACAGGAATGGGAGGAGAGATGACATTAGCTGTTTCTTACCACACAGGATCACATCAAAATTAATTTGGAAAAGTTTCTGAATAATAAGAATGATTCATCTACTGGAGGGCTAGCAAAATAAGATGCCTCAACTCCCCATCTTACTTTTCACACAAAAGTAGGATGTCAGAGCTGAAGGACTCTCAAAGGCCAGAGGTTCCAGCATAACCCCTCATTTGGTAGATGAGGTGCCTGAGGCCCGGAGAGGGACAGGGACGTGCCTGAGTCACACAACAGATGAGGGCAGAGCCATGTTTTGAACCCAGGCTTCTGTATGCCCAGTCTCAGGTTCTTTTTCATATTCCATGTCTTTCTTTCCTCTCTTCTTTCCAAGCAGTCTTTATTGGCTCCAGGAAATGGGGAGGATCGTTATTTTTAGTTTATTCAAAATGAGTAAAATAGGAAATGCCACCCCCCCCCCCATATATCAGATCCAAAGCATGTCTTATGTAAGCACTAAATGGGATGAGAAATGGCTCCACGGTGAGAACAAAGATTCCTTTGAATATTAAAATTTCCAGAGTGAACCCCAAATGAGTCCAAATGACTGCAACCAGTTCTCCTTGCCTAGCTGAGGGAGCAGGCTGGGCAGGGCTGTGTGCGTGTGGATGACATGGGTGTGTGTGTGTGTGTGTGTGTGTGTGTGTG